>NC_050467.1:36093191-36747476 GCF_013373865.1 Monomorium pharaonis | reverse complement strand
ACCGTGGAACGGTTGAGCGAAAGAGCACATACGAATATGAGAGAAAGAGAGTGAGAACAGTATGTGTGGGAGTTAGAGCGAGAGCATGCAAAGTGTGAAAGAGAACAATGAGTATAATAAAATAATAAAATAATCACTCACCGCGGAAGCAGCCCCATGTCTCAGTTTATAAAACTACACTATAAGAATACTAAAACTAAAACTATAACTACACAACTAAAAATTACTTGTTACTCCTCCCCCTCCTCGGAGGAGTCACTATCCCCCTCAAAATCGGATACCCCCATGTGGTCCATATTGGGGACCACAAGGGGTTGGAGGACCTCGCGGGGATTAAAGTCTAGCTCATCCCCGCTGGAATCATCATTGTCACTACCACTATTACTGTTATCGTCACCGTCACCGTCACTATCACTATCACTATCATTATCATTATTCTGTTCCCGATCGGGGATTTCGCGTAGGTCTACTAGTTCGTCGACCACTTCCCCCGCATCTTCAGCGGCATCAACAATCGCCAAAATTCCCGGAATGGGTGATGCGGGGGGTGATGGAATATACGAATGCATAATGTGATGCACAACGTGATGCACACCATAAAAAACCGTGGGCGACTAATATAAAGAACTGAGAAGACAGCATGACAGTCGCGAGAGAGCTTAAAAGAGCTGACATATTAAAATGATAGAGTTTGCTTCAGAGAAAGCAGAGATCACATATCTCAATCATGACACGATAGCTCGCTCTAATCACCTCTTATACCTGCATACACCTTAACGAAGGACTATGTTTACGAATATGTTTATGAAATTACATTGCATGTCATGGTATTGAACTGATATCAAACCGCATCGTACAGCAGTGTATTATTTTCTTCCACCATCGCCGCGATGCTCGCTCTCTTCCTTCTCTATTGTAAATTTGTCTCTCTCGCCCGTACATGATATCTCCAACCATGCAACCTTATCTCTTTCTCTTTCATCCGTTCATTTATACGCGACCACATACGCTCCCACTCATCGCACCTTTTCGGTTCGTTTATCAACTACTTAAAGAAAATGAACAATATGATAACATTTGCAAATTTAACTGTAATTATCCGTTCGTACACATGATTATTATAATATTTATTTTAATAAAATGATTTATATATATAAAATAATTTATTTAATAAAATAGTATAAATTAATTTAAAAAATTTTAGTTTGGCAAACTTTAATATTTAAAACTTTAATTATTTAAAAAAATTAGGTTATTAAACGATGTGATAAAAATTAAATGAAATTTAATGTACAATAAGATTGTAGAACAGAGAGTGATGGAGAGGGACTGTAATATTTTAAGGGAACAAGAGGGAAAATAAACAATTTTAAACCATTATATATATGTATATTAATTTATTATATAAAAATTATTAAAAGTATAAAAGTATTAAAAGTAAAAAAAAGGATAAAAAAGTATAAAAAAGTATTTAAAAAGTATAAAAAGTATATAAAAAGTATAAAAGTATAATAAAAGTGTAATAAAAGTGTAATAATTATTTTTAAAAAAGTAATAAAAGTAATTATAATGTCACTCCCAGATTTCCCCATCTTCGGACGATGGCTCCATGTCAAATAATCGCCTAAGGTCCCACACATCGGCATTAAAATTATAATGCCCGTATGCGTGTTCCCTATTTTGGTCGTTCCGCCATTGGTAATACCGCCAATACCGCCGAAAATACCGCCTCCACCGAGCTGCGGCGATATTAATGAACCCAGATATACGGATTTCATCGAATCCAAAATAGGGCTGTAAAAAAAAAACATTTTTATTTAATTATGCTGCATGTATCCAAAAACAAATTTTGTATAGTTGCATCCAAAAACAAATATTATATACCTGCTGACCAACGGGCCTACGTATGGACACTACATTATTTAGCCAAATAATTGACATGTGGCTCTGCGGCACCCGAACATAGGTACGGCCGTGAACGGCCGTGGCCGGTCCATGTGGGACGTCACCAACGTACACGTACTGAAATTAAATTTATTAAATTTATTTTAAAATTTTATATAAAAAAGTTTAATCAAGAAAATTATACTTTATTATTTAATTTTCTTAAACAAAAAAAGAAAAAGTGTCGAATAGAAAAAATAATAGAAAATAATACACTAGCAGTATTGAAATAAAACTATAATATTTTTAATTTAAAAAAAATATATTGCTATAATTTGAATATATTTCAATTTGAGAGTGATTTTTTGTACTTACCCCCACAACCGGATACTCAATGCGCAATCTATGGCCAACAAAGTTTGACATGTTCACTTCGACACAAGCTTTTACAACTACGACACGAGCGATCCAAACTAGCGTTGAGGAGCAGACCCCCATCATTATATAGTGAAGATGTACGTGACTTTTACTTGAGAAACAAATTTGAAAAAGATTCTCAACCATGTCAGCTTCGTAGAATTTTTTATCTGCGCTTACCATTGTCTAACAAGAACTAAAACGTATGCGATTTATCAGCAAGATTATCTTATATGATGCTGTCTCGGTCAACGTCTCGGTCAACGTCTCTGTCGAAGTAAAGCAGTGTTTAAAACAACTCCATAAAGAGCATATTAAATGTATTATATTGAATCATATACATCAAACTGCACCATCGAACCACATTGTACATCTGTTGAACCAGAATTGAACCGCTATCAAACCGTATTATACGTCTATAGAACAGCATTATATAGCAATCAAACTGCATCACTAGAATTGAACCGTTATCAAATCACATCGTACAGCAACCAAACACATCTATCAAATCACAATTAAACCATCGCTTGAGAAATAAAATTTGAAAAGCATATTCTCAGCCACGTCAGCTTTCATAAAATTTTTTATCTGCGCTCGCCATTGTCTAACAAAACGTACGTGATTTATCAACGAGACCGTTTTATATCATGTCTTGGTCAACGCCTCGGTCAACGCCTCGGCCAACGCCTCGGTCAACGTCTCGATCGAAATAAAGAACTGCTATCAAACCACATCGTACAGATAAAGAACCGTTATCAAACTGCTTCATACAGCTGCCGAATCATAGTTGAACCGCTATCGAACCACATCATACAGCTATCGAACCACTATTGAACCGTTATCAAACCATATCATACAGCTATCGATCCGCTATGTAACCACTATCAACTGCATCATACAGCTATCAAACTGCATTGTACAGCTATCAAACTGCATTGTACAGCTATTTAACCGTTATCAAACTGCATCAAACTGTTATCAAACTGCAGCATACAGATAAAGAACTGCTATCAAACTGTATTATATAGCTATCGATCCACTATTAAACCGCTATTGAACTGCATTGTACAGCTATTGAACCGCATCGTACAGCTATCAAACTGCATCATACATCTATTGAACCGCATTGTACAGCTATCGAACCGTTATCAAACTGCATCATACATCTATATATCTTATATGTACAGGAAAAAGTAGAAATAAACATTTTATTGCGTTTTATTTTTCTTTATTTTGAAAAAATTTCGCAATTATTTTGGTGTTGCGACCACCAGTTATATATTTTAAATACATTTTGTAAAGCACAATTCTTAACATGTTTTTCACATCGTATAGTATTACTAACATCTAGATTATTTAAAGATTCAATGTCGTCGTAATCCGCATCCAATGTCTTGATATATATCCCATCATCGGTATCGAGTATGTTTATCAACCATTCTCGTTTCTGAAGTCCCTTAACGTATACGATAGTTTTTCTGTCATCATCATCTTCCGTATTACACACTGCAGATGTAATCAGACGTTTCGCTATGCTGTACGGTATCATCCCGTCTTTCCATTGCAATCCATGATGATATGCAATCAACCAAGAAGCGCAAGACTTGTCGGATTTTGTAAGAACACGCCATGGCATGGGGCTAGCAAAAATGTAATGCGTGAGAACGAATCCTTTTCTCAGTACCGCCACTTCCTTTACGATAAATTTTTTATCGACAATGAATCCTTGCAGATCCACAAATGTCGGTACGATCATTATGAGTAACTCTTCAAGACTGTACTTTAATACCAAATATCTCAGTTTTTATCAATTTGATGTTACATGATTTTGCGCACTACGTTGGACAACGGATAATATTCAATTACACGATCATGTAAAATGAGACAATAAGCGGTAGTATTCGCGGGAACATTTTCTTTGCAATCAAATTCTATGCGCACATCTACGGTAGCACTCTTGACGGATTCGTTTTGTCGCGAACAGTCAATGACCGCAAAAGGTCCTTTTTCCAGGAATGTGATTACGTTGAGCAGCGTTTCACACTCATATCCATAATAAGATTTACCAAAACGTCGATACATGTCATACAGAATTGCATATCTAGATTTACGAAAGTCTAAATTCATATTGTACGGATAAAATTCGGAGTTTAGATAAAGTTTTACGTTGATCAAATTACAGTCGTCAAAGGTTGTAACATCTTGTGACATGATATTTTTTCGACCAGTCTGCAGTGCGAAGATAACGAAGCGCGGTTTCTCGAGCTGAATTGCAGTTTTAACAGCCCATGAATGTTTCGTCGTACTCTGCAGCAAATGGTACTCATACACATCCCAGGAGCGAAAACTCATACTTAGACATTGTCCACTCTCCAAAGCTCGCAGCAATGACAATTTGTTGACTTCGTTTAACGTAACATGCGGTATTCGCCACTGCACTTTAAATAATTCAATTTCCGGTTGAGCCGTAGAATTTCCGACGATAGAATTGTTATCGTTGCGCGCTCGTATCAAGATCAATTCGTGACGAGCGTTAACAATCACACGTTTGTAATCTTCGCAAAAGCCCAATAATACACTAAGCGGTATGCAAAAGTTGAAGTATCCTTCCGGTAGGTTATACAAAAATTCCCATCCTGCATTCTGCATAATTACTGCTTTGTCATATGACAACGATACATAGTTCTTGAGAGTGCTGGTTATTCCAACGTTTCTGTTGCGATCAATTTCCACGCCGTTGAGTTCATATCGAATTTCATCAAACATGAACGCCACGCAATTATTTCCGAGATTTATCTCATCTTTATCCTTATCGTCTTTCTTCTTCATCACCAATCTTCCTTCGACGTAGAGAAAACTTTCACATGGTAACGTGTATAAATCCTGCTGTTGTATGGGTATCCTTATTTCATCGCTGTATCCAAAAGTGGTGTTGGCGTACGGATTGTACGTATGAGTCTCAATCTTGACGATGCTGTCGTCAAAGATCGGCTCGCCTCCAATGTTCAAGATGTTAGACATCTTAGATATTTCGTACGACGAATCCCAATGATTTTAAAAATTCAACGTTTGACGCGGAGAGTTTCTTTTTATCAGACGATCGAATATTTTTAACTGTCGTACAATTTATGTCACACGGTCGAATATTCTTGATTGGTGTAAAAATTGTGTCCTTCACTTGCTCATTCAACACGAGCATCTCACGTTATCGTCTTCGTACGTGTAATCTAACGGTAATCTCCTCTCCGCGAAAATCGAGTAATTGACCGTTCTGATCCACAATGCGAATCGTCAAATCAGTAATGCTCCGTGCGACGATTGGAAGGTAAATGATCTGTGCAGGTGTTTCCGATATCTTATATCCTGGTGGCACCCTCGGTGAAAATTCGTGTATCGTGTGTACACACTTGTCGTTGCTGTACGCACCTGCAGTCACGTTACATTCTATGCGAATAATATTTACGTTTATGATATTTATAGGTGCATCCGATTCATGCCACAATCGCGATTCAAGAATACGACGCGATGAAAATCCCAACAGCGATCCGATGTAGTTAGGTTTAATGAAATTTATCCGATAAGCACACATAATCTCGCTCTTCATTGTATTATTGTTAGCACGAATCACCAGCGGATATTCGCTCTCGTCTTCATTTTCTTTGCGAAACGTCCTCTTTCCCGCAACATCGGGATGAGATTGCAAAATTGCGCGTTTCAAATATCTATCTATATCAATTCATACGATCCTTCCGGAATCATAATTTCCTTGTCGTCTTTGTCATAGTAAAATTTGTTATTCGATGAATTTACATTAGGTATGGTATAATATGTTTCAAAATCTGTGAGGCCGAGCTCGTAATCGCCATCGCTCAAATCTACGGCTGGAAAATAGCTTACCGCGAGGATGCTACTCTTGCCGGTTAGCGTAAACGTCAGTGACATATTGAAACGAATACTGACAAGGGGACTTTACGGGTCATGGAACACCGATTTTTTTTATACTTATAGGATTTGAAGATCAGTACCCGGAATTTAATTTCCTAAAGCAGTACGATGCGCTTCTCAAAAATACTCGAGAAAATGGATTTTGAAGATTTCCGATATATGTAAGTACAGAAAATTTTAACCTTTTATCAGAGCCGCTCGTAGCCGAGCGCACAGAGCTCTAGTTTCGTAAGCGCGGAGTCGCTGGTTCGATTCTCGCTCTGGCCTCAATTTTTTTTTCATAAGTTAATAGTTTTTTTTTTAATCCTATATCTTAACATTTATCAAATTGAAATGCTAATTAATTATTAAATATTTATTCGTTATTTTTTAAATAAAAATTAACATCTTTTTATTTTTAATTACTACTTGATTGAAAATGCGAATATTTATAATAAATTAAAATTTGGTACAAAAAATGGAAAACATTAAGGAAAATGAAATACTTTTTAAGAGATTACGAGTAAATACAAAAATAATATAAAAAACAAAAATAATATTTATAAAAATGGTTGTTTAATTTTTATGAGTTATTAATTCGTGTATGTTATAAAATATATTAATAATAAATACATTTGACATTACTCGTCAGTATTACATGAGCCAATTTAATTCTTATTTAAAAAATAACGAATAAATATTTAATAATTAATTAGCATTTCAATTTGATAAATGTTAAGATATAGGATTAAAAAAAAACTTTATTAACTTATGAAAAAAAAATTGAGGCCAGAGCGAGAATCGAACCAGCGACTCCGCGCTTACGAAACTAGAGCTCTGTGCGCTCGGCTACGAGCGGCTCTGACAAAAGGTTAAAATTTTCTGTACTTACAGATATCGGAAATCTTCAAAATCCATTTTCTCGAGTATTTTTGAGAAGCGCATCGTACTGCTTTAGGAAATTGAAGTCCGGGTACTGATCTTCAAATCCTATAAGTATAAAAAAAATCGGTGTTCCATGACCCGTAAGGTCCCCTTGTGAGTTAAATTGCACAATGTTAGCCTTTAAATTGATTATTAACTGTTTGGAGAAAACGCAAACACAGTTGACCGCAGTTGCTTTGATCGTAACGTTGGTATGGCGTGTGATTGTACTCGATCCGCTTTACATCTAAATATTGCACCAGTTCTTTCGGCGGTCTAAGATTGCCGAAACTATCAAAGTATATAGCGCGATCTCCCCTCTTTGCGTATGCCACCCAGTGTGTACCCGATCCTTCAGCATTATCTAAATTTACAATACCACTCTCGTTTCGATATGCTCCAGCCGTTGGTAATGCCGTGCGCATAAAAATTCCTCTAAAGTATGGAATGCGTATACGTTTTGCTAGCTGTAATAATTGCATGTTGGTAGTTACACCTTTCGGCATTTTTAACGTCTTTTTGACGTTTTTTTTTTCTTTTCATCAAAACTCCTTGTCCACGTTTGTATGGAGCGAGATAAACTCCATGACCTTCCATGACGTGATTATGACGTTTCAATTCTTTCAGCTGACGCTGCGCTGCCTTGTTATCATTCACAACTTTCGCAACTCCCGCCGCTCCGCCGACCAACGACCCGAGAACTCCCAATAACGGTAGAATGGGTAAAACACCTCCGCGTTTCGCTACCGGAAGTATTCGTTTACTCGTTCTTTTCTTCTTATCTCTTTTTTTCTTTTTATCTCTTTTTTTCTTTTTCAAGCCCATACCGATTTTCATCTTAGTCTTCATAGCTGCCCAAACGGTTGCTGCAGCAGCTCTTTCTCCAAAAGTCGAATCGTTCGCTGTAATGCGTTTTCGCGCTTCCGCAGCGAGTATATTGTCAGCTGCGTGTCTGTCGGTTAGGGATGGGCGATACAAGCTAAAAGTATCGATACATCATATCGATATGTATCGTGGATAAAAACATCGATACGCAGAAAATATCGAACGTCTTGTATCGATATCATTAATATCGATACTTGAAAATTACATAAACAAAATATTAATTTAAAATAACATTGGGTATATTGCATTTAATTTAAAAATCACAAATATTATGTAAATAGTATGTATTTATCTCTTATTTGAGAATTTTCTATATTAAACCTATATTAACTTATTTTCTATATTAAACTTAGAATAACTAATTGAAACTTAGAATAACTAAAATATTGAATTTGTTTATTATTACATTTGTTATTACCCAGATAGCACAAAATATTATCATAAATATTCATATATATCTTACAAATTTATTTTCAAAAAATATTTTTTAAAGAATATATATACTTTTTTTATACCTGACAAATCGGACATAAAAATATGTACAAAATATTTATCATAAATATTTTTCCTTCTTATAAACATTTTATAAATATTTTGTGCTATCTGGGTACAGATTATTATGTTATACATCCTAAATATAATGTAAGTTAGAACTGGCTAATCACAGTTATTCCCTTCTTCGGAAGAATAGCTGTAATTGGCCTTATGACGTCATTAATCGCTCCCGGAGCAATTAACCCAAGCTGATCGAAAACGCTAATCTGACAAACAGATGCGATCCATTTGATTTTTACAAATGCTTCGAAGCATTTGATTAACCAATTAGAACAAAGAATTTTATGAGTTAACCAATCTAAGAATGCTTCGAAGCATTTGTAGTTAATGCTCTAGTTTGGGTGCTTTCCATTTAATGACACAAGTCGACACAAGTGTTGTTCTATCTTTGTTACTCATTGAACAAAAAAAAGATAGAACGATGCTTGTGTCGACTTGTGTTACTAAATGGAAAGCACCCTTTACACCGAGCACTTGGTACGCGTATCAAGTAGTGAATTTAAGCTGATCAACCAATGATTAAACACATTCACTAGTTATTTACTATTTGATACGCGTACCAAGTGCTCGGTGTAAACTAGGTCTGTAGCGTCGAATAGACCACATTCATAGGTGTATCGAAGATCGATATTCAGGGGTTGAGTATCGATATGCCAAAATATCGAATAATAAAGTATCGATACAAAAATACCGATATTTGAGTATTGAAGTATCGATATTTGTAATATCGATACTGTATCGCCCATCACTACTGTCGGTGAGTTCGTTGTTCCGGGAGTACGCAATGTCGTGTTCGCGACACGCCACGTCCAACGGATTAATACCCCGATCACCTCTGGCCAATCGCTTTTTCAGCCTAGTACCCGGACCGCAAAATTGATATCCAGGTATATGCAGTTCAAAAGGAAGCGCATTTATCGCGATTTAACAAGCCGCGACCTACCGCTGGCATTCGCGACAATTCTTTATCAACGGTGCGGGGCCGTCGATGTGTGTCTGCTGTCACGATTGATTATAATGCTCGTAACAACGACGATAGCTTTGAACCTCTGGATCAGTCTTTATATGTTCCGGAAGCCTATCCCACACGTGTTCGATATAGTTGCCACACGCGTAGCAAAATAGGCTTCGATACGAATTCTAACTGTTCGGCGCTCAAATCGAGTATATCAGAGGGATGTGACAATATGAGAAACATTTTACATACTGAGCAATTTTGCTCGGCGCGTCTCTATAAATAGATCGGTCTTAATATAATTTTTATCAGTTCTTATGAGAGGGGAAAATATGCGGTTCGTACAACATTCACCAGCGATTAAAATAACAAATTTCGATGACAGGATAATGTCCGAACGAAAGATACGGAGACATGGAAACATGTTGCCGAGTTCTATACGCGGTATAATTTGCGGTCTGTCAAATTGTGGCAAGACAAACGTATTAATAAGCTTGTTGGAAAGTCTGCATGGAGTACGTTTTGAGAATGTGTATGTGTACTCGAAATCATTACAACAACCGAAATATCGATATTTGGAAAATTTATTGACACCGATTGAAGAAGTTAGTTATTTTGCATTCTCCAATAACTGTGATGTCATTCAGCCGAGTGAAGCGCTTCCGAATTCCATTTTTATCTTTGATGACGTGGCGTGTGATAAGCAAGATACGATAAGAGACTACTTTGCAATGGGGCGACACGTGGACGTCGACTGCTTCTATCTCTGTCAGACGTATGCAAAGATACCGAAACATCTTATACGCGACAATGCAAATTTGCTAATTTTATTCAAGCAGGATGGTACTAATCTAAAACATGCGTACAACGATCATGTAATCACCGATATGTCTTACGAGGATTTTAGCAATTTATGTCATACTTGTTGGCAACAAAAGTATGGATTTTTAGTGATAGATAAGGATAGTGCGCTCGCTAATGGACTGTATCGAAAAGGATTTAATGACTTCGCAATACCATAAAGCAGTTAGTTGTTTTCGATACGTTGACCAAGTAGCGTTTCTCAACATGGATAACACAGATAACAGTATGAATCGTGAGAAGATTGTGAAAGAGATTGCGAAAACGAGTGATTCAATTCGCAAAAAATATCGTGCTTTGAAAGCGGGTAAAGTGCAAGAAGAGATGGCGTTGGAGAGACACTTTAAGCCCATTGTCGAACCATTAAAACAGATTGTTGAAAACACCGTTGGTGATGTATCAGATCCGATTAAGAATGAAACGTTCTTTTCGAGGGAAGACGAATACTTAGAACCAAAACCGAAACGAAAGCGATTAAACGTTTCGCTTAACAATTCTATAATGACCTTTACTCCTGTTAAAAAAATGAGACGATCAAAAACTGTACCAACTAATTTGAATGAAACATCGCAAATATTACATGATAGTGATTTATCATACAGTCATGTACCTTCTGTCGAAGACGTTTTTGAAGTCGCAACCAATGAACCGCTTGTGACGTCTATTCGATAACAGTTGGAAACGCGAAAAGGACGTGAAAAGTTGCACACACACACTATGGTCCATTAGGTCAAAAATATATGGGAGCTGTTCTGAATGGTAAAAAACCAGTCATAATAGATACTGTTTGCGGAGTTTATTTCACCGACTTTGGAACGATGCTCGGCGATAAACGCATCGACATACATAAGAATGACAGCATAGTCATAGATGTAAAATATATGTGGGAACGCCTGGTCTGTATGAATTAATTTTCATGAAAATGCCCAACATGTACACAAATAATGACCTGCAGAATTATAAAAACATTCTATTGGTGACAAATGCTTATAGATGCGGGCATATTGCACATAATCAAGTAATGGGCAACAAAGGGTTTAAATATAAAAATATAATTGCGCCCTTAGTAACAGATGCAAAAGTTGGACAAGGTATACCGAGTGCTATTACATTAAATGATAACAAAATCGATTATGTTCATTGGGATGATCCCAACGAGCTTGTGGATCGCCTTCGATTGCTCGAGGCCTCACACCAGGCAGGGCACAATGCTCACGACAACGAGATTCTATCAATTATTGAGGAACTTCGCGAGGCTGGTTTTATTATAAATTAAAACTGCATGAAATAAATCATTTAGTCAACATCGAAATGTCAATCAACAAGTTTGGAACATCGCTTGGAAGAGGTGGTGCGGAACCATACTATCAATGGAGTGGATTAGTCAGAAATTATGTGCGCGATAACGCTCTTTGCATGGCTGCCACTGATTTTGATGCAAAGTCGCGCAAAATTCGACGTGTAGCGCTGCCTGTAGACGATACTGATGCAGCCAATAAACGATACGTGCAGCAGACCGTGAAAATTTTAAAGGATCGACAGGATGAAATCGAGAGGAAGATTGAGACACTTCAAAGTAGAGTGGAAATTACAGCTCATATGCTAAACGAGTTTCAAAGACAGCTCGACGCGGTGACTCATCGTGCAGAGTAAAAAAGTCGATACATCGAATATATGTGTCATTTACATATTATATTCCAAACATGTCTGAGAAACAATTGTTGGTTGAGGAGTTGCATGCTCCGGCGAGAAGAAATTTTCCTCGAAGAGGTGTCGTAGTGTCATACGAACACGTGTCATAGTTCGCGGATATGGTGACCTGTGGTAGGCGGATGTGGTTGAGATGCGTCCTTAATCCACGTACTTGTACGGAAATACACCTTTTCGTGTCAATAAATCGAAATCCTCGTCAGACAAGTGTAAAAATTTGGAACGTACAATTTTTAATTTTTCTTTGCCTAGAAACAATGCCAATTTTTCAAGACTAATATTTAAAAATTTATATGAATCTATAAACCGTAGTTTTATGTAATTGTGTGGATTTAATTTATCGGCTGTGTTTATGACATGTTTTGTGAAAGAAATGCACTTTTCTTTCGTGATGGGGAGTACGTCGGTCTTCCCTTTGAACGCAGTGGCTATTTCCTTAATAATGAAATGTGAATCGTATCCAGATAAACTATAAAAAATAATTGGCATGTATGATACATTTCGATAATTTAGATTACAAAGAGGATGTGCTGGACCGCGGAAACGACCGGTCAGGTGACAATGATCGCGCACCCGTGTATCGTCTGGCGCAAACGGCTTATCGCAGATATGACACCGCGTCGCGCTACGTTATGCCTCCAATTGTTCCTTCGAAAACGTTTCCATGGCGACATTAGTGGATAAAAGAGTTTTAATATTATGCGCTAATTCTTCGAGTTGTTTCGTGAACCACGCGATGCAATCTTTATCGCGACGAAACCTATACGTAGATAACGCGTCGTCGTACGAGCATCGCACGTAGTATTCGATGCTGAATACTTCGTGTTGTTGATATGTGTACGACGCTTGCTCTGTATCGTGTTGCGTCTTCCGTAGTACACACTCAAGGTCCGCGTAGACGATAAAGGGCACTCGTTCCTTGTGGTTTACATTTCGGAAATTCAACCACTTGTCGTCTTTAGCGGGCAGTGTGATGGCGCAGTCGTTCATTGTCTGGCAGTCCACATCATGTGATTGCAACCTCTCGCATGATGAAAAATAGTTCAAGAACCTGTAAAAAATAATGGAAACATTTTTAATTACTTTTTTTGCTAGATCATGTGAATTTTATATATATTATACATACCGATCGCAAATGTATTTCTTGTGCTCCTTTTTACTTAGTTGGGAGCTGACGAGACGGGACAGATTTTTTATCCATGCAAAATGACTTACGCTGTTTTCGCGCAGATTTTGCAAGTATAATAAATTGACATGCCTCTTTTTTTTGTCGTTGGAGAGCTGCAGCGGAAGAATCTTTAGCATCGCCATTTCCTTTTTGATCCCGTAGACGTTGATCGATACATTGTTAAGACTCTCAAATTTTCCAATGTTCTTTAGTGTAACGGGAAACTCGATGTCATCAAACTTTAGAACTGTTGTATAATGCGGATATGATGATTCTCTTTCTGAATTTCTTTCGGCAGGGTGTAGCGCGGCGACCACTGACCACGCGAAGCATGCATTATCCTTTGAATTAACGTTCACTATCGCACGTTTCATCATTATTTCTCGCAGTAATGTCACGTGACACCCAGCATGTAAAGGATTGTACTTATTTATATTTAGAGTCAAATTGAGAATTCGCGATAGCGCCCATCCGCTATCACGTTCTTGAAATTCTTCGAGCGACGCTAATGTGGGCTCGATAACGCGTCGCTCATACCACTCGTCCAAATCTGACGCTCGAAATAGTTCGCAATTTTTTGTGTTTATACTTTTGTTCGCACGTTTATCACCCGTTACAACATGCCGTTAAACACAGTGTTCACTTTCACACTATTGTGTTTTTCTAGAGCGTCCCGCACTCGCTTAAGCACTATACCACCTGTATCTTCTAAAAACGTTCGCGGTTCAATATAGTTTCTATTTATCACCACACCTGTCTGAATACGATTCTCGAACACTGCATCTATTTCCCGCCACACGAGTCTGTCCGCGTTATTACTAGTGCTCGCGTAATTACCGCCTACATGCACAAAACGTCTTTGTAATAACGTTTTTTCACTCTCGAGTCGCGCGATCCTCGCAACCAACGATTGTCTCTGTCCGATGGCATGCCGAGGACGCTTGATGCGGTTATGTTCCTCAAGCTATTGTACAAATTCGTCGCATCGCTGTAACCACATGAAACACTTGCCCAAGTTAGCGACTCTATTTGCTTGCTCTGCTAGCTCTTCACGCTCAAAATTATTCTCCATTTTTTATGTCTTTTTAGCACTTTTTTTAAACCGCACAATCTTCAATTGAGCACTTGCATGTAATTCGGTAGCAACTAATGCTAAATTTATATTTTTCACAAATTTTAAAATGCATTTGTCTTTACGCACACTGGACATATATGAAATTATTACCCCGGTTGATGATAGTTTCAAATTGTGTTAATTCACATTCACTCGAATCACTTTTTCGCGTCGCGTTCGGATCATCAAATGTTATATCATGCGCTTCCCGACCAGTTATATATATTCTCTTCATTTCTTTGTTTTAACCAAAGCATTGTCATATCAGCATTAGTATTTGTGCTTCACTTTTACAAGATTTGCATTCTTCGAATGCACGATTTTGAATGATCTCATTAGAAAATATGTATCAAATAATTTGTGTACGTGCCTAAAGCATATTTTTGCATCACAGCTGTCATACATCGGCGCTGACTTTTGCAAAATTTGCATTCTTTGAATGTATGATTTTTAAATAATCTCATCAAAAATATGAAGACTGGGATTTGTTCCCACTACTCTTATTAGAGTATGTGGAGGAGTGTACAGTATAAAAAGAGTTGAAGCATCGGTACCCGTTTGTTACCGGACAGCAAAGGTTTCTGAAACGTTACTGCAATCGGTGAAAGACGAACTTCTCAAGGATAAACTATTACATTTCGATCCAGCAAAATGAAGCGTGTGATAAACCGTAAGTATTTTTAATTTTTAAATTTTTTCTATATTTTCTTCTATATTTCCTTCTACATTTATTCGCACTTTTATTTTTAACTCCCTGTATTCTTTTTACAGAACATTATCGCAGCCGCGCTATATTCCGCGCATCTTGGGAAGGAGATATGCTTTGACTGCTACAGCATATAAATATTTGGACATCGGAATCAGGGTGGAATCTATGCCCTGTGTAGAATTATTGATTGGTGACAACCGAAGTCGCATAGGTCACCTACACCTGACTTATGCGATATGGAAAATGTTCATCGAGAGACGTGCGGATATTGTGCAACTCATGCAGGCAGCTGTACCTTCTTCAAGAATTTTGATTTATGATTTAGTTATAGATCTCTTAAATATACGTGAAGAAAATATTGTAAAGTTAACATTATATAATACTAATATGTATATGAAACCATCAACCATACAATTCTTGTTAGAACTGGAAGATTGTGTTGAACAAGTATGCTATCAATTGCATCAAAATATTTATATTTTTGGTGAATATAAACAATTTGTTACTATTTTACGTCAAAATCATGTCACTAATAAAAGTGATGCTGTAAAGATATTACATGAAAAATATGATAAGACGTGTCTCGTAGATTGTGAGTTATTGGCTTATGCATCCGACAATATTGTATATGATGCTTTACAAAACGAATAAATGAAAAAAGTCTCATAGATTGTGAACTTATGCATCAGACAAATATTGTATATGATACGTTATGAAATAAATAAATGAAAAAATTCATAAATAATTATTCTAACTTATTTTCTTTCTGTCCTATTCCTTTGAGGTATAATGACGTGCGGAACTTGATAGGAGGTACATAGATAAGATAAGTGGGAACGCATGTACGTGAATGGAAGACTGCATATGAAAGAACGGATGAAAGAGAAAGAGCGAGATAATGATAAGACTGCATAGTTAAAGCGAGAGAGACAGATTCACAATAGAGGGAGAGCGCGAGCACCGCGGCGGCGGCGGGCGGCGGGCGGCGAGCGGCGGCGGACCCCGATTTCCCCTCTACGGTCGCGGATCCGAAAATCATGCATCAACAATTCCCGCATCGCGGCCGCGGACCCGAAAATCCCGCGTCAGCAATTTCCGCACCGCGAGATCCCCCTCCCCGCGTGACGTCATGTCACCCGCGCGCGTACGAGTTCCCCCTGCACACCCGCTCCCCCTCGGAGCTCCCGAGTTAGAACCGGTTTAGTATTATCTACTTATAATTATTTTATATCTTTGTTACGGTAATTATATTTGCGAGGTTTTTTAAGAATTCCGAAATGTATATTGAAATTTAAGTATATAAAAATATTGAAAACCTATATAAACAACTTATTAAAAAATTATATAAAAAATTATATTCTAAAAAAAGTTTGCATTACGAGATATTAATGCAAAATGTGTAATAAACACTATAAAAAAATATTGATTGCTTTTACACATATATTCCATCCTGATTCTTCAAAAATTCATAACTTCTATAAAGTTAAGATCGTTTCTTTTTGAATTTAAAATGATGAATTTAATATGACAAACATGCAGACAAATACTGATTAAATTTTGTTTGATTTGAATGAGATATATTTTAATCCATCATTTTTAATTTTGAAACTTTGACTACAGATTTATAATTAGCAATAGCATATGTAAGATAATTCTAAACTATAGGCTGTCAAAAATTGCAAGTAGGCGAGGAGATGATAACATGCGTTTCTGGCCATGAGAACATCGGCATAAACTTCAAAACTCTATATATACAGCCGTAATCAAAATTGTGAGGTAAAGGGAGATTGGCAATGCTCTTCTTAGAAAAAAAAATCGAGACAGATATATTTACTTCCGTGACAGATATATTTACACGTGACGTCAATTTTCTCGTTTATTACCCTAAAGATTAGAATTCTCCTACATATGCTATTATTAGCAATTCAAAAATCTTGATTAAGATATACATTACTTGATAATTATTCGTAGAAAAAAGTTAGAGTTACGAAAGAGTTAAGATAATGCTTTTCGTGTTGGTAATTGAGACGCTAATTATTTCTAGAAAAGTCAGAAAGAGTTAAAATAATACTTGACCATACCGATATGATGGATTTAGAGACATTGCAGTTATCGCCATTTTGTGCGGTTTTATGATTTGAATCAGCCTGACGTAATCTCTTTTTATATCATCAGTGGCGTCAGCCGATGATACCGCTACAGCAACTATACGAATAATACCACTCTCGAAGGCACAAACAAGTGTTGATCCTGTTGCTTCAATCTTGAATGTAAGAAAAAAATTTATGCATTAATTTTATACAAAATTATTTAAAAAATACTTAGAAAACAAAATTACTTTTTTGTCTTCAATATATAAAAATTTGAAACAACTTGATTTCCAAACGCGGGTAACCTTGTCGTAAGTCCGGGGTCGAAAGAGGTTTAAGCCAGAAGAAGGAAAATTAACCTGTTAAGGTGGTTTTTGCATTTAGGTCAAATGTAGATAGCCCAGAAAAAAGATATCAAATAAAAGGTTAATGTTCCTAGAGTGTGTCTGCAAAATTTCAGATTTTTTTACCGTTTGGTTCCGGAAATATTTGTCTGAAAACTTTGCCAATTTTACATGGTGATAATAAGGAAAAGGGAATTAGATTGCATATTCATAGAATGTATTCATACTTCTCGACTAGATGAATAAAAAATTGTTTAATCGATGCAATAAAAATTTTTAAAAACAAGGTAAATGTCCCTATTACCGACAATGCTCTACCGACCTCTTTGACGTGAAACGTTGTTTACGAGGTTATTGATTCGTCAAGACGTTTATTAGTAGAATGGAAAAATTCCGGAATTCGTGCAGTACAAAAGAATTGTAACGTGCAGAGTAAGTACAATAATTATATATATATATACAGGGTGGGCCATTTTAAAAAATACAGTCAATTTTCTCGTAAACTAAGCGAAATATCGAAAAATGGTTCAGACATGTGTTGCATGGTTTCGAAGGGGCTATAAGATGGTGCCATTGGTTTGACCTTGGATAATCATTTGAGGGTCACGTGAAGGTCACCTCAATTTTTTTAAATGGAACTCCCTATTTTTTATTACATATTCTTGTAGCTGACCTCGAGAGCTTTCCAAAACACTACAGTCAAATGTATTTTCATTGTGTACTTTTCGAGTTATAAAGCTCGAAAGTTGTAACATTTTGATAAAATACAAAATATCTCTTAAAATATTCACTTTCCGATAGTCTTATTTTACATGCTCCGACTAATCAAGGCAAGATACGAACGCGGATCCAGCCAGTCAAGGCAAGATACGAACGCGGATCCAGCCAGTCAAGGCAAGATACGAACGCGGATCCAGCCAGTCAAGGCAAGATACGAACACTGATCCAGCCAGTCAAGGCAAGATACGAACGCGGATCCAGCCAGTCAAGGCAAGATACGAACACTGATCCAGCCAGTCAAGGCAAGATACGAACGCGGATCCAGCCAGTCAAGGCAAGATACGAACACTGATCCAGCCAGTCAAGGCAAGATACGAACGCGGATCCAGCCAGTCAAGGCAAGATACGAACACGGATCCAGCCAGTCAAGGCAAGATCGTTGATGGTTCTGTCAACTAAAGTAAGATCAAGAAGAATCCCGCCACCGAAGGCAAAATCGAGAATGATCCAGTCAATAAAGATTTATCGAATCAATTGTTCGAAGTTGTCTCCATTGGCTTGGATACATAATGCCAACCTATCTTGGAAATGTCTTACTGTCTTGAGTAACATATCGCGCGTTATTCTTCTGCAAGCTTCTCGTATCCTTTCTATCATATTTTCTCTTGTTGTAGGCGTTTGCTCGTACACGACATTTTTCAGGTATCCCCATAAGAAAAAGTCGGGCGACGTCAGATCAGGAGATCGTGCAGGCCACGCGACGGGGCCACCTCGTCCAATCCATCTGTCATTATACGTTTCATTCAGGTAATCTCTCACATATCTTGTATAGTGAGGTGGCGCGCCATCGAGTTGTATCCATAACCTCTGGCGTGTTTGCAGGTCAACGTTTTCAAGTAATTGTGGTAAATCATCTCTAAGAAATGCCAGAAAGTTTTCCCCGTTGACATTTCCGTCAAAGAAATAGGGACCAATCAAATACCCATTCACAATTCCGCACCAAACATTGATACTCCAACGATTCTGATTATCTATTGGTCTATGCCAATGGGGATTAACATCTGACCAATAGTGACAATTATGCCTATTTAGCTCACCATTATTTTTAAATGTCGACTCATCAGAGAACATGACAAAATTGAAAAAATTTTGTTCAGCTCTGATCATTTGTTGTGCCCATTGACAAAATTGGATACGCAATTGCATATCCCTTTGACTCAGAGCTTGTGTCAACGTTATGTGGTAGGGATGGTATTTAAGTTTCTTCATAATCCTCCTAATTGTTGATCTTGGAATACCTAGTTCCCTTGCCAAAATCCGTTGACTAACATGAGGATTGAGATGAATTGCTGCCAGGAGCGTGACCACACGATTGTCATTTTCATCATACACATGATCTTTCCTTTTACGTTTGAGATCACCTTCACGAGCTCTTCGTTCGAGGTTTCGGATTAAAGCAGGATTGGGGTGTCTTTCCCTTTCAGGATACCGATCTCGGTAAACTCGCGAAGCTTCGTGATAATTTAAATGACATTCTCCAAGAATGAGAATAATATCAATGATCTCCGAGGGTGAATAGTCTGGCATTATTTTTTCCGTAGTTGCAAAATCCTTGAGCGATAATGAAGGGATACAATTGATAATTTGTATACAGATTTTTCCTTTAGTAAGTATAATAACCATTTGTGCATTATTATCATATCCCTCTGTATGTCCCTGTAAGATTATCACCATCTCCTTATCTGACGTCGCCCGACTTTTTCTTATGAATATACCTGAAAATTGTCGTGTACAAGCAAACGCCAACGTTGTTGTTATTTCAGGTATATTCATAAGAAAAAGTCGGGCGACGTCAGATAAGGAGATGGTGATAATCTTACAGGGACATACAGAGGGATATGATAATAATGCACAAATGGTTATTATACTTACTAAAGGAAAAATCTGTATACAAATTATCAATTGTATCCCTTCATTATCGCTCAAGGATTTTGCAACTACGGAAAAAATAATGCCAGACTATTCACCCTCGGAGATCATTGATATTATTCTCATTCTTGGAGAATGTCATTTAAATTATCACGAAGCTTCGCGAGTTTACCGAGATCGGTATCCTGAAAGGGAAAGACACCCCAATCCTGCTTTAATCCGAAACCTCGAACGAAGAGCTCGTGAAGGTGATCTCAAACGTAAAAGGAAAGATCATGTGTATGATGAAAATGACAATCGTGTGGTCACGCTCCTGGCAGCAATTCATCTCAATCCTCATGTTAGTCAACGGATTTTGGCAAGGGAACTAGGTATTCCAAGATCAACAATTAGGAGGATTATGAAGAAACTTAAATACCATCCCTACCACATAACGTTGACACAAGCTCTGAGTCAAAGGGATATGCAATTGCGTATCCAATTTTGTCAATGGGCACAACAAATGATCAGAGCTGAACAAAATTTTTTCAATTTTGTCATGTTCTCTGATGAGTCGACATTTAAAAATAATGGTGAGCTAAATAGGCATAATTGTCACTATTGGTCAGATGTTAATCCCCATTGGCATAGACCAATAGATAATCAGAATCGTTGGAGTATCAATGTTTGGTGCGGAATTGTGAATGGGTATTTGATTGGTCCCTATTTCTTTGACGGAAATGTCAACGGGGAAAACTTTCTGGCATTTCTTAGAGATGATTTACCACAATTACTTGAAAACGTTGACCTGCAAACACGCCAGAGGTTATGGATACAACTCGATGGCGCGCCACCTCACTATACAAGATATGTGAGAGATTACCTGAATGAAACGTATAATGACAGATGGATTGGACGAGGTGGCCCCGTCGCGTGGCCTGCACGATCTCCTGATCTGACGTCGCCCGACTTTTTCTTATGGGGATACCTGAAAAATGTCGTGTACGAGCAAACGCCTACAACAAGAGAAAATATGATAGAAAGGATACGAGAAGCTTGCAGAAGAATAACGCGCGATATGTTACTCAAGACAGTAAGACATTTCCAAGATAGGTTGGCATTATGTATCCAAGCCAATGGAGACAACTTCGAACAATTGATTCGATAAATCTTTATTGACTGGATCATTCTCGATTTTGCCTTCGGTGGCGGGATTCTTCTTGATCTTACTTTAGTTGACAGAACCATCAACGATCTTGCCTTGACTGGCTGGATCCGTGTTCGTATCTTGCCTTGACTGGCTGGATCCGCGTTCGTATCTTGCCTTGACTGGCTGGATCAGTGTTCGTATCTTGCCTTGACTGGCTGGATCCGCGTTCGTATCTTGCCTTGACTGGCTGGATCAGTGTTTGTATCTTGCCTTGACTGGCTGGATCCGCGTTCGTATCTTGCCTTGACTGGCTGGATCAGTGTTCGTATCTTGCCTTGACTGGCTGGATCAGTGTTCGTATCTTGCCTTGACTGGCTGGATCAGTGTTCGTATCTTGCCTTGACTGGCTGGATCAGTGTTCGTATCTTGCCTTGACTGGCTGGATCCGCGTTCGTATCTTGCCTTGACTGGCTGGATCCGCGTTCGTATCTTGCCTTGACTGGCTGGATCCGCGTTCGTATCTTGCCTTGATTAGTCGGAGCATGTAAAATAAGACTATCGGAAAGTGAATATTTTAAGAGATATTTTGTATTTTTATCAAAATGTTACAACTTTCGAGCTTTATAACTCGAAAAGTACACAATGAAAATACATTTGACTGTAGTGTTTTGGAAAGCTCTCGAGGTCAGCTACAAGAATATGTAATAAAAAATAGGGGGTTCCATTTAAAAAAATTGAGGTGACCTTCACGTGACCCTCAAATGATTATCCAAGGTCAAACCAATGGCACCATCTTATAGCCCCTTCGAAACCATGCAACACATGTCTGAACCATTTTTCGATATTTCGCTTAGTTTACGAGAAAATTGACTGTATTTTTTAAAATGGCCCACCCTGTATATATATATATTTGCATTTCTTTCCACACGTCACCATCCAATGCGTATTCTTAACCCTCTGTCTATACATGGAGTTATAGTAAACCTCAGCCGATTTTGAAATGCCCGCTACTTAAAAGTATTCAGCAAGGGGACGCTGGGACTGGGGGGGAGGAAGTTTGAACTGTGCTCTACTTATTCCTCTTTGGGCATTGTCAGTGTTTTGAAAACAGCAGAAGTAGGAACATCGAAAGTGTGTGTTGGGGTTACAGTTACCGCGTGTGTAGGGAACGTAACAAAAAGTGAAAAAGTTCCAAATTTGAAGAGTAAGTAAAAGTTATTTTTTTGTTTATTAAGTATCATTTACGCATACAGTACTTATATATATTACCAATGTCGCGATCACTTTGAAAATATACTGCAATTGTAGTATTATAAATTAAAAATTTTTTCTATAACAAATAAAATCTTTTGTAATAAATATTTTTTGTATTAATAATTATTTTTTTGTGTATTAATAATTATGTTTTTTTAATAAATATTACTATTTTCTTTTACTATTGTATTTGGATTACATTTATTTTTTACTAAATTCACATTACAAAATAAGTAGATATTTTTTTAACAGAATCAAAAACTGACCATAGATTTTTAAAATACAACTCTTCCTCTTTCCATTGATTAGCATTTTAATTACTTTATCTTTTTTTCTAATAACGGGCGTTTGAAAAAGTAAATTTTTATAAAAATTTTTTGTTCTTTTTTCATTCTTAAAAAAAAAATCTTTTTTCTTTTAATATCTTCGATTTTTTAGCCAAGACCATCATAATTCTGAGATTTTTCCTTTCGATTAAAAAAAAGAAATTAAAATTGATTAAACACTGAGCAACAAAATTAACGCAACAAAAATTTTAACCAAAATTTCACTCAACTTCAAATAATTGTAACTTCGCAAAAACTTATCGTATTGGAAAGTTCTTTTTTTCATTTTAAAACTTAAAGTCTCTACTTTAAAGAGCGTTTAATCCTCTCCTTTTTCCTTTTCGGCATCTCTTCAAAAGTAAGAATGTATTTTGTATTTAAAAATTTTCATACTTTGACGCGCTCCACAGGGTACAGTGATTTTTTCTCATAAACTTTATAAAAATTATCGTAAAATATGAACTTTTCCTTACAAATTGAAAAAAAATTGAAGTCTGTACGATTTTTTTTGGCGGAGTTATTAAAATTAAAAAAAAAAGGTCATTTTGATTTTTATTGCTTATTACTCGTGAATAGATCAACGTACAACGTTCCGCAAAAAAAATGGAAAACTACAAATTTTCACTTTCAAATATTAATTGATAAGTTGGGAAAAGCGCTTAGGCAAATTTGGCACAAAATTCCGCAGGAAATTATTGAGAGATGTATAAATATATGAGAACGTTTACAAGCAGTAATTGATCAAAGAACGTTAGTGTTTATTACTGGGGAGTAATTGTACTATAAAACTTTGCTTTAGCGATGTGATTGGATCTTTCTTTACGACAGTACATTGAACTAAATGCATACACCCCATACGTCAAAGTATGAAAATTTTTAAAGACAAAACATGTTCTTACTTTTAAAGAGATACCGAAAAGGGAAAAGGAAAGGATCAAAATCTGACGCTCTTTAAAGTAGAGGCTTTAAGCTTTAAAATGAAAAATGAACTTTCCAATACGATAAGTTTTCGCGAAGTTACGATTATTTAAAGTTGAGTGAAATTTTGGTCAAAATTTTTGTTGCGTTAACTTTGTTGCTCAGTGTACATTTGGAGATATAAGTCAACGAAATGGGGTTAGCGTAATCCCTGTGTGTAGGAATCGGGGGAAAAATAAGGTGTGTAGACAGAGGTGAGATTAAGAGTGAGGTTAAGAATTGTCGGTTGCCTAAATAGTCCGTATTATGTTTAAAATCCTTTTAGGAGTAATTCAAGCGCTAAATGGTTTGTTACAATTTGATTGTTATACTTGAAAACAAAAATAAATCGAAAACTATCATTTTTTAAATTTATTCAATGGTTGAGACTAGGCACAGCAAAACGTCTTCATGTCTCCATTACACGTAAACGTCAGTGTATTGTCAAACACTAAAAAAGTCTGTAAAAATATTAAAAATTTTGTAAATTTTAAAATAATATTTTACAAATATTATATATAAAATTACAAATATTAAGAATTAAAATAAAATACCTATTTATATGATTTATGTGTATTTTTTATGTTTATCAGTGATTTATGTTTATTTTTTGTTTGAAACCTTCGCCTTGCATGCTCTGAAAAAAGGTGGTCGGTAATGGGGGCATGCCCGGTCAGAATTAGGCACAGTTGGTCGGTAGAGGGGGCACGCACTAATGCGTCTTTATTCCTCTCCATCTAGAAAAATACTCGACAGAATGGATTGAGTCTGCGACTTTTGGGAAGTGTGCATGGATAAAACTATCCACCAGTATGAATCTCTATATCGAATGTATTTTCGTCACGGTTGACAATGACATTTTTTTGTTGGTTCGGCCTTATAGGGATCGGGAATAGGAACATTTACCTTACTGACGCAACACCAAACTGATTGACCGTATAATCGTATATAAATAAAGCAGAATTTTTGACAAACTTTCGACAACTTTCGACACTGCACGAGAGTCATGGTGGTTATTTTGAAGGGTGGCATTCACTTAGACACGGTTCAAATGGATACGGTGTATTTGCACACGGTGTTTTTGGACACGATATCTTGCGCACCGTTCATTTGAACACGGTGCTTTTGGACACCGTTCATTTGCACACCGTTCAGTTGGACACGAAAAGAAACGGACACATATACATGCGCGCGCGCGCGCGCGCGCGCACACACACACACACACACACACACACACACACACACACACACACACACACACGCACGCACGCACGCACGCACACACACACACGCACGCACGCACACGCACACACACACACACGAGATGCAAGGCCTTCGACCCCCTTTCTGCACCCACCTTGCCGGTAGGGTGCCTTCGGCATAGTTATTTCTCACTGTTTGCAAATAAACGGTGCGCAAAATATCGTGTCCAAAAACACCGTGTGCAAATGCACCGTGTTCATTTGAACCGTGTGCTAATGCACCGCTTCCGTTTTGAATGGCTGCTTGGCAACGTCGCACACGTCAACTGACGCACAAGGCGCGTGTTCTACCATTCTTCGTTTCATTTCAAAACGACGTCGAGGCTGTTTGCTTATGTTTACACGTACTGACAATTTAATAACGTGATACACCAGACGCTCTGGCGGTCAAATCGCGATGTTATCAAATATATGGTTTCAACTCTAATCAAATTTGTGATTCCTCTATGATATTTTCAGTTTATAGCGACGGTCCAATGAGAAAAAATCTTACGGAATAATTTATTTAAATGTATGTTGATTTTTACATACTAAATTATTCATATTTTTCACTAATAACTATAGTTGCCTTTGTGACTTAAAAGTACTGCAAGAACCATCTTAATGTGCAAACGGATAACTTTTTACAAACTTTTTTGCTCAAAAAATTTATCATGTTTTAGTTTTTCCAAAAATTCAAGCTTAAGTTTTCTTACGTAAAATTTCGTTTTCTTTTAGAACCCGACGTCATTTCTTTTCAAAAAATTAATTTCAAAATTGTTATATACGATTTAAAAAAATATATAAATTTCCATTGACAGATTTTTTTCAATCAAAGATATCACATTGAAATTGCTTAAGCTCAATCTTGGGGAGTAAATTTCTTGCGTTTATGAATCCCAAACTTCAAGATCAGTTTTTAGGGGTCAGACACAATAAGAGAAATAAAGAATAAAATAAAGGAATAAGAAACAAGGAAATAAACATAAGAAATTAAATATAAAATATTACATATAAGCTATAAAACAATTCACAATAAGAAATAGAGAATAATAAATAAAAACGTACAAGTTTTTACGAGATGTGTGTTTCTTATAAGAAATAGATGTTGGTTATAAAATGGATAATCAAATAACCCCGTTAATTGCTTTAAATGTACATGTTATCCTATTAGCATTAATACTAATAATTAGGAAAAAAAGAAAAGTATATCATAAGAGATGGGCAAATTAACGATGGTGGGTGCATAAATATTATTTGACATTGGAGTCTTTGGAAGCGAGAGTGATGGGGGAATCTTCTAGAGATCATCTTTTGGACAAGCAATACAGAAAGAAGCATTAAATTTACTTAAAGTTTGCCTTCCTAAATCAAATATAAAAAGTCATTATTTCTTCGTGAGAAGTGAAGTTTTTAAAATATCTTGTTGTATGATGAGATCTTATTCTGGTAAGAATCTTACAGTTCAACAAAGAATATTTAATTATGAGTGAGTCCCAGATGCGCACAGTAATAAACGGACACAGCAGGCTGAATGAAACGGACACAGATCAAATGGGCACGGACCAGATGCACACGGACCAAATGCGCACGGACCAAATGCGCACGGACCAAATACGCACGGACCAAATGCGCACAGTCGCAAACCTATGTGGTGCAGATAATGCTTTGCACGCACGCACGCACGCACACGGGAGGGTGCAAGGGGGGCCTCGCTCCCCCCTCCCGCACCCACCCCGTCGGTAGAAGTGTCCGAAAAGTCGCAACCCATGTGGTTAGTTTGTTGGTTACTGTGTCCGTTTGGTCTGTGTGCATTTGGTTCGTGCGCATTTGGTCTGTGTCCGTTTCACTCAGCCTGCTGTCCGTTTATTACTGTGCGCATCTGGGACGTTCTCTTAATTATAGATTATCCCAAGCTAGACGAGTAATAGAAAATGCTTTTGGCATTTTAGTTTTGCGCTGGTGAATATTTAAAAAAGGAATAAATAAGAATCTTAATAACATTGAAAAAATAATTGCAGCATGTGTAGCTCTTCATAATCTTATAATGATAGAGGAAAAAAATGAGGAAAGAAGTGCAAGACAATATTTTCGCACACAATTTATTGATGTAGAAAATAATAAAAATTGTGAAATACATCTATGTCAGAATATTGAAAGTGGATTAAGATCATTAGCAACAACACATTATCATAAATCTACTGCTGAGACATACAACTAACGTAACAACATAAGTACTTGAATGATGAATGAAGGACAAGTATCATGACAGCTTGAATATAGCTTTAGAGGACTACATGGAATTAACGAATAATATCTATATACTATTTGTAAAAGTAAAATGTAACTTTTATTTGTGTTATAAATCATTCTTATTTTTAATCATTAGAAGTCATGTGTTCTATTAAAGTGTTCTATTAAATTGGTTCTTTGGCAGTTTGTAATTCTCTTAATATCATATTAGCCGTAGCGTGATCTCTCGTTTCACCTTCTCCGTCTACATATTTATCTGTTAGTTTTGTAAGAGAAGAAGTTGCTGTATGATAAATTTGCACCAATTCATCATCTTTTTGTGTAGGTTTATGCAACCAAGTTGATTTTGGTGAAGGTGATTGCGATGGAGAAGATGATGGCAATGGAGAAAGTTGTATCAACTTTGGTGAAGGCAATATAGATCGTAAAACATCTTGTATTATCGAACTGCATAATAATTATTCTGAAGTGCTTGAGCGTGTATTTGTTTTTGATAATGATAAATCCTGCAAAGAATTATTTTTTATATATAAAAAAAATATTAAAATACATATATTACATTGATATTATATTTTAATACATATATTACATTAGTTTTGTCTCAATATGTAGTCTTATTTGTATCCCATTTTGATATTTTCTCTGTTTCAGTCTGCATAAATTATAACAAATGTATTTGTACTCCAATGAACATAATAAAACTTTTAATTATATCATTAATCCATTTTGAACCAAAATGCCACATTTTCTTTTCAACTTTCACCGCTCTATCTTTTAATGTAATCAATCTAGTAAAAATTTTTTGAATACCACTTCCGAACGCAAAAAGTCTCCTTTTTCAGATGCTGAGACATCTCTACCATGGTAGAAAGTGTCATCTGTATCTGCTCTAAAAGACCTCATTGCGATTTTTTCAAAACTTCAATCTGGCGATTTCAATATGGCGGCTTAAAGTTCAGCAAATTTCAAAAAATTGATATTTCTTAGATTTTTTCATGGTGATCTCATTTCGTGGTGTACACACACACACACACACGCGCGCGCGCACAAGAAATACAAATCCGAGCAACCTCCACGCCGGTGTATCTTGAGTGATTACGCTAATGCTGACATTAGTGCCTGTGCATCAAAGATCATAGATTCTTAGAACTGACAATGATTTGACAATAAATATCGGAATATTTATAATTTTCAAGTATTTTATATGTGGTGTTGATAAATTCTCGTCGGTTTTAGATTATATTTAGTGAGATCACCATGAAAAAATCTAAGAAATATCGATTTTTTGGAATTTGCTGAAATTTGAAGTCGCCATATTAAAGTTTCGAAAAAATCGCGATGAGATCTTTTAGAGCAGATACAGATGACATTTTCTACTATGGTAAAGATGTTGTGGCCACTTTGTTTTTGAATTCAAAATATGGGATTTTTGAAAAAAAATTACGAAAAAATTGTTTTTTTTTCGAAAAAATGAGCTGTAACTTTTTTCAAAGACTTCGTAGGTCAATTTTGACGACGACATCTGAAAGAGGAGGCTTTTTGCGTTCGAAAATAGTATTCAAAAAATTTTTACTAGGTTGATTACATCAAAAGATAGAGTGTTGAAAATTGAGAATAAAATGTACCATATTGGTCCAAAATAATTTAATTATTAGGTGCGCAACTAAGTTCTCGCTGTTTTTTTGATGAAAATGCAACTTTATTGTGAAAAAATGGTTACAAATGAATTATTCAAAGTATTGCACATCGCTAGCGATAACTTTTTCCCATCTTTCTGGCAGAGCTCGAATACCGTGACGGTAAAAGTGTTCGTCTTTTGAGGCTATCCACGAATCAAGCCATTTTGAGATGTTTTCATATGAGCGGAACTGCTGATCAGCCAGACCATGTGCCATCGAACGGAACAAGTAATAACCGGACGGCGCAATTCTGGGGAATATGGCGGGTGAGGTAGGACTTCCCATTTGAGCGTTTCCAAGTAGGTTTTAACGGGTTTGGCAACGTGAGGCCGAGCGTTGTCATGCTGTAGAATCACTTTTTCATGCCTCTGCTCGTATTGTAGCCGCTTTTCGCGCATGCAATCGCTTGGAAATGGCTTGGCGGGTAACTCATAATGCTGAAGCAAGCTCTTTTTGCGTTTGGCACGGATTCTCATCGAGCAATGCCTCCAATTCAGCGTCTTCGAAGGTTTTTGGTCTTTCTTCACGCGAACTGTCGTCAACATCGAAATCACCGTCTTTGAAGCGACGGAACCGATCACGGCACGTTGTTTCACTTGGAGCAGCATCTTCGTAAACTTTTTGGAGTTCTCGATGCGCTTCAACCGCCGTTTTCTTCGAATGAAAGAAGAAAAGCAACACTTCCCGCAAATGACGATTATTTGGCACAAAATCAGACATTTTCACACAACCAAAAGTATATGACGCAAAAACAAAATCACTAATGTGTCAAAGCGGTTTGTTTACCATATGTCTAAGCTTGGTTTATGACGTTTTGGATATGTCACAATTTTTTTTTTATTAGAAAAAAGTGAAGCCATTGAGAGCGAGCCCATTTAGCTGGTCAGTAAACATATAAGAATGGTTGTACGTACATCATAGGAAATCAACTTAAATCTATATGGAAGTACGAGTACATGCGTTAGTGTCATAAGAATCGCTCTTAATCCTAAAAGATGCATACTCTAGGTTTATTCACTAATACCCTATCGCCGGGCAAAACGCGCCCCCCTGTTATTAAAGCAGTAAGATCTTTTCTTTTTCGTTCCTTTTGGGTTAACTAAGCTAAACATGAAACGCGCGCGACCGACGAAAAACCTTAAAAATAGAGGGGAAGAAGAAAGGGAAAAATAAAGAAAGAAAGGAAAGAGAAAAAAGGGGGGGAGGAGAAAAAGGAAAAAAGAGAAAAGGAAGAGGGGAAAAAAAGAAAAAGAGAGAAAGAGGGGGGAGAGGGAAGAAAAAAAGAGACAAGACTGAGTATTCTATACTTATTCTAAAGACATAGATTCGGTCAAAAATAACATTAGATATTAAGTTGACTAGAGAACTTAACATGTAGTTGCGAAAGCAAATACATTTGTGATCAAGACAATACAAGCCTCTGTCGAGTCTTCAGATAAACTTATCTATAGAGCATATAAAGTCGTTTAACGCGTCGATGATATCACAGTCCAGTGTAGCTAGTAGGTAGTTGACGCAGTGAGGAAGGAAGCCGCGCGTCCTGACCAGGGCCCTTTGTAGGGTCATCCGTTGTTTCCGGAAGTTCTCGCATTCCCAAAAATATGGTCCGGAGTCTCGTCTACATTACAGTTTAGGCATAGCGGCGAGTCCACAATTTGGAAACGAAATAGGCTAACTCTAAGTGAGGTATGGTCACTACCTAGCCTGTTGATCGAGGTAACTGTTCTTCTGTTGATATCAAAATCCCTGAACTAAGTTCGTGTAGAGTTGGTTATAAAATTTTGACAGTAAAAGGCACCGCGGCTGAGTGACTCCCGCTCTGCCCACAGAAATAGTTCGTCAAACATATGTTTCTTCCACAAATTTTGAAGTTCCCCAGGCGGGACTCCTATCCGTGTATCAATCCCTTTGCGAATGGCCCCCCTAGCCGAGAGGTCCGCCCGCTCGTTACCGACAATGCCGCTATGACTAGGGATCCAAAACAGTCTGACCTCAATGTTGTATGTCTTGGACATTTTAAGAAGTAAAGCTTTGATTCGAAGAATAAGGTATGAGCTGTGATGGTATTCAAAGGGAGATTTTAAAGCTGTCAAGATCGATCTGGAGTCCGAGAATACAGCCAAGCGGTGCCAACCACGGGCCAAGCGATATATCACAATCGACTAGCGCTTACTGCTGGAGCCATCTCTTGAAAATCGGCGAGAACTTAGTTGCGCACCTAATAAATTAATAAAACTTACTAATGCATCAAAATCGAAAACAATGCTTTCTTCACCTTTCTCCTTTATCTGTTATTGTTCTAAATTGGTGATATTATTCAGAGAGAAGTTCGAAAATGTGTTGAAATATTACATAAAACAAAATTTAATTTAATTAAAATAAATAATTGTAATAAAACATATCAACTCAAAAGCGTTATTTCACAAAAATGTTCTAATATAACTTATTGTAATCTAACAATAATAATTAAAAATTGTAGCTTCGCTTACTCTCTTCTACTTTCTTCTACGCACATGTTGGTTCAAAAAAGTCATTGCATTATAAAATTTCCATTGTTCTTTTTGTACTCTTTGGCTTCCGCTTTTAGCCTCAAAATCCTATTTTTGTCGTTCTTTGGAATAATATTGCCGTAATCGTTCCCATCGTTCTTACAGGTTTCCGCTATAAAAGTTAAGTTAGGTTAGATTATTTTTTATGATTAAAAAAAAAAGTATGATAAAATTCTTACCTGACATATTAAATACAGTTGCTATTTCATCCCATAATGTGCCTTTTTCATAGAATCTTTAAAATCTTTGTTTGACTTGTCCCACAAATGAGGATAGGATCGTACAAGATCTATCAATAAATCATCACCACTTTTATAGTTTTCTGATGAGTCTTTAACCTCATTAACATTGTGACGATAGAGTTTTGTCACGGCAGCAGCGGGATGAGAACCAAATTCGCGACCCCGTCACCGTCGCTGTCGCCACCCCACCCCAGCGATTCCATCCCCACCACCTCTAGCACCCGTTTCAGTGCGCCGGGTGGGGATGACCAAGCCGTATATAAAGTCCGGCCGTTGACCAGGGGGGCGATCCAGGCCTGACCAGATCTCGGTTTGAACACTTCGGCAGTTGGCCGAGTAAGAGCATGCCCTGACCTCACCGGTGTATTCGGTGACTTCTTGCAGGAGGCGAGAGCGTATTCTGCCTCCACCAAGCGTACTTGATTTCTTTTAGATACTAGGAGGGTGTCCCTATCTCCGTCGAGATATTCCGTATTCGACCACGGGGTGTACTTTGTCTCCATCGGGTAATTCGACCTAGGTCCGTTGGAGCGGACAAATCTGTGTTCTCTGCGCCGATTTATTCTGATTCCGGGGTTATTAATATTCCTGTTTCCGTTCTGTTCTAGAGAAAATCGCCATCTCGCACCTGTCCGAGATCCGCTCTTTCGTTATTATAATATTTTTTAATTCCGAGCGTTAATTTCGTATTGTTCTAAATAGTTTTGTTTGCGGATATTAAAATTTGCGTGAGCGAATTTATCAAATTCGGTAATTATCATTCCGATTTAGCTACTTCCTTTTTTTTGTAAATGCAATCCGAAGGTAATATTCTTTATTTCCTGATAATGACCAATCTGTTTTCGCTAGCAAGCAGATAACGTTTTTTAGTAGATAAGCTGTTATATGTTTACTTACGTTTTTGTCTATAAATTAAGGCGATCTTTTGTTTACCGCAAGTAGTAAACACTACTGGTTTATACGTTTAGATCTAACAAGAACTAAGAGTAAGAACCAATCGTGTTGAAGAATTTTACAACAGTTACAAAGCTGCTTTTTCTGCTGAACGCAGCCAATTCCTTTTTTCTTTATTGTGAACACATGCGAAAGCATGGCTTCCTATTGGTCGAAATTTGATTCTCTATTCCTAATTTCCTATATTTAATTCCTTGTTCCTTATTTCTCTCATTGAGTAAAATTCCACCGAAGGTTCAAATCGGGTCAGAGTCGGGCCAAATAGCCAATAGCTATGCTCATCACAACGGATCACAACGGAAATTAGGTTACTTCCGTTGTAACCAGCATAACTATTGGCTAATTGGCTTGACTATTCATTTCGCCACTCGAAATCTCTCGATTTCCGGTGGAATGCGCCTAGCTAGCAATTGCTGGCTAAGCTAGAGCACGGGCCAAAGACCCGTGACCGCGAGTGACATCCCCTGGTAACAGGCCAAAAAGCGGAGTATATAAACGCCGCGGAAAGAGAACGAGTGGGCTAATTATTAATAATAATAGCGACGAATCTACGTCGTTCGTCGAATCAACGAACTATACTTAATTATTTACCTTTCGGGCTTGTTAAAGAAATTGTAACGTTAGAACAAATATATATATCTCTTATTATCAACTCTCGGCGTTATCTCTTGGAAGCCTGATCTCGAGGAGTCATCGGTCCCGCACGGTATCCCGAGACGAAAGATACAACTACAGAAACTAGTTTAAAGTTTTAAGTTTTAATATTGATTAAATAATGTAATTTTATAATCTAAGATTTTACTAGCATTTCAAATAACGAAAAAAGTAACAAATCGTTATTTTCTAAGTAACGGTAACAGTAACGAGTTACTTTTTTATGGTAACGTTCTCAATCCTGCCAATATCCAACTGTTCCTTTTTCTCGCGTAGAAAAGAAACGGTCGAATTTTTTAGCTTTAGAGCGCTATTTTGGTCGATGTTATGGTAAATTTTAAAAAACTTAGTCACTGATCCTGAAGTTTGGTGCCCACGCAAGAAATTTACTCCCCAAAATTGAGCTCAAGCAGTTTCAATGTGATATTGTTGATTGAAAAGAATCTGTCAGTTGAAATTTACGTTTTTTTTTCGAAAAAAAATTGTTCATAACGATTTTGGAATTGATTTTTTCAAAAAACAACGTTGGATTCTGAAAGAACACGAAATTTTACACAAGAACTACTTAAGGTTGAATTTTTTTAAGAATTAGAACATGATGAATTTTTTGAGCGAACAAGTTTCCAAAAAAATCGTCCGTTTGGTTGTAACGGGTTAATTATATTTTCTTTCCAGTTTTCTTTTATGTTAGGGATACATGACTTTATTACTAATCGCGTTTATATCGATTAAACCAACAACATTTCATGATTGACAAAACAAATTGTCGACGATACACATATACATACATCTAATTGTAAGTACGTAGGAAGCAACGTTATAATTGTATTTAAATCTGATACACACGCATCGCGATAGTTATTCGTATGTAGATTGCCCAAGTAATTAAGTGTTTCGTGAGCCGGACTGCAAACACAATTTAAATTCGTTAGGCGACGCCAGTTCTCGGGTCGACAGATGACACGCGGTCGCGAGATTACACCGGTGCAAACGCAATCGCGATGCTAATTCGCAAAGTGCGAAAATGAAGTTTTCAATTGTGCGGAAAAAGGATAATAGCAATTCGACTGTCGACAATTCTTGGCGGAGGCTATTTTTTTCAAAACTATTTATGAGGCATCGAGCGCCTTTGTTCGATTGGTCAATCGAACACCCGCGACTGATGGTGATCGGGATAGTGCGGCTAGGGGGTCGTATTAGTACAAATTAATACAATTAATTTATGAAAAACAAATCAATGAAATCCCTTTCTAAAAAAGCCGTGTCACCTGTGTGAATTTCGTTCATATTGATTCCTTGAGGCCTCTTTTCCGCGATGCTGATTGGTTCTCTCGTTTGTCTCGTTTTGCATAGCTTGACTGTCTGCGTGATTGTTTTTTGTTATATGTGTCATTTCAATGAATTTCGAAGTGAATAGATTTTTAATTAGAGATTGACAAAGTACGTTAAAGACATTTAATTAGAGATTGACAAAGTACGTTAAAGATATTCTTATACTGAAAAAGACATTGCGTTGAAGAGGCGCGCTTTAAAGACATTTTTATATAGAAAAAGGAAGCGCGCTTGTGCGCGTCTATGTGATTGACGCGTTGTTCGTGTAAAATTTAAGGTAAGTTTTTTTATTCTTGAAAGGAAGCGCGCTTGTGCGCGTCTATGTGATTGACGCGTTGTTCGTGTAAAATTTAAGGTAAGTTTTTTTATTCTTGATACATCTTTATTTTACATTGCTTTTTCAATAGATTTTTAATTAGAGTGTGACAAAGTACGTTAAAGACATTCTTATATAGAAAAAGACATTGCGGTGAAGAGGCGCGCTTGTGCGCGTCTATGTGATTGACGCGTTGTTCGGGTAAATTTTAAGGTAAGTTTTTTTATTCTTGATACATCTTTATTTTACATTGCTTTAAAATTATTCTCCTTCTTTTTTTTTAAACTTGAAAAAATTGCAATTTGAATAAATAAAAAATTCTCGTAAATATTAAATTAATAGTGTCATTAAAATGTAATTTATAATCACTTTGATTCCCTTGAATCCCAGTTATTAAATTCGACTATATTTGATATACAAAAATCTAAATCAAAACTTTAATTACTTTATAATGCAAATAAAGATCTCAATAATATTATATTAGTTTTTCTAAGCTTAATTTTATAATATGATAAATTTATTTTAAAAAAGGAAAATCTTTTTTTGGGAAAATCTTCTTTAGAAAAATATTAATAATTATTGATAGTAAACTTGTGATGTTGAACATATCTTATTCTATTCAATAAAAAAATTTTTTTTAATTATTATTAATACTTAATGCCAAAAGAATACTTCAATCCTGAAAAAATTGCAATTTGAATTAATTAAAAATTCTCGTAAATATTAAATTAATTGTAAAAATAATTAAGATTTTAATATTTATTCATCAACTTTATTCATGTCATATATTTAGCATTTCAAGTTAAATTTGATATATAGTATATAATCTATCACATCGCACATTATATATGATTAATTTGATAAATATTTCTTATTCTATTTAATAAAAAATTTTTTTTAAATTATTATTAATACTTAATGCCTAAAGAATACTTCAATCTTGAAAAAATTGCAATTTGAATAAATAAAAAATTATCGTAAATATTTAATTAATAGTATCATTAAAATGTAATTTATAATTACTTTGATTCCCTTGAATCCCAGTTATTAACTACGACTATATTTGATATACAAAAATCTAAATCAAAACTTTAATTACTTTATAATGCAAATAAAGATCTCAATAATATTATATTAGTTTTTCTAAGCTTAATTTTATAACATGATAAATTTATTTTAAAAAAGGAAAATCTTTTTTTGGAAAATCTTCCTTAGAAAAATATTACTAATTATTGATAGTAAACTTTTGATGTTGAACAAAATTTTAAGTATATTTTATTATGTTAAATCTATCACATCGCACATTATATATGATTAATTTGATAAATATATCTTATTCTTTTTAATTAAATAATTTTTTTTAATTATTATTAATACTTAATGCCAAAAGAATACTTCAATCCTGAAAAAATTGCAATTTGAATAAATAAAAAATTCTCGTAAATATTAAATTAATAGTTTCATTAAAATGTAATTTATAATTACTTTGATTCCCTTAAATCCCAGTTAATACTATAACTAACAAAAAAAATTACAAAATTGTATACCAATTAATTTATTATTAATAGACATTAAAAATAATTAAGATTTTAATATTTATTCATCAACTTTATTCATGTCATATATTTAGCATTTCAAGTTAAATTCGATATATAGTATATAATCTATCACATCGCACATTACATATGATTAATTTGATAAATATATCTTATTCTATTCAATAAAAAATTTTTTAAAAATTATTATTAATACTTAATGCCTAAAGAATATTTCAATCCTGAAAAAATTGCAATTTGAATAAATAAAAAATTCTCGTAAATAGACTTTTTTCTTGACCGCGTGTCTGTTTTTTGATAGTTATTTTCTAATTAAACTTGTATTTCCAATCTTATGACCGCGTTTTTGTTTTTTGATAGTAACACATTATATATTTTAGCGCAACAAAACTAAAATCAAAAAGAAAAAGAAGTTTTTTGAGAAAATAGTCAAAGAATTAAGAATCAAGAATTTAAAATAAATTTAGAGGAAAGACATTACATTGGACGCCAAAGGTTAGTAAAAACAATAGTAAAAATATTAATTTGTTTTAATATTATTACTATTCTAAAAAAACAGCAACATTCTTGATACATCTATCAGAATTATTTCATTTACGTTTGTTATTACTAACTATTAAAGGTGCAATATGTTATAATGATTTAAAAACTGTAAATGGAGAAACTTATCAAACATTTTCAGAAACATGTTTAGCTTTAGGCTTAATTGAAGATGATGATGAATGGATTCGTGCAATGAATGAAGCCGTAGGATGGATGATGCCACGACAACTACGTAAATTATTTGTGAGAATTTTATTACATTGTCAACCATTACATCCTGAAGAAATATGGAATAAATTTAAAGTTTCAATGTTTGAAGATTATGTACGACATTACGGTAAAATACAAGGAGAAAAAAAACCTATAAACAAATTGGAGCAATGCTTGTAGCGGAAGGAAAAAATTTTTCAGATTTTCCACAAATGGAACAAATAATTGTAAATAACGAAGACGATGATTATGTTACAATAGAATAAGCAATGGAAATTGGCACAAGACAATATAATCAATTAAATGAACAACAACAAAAAATTGTTGATTTAATATTATACAGAAAGGAGAATAACAATCATAATAATAATTGTTTTTTTATTGATGAACCAGGTGGCTCAGGTAAAACATATGTATACACAACAATTTATTACTTAGCAAAAATACAAAAGAAACAGGTATGTACTATGGCATTTACAGGAATTGCTGCAACATTACTTCCAGGAGGAAGAACAGTACATAAAACTTTTGGATTACCAGTACCATTATTTGCAGATTCAACATCAATCATTAAAATTCAATCTAAAGAAGCAAAAAAATTAAAACAAATAGACATTTTTATATGGGATGAAGCACCAATGGCACCACGATACACTAGATATTATGGATCGAACATTACAAGATATTATGGAAAATAATTTGCCATTTGGAGGAAAAATTGTCATATTGGGCGGAGATTTTAGACAACTACTTCCAATTAAAGTACGAGGCACTCGAAGTGAAATTATAAATCTTTCAATTAAATTTAGTTTATGCTGGAAATATTTTTTAAAATTAAATTTAACTCAAAATATGCGAGTACTTCATGAAGAAATAGAATTTACAAAATTTTTAGTAGACTTAGGAGATGGGAAATTAAATGATATAAATGATAATATACAAATTCCAGAATGTTGCATAGCATCGCCTAATGCAAATATTGTGACAGATATATATGGCGAATTAATTCAAAAAAAGGAATTTAATAAAGTAGCTAAATGTGCAATACTTTCAGGGAGAAATAAAGATGTAGATGAAATAAATAAACAAGTTGTCGAATTATTAAATATAACGGAAGAACGAATTTATACAAGTGTAGATATTGCTGAAAACAATAGAGATAATGGTGATATCGGCGAATCATTACTACCAGAATATTTAAATAGTTTATCACCACCATCTCTACCACCACATGAATTACGTTTAAGACCAAATAGCATTGTAATGTTAATACGTAATTTAAATATCAATGAAGGACTATGCAATGGAACTAGATTAATGATTATAGAGTTAGCAAATCACTTATTAAAATGTAAAATTTTAACAGGTGATAAAGCTGGAGAAATTGTTTTCATAAATCGAATAACATTATATTGCGAAAATGTATATCCTTTTACTTTTAAAAGAAGACAATTTCCAATTAAAATAGCTTTTGCAATGACGATTAATAAAGCACAGGGACAAACGTTTGATAAAATAGTGTTGTGAGTGCATCACACTCACATACGGCTTAATGCAAGCGATAGTAGGTGTCAGATGACACCTCGCGCGCGGACATCGCCCGGCCTACATACCGGGCGTCGCACCGGGAAATACACCCGGTTGCCTAAGACTCAACACCCAAAATCATCTGATTTTGGGGTAGAATTCGCATAGCCAGCAATTGCTGGCTAAGCACATACACTGTCTAAAGGCCAGTGACCGCGGAAGTACCTTCCGCGGTCATACGCCCAAAACCGGTGTATAAATACGCCGGTGGACAGACAACGAGCGGGCTTTGCTACACCGTATACAGCGACGCACGTATGTCGCTGACTCTGTAATACTCGTTACGGTTTATTATATATAAGTGTTATCAAGTGTAACCCAGACGGTAAATATATATTGTGATCATACAACTGGCTACTATCTCTCCAAGACCCGACCCGAGGAGCATCGGCAGACGATCCCTATTACCTGTGACCCTTTATCTAAGAAGGGCCACAACAATAGGAATAGATCTACGTAAAGATGTATTCAATCATGGACAACTATATGTAGCATTATCCCGAGTAAGATCAAGGCAAGCAATAAAAATTTATTTGGGAGAACAACGAAATAACAGAAAAGTAAAAAATTATGTATATAAAGAAATATATTCATAATATACAAAAAACGCAAAAGAAAAAAAAGAAAAAAAAGAAAAAGTAAAAATAAAAAAAATAAAAAATAAAAAAGCAAGAACAAAGAAAAAAAGAAAATTAAAAAAAATAAAATAAATAAAAAACATTAAATTAAAAAAAAATTAAATGAAATTTTAATAATAAAAAAAAAATTTGATTGGTACTCGACAAAGAGACCCGAGGGGGTTTTAGTCGGTAAGAGTCCGGCATAACCTTTGAAGAAAAAGAAAAAGTACAAAGGTTATCCATGAGGATTTCCCCCCCCGAAACAAAAAAAAAATTATACTGCAAAATAAAAAGAATTAAGAAAGTTATGTAGTATAATGTAATACTATGAAAAATATGACAATAAAAAAAGATAATATTATTCTAAATATATCCTAAAAAACATTAAAAAAAAGAAAAGAACAGACAACAATAGATTACAAATCAAGATAAATGTTAAACAGCCTTAAAAAAAGATTTAGGTATGTAAGGTATTTTGAATTAATTTTGTTAAATACTTAATGTGTATAATATTTTTTAAAAAAGATAAAAATTAGAAAAAATAGTATAAAAGAATAAAAAAATAAAAATATATAACAATTTAAAAAAAAAGAAGAGGAAAAGAAGTAAAAATAATTTGAAAAAATATAAAAACTTATGTATATTTATGAAAAATAAAAGAGAGAATAATCAAAAATTATGGATAAGAATTTGGGAACATTAACAAAATATTTTAACACAAAAAAAAGTTTTCATAGTCTTACAAAAAAAAATTAGTGTTTTCGTCTTTTTTGTTATTTCATAAAGAAAGAAAGGGTGAGAAAGCATATTTAGATAAATGAAGTTATTACATAACTTTTTCAGCTTTAAAAAAAAAAAAAAAAGGATTAGAAAAAAAGACATTTACAATAAAATAAAAAAGTAAATCTTATTAAAAAGTTGAATAATATTTATCTTGATTTGTAATCTAATGTTGAAAATTGTCTTCTTCTGGAAAAAAAAGTATTTATTCTAATTAATAGAACATAATCTTAAAAAATATAATAACTTCTAATTGTATTCAACTTTTATGTTATTTAGAAAAGAAAGAAAGAGTGAGAAAGCATAATTACATAAGAATATAATTATACATTTATATAATTATTATTTCAAATATTAGTATTTAAAAAAAAAGCTAAATAGCGCGCGCGCTACGCGCGCAAGTGTTGTTCTAGTTGTTTCAAAAATGTAATGGATAGGAGAGAGAACGTAGCCCGAAAGTCATAATGCCAGAGATAAAAAATGCGTACAGAAGTGTAACTAAACTTTGGTTTTAATTATAAATGTTTGAATATCATTATGTCATAAAATATCATGTTCTTAAGGAATTTTTTTAAGTAAATATTGAAAATTACAAAATTCAGAATAATGTACTTTTGAAGGCATTGCGTATTCTAATTAAAATGCCTAAATGTTTATATGCCATAAAAATATTTTATAGAAAATCTTTAACATTTGTAGTAAAAAATTTAGCTTTTGCAATTTTATTATTGATTTCTATCATATTTTATCATCTAAAATCACTTTTTAATTTTTTTAAATTTTCTCTTTCTGTATTTGTCACAACTTATTACATAAAAATATATTTATATTGGAAATATAAATAAATTTCTAATGCAAATTTACCTGGCATGGAAACCAAACAACTTGACTGCCAATATCATTAAATTTATGTACCAGGATTAATTTTTTCTTTAGGTAATTATAAATATGCAATTGTCCTGCTTTACCAAGCGCAGCTATAAAGGGACCCCACGTTGCATTATCTATGTCAGCTATAGCTCCCGCGTGGCAAGTGAATACTTTTTGTGGTATTTCTGCTTTCAAGGTACGTAAATCTATTAGCCAAATTCCACCATTTCCATCCTAAAAAAAAACATAGTTTTTAAAAAGTCATTCTTTTAAATCATCGAAAAAAATCAGAAAAAATCGATTTTTTCGGAAACTTTGTTTCTTTGGGAAATACTGTTTTTTATTATGTTATAATAAAATAATATACTATTTAATTTTTAATGTCCTTCATCCATTCTATATTAATAAAATATAAAAAAATACGTAATTTTATTTTTTTAATTCCCTAAAGGGCGTACGAACTCTATTTGATGTACCGCCTCATGAGGGAATCGAGCTGAACGCGAATCGAACATTCTATTCGCATTCGCTTTGGCGTATACATTTGCCGAATAACAATAACGAACGTTCGCGTTGGCTGTTCGTTCGGTGTTTGTTCGCTAAGTGTATACCCAGCTTAAGGAGATTCATGCACGACTCTTTAATCAATAAACATGAATTTTCAAAATTCTTATTTTATTCATATATAAGGTACATAAATACCATAAATACCATAAATACCATGAATAAAAAATTTGTTATTTTTAAGATAAATTAAATAAGTTTTTAATAAACATTCTTTTAAATTAAAGTATTTTCTAGATATCAATATGAGTCTGTAAATTTGAGTTCTGTAAATGCCATTTAGATTTGGCAGTTTAATATATTTTTAAAGCAAAGGATTTAGATTAGTTTTATATATAAATGTACCAAACAAAGTGGCAGAATAATACAAATTAATAAGTCAAGGAATGAGATTTAAGATTTTCGGAAGAAAAAAGATCGTGTAGAATTTGCAGATCAGGTACATTAAACACTACACACTGCGACGTTACTTTTTTCGCGTCTACAACTTTGTCGTGCTCGTGACTTTCCTTACTATAAGTTGGGCGCCAGGCGCGGAATCCGCGCCGCACAAAAATCGCAAAACTCGGTACTTCGCACGACGGCCGAATGCCGGTTAGCCCGCCTCTACACGAAGTGGTAGAGGGGCGAGGTTCTTTCTCGGTACGCGGAATAGGAGAGGAGAGGTCTCGCGTAACTAGATCGAATTAATAAATATAATAAGCGTGTATTGAAATTAGGATGGCAACCACGTTGTCATCGAATACAATTTAATCGTTTGACATGACTCTCTGGTACGGCTGTACCGCACTTAACTTAGTATTTACAATACCTCGAAAATTAAACTGTATAGGCTACACTCTACATTCAACAATACGTCACGCAACGTTAACAATAGACGATGGACGGGATAGGCTGCGACGTAATGTGCGCATTCTGTGCAAATATTCTCATCTACGGAAGCTCGCCTCGGTACTGCGCATCTGGCTTACACTTTCGGTATGTGGCAGATGAATCCCGGCGATATCAATTTACGCACTACCCCGTCGCGAGACTTTAATGCTTACACAAATACAGAGATCGACTGTCGGCTCGACATACTCCCCGAGGGAGGAGACAATAGGCGCAATAAGTAATCTATACGAGGCGGAGATCGACACGGCCCTGCTACGCGATGACTCGACTCTCGGTATCCCGAATACAATTATCTCGCCCACCGAACGCTCGGTAAGGTAAATAGTCTTATGAAATGCCGGGCCGGCCGTCTCCGCCCTTACCGCGTGGTCGAAGTGGTGGCCTTACAGATGCAGACGTCGTCGAGGACCGTGGAACCGCTCAGTAGGTTGTCTCGTCGAACAGTGACGAACCGTGAGCGGTCGGGGGCGCCGCGGACGCCGGCAGCGGCCGCGCATCGATCGCGCTTCGATCCGCGCACACCGATCGCTGGTCGATGGGGGGTTCTCTGCCAGTCCTGTAGGGTCTCAGCGTCCGAGGGCGCCTCTGTTCGTGACGCCGCGCGATTTGAAGACCGCGGATTGCACGCCTCGATGTCCTTCGCCGTATCGGCTTCTGCTGGACCGGCTCGGTCCAGTTGATCAGGCCCCGTCCGGCTTACTCCTCGAGGCTACCGTGCCGGCTGGGGCTTCCTCCACCCTGGTCGTCGGGTGTAAGGGCGCACGCTCTCTCCCCGGCGTCGTCTCCGACTGCACCGGACTGCTCCTCTCTCTACAATAAAGTATAACGGCAGTGTTTGTCCCCTGACGTTTCTAACGTACCTCGGTGCTGTACGCAATTACTTGCCCTTGCTCGCTGCCCTCCGGCTGTCCGGGGCCCCGCCGCTTGGTCGTCTATGCTTCTTCTTAACATTCCCTCGACGGCTGCTCCACAAGGTACAAATGGTCATCGTGGCACACCACTTCTCCCGCGGATCGCGACTTCCGCTTGACGGATACCTACGTGTCTTAGTAACTAAGAAAAATTATTATTCGGAAAAGGAGAGGCCGCTCCTCCCCTCGGGGTAATGAGCGGCCCCAAATGACCCTTCCCGGTCGGGCCATCCGGCCCTTGTGACTGACGAAAAACGTCACGTCACAATGTGCGCGTGTGTATATAGATGCGTGCGTGCGTGTGTGTATGAGTTGTGACGTGACGTTTTTCGTCGGATGGCCCGACCGGGAAAAGTCATTTGGGGCCGCTCATTACCCCGAGGGGGGGGAGCGGCCTCTCCTTTCCCCAGTAATATTTCTCTTAGTATTAAGTCACTTAGGTATCCGCCAAGCGGAAGTCGCGATCCGCGGGAGAAGTGGTGTGCCACGACTACTAGTTGTAATTGATGGAGCAGCCGTCGAGGGAAGGTTAAGAAGAAACATAAACGACCGAGCGGCGGGGCCCCGGACAGCCGAAGGACAGCGAGCAAGGGCAAGTAATTACGTACAGTACCGAGGTACGTTAGAAAAGTCAAGGGACAAACACTGCCGTTATACTTTATTGTAGAGAGAGGAGCAGCAGTCCGGTGCAGCCGGAGACGACGCCGGGGAGAGAGCGTGCGCCCTTACACCCGACGACCAGGGTAGAGGAAGCCCCAGCCGGCGCGGTAGCCACGGCCTCGAGGAGTAAGCCGGACGGAGCCTGATCAACCCCGAGCCGGTCCAGCAGCAGCCGATACGGCGAAGGACATCGAGGCGTGCAATCCGCGGTCTTCAAATCGCGCGGCGTCACGAACAGAGGCGCCCTCGGACGCTGGGACCCTACAGGACTGGCAGAGGACCCCTCATCGGCTAGCGATCGGTGTGCGTGGATCGAAGCCCGATCGATGCGCGGGCCGCTGTCGGCGTCCGCGGCGCCCCCGACCGCTCACGGTTTGTCACTGTTCGGCGAGACAACCTACTGAGCGGTTCCACGGTCCTCGACGACGTCAACCTGCTTGTAAGGCCACCACTTCGACCACGCGGTAAAGGCGGAGACGGCCGGCCCGGCATTTCGTAAGACTAATTACCCTACCGAGCGTTCGCTGGGTGAGATAATTATATTCGGGATACCAAGAGTCGAGTCACCACGTAGCAGGGCCGTGTCGATCTCCGCCTCGTATAGATTATTTATTGCGCCTACTGTCTCCTCCCTCGGGGAGTATGTCGAGCCGACAGTCGATCTCTGTGTTTGTGTAAGAATTAAAGTCTCGCGACGGGATAGCGTGTAAATTGATATCACCGGGATTCACTTGCCACATACCGAGAGTGTGAGTCAGGTGCACAGTACCGAGGCGAGCTTCCGTAGATGAGAATATCTACACGGAATGCTCACGTTACGTCGCGGCCTATCCCGTCCATCGTCTGTTCTTAACGTCGCGTGTCGTATTATTGAATGTAGAGTGTAGCCTATACATTGTAATTTTCGAGCTATTGTAAATGTCGAGTTAAGTACGATACAGCCGTACCAGAGAGTCATGTCAAACGATTAAATTGTATTCGATGACAACGTTGTTGCCATCCTAATTTCAATACACGCTTATTATATTTATTAATTCGATCTAGTTATTCACGCGAGACCTTTCCTCTCCTTCCTATTCCGCGTACCGAGAAAGAACCTCGCCCCTCTGCCATTTCGTGTGGAGGCGGGCTAGCCGGCATTCGGCCGTTGTGCGAAGTACCGAGTTTTGCGATTTTGGTGCGGCGCGGATTCCACGCCTGGCGCCCAACTTATAGTAAGAAAGTGACGAGCACGACGAAGTTGTAGACGCAAAAAAAGTAACGTCGCAACATATACATAGATACATACTTGCATAGAGATATACACATGTATTTGTGAACAGCAACTACTTTTCGATTGGGTTCAACGATATTAGTCAGGCTTTCTAAGTAAGTATTAGTTTTTTACCATGATACGACTTTTGAGCTGCCATTTTGGATCAGCCATTTTTTTATAAAAAAAAATAATTTTGATTCAAGAAATCTGCAAAGTTCTATATTTTTCATTTATAACTGCACTAAAATTCAACAAAAATAAGAAAATTCGAGAAATGTCCATCTATTTGCCTCCATTTTATTTCCACCATCTTGATTTAAAAAAAATGCTGCATGCTTTTCAAAAGCTTAAACATATAGGACGCGATACGGTAATTTTTAAAAATCATAAATGATAGTAAATTAAAGATTTATGAAAAACAATTCGTGAAAATTTTGATTTTTCGTTGAAAATCGAGCTGTAATTTTTAAATAAATAAAATTTTCAATATTCTGAAGGAAACCTCGCAAACCCGAAAATTCTAATTTTAATGAAACTTGGCATAAATGTAAAGAGGGTAAATACATGAATTTAGAAATTTTTAGTTGATACTTGTAAACGGTTTAAAGGGGTGAAACCACCCTTCAAAGTTGAGACATTTTTGTGTTTTCTCGATATATCTCGCAAACTAAACAAAATATAAAAAAATGTTTCATACAAAAGTTTTACAGTATAAATACCTCTATTTAACTACGCTGTTTAAAAAAAAAAAAAATTTTTTTTAAATTAAAATAAATTTTCAATAAAATTAACTTTTATGTATATAGCATTTGTAAAGTAATTATACTATCTCATACTACGTTTTATTTATATCATCTATGTGTATATTATATATGTTATATATTATTATCTATGTTATAATACTACACATTTATATTATTTGCATCCCTGTATGAATTAGTTTTTATCTAACAGTTGCGCAATATTAGAGTAGTCACGTTGCTTTCACACAGTGTTCATTCTGTCTACGTCACATATTTCACATTCAAGTTTTATATTCGTCATGTCACGATATGTATCATATATGAAATGGAAATCACGTATTAATAAAGTTTGGTATCTTTATTAATGATGTTACGCGTCATTTTCACATCAGTATCAAGTCTAACGTGTGCTTGATCAGTATCAGTATCACCTTTAACGTGTGCTTGATTTTTCTGTTAAATTGTTTTTAATTAAGCGAAGCATAAGTAGAAAAAATTTTTTTGAAAAAATAAATAGCATAATTAAATAGAGGCATTTATACTGTAAAACATTTGTATAAAACATTTTTATATATTTTGTTTAGTTTGCGAGATATATCGAGAAAACGCATCAAGAATGTCTCAACTTTGAAGGGTGGTGTCACTCCTTCAAATCGTTTATAAGCACCAACAAAAAATTTCTAAATTCATGTATTTACTCCTTCTACATTTATGCCAAGTTTCATTAAAATCAGATTTTTCGGGTTTGCGAAGTTCCTTTGTGAGTAAAAATGGGCACAAAAAATACATTTGTAATCGGTATGTATACTATATTAAAAGAATATTCTTGTGTCATAGCAAAAAAAGTAATTAAAATTTTTTCTTTATCTTTACAGATGTTTGCACTATTTCCCATTTTGCGAGAGGCTGCAATCGCACGATGTGGACTACCAAAAAATAAACGATTGCGCTATCACACTGCCGAAGACAAGTGGTTGAATTTCCGGAATATAAACCACAAGGAATGAGTGCCCTTTGTCGTCTACGCAGACCTCGAGCGTGTGCTGCGTAAGACAAACATGATACAGAGCAAGCGTCGTACGGCAGAAATGGTGCCCTTCGAAGTCCAGCGCGGCGATCACCTACACATACGAAGCGCCGGTACGTGTTACTGGGCGCACGGTGAAGTGAAGACGGGGAGGAGCAAAAAAATTGTGGCTTGTGCCGGTGTTGCATTCTTTACCAAAGCTGCTCAAGAAAGATAGAATTATGATGAGTGGGAAGACATGATACCGATTTGCCGGTGTCTAATATTCGTTTCACTCGCACTCGATACTAATGATAATCTCTCGCTTGAGCGTGCGGCGTTGGATGCAACACCGGCGCAACCCCGAATTTTTACGCCGAGGAACACTTTCTACCGATGTGTGTACACGTATCAATAACACAAATTATTTAACATCGGATACTACGTGCCATGCTTGTACAACGATACGTTATCCACGTACCGGTTCCGTCGCGATCGCGATTGCATGTCTTGATTCACGAAACAACTCGAAGAATTAGCGCATAATGTTAAAATTTGTTTATCCACCAATGTTCCCATGGAAACATTTTCAAAAGAGTAATTGAAGGCATATCGTAGCGTGACGCAGTGTCATACCTGCTTGACCGGTCATTACCGCGGTTCCGCGTTGTTCTGTTGGAACACAGCCAAAACCAATAACATTGAGCGAGCGCGGACTCGCTTGGAATTTGCCGATCGAAGAGACGTTGATCGGCAATTATTCGCGGACGAGTCCTCTCTTCGTAGCGCATCCGATTTTTCCCGAGCGTCACCGGCGGCGCTGCCGCGGAGAGGCGGGGGTTGTGGACCGGCCGGCCACGAGTTCTCACTCTCTTCCGAGCCATCGATCAAGCGACAGCTTTCTTCGAACATTTAGTGATAGTGATTTGAGTGCGACGATCAAATTTGTTCTTAAAAAAACGTGTCTGTGCGGACTTGGGCTACGTAGCCGTGCCTTTACGTTCCACGCGAGATTCGAGTCCTTCTCAATACACTCTTCATGTGCGGCCGGTCGACAGCCGGCCCGCGAGGGAGCCGAGCCTCCCATTTGCGTCGCGATCCTCGTAATCTGACTTCCGGGGATCGAACTTCCCCATTTGCGATCCTCGTGGTCCGACTCGCGCCATGAACCTCTCAACGTGATTTCGCGCATCTTCGAAAGCAACGCTCGCACCTCTGATTTATAATATCTTCGTTGTTTTTTTTTGTGTACTGAGCTCAGTGTAATAGTTCTTCGAATAAACTTCAAAAAGAGGGTTTTTGCCGGGCTCGCACTTGCGGGCTCGGATTTTCCTTCTTGGGTTCGCCCTAACTACAGTCTTTTAATTGAATCAAAAAGTTTTCCACACTATCATCCCACTCAAACTATCTCGCCTATCGAAAGGGATTCGAAAGGCGGGAATACGATCACGCACGGTCGTACACGCGTATTCTCGCTGTAATCTAAATTACTGAAGTGTATCATACATGCCAGTTATTTTTCATAATCTGTCGTGTTATAATTCACATTTTATTACACATTTTAAGGAAATAGCCATAGCATTCAAAGGAAAGACCGACGTATTTCCCATCACGAAAGTACATTTCTTTTACAAAACATGTCATAAACACTGCCGATAAATTAGACCTACTCAATTACATAAAACTATGGTTTATAGATTCATATAAATTTTTAAATACTATTCTCGAAAAATTGACATTTCTGGATAAAGAAAAATTAAAAATTATATGCTCCGAATTTTTACTTATCTGACGAGGATTTTGATTTATTGACACAAAAAGGTTTATTTCTGTACGAGTACATTGACTGCGTTGATAAGCTGCAGGAAATGTGTTTACCACCGCGTGAATCATTTTTCAGTTCCCTGACCGATGATACTGTATCCGAGAACGATTACGCGCACGCAACCAACGTTTGACAGCGGTTTTCCGTTCGAACGTTGGGTGAATACAGCGATCTATATTTAAAAACGGATTTGTTGTTGTTAGCCGACATTTTTGAAAATTTCCGCGATAAATGTATCAAAAGTTACGGTCTCGATTCCGCGCATTACACTCACCCCAGATACACGTGAGACACAATGTTAAAATACATCTGTATCACTTTTGAACTGCTTACTAACATCGACATGGTAATGTTCACCAAGCGTGATATACGCGGCGGTCTCAGTCAATGTTCAGGCAGATATGCACAGGCTAACGACAAGTACATGCAGACGTACGACCCATTAAAACCATCCTTATATCTTATATATTTCGACGTTAATAATTTGTACGGCTGGGCGATGTGTCAACCGCTGCTCTATGGAGAATCTCAATGGGTCGAAGACGTTTTGAATTTTAATGTGAATGCAATCGCTCTTGATTAACTTGCGGGATATATTCTCCAGTTCGATCTCCAGTATCCTCGAGACCTTCACGATCGGCATACTGACCTACCTTTCTGCCTGACACGTGATAAACCACTTGGCAAGCTTGAATGTAAACTACTCGCCACACTCTATGATAAGAAGTGTTACGTCATCCACTACCGTAACCTGCAGCAGTTCACGCGTCATGGTCTTCGCATCACGAAGATACATCGCGTGTTAAAATTCGCGCAATTTCCATGACTTTGTAAATATATAGAGTTAAACAAGCAATTCTGAACCCTCACCAAAAATAATTAAAAAAAAAACTTGTATAAATTGATGAATAACGTAGTATTCGGGAAAACTATGGAGAATGCGTAATCATGTTGACGTTAAGTTGTTGACGAAATGAACGGGTCGGTATGGTGCGGAGGCAATGACTGCGAAACTGAATTTTCACAGTCGAAGTATTTTTGCAAAAAATTTAATCGCTGTTGAACTTAGAAAACTTGAGGTAAAATTATATAAGCCGATTTACGTAGGCATGTGTATTCTAGATATTTCTAAAACGTGTTTATATGAATTTCACCACAAATACATGCTACCACCTCTGTACCACGACAAATCTAAAGTTATGTATACTGACACTGATAGTCTCGTATAACACGTCGAGTATGAGGATATTGACGAGACGATGAAATGTGATATTGCTAGATTCGACACAAGCAATTATCGATCGACAACGCGTATGCTTCTTGAAAATAAAAAAGTTCCGGGTCTAATGAAAGAAGAGAACAATGACATGATAATGATCGAGTTCGTTGGATTTAGAGCAAGGATATACGCGTTGAAGGTGGATGGAAAGAAGGATACTAAAAAGGTGAAAAGTGTCAAGAATAATGTAGTAGAGCGAACCATAACGTTTGATGATCACATCCGGTTTGAGAGATGAGATCGAGATGACACATCGCCAATCGTGCATAAGATCCATGAAGTATATTCGGTGTACGAAACAAAAATCGCTTTGAGTCCATACGACGACAAGAGATACGCGATTCGGTTGAAACGTTACTATGGGGACATTATCAAATACCACTACAATATATAATTACACATAGTTATATTTTGTATTTTATATGGATTTTATAGTTTCACATTATACATATAATTTTATGTATTTTTATGTTAAAAACAAGTATTAATAACAAGAATGTATTAAGGATGATAAAGAAACCTCACATAATATAAAAAATGTTTTTTATCTTTATATGATTACATAGTACCTTTATATGAATATAAAAACAATTTTTATATGGATAAATAACAGTGTCTTTATGTATCCATGAATTATGCGATTCATCAAATCCCAGCCATTTGAAACCTCGTCTTCTTTCCTGCGCAATATTTTTTCAACGAGATACACGTCAGGATTTGTAACATGCTGCTTATATTCGTAGTTCCAGCGATAGGTTTTCTACAGGAATCCTTCAGCAAATATTTCGCAGGATTAGTTTTCTACACTTTAAAAATTTTAAATATTTCCGAAGTCTAATTTGGTGTGTAATCCTTCTCCAAACAGTTTTGAATTTGCTGACGCCCAAGTCACCTACTTTGAATCACGCGGGTGTTGCAATTCTTACGTGACTGTACACCGTGGTTAAGGGGATGCTAAACTGCTTGTCAAACTTGATCGAGGTTGATAATGTAGAGTCATTTGCGCACACATTAACAAAATTTTGTACGTATTTGTTTTATAAATTTGAAAATCTTTTTTCAGAATTAAAGTTTATTTATTAATATCAGCTTATAAATTGAATTTCATATCAACAATTTAAAAAAATTTTTCAAATTATTCTTTTTAGACACAAAATTTTCGTACCCATTAAACTTTTTTATTAGAACGCTTACGTTCAATCTGAAAGCGTAGTATTGTTTCTAAATGTTTGCGCCATTTGGGCTCAGGCTTGATTTGTGCATACAAGGTCTAAAATTTTTACCAGCCAACAGTTTAAAAATTTTTTGTCGTTTTTCGAAATAAACACTTTCTCAATTATCAAGGAACAAGTGTGTCAGTAATTCGAGGATACGGCCTATGTGACACTCCTTTTGCGAGTTCCCACTTCCAGAGCTGCAGCGAACTCGACAAATTTATTTGTTGCACTGCAAGGCACAACAATATATATAAATTTATACATGGTTGCTTGAAATTATTTTCCTTCAGGATAGTTCCCTTAGAATGTCGCAATCCTTCTCCCTCTCTCCGTTACTCTCTCTTAAAAAATTTACTCTTGTCACGTTCTAATTTTAATGTCCGTTTTGGGTCAATACATTTAAGTAATTTACCGGGGGATGGACAAGTTTGTGAGAAATATTAATCTTCACCGAAAAGGTACCGAATTTTACAAGTTTGTAATAACAAGGATCTTTTTTCTTTACATTTTTAAAATGAGGAAAGTTAATTTTAAAATCAATCCTGATGAATTTATATTTGTTTGGTTCTTTAGGCTTTACAGAAGGTTGAATTAAGAGTTTATCTAATTCATAAATAAATTTCAGAGGATCGCGATTAGAGATTATTGCTTGATTAATTTGATATCTCAGTCTTTTAATTCTTACGCACTTATCACCCTTTTTTGGGCATTTAATATTTTAGAGTTAGATTAAAGTAGGAAAGCTAAGCCGGTTCTAACTCGGGAGCTCCGAGGGGAGTGTGGGGGTGCGGGGGATTTCTTGCTGGTAAAGGGGAGGGGAGGCGTCATTTTCTCCCCACCAACGTGACCCCCTCCTTCTTTAACAGCAAGAGACCCCCGCACCCCCACACTCCCCTCGGAGCTTAGGAGTTTTTGAACCAATCACCCCCCCAGATTTTTCACGTACTCCATATGTCACTGTATACCATGTTGTACTGGGAATGAAGAGATCTTTTGGAATCAAGCCATCATTAGATTTTTTAATTTTTCTAACGATGAGCCGACTCCAAAAGATTCCCCCTCCTCCAAGATATTAGAAACGTATAGTTTTTAGACTTACATTACGACTTTCGTCGTGTTAGGAGATATTTTTTTCACGTAATCCATGTCACTTGCGTAATCCATATGTCACTTGTGTGTTGAACTGGGAGCAAAAAAAGCTAATGGACTCTGAGCAATAATAGATTTTTTAATTTTTCTAGTATTAATCAGAGTCCAAAAATCTTCCCCTCCCCTTTCCCGTTTTTGAAATTATCACACAAATGAATTTAATTACGATGATATGGTGGCAAGTCGATCGATGCATAAGAACACCTCGAATCACCAAAGAAAAATATATTTGCATCAATAGCGTAACATGCCATTGCCGATTATATGGCAGTGACGCGAATGTATTTTTCGTTGGTGATGCGAAGTGTGCCCATCCATCAGGCGACTCGCCACTTTCACTAACACAGTTGATAAGGCGATGGGCCATGTGATGAATAAAAGTACCTCACCTTCGAAGTCAGAATCATTCATGTTGTAATTGTTTCCCGCAATCAATAGATTGTTATATTTGTGAAAAAATTTTTTCAAGATCTAACGCAAGACCTCGATATTTACCAGTTTTTTACAAATATAACAATTTATTGATTAGGGGAAAACAGTTACGACATGAATGATTCGGACTCCGAAGGCGAAGTGCAGTCATCCACCATGCGACCGATCGCATGTAATTTTCACAAGCGTAAAAAACTGAATTCGCGAAAACGCCCGTCCCGACGCGGAAATGTCCATCTCGACGGATGGACGACTCGAGACTGACTGACTGACAATGAGTAAGTACACCTTTCTTATTGTGCGAGATGCTGCGTACGTAGCGGAATCTTTCATCAGTCGGAAGTTATTATTTAGACGTTAGATAAGACAGCGCCAACGCTTCGATCGATACAACTTGTAAATAAGGGATGCGGTCTAGCGTTCTCTCGCGCGCTCTTACTCTCATTCACCGCATATATATTTTTGCACGTTTTTACTCACCCCAAGCTCATGATATTAATAAGGGAAGACGTGGGGAGGGGAAGTCGTGGGAATAATCTTACTCTTTGCTATCGGTGATAGACAAAATGTGTCCCCATAACAGTTAAAATTTTGTAAATAGAAACGCCGTAATTTTCTATGTCGGCGTCGACTTATGAGGGGGGACAATGCACGTAGTCGTGGAAGAAGATACCTTTTGAGACCTACCGAAGACAAAATAATATAAAAAATCTGAGAAGTGGTGTATAATTCAAAATAAGAAACGTTTGTCACACCGACTGACGTTTTAACTGAATTGTAAATAAGGGATGCGATTCGTGGAAGGGATGCGATTTGCGGTTAAGTATCGATACCTGATAGTTGCTTGTAAAAATAGCGGCTCGCTGTGAAATTGTATAGTTAAAAAACAAAATAACAAAATGCTTCGGTTGAGACAAAGGGAAACAAGATAAAATATACAAAGATTAGATGTGGGGAGGGGAAAGTCGTTGGAAAAAAATTTTGAAATTCTCTCTACTATCAGCGATAGACGAAATCTATTGTCCAAACGGTTAAAATTTGTAAACAACAATGTTATAATTTTTTGTCGGCTGCTAACTTATGAGACGCGTAGTCATGGGAGAAGATACTCTTGAAATCCATCGAAAACAAAATAATGTGAAAACTTGAGAAGTGGTATAGGATGAAGAAATAAAAGACGTTTGTCCCACCAACACTTTTAGAACATCAGACTTGGATGAGTGGTACGAGCGGTGCGTTATCGAGCCCACGTTAGCATCGCTCGAGGAATTCCAAGAACGCGATAGTGGGTGGGCGTTGTCGCGTATACAGAATTTGACTGTAAATGTGAATAAGTACAATTCTATGCGCGCGGGATGTCATGTGACATTACCGCGGGAAATAATAACAAAGCGTGCGGTTGTTAACGTGAAATCGATGAACAATGCTTGCTTCGCGTGGTCTGTGATAGCCGTTCTATATCCCGCAGAAAGAAATTCAGAAAGAGAGTCATCGTACCCTCATTATACAAACGTTCTGAATTTCAATGACATTGAGTTTCCAATCGCGTTAAAAGACATTAAAAAATTCGAGAGACTAAATAATATTTCGGTCAACGTCTACGAGATCCAAAAGGATCAAACTGAAACCTATAAAATTCTCCCGCTAAGACTCTCCAACGACAAGAAGGAGAAGCATGTTAATCTGCTATACGTGCAAGATCTACGCGAAGACAACGTGGGGCACTTTGCATGCATCAAGGATCTGTCTCGTCTAGTGAGCTCACAACTCAGTAAAAAGGAACACAAAAAATATATTTGTGACCGGTGAGTAATAATTTTATAAATGTTGTATTAATTTTTTATAATAAAAAATAAAAATTTACGCTATTTTTTACAGATGTTTACATTACTTTAGTTCTGTGGAAAAGTTTGATGTCCACAGCGTAGATTGCCAGAAAATGAACGACTGCGCCATCCAATTACCTACTGAAGACGAGAAATGGCTGAGCTTCCGCAACATCAACAATAAGGAGCGTGTGCCGTTTGTCGTCTATGCCGATCTAGAGTGTACATTGGAGAAGATGGAAAAGGAGAATATGGAAATATCGTACCAACAGCATCATCAAGTATTTAGCTTGGGATATTATGTACATTGTTCGTACGATGACATATTATCGGGGTATTGGTTTCATCGTGATAAGAATTGTATCGCATGGTTTGCTAAACAACTAGAGAAATTAGCGCATCGCGTAAAATCAATTTTATTTGCTAAGGTCCCCATGGAAACTCTATCGAAAGAGTAATGGGAGGCATATCGTAACGCAAAGCAGTGTCATATTTGTGATAAGCCGTTTACACCGGATGATACACAAGTGCGTGATCATTGTCATCTCACTGGTCGTTATCGCGCATTCGCTTTGTAATTTATATTATCAAAATGTGTTGTACATATCGGTTATTTTCCATAATTTATCCGGATACGATTCACATTTTATTATTAGAGAAATAGCCACAACATTCAAAGGGAATATCGATGTGCTTCCCGTTACAAAAGAAAAATATATTTCCTTTACGAAGCATGTCATAGGTACCGCCGATGAATTAGACCCAAACAATCACATAAAATTACGAATCATAGATTCATATAAATTTCTCAATTCTAGTCTTGAAAAATTGGCATCATTTCTCGGTAAAGAAAAACTAAAAATTGTACGTAAGGAATTTTCGAATTTATCTGACGAAGAATTCGATTTATTGACTCGTAAAGGCATATTCCCATACGAATATATTGACTGTGTCACAAAATTGAAGGAAACGCGTTTGCCATCGTGCGAATTATTCTTTAGTTCGTTGACGGGCGATACCGTGTCCGAGAGCGATTACGCGCACGCCAAGAACGTATGGGATCGATTCTCTATTCGAACGCTGGGCGAATACAGCGATTTGTATTTGAAAACAGATGTATTGTTGTTAGCCGACGTTTTTGAAAATTTTCGTGACAAATGTGTCGAAAGTTATGGTCTTGACCCCGCACATTACTATACATTACCGGGATTCACGTGAGACGCTATGCTTAAATATACACGCGTCAATTTCGAGTTGCTCACCGACATCGATATGGTAATGTTTATCGAGCGCGGTATACGCGGAGGTCTGAGTCAATGTTCCGGCAGATACGCGCTAACAACAAGTACATGCAGACGTATGACCCATCGAAACCATCGTCGTACCTTATGTATTTCGATGTGAATAATTTGTACGGAGGGCAATGTGTCAACCGCTGCCCTATGGAGAATTTTGATGGGTCCAAGACGTCTCAAATTTTGACGTAAACGCGATCGCTGTTGATTCGCCCACAGGGTACATTCTCGAAGTCGATCTGGAGTATCCACAACATCTGCACGATGGACACACTGACCTACCGTTCTGCCCAACGCGCGATAAGCCGCCTGGCAAGCGAGAACGTAAACTTTTAGCGACCTTGCATAATAAGAAGCGGTACGTCATACATTATCGCAACTTGCAGCAATGCACTCGTCATGGTCTCAGTATAACACAGATACACCGTGTATTACAATTCGTTCAATCCACCTGGCTTCGCGATTATATCGAGTTAAACACACAATTTCGTACCCTCGCGAAAAACGATTTTGAGAAAAATTTATATAAATTGATGAATAACGCGTATTCGGATAACCGTATTCGGAAAAACTATGGAAAATGTGCGCAATCACGTAGATGTAAAACTTTTGACAAAATGGACAGGACGATACGGTGCGGAGGCAATGATCGCTAAATCAAATTTCCATAGTCGCAGTATTTTTGCAGAAAATTTAATTGCAGTCGAACTCCAAAAATTTGAGGTGAAATTCAACAAGCCGATTTATGTAGGTATGTGTATACTAGACATATCGAAAATTTGCTTGTATGAATTTCACCACGAGTACATGCTACCTTTGTACCATGACAAATCTAGAGTGATGTACACAGATACTGATAGTCTTGTGTATAACATCGAGTGCGACGACGTATATGAAAATATAAAACGTGATATCGCAAGGTTCGACACGAGCGATTATCCGACTGGTAACGCGTACGGTATGCCTCTTGCGAACAAGAAAGTTCCCGGGTTAATGAAGGACGAAAACAACGGTGCGATAATGATCGAGTTCGTTGGACTCAGAGCGAAAATGTACGCTTTAAAAGTGGATGGAAAGAATGACGCTAAAAAGACAAAGGGTGTAAAGTGTAACGTTGTCGCAAGAACGATAACATTCGACGACTACATGCGGTGTCTGCGAGATGAGATAGAGATGACGCGTCATCAGACGTGTATACGATCTAAATTGCATGAGGTATACACGGTACGTGAAACGAAAATCGCTTTAAGTCCATACGATGACAAGCGGTATCTCGTGCCTGATTCGGTAAAGACGTTGCCGTGGGGACATTATCAAATACCTTTATAATATTTTTGTATTGTACAGCCATTTTTTATATTTGCGTTTTTATGTATTTTTATACTTTACATTTATATTTTAATGTTCACGTTTCACATATTTTATAGTTTATATTTATGTGTAACGTTAGAAATGGACGATGAAAGGATAATAAAGATGCTTCATATATGTCACAAAAATTATATATTTTTTATATAATGTATGCACTACACTTTTTATGTTTATAATAAAAAAACAATTTTTTATACTGATTAAATAACATTGTCTTTGTGTATCCACGAATTATGTGATCCATCGAATCCCAACCACTTGACATAAACCTCGTTTCCTTTCCTGCGCAATAATTTCTCTACCAGAAATACGTCCGGGTGAGTCGCGCGATGCAACTCATGCTCGTAGAACGCTCCAGCGATAGATGTTCCGCGATAATCTTCGAGTAAATAAGTTACGGGGTTGGTACGCTGCACTTTAACGATCTTGAACACCTCGGTTGTCCAATTTGGTGTGTAACCTTTCTCGAAAATTGTCTTGTACTTGCTCACGCGTACAGAGTCGCCTACTTTGAATTTCGCTGGACCAGCAATCTTTATAGTGCTGTATATCGTATCCAAGAGTCTTTCAGCCATCGCAGGAGTTACGTCGACGGGTCGCACACCGATCGTTCGGCGCTTCCGAACGTTGTAATTCGACACGAGACGTGATAACAGGTCAATCCACTTGTAATTACCGTTGAGCGTAAACTGCTTCCACATATCGTTCTTCAGCGTGCGATTAAAGCGTTCGACGACCGACGCCTTCATTACCGAGTACGTGGAATAATGGTTAATGTCATGTTTTTGCAATAGTTTCTGCACGTCGGCGTTGTAAAACTCCTTCCCCATATCGGTTTGTAAATTTTTCGGACGTCTGCCGCTCTCTTGAATTATCTCAGCGATAGCGTCAGCTGTCTCGCTTCCACTTTTGCTCTTGAGCGGTATAGCCCACGCGTACTTGCTCAACACATCGATGACGGTAAGTATGTAGTGGTAACCTTTGTTGAAACGTGAGTACGGAATCATCTCGACGATATCGGCCTGCCACAGATCATCGTATCCTCGAACTATGACGTGTCTCCGCGGAAAATTTTTTCTCGCTGAAGCGTGCAGTTCCTCGACGAGTCGTCGTTTTTCGGAACTAACATTAGATTTCAGTAATTTCATGTTTGATGTATAGGGTGACGTCGATCAACTGATTTGTTTTGACGATACGCAAGTTAATTTATAATAAGGCCTGCCTCGCAAAGTTCTTCGATGATGGACAACATCTCGTTGTCATGAGCGTTATGACCAGCCCGATGCGAGGCTTCGAGCAACCGTAGACGATCCACCAGTTCGTTAGGATCGTCCCAATGCACGTAATCGATCATGTTGTCGTTTAGTGTCATAGCGCGAGGTAATTCCTTTCCGATTGCATCATCGTTTGGTATCATAGCGCGAGGTAATCCCATTCCGCTCGTAAAATCATATTTTAATAACGGTGCAATTATATATTTATACTTGTATCCCTTATTGGCTAATAATCGGCCGTGTGTAACGTAATTACGTTTATGCGCGTTTGTAGCCAACAATATATCTTTGTACTTTCGTTTATCGTTTTCCGTGTAGACTGAATCGTTGGGATATCGTTTAAAGATCAGTTCGTAAAGACCGTGTGTACCAACGTATTTTACATCACCGATAATTATGTGATCACTACTGTTGACGTCGAACGTTTTATTACCCAACATCATACCATCCTTGTCTAAACGAACGCCGTACACGGTATCCATAATTTTCTCTTTTTCACCACGACCGCTGAGAAAATCTCCGATGTACTTTTGACCCAGCGGCCCCAAGTGCTGAGATAACGTTTCTAGACCTTCTGATGTTTGTAATCGATTTCGAATGGTTGTCGCAAACGAATCGTCAGCGGATTCAAAAACAGTCTCGAGAGCCTTATTTAACGGTTTTGGAGCTTCAATCGTGGATTGTACAGCTACCGTACGCGGTGTGGACGTTATCGCTGACGGATCTATCACGTCGTTGGACGTACGCTGCACCGACGGTGACGGTATATTCATTGCATCGTTTGACGTATGCTGCACCGATGGCGACGGTAAATTCATTGCATCGTTTGACATATATCGCATCCATTTGTTCGATTCACTTAATGCATGGTCCACTGAACTGTCTTTTCGTTTTCTCTTATTTTTTATCACATTCTTCTGGATGAACGATGTTTCGATGCCTACGTCATCGACACGCGGTTCTTCCTTTATCACGCGGACGCCGGAATTATCGACGATTTTTTGCAGCGGCTCGATGAGCGGCTCAAAGTGTCTCTTCGCCGCGATATTCTCCTCGATCATACCGGTTTTCAAAGCGCGATGTTTCTTACGAATCGATTCGCTCGTTTTCTCAATTTCCTTCGCGATTTTCTCGCGCTCACGCGTTTCATTGTTCCCAATCATGTTGACAGACAGCATCGATCGCTCACGTTTCATCCCCAACGAAGTATCGATGACGACTAATCGCTCCGCAGCATCGCGAACTCGTTAAATCCTCTTCTATATCGCCCGTTAGTAAGTGAACTATCCTTGTCTATTACTAGAAATCCATAATCACGCCGCCAACAATCACGACATAACGCACAAAAATCATAGTATGACATATCGGTGTTAACATGATCGTTGTACACATGTTTCAGGTTGGTACCATCCTGTTTAAACAGAATCAGCAGGTTTGCGTTGTCGCGTATAAGATGTTTAGGTATTCTCGCGTACGACTGACAAAGATAAAAGCAGTCGACGTTCGAATGCCGACCCATCGCAAAATACTCTCTCACGGCATCCTGCTTGTCGCACGCAATATCGTCAAAGATGAAAATTGAGTTTGGACGCGCTTTATTCGGCGGAATGACGTCACAGTTATTGGAGAACGTAAAATAGTTAATTTCATTCATCGATCTTAACAAATTTTCCAAATACCGATATTTCGGCTGTTGCAAAGATTTCGAGTACACGTACACGTTCTCGAAACGTACACCGTGCGGACATTCCAACAAGTTTATCATAATGTTGGTTTTATCGCAGTTCGATAGGCCACAAATAATCGCGCGTATGGTAGTAGGCAGCATCGCGCCATGCTTGCGCCTCTCTCCGTCATCCCCCATTAGTCGTAACTTGTCATCGTAATTCGTAACGCATATCGCCAACGGCTGTCGCACGAATCTCATGTTTTCGGAATCTGATTATATAGTGGAATCGAACGACCTATTTATAGGCGAGTGAGTGCAGCGTATGCTGTATATGAGTATGTGTGCGTGTGTGTGAATGCAGCGTACGGATAGAGAAAGCATAAAGGAAGAAGATAAGCTCATTACGGCGCGTATCAATGGCCGCGCGAAGAAGGAAGATAAGCTCGTCGCAGCGTGTATCAATGGCTGCGCGGGCGTGACGCTATACCCCGCAATGGTTGGGCCTGATCGCTGTGTTTATCAATAGTCGGGCGTGACACAACTTATCACCGTGCGTACTAATGGGCGATCCTGTTGAAGATGACTGCTAAATTAATATAGAATTAATATTTTTACGTTCATTTACATACTTCTTAAATTCATTCACATACTTTTAACGTTCGTTCACGTATTTTCCACGTTCGTTTACGTACTTCTTATGTTCGTTTCACGTTCGTTCACGTACTTTCCACGTTCATTTACGTACTTCTTATGTTCGTTTCACGTTCGTTCACGTACTTTCCACGTTCGTTCACGTACTTCTTACGTTCGTTCACGTACTTTCCACGTTCGTTTACGTACTTCTTACGTTCGTTCACATACTTCTTATGTTCGTTTCACGTTCGTTCATGTACTTTCCACGTTCGTTTACATACTTCTTACGTTTATTTCACGTTCGTTCACATACTTCACACGTTCGTTCCACATTCGTTCACGTACTTCTTACGTTCATTTCACGTCTTAAACATCCTTACGTATATGTATAACCGTTTCATGTTTAACATCTCTCTATATATTTTTTTCTTTATTCAGAACGAAACATGTTGCGATCTGAGGCTATTTATAGGCGTGTAAAATCACGCATCGCTCAGTATCAAACACGTATCTTATACTGTCACACCCCTCCGATATACTCGAATTGAGCGCCGAGCAGTTAGAATTCGTGCCAAAACCTATTTTGCTACGCGTGTGTGGCAACTACATCGAACACGTGTGGGACAGGCTTCCGGAACATATAAGGGCTGATCTAGAGGTTCGAAGCTATCGTCGTTGCTACGAGCATTACAATCAACCGTGGCAGCGGACGCACATCGACGGACCCGCGCCGTTGATCAAAAATTGTGTCGAATGCCGGCTGTCGCAACGGTAAAACGCGGTTGTGGTCAACTGCTGAATCGCGCGATAAACGCTCTTCCTTTCGAATTACATATTCCCGGTTACCAGTTTTGCGGTCCGGGTACTCGGCTGAAAAAACGATTGGCCAGAGGTGATCAAGGTATAAATCCGCTCGACGCGGCGTGTCGCGAACACGACATTGCGTACTCCCAGAGCAACGAGCTCATCGACAGACACGCGGCGGACAAGATACTCGCGGACAAAGCGCTAAAACGGGTAATCGCGAAAGATTCACCTCTCGGGGAAAGAGCAGCAGCTGCTGCTGTCTGGGCAGCCATGAAAGCCAAGACGAAGATTGGTATGGGTATGAAGAAGAATTCAACGAAAAAATCGACGAAAAAAAAACGCATACTTCAGGCTGCAAAACGAGGTGGTGCATTACCGATTTTACCAATATTGGGTGCACTCGGATCCTTGATTGGTGGAGCGGCTGGTGTGGCAAAGGCGGTGAACGACAACAAAGCCGCGCGACGTCAGTTCGAGGAGTTACAGCGTCACAATCGCGCGATGGAAGGTCACGGCTTATATCTCGCCCCATACAAACGCGGGCGAGGACTGTATCTCGCCCCGTACAAACATGGAAAAGGTGTACAGAAGAAAAAAAAAACGTCGAAGAAACATTAACACTACCCACAGGTGCGACGACGAACGTGCAATTGACGCAACTAGCAAAACGCGCGCGTATTCCATATTCAGAGGTGTTTTTATGCGTAACGCGTTACCGACGAGTGGTGCGCGTCTAAACGAGAGTGGTATCATAAATTTGGACGATACGACGGGCCCCGGCACTCACTGGGTGGCGTACGCAAAGAGGGGTAACCACGTCGCGTATTTCGATAGTTTCGGCAATCTTCGACCACCTAGAGAACTAGTACGATACTTTGGGGACGGGGTGATAACGATTGAGTATAATCGAACGTCCTATCAAACGTACGATCAGAGCATTTGTGGACAACTCTGCCTGCAGTTTCTTCAACGCGTGTAAATTTAAAAAGCTGAACTAGTACCGCAAAAACTCAGTATTTCACCACCATCATGTCGCTGACGTTTACCCTGAGCGGCAAGAGCAGCGTTCTCGCGGCACACTATTCTCCAGCTATAGATTTGAGCGACGATGATTATGAGCTCGGTCTAACGATTTTTGAAACCTATAACACGATACCGAACGTGAATGCCTCAAACAATACGTTTTACTTTGACAAGGATAACACGGAGATTACGATTCCCGAGGGATCCTACGAACTGCGAGCTATAAACGAATTTTTGAAACGCACAATTTCACGAAAACGTCCGCAACACGATGGAACTCATTCCGGTGACGTTACGCGTGGGGGCAACGATGATGATAATGATGGGGAGTATCCGATAACGCTTCGCGCCAACTACAATACAATGAGATGTGAGATCAAATGCGCCTACAGTATACATTTTGGTAAACCCAACAACATAGGATCGCTGCTAGGATTCTCACCAAAGCGTGGTGTACTGCTACCGCGAAAATGGCACGAATCGGACGTGTCGATCAACATAATGAACGTGAATATTATTCGCGTGGAATGCAACGTGACCGCGGGCGCGTACAGCAACAATAAGAGTGTACACACGATACATGAGTTTTCACCGAGCGTGCCACCAGGATATAAGATATCGGAAAGGCCCACACAAATCATTTATCTGCCAATCATCGTGCGGTGCATTACGGATCTGACAATACGCGCCGTCGATCAGAACGGACGATTGCTTGATTTTCGAGGAGAAGAAATCACCGTCAGACTGCACGTGCGACGACGGTTGCAACAATAACGCGAACGTGAGATGCTCGTGCTAAACACATCGCAGCGCGCGAAAGATAACATTATCTCCACACCAGTGCCAACATTCCAACAATCACCCGATACTCTTGCGACAACGTTTAATAATGTTCAATCATCCTGTTGTCCCGAGAAAAAGAAGCTCAACGCGTCAAACGTTAAATTTTTACAATCTCTGGGATTCGCGGTGCGAAACGTCTGATAACGATGACTGACATTCTAAACATCGGAGACGAGCCGATTTTCGATGATCGCATCGTCAAGATCGAGACTCATACGTACAATCCGTTTGCCAACACAACGTTCGGGCACAGCGACGAGATACGAATACCCATACACCAACAGGATCTGTACACATTGCCGTTCGAAAGTTTTCTATACATCGAGGGAAAAGTGACAATAAACAAACCAGCCGAGGGATTTTCGGTGGTACTGGGAAATAATTGTGTCGCGTTCATGTTCGATGAGATTCGATACAAACTCGACGGTGTAGAAATTGATCGCAACAGAAATGTTGGAATAACCAGCACACTGAAAAACTATGCAACTGTGTCGTCAGACAAAAACGTGATTCTGAGGAACGCAGGATGGATTTCGGGTTGGGACGTGAATGGATACTTTAATTATTGCGTACCACTCAACATGTTGTTGGGGTTTTGCGAGGATTACAGACGCGTGGTGATCAACGCTCGTCACGAGTTAATTTTAATACGCGCGCGTAACGATAACAACAGTCTAATGGGAAGTTCGGAGTTGGAATCCACGATTGATATATTCAAGATACAATGGCGCATGCCTCACGTACTGCTGAACGAGATACATAAGTTGTCGTACTCTGGAGAGCGGACGGTACCTGAGCATGGCTTTTCGTTCGTGGGATCTGTACGAGTTTCCACTATTGCAGCAAACAACTAAGCATTCGTGGACCATCAAGACCGCTACTCAGCTTGAGAAGCCGTCGAAGCGATATGTTATCTTTGCTCTGCAGACGGGTCGAAAGAACATTGTGTCCGAGGATTTAAGCCGATTCGATCATTGCAAATTGACAAACGTGAAACTGTATCTGAACTCGGAATGTTATCCATACGACGATATGAACTTGGATTTCGATAAAAATAAATGGGCGATTCTGTACGACATGTACGCGCGTTTCTGCAAGGGTTATTATGGATACGAGTATCTCGAGCCAAACCTCACCACTTCAACTTTTCTACTTAACGGTCCATTCGTAATCATCGATTGCTCTCGACAAAATAAATCGATCAAGAGCGCAACCGTGGACGTGCGCATAGAATTTGAATGCAAAGAGAATGTGTCGATGAATACCACCGCGTACTGCCTCATCATACACGACCGCGTGGTTCAGTACAACCCGTTGACAAACGTTGTGCGCAAAATCACCTAACAACGTTGTACATTAAAGGAGAGGGAGATAAGACAATATATAACTCTACGACGCATCGAAGTCAATCACAGTATTCTCAACGACAGCTGTCATGCTTGTACCAACGTTCGTAGACCTGCAAGGTTTCATCGTTGGAGGAAAATTTATCGTTAAGGAATTTGCCTCTCTCAAAGATGGATTTGAACTCACCCACTACTTGTTTACACCCACTTATCCATGGGAATACCTTACCAAGGCAGAAAGATGTCAGGTGGCATGGTTGAAAGTGAATCATCATGGAATATCATGGGAGGATGGATTAATTCCACACAGCATGGCTAGGAGTTTGATTACAAAGGCGGTAATGGGTACAACCGCAACCGATGATGAAATTCTCGTGTACGTCAAGGGATGTGAGAAACGAGAATGGTTGCGTTATTTGCTTCTGGACGAGGCGAGACAGGAAGCTTACGTCGAGAATATCGAGACGCATTACGAAGACATAGAACCTCTAAACAAGTTGGACATTATGTACACTTTACGATGTCAGAATCATGTGAACAACTGTGCTTTACAAAATGTATTTAAGCTGTTTAATTGGTGGTCTAAGAATAAAAAATATATATCGTATCCATTTTTACATTCTTTTACCCCCTCATATTTCCCTTTTTCCCCATCTCGTTTTATTTATACAATTTTTAACTTAAAACTATATAGGAAAAAATAATTCAAACAATATCATTTTTATACATTTATTTTGTTATATAAAGCATAACGTACAATATGATTCACAACGTAATTAGCTTACAGTTTACAAGACTGGTTTTCTTTACACATTTTACTTGTCATATAAAGCATCATATACAATATTATCGAAAGCGTAAGCAATTAGCTCACACTCTACGAGACATGTTTTATCATATTTTTCGCGTAATAACTTTGCAGCGTCGCTTTGATTAGTAATATGATTTTGACGCAAAATAGTAATAAACTTCTTATATTTATCGCTCACGCTGTACGTATGTTGATCTAATTGATGACATACATAATCAACACAATCTTCAAGTTCATATAGGAACAGTAAGGTTGACGGTTTCATGTACATGCAATTATCATGCAACACCAACTTTATAATATTTTCATCGCGCATTTTTACAAGTTTTATAATCAGATCACAAACTGCAAATCTTGAAGATACTGCACAAATCGTTGTGCAGTCAAAATAAGCTGACCGCACAAATCGTTCAATATCCACCCGTCGATCTATAAACGTTTTCCATGTTGCGTATGGCAAAATTATTTGATTGCCCCTGTTGTCACCAAGCAGTATTTCCACATAAGATATAGGTCCCACGCTGATTGCAATATCCAAGTATTTGTATGCCGTGGCGGTCAAGGCGTATCTCCTACCCAAGATGCGTGGAGTATAACGCGGCTGCGATAATGTTCTGTAAAAAAAATATAGCTCGCTATAGAAAAATATAAGATATTAATACGAAGAAAATTTTAAAAATTATAAAAAATACTTACGGTTTATCATTCGCCTCGTTCTGTTGGATCGGAACGTAATAGTTCATGCTGTACGTTTCGGGAAGCTTTTGAAGTCTGTCTTCCACCGACTGAGGAGCAAACGAGAAGTTTTGCTGTCCGTCTTGTAACACGCGAGTGATGCGGTACCATTGTCAGAACTCTTCTTATATTGTACACCCCTCCACAAATTTTTTAATCCTTTGTCTCAACTGGAGCACTTATCACACCCAAAAAAATTACAGCGTTGCCGACGTTTATAAAATTACAGCGTTGCCAACGTTTAAATCACGTGATCATCGAGAGCCAATCACGTTATCGCGAAACATGTTGCAACATGTTTAATGCAACATTGCCCCCCCCCCCCCTCCCCCCTCTAACACCCAAAACAGGGAGGGGGTAAAAAGTAGCATTTTTTATATCAATACCCCCTTATAAAAACATATCAAGTTTTCAAAAACATATCAAGTTTTTTCAAAGGCACCGCAAAATAGTTTACGTCTGATAAGCGGGATATCAGTTTACTTCTGATAAGCGGTTTTTCCCGGAGCCCCGGGTGACGTCACCCCCTCCCCGCCGTAACATCCCCCCGCCCCCCCCGCACACCCGCACCCCCCTCAGAGCTCCCGAGTTAGAACCGGTCTTGTATTCCTACTTAATCCCTTTCCGGATTTCTTCTTTTTCGGCGTAGGTTCGATCGACATCAACGGTGCGATCAGGTGTTTGTACTTGTATCCTCTGTTGCTCCGTAATTGACTATCCTTGGTGTAATTGCGTCTATGCACGTTTGTAGCAAACAATATGCTTTTGTACTTTTGTAAATCATCATCTGTGTAGATGTCATTAGCGAGGATTTTCTTGAAGATTAATTCATAAAGACCAGGTATACCAGCGTAACGTACATTGTCGATAATTATGTTATCCTCGTTGTCCACATCGAAATGTTTATTACCAAGCATCATTCCATTATTCTCGAGACGAACACCGTATATATTGTCTACATCGCTCTCTCGGTTCAAAATGTCTCTTAGTCACGATATCCTCTTCGATCCTGCCGGTTTTTAGAGCACGATGTTTCTTTCGAATCGATTCGCTCGTTTTTTTAATTTCTCTCGCAATTTTCTCACGCTCACGTGTATCTTTGTTCTCAGCCATGTTAACAGAGAGTGTTGATCGCACGTTTCACCTCGACAAAGTATCAATAACGACTAACTGTTTCGCGGTATTGCAAACTCGTTGAATCCTCTTCTGTATCGCCCGTTAGCAAGTGCACTGTCCTTGTCTATCGTCAAAAATCCATAATCACGCTGCCAACAATCGTGACATAATTCACTAAAATCATCATACGACATGTCGGTGTTGATCTTTGTACACGTGTTTCAAGTTGGTACCGTCCTGCTTAAACAGGATCAGCAGGTTGGCGTTATCACGTGTAAGATGTTTAGGTATTCTCGCGTACGACTGACAGAGATAAAAGCAGTCGACGTTCGAGTGTCTACCCATTGAAAATATTCTTTCACGACATCCTGCTTATTGCACGCAACGTCATCGAAGACGAAAATCGAGTTTGGACGCGCCTCGCTCGGTGGAATGACGTCACTGTTATTGGAGAACGTAAAGTAACCGATCTCGTCCATCGACGACAACAAATTCTCCAGATATCGATATTTCGGCTGTTGTAGCGATTTCGAGTACACGTACACGTTCTCGAAATGTACACTGTGTGGACATTCCAACAAATTTATTAGAACGTTGGTTTTACCGCAGTTCGACGGACCGCAAATGATGGCGCGTATATATTCGGCAGCATCGCGCCATGCTTACGCTTCTCTCCGCCGCCTCCCATCGATTGTAATTTATCGTCGTAATTCGTTATGCAAATCGTCAAAGGTTGCCGCATGAATCTCATGTTTTCCGAATCCGATTACATATCGGAATCGAACGTCCTATTTATAGGTGTGTGAGTGCGGTGTACGATCTATGGAAATACGCCTTTGTATATTTGCACATGCGTGATAGAGGTGTGTGCGTGTGTTTGTGAATGCAGCGCACGGAGAAAGAAACGTATGCGTGCGTTCGTGTGTGCTAGAGAGAAGGCGCTTGATAGAGAAAGACGTGTATGTGTGTGTGTGTGTGTGTGCTAAAGAAGGCACTTGCGCATGTGTATACGTAACAGAGAAGACGGTTAGACGTGTATGCGTGCTAGAGAAGGCGTGAGTATGTGCGCGTATGTGTGAACACAGCGTGTAAAGAAAGAAGCGTATCGACGGTCGCGTGCTAAAGAAGGCGTGAGTATGTGTGAACACAGCCTGTAGAGAAAGAAGCGTATCGACGGTCGCGTGCTAGAGAAGGTGTGTGTGCGCAAGTGTGTGTGTGTAAACGCAGCGTATGGGGAAAAGGACCGTATTGACGGTCGCGCGAGCGAGACGAAAAAGAGAAAAGAGGATAGCATGCAAGATTGAAGGATGAATAAAAAAGATATGCGGTATATCTATAATATATATATTTAAAATATTAATATTGCAATTACGAAAAATACTGTATAAAATAACTATGAAACTAAAAAAAGACATTGTATAATATAATATAATATAATATAATGTAATAATACATCTAAAATACTACATATAACTATAAAATATATCTAAAATAATATAAAAAGTACTATGTATAACTATAAAATGTATATTATATTTTTTTTCTTAATTTCTATTAAAAAATATTTTCAATTTGATCTAAAATATGATTCGCATATCTGTCATAGTCTCAATTTTCCTTTTCTTTTTCTTTTTCTACCTCCATTCCGAATAAGTACCGCAAGTCGAAAATATCCTCATAATTGTAGTTATTATCATCCTCGATATCTCCCCATATCCAGTCATGATACTTGCGTTCTATCCGACGGCTGCACTGCACCCGCAATCGGTACTGTTGAATGTTTACGTGTTGCGGAATGGATATATCGGTTCTTAAAATTACATCACCCGAACACATACACTAAAACAAGCACAAATTATATGTAATTATTCATTAAAAATACGCAATATATACGTTGAAATATAAAAATGGTACTTACAATGATTGCAGGCAAATCGATGCATGCCGCCGGGTCTAACGGGGGAAAAGTATTTGGATGGCGACGAGCTGTGCGCACCGCCTGCCGGCTATGGATATATATATATCCTATAGCCAGGAAACATTTCGGAAGTGCTATTTGCACCTCTTCCTCACAGCAAAGGCACTGCAAAAAATTAATTAATATTAATATAAATAATATAAATTAATTTAAATAATATAAATTAATATAAATAATGTAAAAATAGGTAAGAAATACTTACAACCAGTGCCATTGTTTCGGAATTGTAAAAATTCATTTTGTCTTCGCGAAACTTCAGATTGAACTGACGGTCAGTCCGGCTTCGAAGGCTACTGTTTATGATTTTGGTACTTATCATCCCCACGCTGTGGAGATGTCACTTGAGCTTATCGTCGACGCTCGAGTAAACTATTGCCCTGTGACGTTTCACTCATGGCTTGAAAACTATTTTTTCATAATAGTACTCGCACGGTTTTTTAAAGCGAATAATAAAAAAATTACTAAGAAACAAAAACCTCGCAAGACTATTTATAGGCATGCAAAATCGCGCATCGCTCAGTAGCAAACATGTATCTCATACTATCACATCCTTCCGATATTATAAATTTGAGCACTGAACAGTTACAATTCGTACCAAAGATCGTTCTGTTACGCGAGTGCGCCAACTATATCGAACACGTGTGGGATAAGCTCCCGGAATATATAAAGACTGATTTCGAAGTTCAACAATATCGTCGCTGCAACGAGCATTATAATCAGCCGTGGCAGCAAACGCGCATCGTCAGACCCGCGCCGTTGATCAAGAATTGTACCGAATGCCAGCTGTCGCAAAAGTAAAAAGCGGCTGCGGTCATCTTTTGAAACGCGCTTTCATTCGAGCTACATATCCCCGGTTATCAATTTTGCGGACCGGGAACGCACTTGGAAAAACGATTAGCTAGAGGCGATAGGGGTATAAATCCGCTGGACGCGGCGTGCCGCGAACACGACATTGCGTATTCTCGGAGCAACGAGCTCCGTCGACAGACACGTGGCGGACGAGATACTCGCCGCGAAAGCATGAACACGCGTAATCGCGAAAGACTCGGCTCTCGGAGAAAGAGCAGCCGCCGCTGCCGTCTGGGCAGCCATGAAAGCCAAGACAAAGATAGGTATGGGCATAAAGAAAAAAAAGGTAACGAAAAAAAACGTATACTTCCAACAGCGAGACGAGGCGGCATGTTACCAATTTTACCGATGTTGGGCGCGCTCGGATCATTGATCGGCGGAGCGGCTGGTGTGACAAAGGTGGTAAACAACAACAAAGCTGCGCGACGTCAGCTCGAGAAGCTGCAACGTCACAATCGCGCGATGAAAGGGCGCGGAGTGTATCTCGCCCCGTACAGAGGCGGACGAGGACTGTACCTCGTCCCGTACAAGTACGGAAAAGGTGTAAAAGCGAAACGAAAAAATATGTCAAAGAGGCGTTAAAAATATCCGCAGGTGTGACGACGAACGTGCAACTACATCAATTGGCAAGACGATTGTGTATCCCATATTTCAGAGGAGTGTTTATGCGTAACGCGTTACCGACGAGCGGTGCGCGTCGAAACGAGAGCGGTATCGTAAATCTGGACGATGCGGAGGACCCCGGTACTCATTGGGTGGCGTACGCAAAGAGGAGAAATCACATGGCGTATTTCGACAGTTTCGGCAATCTACGATCACCCAGAGAACTCGTACGATATTTTGGGGATGATGTGACAAAGATAGAGTACAATCGAACGTCGTATCAAACTTACGATCAAAGGAATTGCGGACAACTTTGTCTGTTATTTTTACACTCGATTTAAAGACCGGTTGCGCTGTTTAATCTCAGTATTCGTTCAAACATGTCGCTGACATTTACGCTGAGCAGCAAGAGCAGCATTCTCGCGGCAAGCTACTCTCCAGCTATAGATTTGAGCGACGACGATTACGAGCTCGGTTTAGCGATCTTTGAAACATATAACACGATACCGAACGTAAATGCTTCAAACAATAAATTTTACTTTGGCAAAGACAACGCGGAGATTACGATTCCCGAGGGATCGTACGATTTGCATGCCATTAATGAGTTTTTGAAACGTGAGATTTCGCAAATACGTCCGCGACGTGACGTCGCGGCTGAAGATAGTAATGGTGGGGATAAAGGTCCGATAACGATCCGCGCAAACTATAATACGATGAGATGCGAGATCAGATGCGCATACAAAATAAATTTTGGCAAACCAAACAACATCGGCTCGCTCCTGGGATTCACATCGAAGTGTATACTAGAACCGCGAATATGGCATGAGTCGGACGTGTCAATCAACATAATGAACGTAAACATTATCCGCGTAGAGTGCAACATGACCGCGGGCGCGTACAGCAACGACAGGAGCGTGCACGCGATACACGAATTTTCACCGAACGTTCCACCTGGATATAAGATCTCGGAAAGGCCATCGCAGATCATTTACCTGCCGATCATCGTGCGGAGCGTTACGAATCTGACGATACGCGTGGTTGACCAGAACGGACGATTGCTTGATTTTCGAGGAGAAGAAATTACTGTCAGATTGCATATGCGACGACAGCTGCAACGATAACGCGAACGTGAGATGCTCGTACTACACGCGTCGGAACGCGCCAGAAAAATAAACATCTTTACGACGAAAACACCAACGTTACAGCAGTCATCCGATACTTTTGCGACGACGTTCGATAATATTCGATCATTCGACTGTTCCAAGAAAAAGAGGCTCACCGCGTCGAATGTTGAATATCTACAATCTCTGGGATTTGCGGTGCGACAATGACGGATATTTTAAATATCGAGGACGAGCCGGTCTTTGACGATCGCATCATCAAGATCGAGACTCACACGTACAATCCGTTTGCCAACACAACATTCGAATACAACGATGAGATAAGAATTCCTATACAACAACAGGATCTTTACACGTTACCGCACGAAAATTTTCTATATATTGAAGGAAAACTTATAATAAAGAAACCAGTTGCGGGATCTGATGTGACATTGGCATATAATTGCGTCGCGTTCATGTTTGATGAGATTCGATACGAGCTCGACGGTGTGGAGATTGATCGAAACAGAAACGTCGGAATAACCAGCACCCTCAAGAACTATGTAACTATGTCAGCCGCCAGAAACGTAATCGCGAGGAACGCCGGCTGGGATCCGTGGAATCTTCCGAACGGATACTTTAATTTTTGCGTACCGCTCAACATGCTGTTGGGATTTTGTGAAGATTAGAGACGCGTGGTGATCAACGCTCGCCATGAGCTGATTTTAATACGCGCGCGTAACAATAACAATTGTTTGATGGGAAGTTCAGAATTGGAGCCAAAGATTGAATTACTCAAAGTTCAGTGGCGAATGCCGCACGTTACTGAACGAGATAAATAAACTGTCGATGCTGCGTGCTCTGGAAAGCGGGCGATACCTCAGCATGGCATTTCGCTCTTGGGATCTGTACCAGTATCCTTTATTGCAAAGCACAACCAAACATTCGTTGGCCATCAAGACCGCTACTCAGCTCAAGAAGCCTCGATACATCGTTTTTGCTTTGCAGGCTGGTCGGAAGAATATCATGTCTGAAATTAATCAACGCGAAACTCTATATAAACTCGGAATGTTATCCGTACGATGATCTGAATCTGGATTTCGATAAAAATAAATGGTCGATTCTGTACGAGACGTACGCACATTTCTGTAAAAACTATTACGGATATGATTATCTCGAGTCGAATCAATCAGTCACCATGTTTCGACATAATGATCTATTCATAATTATCGATTGCTCTCGACAAAACGGTCAAGAGCGCAATCGTGGACGTACGCTTAGAATTTGAATGCAGAGAAAATGTACCCGCGAACACTACCACGTACTGTCTCATTATACACGATCGTGTGATTTAGTACAACCCGTTGACCAACGTTGTGCGCAAAATTACCTAAGTGCGGCGCCACTTTTTCTCCAAAACAATATCAAGATGATATAAAAATTTATAACGCGTCGAGACGGATCACAGACGGTTCTCATCGACAGCTGTCATGTCTGTACCAACGTTCGTGAACCTGCAAGGTTTCATCGTTGGTGGAGAATTTATCGTTTAAGGAATTTGCCTCTCTCAAAGATGGATTTGAACTCACCCATTACATGTTTACACCCACCTATCCATGGGAATACCTTACCAAAGCAGAAAAACATCAGGTATCATGGTTGAAAGTGAATCATCACGGAATATCATGGGAGGATGGATTGATTCCGCACAGCATGGCTAGAGATTTAATTACAAAGGCAGTGATGGGTACAACTGCAACCGATGATGAAATTGTTGTGTACGTAAAGGGATGTGAGAAACGAGAATGGCTGCATGACTTACTTCTGGACGAGGCGAGAGAGGAAGCTAATGTCGAAAATATTGAGGTGCATTACGAAGACATAAAACCTCTAAACAAGTTGGACATTACGTACACCTTACGTTGTCGAAATCATGTGAACAATTGCGCTTGACAGAATGTATTTAAACTGTTTAATTGATGGTCTAGCAATAAAAAATAATTTTTTTATGTGTTGTGCATTTTTTAATATTTTCATTACCCATTTATATTTTCTCTTCCCTATTTTATTAATTAAAATAGTTTTTAAGTTAGGATAATTGATAGGAAAAATAATTCTAAAACAATTTTTTTTAAAACGTTTATAGAAATACATATTTATTTATTATTCAAAGCATCATATACAATATTGTCTGATGCATAAACCATCAGTTCGCAATCTACGAGCGAAGTTTTTACACATATTTCATCTAATAGCTTTACAGCATCACACTTATTATTAATGTTATTTCGCTGCAAGCAGTTTACAAATCGATTATATTTTTCTTTCACTACAAACATATCCCGTGTCACGTTTTGATTTTATGTCCGTTTTGGGTCAATACATTTAAGTAATTTACCCGGGGATGGACAAGTTTGTGAGAAATATTAATCTTCACCAAAAAGATAGCGAATTTTATAAGTTTGATATCTTGGATCTTTTTTCTTTATATTTTTGAAATGAGAAAAGTTAATTTTAAAATCAATCCTGATAAGTTTATATTTATTTAATTCTTTAGGCTTTTTGGAGGGTTGAATCAAGAGTTTATCTAATTCGTAAATAAATTTCAGAGGATCACGATTAAAGATTATTGCTTGATTAATTTGATATCTTAGTTTTTTAATTCTTACACGCCTACCACCCTTTTTGGGCATTTAATATTAGAGTTAAGTTTAAATTAATTACACTCAGTTGCCACACCTGAGTGAGAGTCAGGATTCAGGTCTGTTGCCACACAAATGTCAGCGACAGGGCCCGAAAGATCTGCCTCAATGCTCTCGGCAACGACAGAGTTTGAATTGAATCTGTTGCCACTCAAAGGCAGCGACAGAGTTTAGTTTTGACCTGTTGCCACTCAAAAGGCAGCGACAGAGATTGAAAGGAAAACTAAATGAACTTGAGAAGTATTTAAATTACCTTTAATTCCAAAATCTACTTCGAAACAACAAACTGAGCCTGAATTCTAGAATTGGTCCACTAAAGACTTTGATTTAAGAACGCTCAAGTTTAAGATCACGACAATCCCAGACTAACTGAATAACTGTCGGACTAACCCGAGTAGTATCGCAATTGACTTAGACTTAAGACTTAAGATTCAAGACTAAGACTGAGATTAAGACTCACTGACGCTGAGCATTTAGCTCATTTATTTATACTTAATTTCCCTCTACTTAAGCCGCATTTTTTCCCCTACGCAAACTTATTTTCTTGTGGAGGAGAAAGGTTTTGTCTCAGGGTGTAACCCTATGATCAATCGATTTTGATTCCGATATCGACCTGCACTTGATAATGCCAGCAACCGAATAAGAAATCAATACAGCAACCGAATAAGAAATCAATACTCATATATTCTATTATTTAAATTTAGTTTTTTTTTTTTTTTAGTAATTATTACAATTTAGTTTAAATGTTCCCGCGTACGTTACACCTTCCCCCTTAAGTCATACGTAGTACTTTATTACTACGTATGAGCTTTATCTTTAAAACATGATATTCATAATAAATAATAATAATAATAATAATAATAATAACTTTGGTCAGAAAATTTATATGTCGCTTGTTTGTTAGTAAATTTCGATATATCGCATGGTGTCTCGTTGCTAGGAAACATTTTATCATTTAAAGTTAATTGTAAAACGGCTTCATGTTATCTTTTTCTTTAATTTATCTACTAATTTTTATTTATTTAATGTTGATTCGAATTATTTTAATTATTAGAGCAAGGTTAATGAATTGATTATGTAGTTTGATGTTTTATATGCGTTCGCTTAATCTCTTTTCAAATGGAGAAACGGACACTGAGAAAGAGTGAGAAAGAGAAAGAAAGAGACACTTCCTAGCTATTACATCATGCGACATGGAGGGGCGATTGGACTCTTCGCGTAGGAGGAAGGTATTCTCTCGAGGTGCAACCTAACACCTTGTCCGGTATGCTACTTCTTATCTTTGCCCGCTTAATACTTCAGGCTTATTTTTAAAAATAGTTTATTTATGTACCTTCCCCCTTTTAGTCATACGTGGTATTTAAATTACCACGTATGAGTGTTTTATATTAGGATTAATAATAGTTGCATTTATATAAGTTTAATTGCTTATATATTTATATTCCAGAATATTATAATAGTATAAAAATTGGTTATTATTATATAAATGTTAATAGTGAATTATAAATAATATATTTGGATAATAATTGCTTAAAAGTAATGGTTAGTAATAATAATAGTACTTGTTTATAATAGTTAATAACATAATATTATATACAATTTTAAATTACTCAAATTTTTCAAAACTTAAAATGTCTACGGATACTGCGTTATTAATTTCTTCTTCATTTTCCAAAAATACTTCGAGGCATCTTCTGCAATCACGGGCAGGTTTTACGTCCATGATTTGCCTTGGACACCGAAAACACTCCGAGATTGTCTCAAAGCTTTCGTCCTCCGAAAGCCTTGACTTGTATCCATGAGAGCGTTGGCTTCGAAAATGCATCCGAAGCCTGCTTGGTCTGTAGCACCTCAGGCACACGCGTCTCCATGGATACTCATCTTCAACGAAGCACCTTTCTTTTGGTGTTAAGCAGGTGCTTCGTAGGTATTGTTGATACCTGACCGGGTGGTCAATCGGCTTAACTCCGTCGATCTCTTTAACGTCTACCACGATTTCTTTAGGAACAGGTGGAGCCATCCTTGAAATTTAAAATTTTCGAATACTTTTGTTGTTTAAAATTATTATTTAAATTTGAATTTACCTTTTAAGATCAAAGTCCTTTTAAATTTGAATTTTCTTTAAAATGTCTTTTCTGCGGTTGTCGATTCGGTTGACACTGAGACGTAGCGTATTGTGCGATTGAACTTGCACTGAATTATTTCGCGATCGTTTCTTTCCGATTCTCTTATCTATTGACACCTTACTCCTACCTGTTTAATTCGCATGTCTTCTTTCGTTACAGGTGGAGGCTTGAATTCCATTTATTAATTCAATAAGTACAATAAGCGGTTATTTAAAAATGTATTGAATGATCTATTTGAAAATTTATCATTTAGAAAATGTTATTAAAAGGGGTTTTCCACTTATTGTTCTTTTACAAAATTTTATAATTATAACGATGGATATAATTTTGGTACTTCGTTGTGGATTATCTTTTCTTTTTCATTTTCAATATGATAACTTGCAATTTGTTTATGTTGAATGTTGTAAGTGTTTATTTTTGCGTTTTCCTTTTCAAGTTTAGGTGTTTGATCTTCTTTAAATTCTTCAGAGTTTTGATTTTCTTCTTTTGGTTCTTCATTCTTGTTTCCTCTTGATTTTTCTTCATTTCCTATTTTGGCCAGATGTAATAATAAATTTGTCACTGAATCCCATAATGCTCCAATAAGATGAATTGACCATCCATAGATTGTATGTAATGCATATCCATGAATGACAGTGTCTATGATAAGTTTAACTGTTCTGATAAAGAAGTATATACCAATTATTCCTGCGCTTGCGTTTCCGACTGACAAAAATGTTCCCCAGATTTTCTTCCATGTACTTTCTGTTATTTTTTCTAAAGAATTTTCGTCCAAAAAGTACGACAGTGATATTTCTTGAGATAACGTTGGTTCTCCTTTTACGCCGCGTGCCATTGTATTTAATATACTGTTCTTTTCTGCCGAAAACATAATGTGATCTCTCAAATTTTCAAGTTCATTGTTAGTATAAATGCCGCTCACTGCTAGAGCTCCTAGATCGTTATATTGCCATGTTGGTTTTGACATTGGTTTTAAAGTTTGTGGTGTCTTGCTGAATTCTATTGCTGGGGTTATTTGGTACCATCCGTCGTTTAGATAATATGTCGCTGGGATTACTCTATTGCAAGTAATCTGAGTTCCAGTTTTGAAAAGTATATGAGTTTTTGGGGTCCAGAAATATGTTTCATTTCCTTTTAATACTGGTAATTGTTGATAGCACTCTTTTGTTTCTCGAATTTTTACTTCCACTGGCGTACACTTAATTATGTGCACTACCTCTTCTGAGATTACTGCCATATATCCTGGTCCTTTCATAATCTGATATGCAAAATTATCCGGTGATTGTATTGCCAAGCTTAATGCATTTTTCATTATTTGTCGTTCTAAATTACAACTTTGTTTTAAAATGTCTGTGTATAATTGATTTATTTGTGTACGAATATGTCTTTCAACATAAACAAATTTTGAATTTACATATGCAAAGATGTCTAAATTTTCTACTGAAATTTGGCGTTTATTTGTTATAATTTCTCCATTTTTAATTTCAAAGATTAAGAGTTTTGGGTGTTCCGTTTTAACAAATGTATATCCACAAAGAAGTTCTTCGCCTGTTTGTTTTAATGCAAATATTATTTCTTGCGTTGACAAGGAATAAATTATTTCTAATTTTTCATCCACTTGACTGACCATTTTATTTGCTTTTCCTTCAAATAATACGTCATAATGATTAAATTTACAATGATCGTTTTTTATGGTTTCCCAAAATGTATATCTACCTTCAATATCTATGCAATTTCCATCCGAATATTGACAAATTGTTCCCAACTTTAAATGAATTTTATTTGCTTCAATATTTACTGATGCCTGATAAGAATTTAAAGTAATTGTTATTATTCCTTGTACGACTACATTTTGCCAAGTTCCATAAGGATCTGAATACTGTGTTCCATAACATAGTCCGTTTGAATTTACGGATCCCGCGAAAGTTATTGGTCGTGAAGTTGTTTGATTTACTCTTAATCCATTAATAATATGATTTACGTTTATTACAAGTGTTCCTGTGTTATGCATTCCTTTACATTGATCTAAAGTAGTTTCTAAAATATATTCTGCCTGCGCATTTGATACAGTTGAAATATGTGAATTCATTCCGCAATAATAAATTGTTCTTGAAATTACAATTTTACATTGTATAATGTTTGTTGTTTCGAATTTTGACAATTGTAACAATTGAATTTTCGTTTCTTGTACATGAGGTTTGATTACAGGAATTTCACAATCTTCTATATCCAATAATGAAATTGTCACGTTGAGGTTGGTTGTTGCGCAGTCATATCCAATAATTCCTTTGGCTCCTTGAATGTTGCAAATCCAAATGATTGTTAACCAAATTATTATCTTCATGTTCAGGCCTATAAGATTAAGGATTTATTTAATTTTTCACAATTTATTTGGATGAACAATTTTAAATTTTCCTTTATTTTGAATTTTAATATTTCCGTTAGGTAAAATATCTATTACAAAATGTGGTCCTGAATATTGATCTCCTAGTTTTCCTTTTTTAGGTTCATTTAATAGAAAAACCTCGTCATTTATTTGAAAGGTTTGAGGATTAATTTTCCTATCATAATAATGTTTTGTTTTTATTTTTGATTCAATTAAACATTTTCTTGCTAATTCTTGCAAATCATGTATATTTGTTATTAATTGAGATAAATAATCATCATATGTTTGTTCTTTTCTTATATCTTCTATTATTTCACTGGATGGTTGTCTGACTATTTTGCCAAATACCAACTCATAAGGAGTATATCCAGTCGATTTATGAGTACTTGTATTATATGAAAATGTTGCATATTCCAGTAATTCATCCCATTCTGTAAATTTATTTACATATTGCTTTAAATATTCTATTAATATTAAATGTGACCTTTCTAAAGCTCCGTTAGCTTATGGATAAAAGGCCGTTGTTTTAAGTTGTTTAATTTTGAATTGTTTTGCAAATCTTTTCATTAAATTACTCGTAAAATTTCTTCCTTGGTCTGTTAAAATTGTTTTAGGGGCTCCAAAAATACATATAAAATATTTTAAAATTGCATCAGCAACTTTAATTGCAGTAATTGATTTAAGAGGTATTGCAAGAGAAAATTTTGTTAAATGATCTTGTATTGTTAAAATATATATATTTCCTTTCGAAGTTTCTGGTAATGGTCCTACTATATCTGTTGAAATTTTTTCAAAAGAAGAATAAGGGGTATCTGTTATTATCATTGGCTGTTTAGTTTTAATTCTTACTAATTTTTTGATTTGACATTGTAAACATTGATTAATATAATTTCTAATATCATCTTTAATATTATTCCAATAAAAATTTTGTCTTATTCGATTATAGGTTTTAGTTATTCCTTTATGACCTCCTATTTTGGATGAATGTGCTTCTTCAATAATGTCTTTCCTATCATTAATTTCTGGTACTTTAACTAAGCCATGACAAATTATTATTTTGATTGGAATTCCGAGAATTGATTCTCGTATAAAACTTAAGATTTTGTCCCATAAGAAATTATCTAACTCTTTTGTTTTGGCTATATTTACTATTTTGATTGAGTTTTCTTTAATTATTTGACGAAGTTTATTTGTAAATTCTAATAAAATTTCCTTTGTTATCTTTTCTTTATTATTTTCTTTACAAATAAAAATTAAATGTGTTTTATTTCCCTTTTTCAAAATTTCAAAATCTCCTACTTTCTTTTCTTTTATGTTAGGGATTAAATTTTGTTTTTGAAGTTGTTTCGAGCCCTCATCACAAGGTTTTCCATCCGGTTAAAAAGTATAAATAATTTTCTTTTCTCATATAAATTTGATCACGACTGTTTATTATACTATGTCTTTGTCCACGCGTTATTATTTGTCTTTCAATATTATCTGTCCCTTTGTCCAAATTGATTTCATTATATGTTTCATCAATGTCTTTATCACTAAGGTCGTCGTCACTGTCTTCGTCACGGTCACTTACTTCGTCGTTATTATCTTCTTCTATTCTTTCTTCTTCTCTTTCGTTTATTTCCCCGCTCTCAATTTTTTCATCCTCGTCTCCTGTTAAATTGTTTATTATTTGTAAAAGATTAGGTGGTATTATTATTTGTGAAGTGTTAAAATTATTGTTGCTATAGTTTCTTAAAGGTATTGTTTCTGTTTCAAGTGTTTCCTGAATTTCGTTTTCAATATTTTCTGTTTCCGAATGAGTATTATTTGTTTCTGAATGAGTGTTATTTGTTTCTGTGATTGATAAGGTGTTGTTTGTTTGATTTGTTGGATAATTATGTATTTGTGCTTGAATTATGTGTTCAATCGAAGATGGCTCTTCTAACTCCCTACGAGTAAAAGGTACACTTTCTCCTTGTGATTTTTCAAATTTCCTAGTTTGCATTCTTGAAACGATTGGTTCCGGTTCTTCTACCATAATTCCCCTTCTTGGTGAAGCTGGTAAAGGTTTAGGATTTGCATTTCTTTGTCTTGCTTCATCATCTTCTGGACATTCTTCTATTAAGTCATAAAAAGGATTTATTGGATATATTTTTGTCGTGGGGTTTCTAGATAAAGCGTCAGCATTTTCATTAATTTTTTCAGGCTTATAAATTATTTCATAATCGTATTCTGCCAATTTTATTCTCCATCTTGCTAAACGTGAGGTTGGATCTTTAATTTTATTAATCCAAATTAACGGTTTATGATCTGTTACTAATTGAAACTTTTTTCCGTAAAGATAAGGTCTAAAATGGTGTACAGCGTATACTATTGCTAAAAGTTCCTTTTCTATTGTTGAATAATTCTTCTCGGCGTCATTTAATACTCGCGAGGCATAACTAATCGGTTGATCTTTCCCTATCTGTCCTTGACTTAAAATTGTTCCGATTGCAGTTCCGGATGCATCGGTTGTTGAAAGAAAAGGTTTTGTAAAATCTGGATATTGTAATATTGGTTCCTGACAAAGTGCATTTCTTAGTATATCAAAACTTTCTTTTTCTTTTTCTCCCAAAATAAAAGCAGAATCCTTTTTTAATAAATTAGTTAAAGGTTTGGCTATTTTTGAAAATCCTTTGATAAATCTACGATAGTATCCCGCTAAACCCAGAAATTGTTTAACATTTTTTGGAGTTTTAGGAATTGGAAAATTTTGCACTGCTTCTATCTTTTTAGGATCTAGTCGGACTCCATTTTCTCCTATTACATGTCCTAAATAAGTTACTTCCTTTCTCAAAAATTCACATTTATCTGGTTGTAATTTTAAATTTGCTTCACGTAATCGAGACATTAATTTTTCAAATTTAATTGCATGTTCTGTTAATGAACTTGAATATAATACTATGTCATCTAGATATACAAACATTTCATTTCCTTGAATTCCTGTTAAAACTAAATCCATTAATCTTTGAAAAGTTGCAGGAGCATTTTTAAGTCCAAAAGGCATTCTATCAAATTCGTAATGACCATGGGGAGTTGTAAATGCTGTTTTATGACTATTTTCCGGATGCATTTTAATCTGATGAAAACCTGATGCAAGGTCAAATACCGAAAAATATTTCGCGCCTCCCAGCTGATCTAATATCTCCGTTATGTTTGGTAGTGGGTACGCGTTACCTACTGTCTTATCATTTAGGTCACGGAAATCTAATACCATTCTCCATCTCTTATTTCCCTTTGAGTCTGCCTTCTTGGGCACTATCCATACAGGCGTATTATACGGTGACTTCGATGGCTTAATTATATTTTGTTCCAGTAAGTCATTAACTTGTTTATTAATTTCATCTTTATGAACAACTGGATATCTATATTGTCGCGTATTAATTGGAATGTCATTAATTGTTGGAATTCTGTGTTTTAAGACATTTCTATGTTCAAGTTTTTCTTCAGGTAAATGGAAACGATCTGCGTACTTTTCTATTAAATCTTCAACATGTTCTCTTTCTTCTGAATTTAAATGTTCTAGTCTTAGCGCATTAATTATTTTCTCCTTTCTGTTTTCTGATTTAATATTAAGACAAGGTTTAAAATTAGAATTCGATTTTGAATTTGAATTACCTAAGTAATTCGAGTTTGTATCAGAGTTTGAATTCGATTTTGGATTTGAATTACCTAAGTAATTCGAGTTTGTATCTGAATTAGGAATTTGATCGATTTCAAACTCATATATTTTAACTTCAGGAATATAAACTTTTTCTTCTTCTTCATTTGTATTAATAACTCGTAAGTATGCCTTATTATCTTTAACTGAAGGTTAACGTAAGTATGCCTTATTATCTTTAACTAAACCGTCTCCTAAATAAATTCCTTCTGTTACATTTAATCGCGGAACATATCCTACTTTTAATTCCGGATTTCTGATTTTAATATGCATTACTGAAACTGCTCTGGGAGGAATTACAAATATTTCTTCCTTTTCTTCAAAAGGTATATTTATATTATCCCATTCTAATTGATTTCGCTCATAATTAACTTTTGCTTGAAATTGTTTTAAAAAGTCTGTTCCCAAAATTCCATCTTGCGGAATCGGAAAATTTTCTTCGACCAAATGAAAAACGACTGGACATCCTAAGATGTCTACCTGTGCCTGCCCTAAGGTGTCCACAAAGTGCGTCGTAATTCCACTCAGTCTTAGAGTTTCTTTCCTATCCACTGTGGTTTCGGGTGTTATTAAATTTCTTTTAATAATATTTGGTCCTGATCCGCTGTCTATTAAAAATTTTAAATCATTAATAAAATTTTGACTATTTAATTTTACTGATAGGACCTCCTCTATTTGAGCTATATTTACTGTTCGGAATTTAATTCCGGTTCCCCCGAAATTATTCGCGTGGGGCGAGTCTTGACATTTCCCGGGGTCGCCCCTGTCCTCTCGGGAACCTTTTCGTTTCCCTGACTCTGCGCATTCTGACGGACACTGTTATTATATATTCTTTTCCGACATTCTTCTAAAGTATGACCAATCTTTTACAATATCTGCAAGTTATTATCGCGCCTGAATTTTCATTTCTTGAATTTTGCGTATTTCCGGAAAATGTTGACTGTCTTGGGTTATTATTGTTATTATTACTAATATTATTAAAGCTTTTGGACTGTGGATAAAATTTATTTTGATTTGGAATCCGATTATTTTCTCGAGATTTAATTTGCCAACATTTGTCTGCCGTATGTCCCTTCTTATTACAATACTGACATGTCACGATTTCACCTTTCATATATCGCACTGGAGCTCGTTTTTCGGTCGTTATATTCTCTGCAAGTACTACGCGTCTTATCATATTAGCGGTCTCTAATTCTCTTTCAGCTTCAATTGCACGACTTTCTACCTCTTCAAAAATTCCTTCTTTATTTATTATTATTTCTTTATTTAATCCCCGCGTGAAACTCGACTTTAAATGTTCATCAATTGAATTTCGAAATTCAAAACTTATTTGTCCGGTTTCTCTTTTTTGAGCGTCTAAAATTCGTTTACCTAATTCGCGGACTCGATTCGCATATGCTACAACTTTTTCATCTTTCTTTTGACATAAATATGCTAGACGTCCTTGAGCTTCATATACTGTTTCCCTTGAACCGTATTTTGTTCTTAAAAATTCTACAAATTCCTGCATTGAATTAAATGTTTTTCCTAAAATGGTTTTATGTGCGTCTCCTTTTAATTTATTTCGTACCGCTCGAACTAAATTCATTTCTTGAACAGGAGTGATCATGCTGAGCGCTTCTTCACAACCCTCGACAAAATATATGAATGGAATATTTCCCCCGTCAAAATTTGGCATAGCTTCTAAGGCATCTCGTAATGAAAAATGTAGATAATTACCTAATGTTCCTTCATTTATTACCATTCCCGCTGATCCTTGATTTGATGATATTTCGGTAGAACGTTGACTTTGTTGTAGTTGTTGAATCATTTGTTGTTGTTGTGCTACTATTCTTCGGATTTCTTGTAGGTCCATTTCTTCTAAACTTCTTTCTGAAGATTCCGCTGGTTCTGGAGGTGGTGTCCGGGGTGTTCGTATCATTTTAAAGTTTTACGTTGTACTTTAACGCGATTTATTTAACTCAAAATTATTTACGTTAACCGGCTAATTATTATTCTGTTGGCGGTGTTACAATTTGAGTGATTGCTACTATTGTTGAGTCAAAATAATTATATGGCTCTTCCTCTGAGTCTTCTAAGTATTGTAGAAAATCGTCGCGGATAATATTATCGTCGTTTGAAAATCTTGATATGAACGCGTTATTGGTATTATTACGCAACAATTTTCACACTCCTCGAATAATTCGCGATTTCCGAAATGTAAATAGTGCCGATATACCCGACTAAAAGAATTTGATTCCGGGTAATCTTCGTAGCACTCGTCACAAATAATTTTATTATTTTGATCTCGGAAAAATAATGCTACGGCACAAAACGCGGTTTCTCTCCACTCTACGTACGATTCTTGATGTATCACTATTGAATTTCGCGCAACACGATAAGGCGGGCACATTTCCCTTAAAACATTACAGATTTGAGTTTTATTTTGTTGGTCCTCACAAACGTTTTGTATCCCACCGCTGTCACCAAAAATTTACTCCTGTCACGTTCTGATTTTATGTCCGTTTTGGGTCAATACATTTAAGTAATTTACCCGGGGATGAACAAGTTTGTGAGAAATATTAATCTTCACCAAAAAGATAGCGAATTTTATAAGTTTGATATCTTGGATCTTTTTTCTTTATATTTTTGAAATGAGGAAAGTTAATTTTAAAATCAATCCTGATAAGTTTATATTTATTTAATTCTTTAGGCTTTTTGGAGGGTTGAATCAAGAGTTTATCTAATTCGTAAATAAATTTCAGAGGATCACGATTAAAGATTATTGCTTGATTAATTTGATATCTTAGTTTTTTAATTCTTACACGCCTACCACCCTTTTTGGGCATTTAATATTAGAGTTAAGTTTAAATTAATTACACTCAGTTGCCACACCTGAGTGAGAGTCAGGATTCAGGTCTGTTGCCACACAAATGTCAGCGACAGGGCCCGAAAGATCTGCCTCAATGCTCTCGGCAACGACAGAGTTTGAATTGAATCTGTTGCCACTCAAAGGCAGCGACAGAGTTTAGTTTTGACCTGTTGCTACTCAAAAGGCAGCGACAGAGATTGAAAAGAAAACTAAATGAACTTGAGAAGTATTTAACTAAATTACCTTTAATTCCAAAATCTACTTCGAAACAACAAACTGAGCCTGAATTCTAGAATTGGTCCACTAAAGACTTTGATTTAAGAACGCTCAAGTTTAAGATCACGACAATCCCAGACTAACTGAATAACTGTCGGACTAACCCGAGTAGTATCGCAATTGACTTAGACTTGAGACTTAAGATTCAAGACTAAGACTGAGATTAAGACTCACTGACGCTGAGCATTTAGCTCATTTATTTATACTTAATTTCCCTCTACTTAAGCCGCATTTTTTCCCCTACGCAAACTTATTTTCTTGTGGAGGAGGAAGGTTTTGTCTCAGGGTGTAACCCTATGATCAATCGATTTTGATTCCGATATCGACCTGCACTTGATAATGCCAGCAACCGAATAAGAAATCAATATAGCAACCGAATAAGAAATCAATACTCATATATTCTATTATTTAAATTTAGTTTTTTTTTTTTAGTAATTATTACAATTTAGTTTAAATATTCCCGCGTACGTTACACCCGCGACAACTCAAAGTATACATTATTGATGACATCTTCAAGATTTAGTAAAAATTGCACGGTCAAAGGTTTCATATACAAAGCTTTGTTATTTAATGTAAATTTTATGACACTCTCGTTATGTAATTTGACGAGTTCTATAAGAAGATTATCAATCCACAACGATGTAACGGTGGTTGACTGCAAGAGTCGCTCAATATCCATGCGTTTCTCGACCATTATTATCCATACGTCACGTGACAGCGGTATCTGATTACCTTTATTGTCACCAAGAATCATCTCCACAAAAGGTTCAAGTCCCACACTGACTCCGATATCCAAATATTTGTAGGCAGTGACGGTTAAAGCAAATCGCCTTCCTAGGATGCGGGGAGTATAGCGTGGCTGTGATAATGTTCTGTAAAAAGAATATATCAAGTTATAGAAAAATTTGAAAAAATATATAGGATTTAAATATATAGGAGATTTTTTAATTTGATTAAAAATACTTATCGCACCCATCATTCTTTTGGATCGGAACGTAATAATTCATCTCGTACGTTTCTTTTTTCAGAAGCTTCACAATCTGACTTCCACCAATTAACTTTTGCGGTAACGTTGTTGAAGCTTTACCGTTCGTATTCCTCTAATTGACTGATGCAATAACGTTGTCGGAGGCTCTTTTTAAATCATTATCCCCTCCACAAAATATCTCATTTTTTTATCCCCCTCTACAAAATATCTAATTTTTTTCCCCTCCACAAATATCTAATTTTTAACGCGTTCACTGCCGATTCATTATCTAGAAATTTAAGCTGCCGACGGTTCGGCGCTTTGTGCGATAAAAAAATTGTTTATAACAAGCCGCTACCGGATATGGTTAGCGTTATTTTATGTTTATAGCTTCCAAGAGCTGCCGAATAAATTTATCGTTTTCTAGATGCCGACGATTCGGCGCTCCGTGCAATAAATGTTCTTAGAAATTTGTAATTGTTTATATCAGGTTGCAACTCGCATATTATTTTACTTAGAAATGTTTATACTGATAAGCGACAAAAAGACCCATACCCATAGATAAAAATTGTTTATACCTAATTACTACTCTTAGCCGCAGGATCTAATTGTTTATATCAGGTTGCAACTCGCATATAGTTTCGCTTAGAAAGGTTTATACTGATAAGCAGTAATCGATAAGTAATTGTTTATATCAGGTTACAACTAGCATGTTATTTACACAAAAGTTTGTACTGATAAGCGATGATCGACTGGTATTTGTTTATATTAGGTTACAACTGACTTGTAGTTTACATAAAATGTTTATACTAATAAGCCCCCCCCCCTCACCTCGTGACGTCATACCTCCCGTGATGTCATACCCCTTCTTCTCACCCCCCTGAGATCCCTTGGATCAGAACCACCTTTCTATTCCTACTTATTTAAGTTAGATTGAAACAATTATAATATAGATTCTCAAATATAAATTTACATAGATAAAGTGCGATGGAAACGCATGTATGTGAATGGGAGACTGTGTATAAAAGAGCACAACGAGTGAAAAAGGAAGAGCCGGAATAATAAGACTGTATGGGCAAATGGTTGGAGATATCACGTATGGACAGAGGGAAAGAGTGAGCACTGCGGCGATAGTTACGATGACCACAGTGGGCGCGGTCCAGTGGCGATGGCGGACGGCGACGGCGACGGTGACGGCGGTAGCGGCGGTGGGCGCGCATTATTCCGGAGCGCGATTTACTCCTTCCACTCAGCTGTTTACCGGGGACGGTCGCGGACCCCGAAACGTGACCGCGAAACATAATCCTCTCTTCCATTCATCTCGGCGCATCGCGAGATCCCCGATCCGCGTGATGTCATGTCCCCCGCGCCTACAAGTACCTCCCGCACACCCGCTCCACCCTCGGAGTTCCTGAGTTGGGACAATTATAATCAACTACTGACTTTTAGGCTCACTTTGATCCTGAAAATAAACTGTTGTACTTTTTGGTGCAACAAATGTATTTTTGGTATCGTGTCTCTGTGGACCCGGTCCTCCCCAGCACTCCTTTCGCGAGTTCCAACTCCTTGGGCAGGAACGATCCCCAAAATACATTTGTTGCACCGAAAAAGGTACAATAATTTATTTTCGGGATTAAAGTGAACATAAAAGTCCACCATAGTTTTTGGATACCTCCAATAATAGTCGAGATATTAATTTTATAAATTGTACGAATGAATGACGCGCCGAGGGAAGCGCCGGCATGGCACTGTGTTAGCATGTTACTCGGTCGCTCGCTCAAGATTCGTTTTCCCGGTTAAGTCCCGAATGTTAATTTATTTAAGGCCCGTACATAATATTTACTCGTGGGACACACGTAGCGGCGTGATTGATTCGTTACTGATCCGCTATTCGCCGATGAGCAGCCGGTTAAATAATACCGCAAAATATGTAAGTTGGAGTGGCAGTGGGTCTTCAATAGGCGATCGTTTGGTACATGTACCAAAGCGTACTATACTATACTAGAACCAATAAGATATAAATAAACTTTTATCTTATTGGTTCTGGTACAGTTTGATACATGTACCAAAAATCACCTGATATGTCTATATATGATCATAGCCGCACGCATCCGGCGCGCGGAAAAAAATCGCGAGTTTAGCAACAATCGCCAAACTGCGAACTTGCATTTCTGGTGGAAATGTGGCATGATCATTGTTAAGCTGAGATCGATAAGATTCCAAGCGATGCTTAGTATGTTGATCGGTGCGATGGTTGGCCGGCAGCGAACGAGGCACGTGTTACTTGATTTCTCGCGGTAATAAGCAACCTTTCTTGAAGCGTTTTGATATGCTTCTAACTTCAGTATATTTCCATTTTAATATTATAATATTAGTGATTAATATTATAATATTAATGATTAATATTATAATATTAGTGATTAATATTATAATATTAGTGATTAATATTATAATATTAGTGATTAATATTATAATATTAGTGATTAATATTATAATATTGTTGTGAGTGATTCTGTTTCACTCACAACAAAACCAAAATAAATACTTTTTTTAAACACCCACTGCATTGCTTATGTTGTAGTCCGCGCTACAACTAACAGATAAGATAGCGTTGCGAAAGACATTACCGTTCATAAGACGTTGTAAAAGGTACCGTCTTTTGAAAATACTCAGGAATTTGTCGCACTTACGGAAGTCCCAAATAACTATTGTGAGCACAAAATCTCGATACGGAACAGCTCGGAAGCAGTTCCGTATCGTCCCAGAAATAAGGCTTTATGATGCACAATTAACCGCGAAGCTACCGCGTTCCAATGTCGAAACGCTTAGCCTCGCGGAAACCACCGACACCGGTTACTAGCCCTCGAATTGCGCCACGCAATCAGCCAATATAAACACGGATGCGCCGTGACCGAACGGAGAGTGATAATATACGACGACAGTTTACTATACGGGCCTTATCGCGAGCGACACCCGACACTTTACGTGCCAACAGCTGAGTGTAAGCACCGAACAACAGAATAAAAGACCAAGGACTAATCAAGTAAGAAGCGTCTTTCATTCCAACCTATGAGTCGCATTCTTACCCCTCCGGGTCCTAAGGCGGACAACACTTATTTTTATCTTAAAATATAACATTTTTAGAGCATAACCACGAAATAATTTTTTTAAAATATTTGAAATAAAGAAAAAAAAAATTTTTTTAAATAAGCGTATTTTTGGAATTTATTTTACGTAAATCTTTTTTATTAACTTAAAATTATAATTTCTTAAAAATAACTATGCTACTTTATTTTAATAAGTTCAGAAAACATTCAGTAATTTTCTGGAGTTGAAGTAATTAATAGATAAAGCGTGACTTTTTTGTTTTTAATACTAGAACTTTTTCATTAGTGTCATTGGGTTGAATGGTAAAAATGCTGACTCCCCCTCGTGCCACTATAGTGGCTTCCGGCTTAAAGCAAAAAATTCATACCTATTTCATTTTTTTTACTTTTGTTGGTTAAATAATAATAATTATCATAAGAATAATTGTTAAATAAAAAATTAAAGTAATATTTCATAAATAACTTGTGTAAAAACATTTTTACCACAATTTATGTGGTTGAAATAAAAAAATTAATTGTTTGTTTTATATCAATTTATTTTACAAACAACAAGGTGAGTATTTGAAATACATAATAATTGTGATAACAAGACACATACAAATGTTTTATTCTGGCAGAAAATGTAAAACACATTTAAAAATTCTCTTTAGTGTGATAGACCTTGGAGGTACAATGCATAAAGATACGACGCAGTCTTTACAATTGAAGGATGTTCTTTTTCCAGACAAATGTTTCGAACAAACAACACATTATCTTTTTGTTTATAATTGGGATAAATTTACTTTACAATTCTTTTAGTACCAGAACTGAACTTCTTTAGCATCTCGCGAATAATTTCGAATTTTATCTGCGGAACAAACAGAGGAATATTCGGATCTTTTATTTTATACAGGGTGTTCTGCACAAGGTATGAAAATCTTCATGGAAAGATAGACGAAATCAAAGTGAACATAAAAGTCTACCATAGTTTTTGGATATCTCTAATGATAGCCGAGATATTAATTTTTGAAATTGCACGAATGAGAGCGCGCCGAGGAAAGCGCCGAGCCGCTCGAGTTGTAGGACAGCCCACTGTGTCAAGCATTGGCTGTCGGCGCTGGGCGGGAGAAAAAAGGAGAAGCGCGGCGAAGCACAAGCAACAGCGCGCTTCTCCGCCTTCTCCGCAAGCGATATATAATGTATAATAATCTGTCCACAATACACAGATTTAAAACTAAAAAATTAAAACTAAAAATACAGAATTTTTTAAATGATAAAAACACAATTCACAACAATGTATTATTATTTTTTATTACTAGTCCAGGGCACTGTTCGTTTTGAATTCATTCTCGGCCTTCTTTCAAGTTTTTGTATCACTTGTAAACATTTTTTTGCTTTATTACCAAAGGCCTTCTGTAACATCCTCAACGTTTCCGCGGCAGAATATTCATTCCGCAAACAAAATTTAATGCAAATTCTTTGCTTAACAAAATCAGGCATAGTAAAAATAAAAAACTCACCTTTGTATGTTTACAAAAACACGTGTAGCTCTGCAGCAATTGAATATATTAACATGAAACTCTGCATAGGTGTCAAAGACAGTACTACCAACTCACAAAAAAATAATTTCATGATTTTATAGTACCCGCAAAGTTTAAATAAAAAATTCACTTTATTTTTTGATCAGAGTAGTAAAGACCTCTATTTAACTATTAAAAAAATTTTTTTTTTAAATTAAAAAAAATGAATAGCATAGTTAAATAGAAGTATTTATTGCTGTAAAACTATAAAACATATAAAACATACTTTTGATATTTTGTTTAGTTTACGAGATACATCGAGAAAAGGGAAAAACCCTCGACTTTTGAAGGGTGGTTTCAACCCTTTAAACCGTTTATAAGCCCAAACAAAATATTTCTATATTCATGTTTATTTTTTCTACATTTATGTCAAGTTTCATTAAAATTAGAATCGGGTTTGTGAGGTTCCCTTGTAAGATAAATAATCAAAGCAATAATTTCATCAAAAACCAATAAAACAGAAAGATCCTAAAAGTTCCTCTAAGTATTAATAAAATCTCATAGAGTGATTCATCCATGTGTGATTTTCAAGGATAAAAAATACATTTCCTTAAAAATTTCAAATTTTCTCGGTAGCATCTTGTTTATTTATTTATAAAAACATTATATACTAAATTTGTTAGCATTATTATCAAATATTTAATCTTATAATGGAAATTTGTTACGTACTTGAGCATACCAAAATGTACTTTTTGGATTATCTGGCTCCTGCTTGCATATACACATTAGCATTGAACCATTAGCTTTGTCACCGATATAATATTCATATATAGGTTGAATCTCTAGGAAACGTTGTCCGTTGTAGAAATATGCTTGATCTATAGTTTCATAGAACCAAATTCGAATCCATCCATCCATACCTACCAGACATTCGTCAAAAAATTTATTATTTGAATCCTTCTAATCCTAAATCTCAAATCTCACACTTTTATGTGTAACAACATAATTTTCGTAACATAAATTGCGATGGTACACATTTTTATTATTTAATTACACTGTATAAGTTATATTTATATATACTTATACAGGGTGTGGCGTTAAAATCCGGACAAAAATCAATTTGAATTTTCCGCCGTTCTGTACCACTTGTAATGGTCACGATTGGCGTCCAAATAGCTTGATGCATGTACTAAACAGTCATAATTTCGAAACAAGTCGCAATGTTGAAACCAAGTGCGGAGTATAACCGAAGAGCCATGATTATCGAAAGTGTTCGCGCTGGGCGCTCAGCGACAGAAATCATTCGGTTCTTTGGGTACGCGACATCGACCGTGTATGTCATCGCGAAGTATAATGAGTTGGAGAAGTCCAACGAAGGTTTTGCAACACCGGTGAGGAAAATTCAATCAAAGGAGCACGTTGTCTGGACGCCTGACATCATTCAACGGGCTCAGGAACTGATTTTGGAAGATCCAGGGCAGTCAATCCGAAAATTGTCAACAGTTGTCGGTGTGAGTGAAAAAACTATGCGTCGAATCGCCGAGGAGGACCTCCGCTACAAGTCTTACACAATTAAAGTGAGACAGATGCTTTCCAAAGCAGCCAGGACAAAGCGAGTTGAATGCTGCAACCTGTTTTTGTGTTCCTTAAGAAACAATGCTGTCGGACGCCTCAGGTTTTTTTTGAAAAAATTTTTACTATCGATGCAAAAATCAATTGAAGGAATGATCGATGGCTCCCCCATGACCCTGAAGATGTTCCCATTATTTCCAGAACAAAATTTCCGGCGAATGTTCACGTGCTAAGTGTTGTGTCCAGTGAAGGTGATGTCATGCCACCGCATTTCTTTAACAAAAAGGAAAATGTCACAAAAGAAGTTTATTTGCGTGTTCTGACAATGTAGTGAAGCCGTGGATGAAAACTGTGTCGTCTAGAAAGCCATATGTTTTCTAGCAGGACGGTGCGCCCACACAATTTGGTTCAAAATTGGTTGTCGGACAACGTTGACATGTTTTGGTCCAAAGAATTCTGGCCTCCCAACAGCCCAGATTTAAATCCTTTGGATTTCTATGTATGAAGCGTGGATGAAAGGGTCACCAACAAGATCAAACATCCAAACATCGTATCATTGAGAGCCGCTATTGAAACGGCATTCGTCGATATGGACCGTTATGGACCGTGACACATTAAAACGGACCTGCGAACGCTTCAGACCGAGAATGGAGGCGATCATTCAAGCAGGGGGAGGATATATTGAGTAAATGTGTTTTTTATGACCTTACAAACAATTTAGTAAAAAAAAATTTGTAAACTTTTCCGTTTTTTGCATTAAAAATTATGTTTGAAAAAAATCTTTAATTTGTCCGGATTTTGGCACCGCATCCTGTATATACAGGGTGTACCTAAACTGATACGAGATTTTTTAATAACAAATTCTTTGTAACATTTTGAGAAGAAAATTCTAATACAAAAATGTCAAGGCTATAATAATTTTCAAATAGGAAGAGTTTAAAAATCACGAATGACAGAGCTAGAATTTCACATGCTCAGTGATGTTAGTGATAAAGGTGCTTTCAACTGCGCTTGACAATAACATTTTTGTTCAATAAATTATTGAACAAATATGCCATAAGAGTTTCATTAAGAAACCAATTCTGTTCATTCATAATAAATTTGTTATAAAAACAATTCAAAATGTTTTCATTAAAACTTTAATATGTATGTACTATATATCGACATCATTTTTTTTTTCATAAAAAATATTATTGAACTTGCGAAAAAATATTAGAAATTTAAAAATTAATTTGAATTCGATATTGTACACAATCAGTTTTAATGTTTTCTTTGCGTAATATTTTTTTACTAAATTAATATTTTAATATCATGTAATAATTTTTAAAATTGTTTAATTAAATTTTTTTTTTCTGTACAATACTTTTTTTAATGAGCATCTTTTCTGTTGGTTTTTCTCTGGAGCGTCACATATGCCTACGTTAATATAGGCTACGATCCCGATAACTTTCGTCAATATCGGCCACGATTCCGCTTGGCTACGGGGCGGATTGCCCACGTCAAAAATGGCCATGTCAATATTAGTCACGTGTCAATATTGCCAACATCAATGTTGCTCATGTCAATATCGTTCACGTTAATATCGTCATTAACGGTCAAGCGGTAATATTGTTTACATACTGACCACGCATCAATATTGCTCACGTCAATATTGGCTATACATTAATATTGTCCACGTCAATATTAACCACGCAAAAGTATTAGCCATGTTAATACTAGCCATGTCATATTATTGACAAAAATAACGGCAACAATTGCCGTGGGCAATATTGACCTGGGCGATATTGACCTGGACAATATTGACCCGTGATCCATGTTGATGTGATCAATTTGCCCCGTGGTCAATCGCAAGCGTGGCCGGTACTGACGTGAGCAACCGGGTACCATTCGTTTCTTTTTCTCTCTTTCTCTGTCTTTCTCCTTCTCTTTTTTGTCCATATATCCAGCTAACCATTTGCTGCCAAATTGCTAACAATAGGGAAATAATTTTCTGCAGAGTAAGATTGCTAAATCCAGGGCTTACTGTGTGCTTCAATTGCAACCAGAACTTGATATCATATTCTAACACAAAATTGATTGATAACACAGGCACACAAAAAAAAAGTGGTTGGTCCGGCGGACTAGACTAGTCAATCCTTATGTATTTCGACCCGCTGAATTCGAATCCAAGGTCAGAATTGCAAAGTTAGCTCGCATTTTCTAACCTCAAAAAAAATTTTTTTTTAAATGTTGGTCCGGCGAACCAGACTAGTCAATCCTTATGTATTTTGACCCGCTGAATCCGAATTCAAGATCAGAATTTCCGAATTGGCTCATTTTTTCCTAACCTAAAAAAAAATTTTTTTTTTTATGTTGGTCCGGCGGACCAGAATAGTCTATCTTTATGTATTTTGACCCGCTGAATCCAAATTCAATGTCAGAATTGTTGCATCGGCTCATTTCTTCCTAATCTAAAAAAAAAATTTTTTTTAAATCTTGGTCCAGCCAATTGAGCAATTCTGACCTTAAATTTGGATTTAGCGGGTCAAAATACATAAAAATAGACTATTCTGGTCCGCCGGACCAACATAAAAAAAAGAATTTTTTTTTAGGTTAGGAAAAAATGAGCCAATTCGGAAATTCTGATCTTGGATTCAGATTCAGCGGGTCAAAGTACATAAGGATTGACTAGTCCGGTTCGCCGGACCAACATTAAAAAAAAAATTTTTTTTGAGGTTAGAAAATGCGAGCTAACTTTGCCATTCTAACCTTGGATTCGGATTCAGCGGGTCGAAATATATAAGGATTGACTAGTCCAGTCCGCCGGACCAACTACTTTTTTTGTGTGCCTGTGTAATTAATTGACTATTGATTGACAAAATTGATTAAAAATTTATAACAGAATTGCATCAAATATTCAGCAGATCTGTGTGCAGAATTTACAATAAATTGACAAACCCAAAGCAGATCTGTTTGCAGAAACGACGACAAACTGACAACAAACATGAGGTAGATCTGTCTGCAAAAAGATAGATTAACAATAAAATGTATTAGTTCACAATGTCTTTTTCTTTTGAATATCGATAGAAAAAGACATCACTTTTATTTATTCCATTTTAATCTCTTTTATAGACATATATCAGTATAGCATTGTATAATATTATATTATATCGATGGTGAAATCTTATTTCCTTCCGCGCTCTATTAACGCAAGTCTTTTTTATTTAAGGATGTTGGTACGCTACCGTCAGATACAAAAATTAAACCGCTTTAGACGCGGAAGCTATCTGAAAGATATCTCCTCTCAGATATCTTTCAAAAAGCTTTCTGAAAGATATTGTGCTGTATGGGATGCAACAGCATATGCAACAGCGTTGTCACATCTTCAGTGGCGTGCGCTCTCCGCACGTAAAAATGCCTCTGCATTGCTTTTGCATAAACATTTCTCGGAAACCGTACATGTCACTTTTCCTTATTTTTGAAAGAACATTTGTACTATTGTCACGTTCTGATTTTAATGTCCGTTTTGGGTCAATACATTTAAGTAATTTACCCGGGGATGGACAAGTTTGTGAGAAATATTAATCTTCACCGAAAAGATACCGAATTTTACAAGTTTGTAATAACAAGGATCTTTTTTCTTTACATTTTTAAAATGAGGAAAGTTAATTTCAAAATCAATCCTGATGAATTTATATTTGTTTGGTTCGTTAGGCTTTTGGGAAGGTTGAATTAAGAGTTTATCTAATTCATAAATAAATTTCAGAAGATCGCGATTAGAGATTATCGCTTGATTAATTTGATATCTTAGTCTTTTAATTCTTACGCGCTTACCACTCTTTTTGGGCATTTAATATTTAGAGTTAGATTAAAGTTAATAATACTCAGTTGCCACACCTGAGGAAGAGTCAGGATTCAGGTCTGTTGCCACACAAATGTCAGTGACAGGGCCCGAAAGATCTGTCTTGATGCTCTCGGCAGCGACAGAGTTTGAATTCAATCTGTGCCACTCAAAGGCAGCGACAGAGTTTAGTTTTGATCTGTTGCCACTCAAAGGCAGCGACAGAGGTTGAAAGAAAAACTAAATGATCTTGAAGAGTAATTAACTTAATTACCTTTAATTTCAAAATCTACTTCGAAACAACAAACTGAGCCTGAATTCTAGGATTGGTCCGCTAAGGACTTCGATTTAAGACCGCTCAAGTTAAAGATCACGACAATCCCAGACTAACTGAATAACTGTCGGACTAACCCGAGTAATATCGCAATTGACAATAGACTTAAGACTAGGACTGAGAAGACTTAGGGCGGGTTTATCAATGCTCAGCTAAGTTAAATTTGACTAATAGTTAAATACTAACTGTAAGCTATGTGTTTATCAAAGCGGAATAACTAACAGTTACGCATAAACTGTTGGTTAAAGTGTTTGTAACAAACACTTTAACCAACAGTTTATGCGTAACTGTTAGTTATTCCGCTTTGATAAACACATAGCTTACAGTTAGTATTTAACTATTAGTCAAATTTAACTTAGCTGAGCATTGATAAACCCGCCCTTAGACTTATACAAGGCTGACTAACAGACTGACGCTGAGCATTTGGCTCATTTATTTATACTTAATTTCCCTCTACTTAAGCCGCATTTTTTTCCCCTACGCACTTATTTTCTTGTGGAGGAGGAAGGTTTAGTCTCAGGGTGTAACCCTATATTCAATCGATTTTGATTCCGATATCGACCTACACTTGATAATACCAGCAACCGAATAAGAAATCAATACAGCAACCGAATAAGAAATCAATGCTCATGTATTCTATTATTTAGATTCAGTTTTAAAGTAATTATTACAATTTAAGTTTAAATATTCCCGCGTACGTTACATTATCATTTAAAATAAATATCTAACACTAGATACCTTATTCTATCGCACATACATTAATTTTTTAAAACATGTGTACGTGATATCTAATAAAAATTATATTAATTATTTATAGAATTTATATTTATTTTACAAAAAAATACCGAGAGTACTCCGGTAGAAAGTACTCTTTCGTGCCTTTTTTCTTACAGATGTGACATTTATATATATAATGGTATATATGTATATATATAAACGCGCAAATTAAACGAAAAACAATAGATTATAAATTTTGATTTACGTTTAGTACATTTGCATGCTTTCTATTACCTACTACTGAATGTATTAATCTGCTGCATTTGTGGCCTCATTTGTGGTGTCAATCTATTGTTAACGTGTTTAACATATACCTGCATGCTATTAATCGCTAATTTGATGTATTTGATAACCTTTATATTGTTGCATTTGTGCGGACAGTTTGATGACAATTTACACTAAACAAAGCTACTTTAATGTTTGTCATGAATTTTTCGTCAATGCTCTTGACAAATCTACTGGCTATTTACCATCATTTTGTTAAGTAATCTGTTGACTGCCATTGGTGAATTTTTGCTAGAATTATGCGCACAGTATTTTTAATATCAAAGTTTGTTTCATATCTACTGCCTTTCGGCAAACAGAATCTGTTGCCAACATTTGCCTCTTCGGAAATGGTTATCGTGCTAATAATAATAACGATTTGAAAAAGACTTACCAACTGAGATGAGTTCTCCGTTTATATATTCAAATTGTGTGATTGGCTTAGCATGACATGGCTGCCGATTTTTTCTGCATATTTCGAAAGTAATTAAGCCTTCTTCCCATAATAAAATGTTTCCCCATTCGCAGCCTGATACAATCTAAAAATAACATATTCTAAACAAAATTTATTCGTGTGAATTAAACAATTTAATTTTAAACAAATTGTTCCATTCGTTTATATAAAAATAACTTAATTGAGAAATCTTTATTTCTAGACAGCACACATAAATATTTATAAATTTATATTTGTTATTTATTTTTAAAAACATATTATGTAATTATTTTATATATGGGGCATTCTTTGTGAAAACGGCCACCCTTCTACACATTTTATTTGTTGAGATAAGTAATTATTTAAGTGCTGAAAATTTTTGTTGATTTTTCTACTGTTGAATGCCGTGTGGAAAATTGAGAAATACAAAATGGCGGACCCAAATAGCGGCAAAAACAAAGAAAAAGCCATTATTTGTAATATAAAATAACATTTGCACATTATTTGATTCTGAAAAGGGCCGATTCAGGTATGTTATGATTTTAAGCAGTGTTGTTAATTCTTAAAATACACTTTGGGTTAAATAACTTGAAAAAAATTGTATAAAATTAAAATTAAAATTAAAATTTATTGACATTTATTTTGAAACAATTGGATTAACCTTATTTTGAATGTTTAAAAAATACACCTATTTTTTAATTCAAATAATTTATTTTTTTCGTCGCAGTAACCATTGAAAATGGTTTTGGGTCATCTTGATCCAATGTGTATTATATCTATGTCTCATAGAAAGTGTGTAGGATTAGATTTTAAAGATTAAAAAGTAGCACAATTCTTTTAATCTATTGATTCCGTCAATAAAGAACTTATAAAAAAGTACTCTAATGATGTCAAAAATGACTCAAAGCCACTTTCAATGGTTACTGCGAGAAAAAAATAAATTATTTTGAACTAAAAATTAGGTGTATTTTTAAAACATTTAATATTAATGTTAATCCAATTGTTTCAAAATAAATATCAAAAAATTTTAATTTTAAGTTTAATTTTATAATTTTTTGGGGGGGTTATTTTAACCCAGAGTATATTTTAAGGATTAACAACACTGTCTAAAAGTCAGGACACACCTAAATTGGCCTTTTTGAAAGTCAAATAATGTGCAAATGTTATTTTACATTATAAATAATTGCTTTTTTTTTGTTTTGGCTGCCATTTTGGGTCCGCCATTTTGCATTTCCAAATTTGCCACACGGCATTCTAAAATAAAAAGATCAACAAAAATTTTCAGCACTTAAACATTTATTTATCTCAAGAAATAAAATGTGCAGAGGGGTGGCCGTTTTCACAAAAAACGCCCCATATACATATTATTAATGTTGTTTAAGATCATATATATATATATATATATATATATATATATATATATAAAGGACGAGAAAAGAGAATTAGAAACTACACTGAGAAAAAAAATACTAGATTCAAATAAATATTTCTTGAAATAGTGCTAATAACATTATTTTATAGAAAATCAATAGTATTTATTTAAAACAAGTACTAGTTTTCTATAATTTAGAAAATATTACTTGTTTGAAATAAATATTATTGATTTTCTATAAAATATGTTATTAGCACTATTCAAAGAAATATTTATTTGTATCTAGCAATTTTTTTTCTCAGTGTACCATTTTTTTTTAGTTGAATAACTCACAAGAGAACCTCGCAAACCTGAAAATTCCAATTTTATTGAAACTTGGCATAAATGTAGAGGTGATAAATACAAGAATTCACAAATTTTTTATTTGGACTCAAAAACGGTTTGAAGGGGTGAAACCACCCTTCAAAAGTTGAGACATTTTGCTCTTTCTCAATATATTTTGTAAAATATTAAAATATCAAAAAATGTTTTATACAAAAGTTTTATAGCATAAATACTTATATTTAACTATATGCTATTTATTTTTAAAAAATATTTGAGAAAAAATGGATATTAGTATGATGTAAAAATATATAATTAGATACGAAAAGATCTAATAATATATAATCATATATAATCTAATCATATATAATTATATATAATCCGAAATTTGCCGCGATATGATCATATATAATCATAAAAATATATAATTAGATATAAAAAGATCTAATAATATATGTTTTTTATATGATTATATAATAGGTATTATATATGATCATATAAAATACACATATATTATTAGATCTTTTCATATTTAATTATATATTTTATGATGTATGATTACATCGCGCCAATTTTCGGATTTGATTATATATGATCATATATTATTAGATCTTTTCATATCTAATTATGCATATTTACATCTGATCATATTAATGTCCATTTTTTCTCGACTAGTTTTTTGAAAAAACAAAATTTTCTTTTTAAATGAATAGCATAGTTAAATTGAAGTATTTATCCTGTAAAACTTTTGTATAAAATGTTTTTTTGTTATTAGTAGAAATTCCTCAAATATACAAAGCAAACATAATTATATATAACAATTTACTAAAGAGGAGAAAAATTGCAGTTATGGGGGGGGGGATATGTAGGAGAGAGATAAAGAGAAGAGCGAAGGAGAAGAAAGATACATCGGATTGGGAAAGGAAAAGAAGGAAGTTCTTTGAGAATAAGGAGATGAGAATCGAAAATGTAGAGAAAGATGAGAAAAAAGAAGATGTTTAAGCAAAGGAGATAAGAAACTAAAGATAAGAAAAAGCAAAGGAAAACGCAGACGGAAAAAAATAGGAAGTCGGAACAGGTGGTATTGGAGAGTGAAAGAGGAAGGAGTACCGGAAAACCTGAAAAAGGAATAGAGGGGAAACATAGAGGTGAAAGAAAATAGCTACATTTAAGTTGGGGAATGAGGTGAAAGAAAGTAGATACTAAGAAAAAAAAGGGAAGTGTAGACTATATGACGGAACAGTGTCCACAAAACATGTACATATATTGTACATACACTGAGAAAAATGTCTAATTGTTTTGATTGGAAATAACCGTTTCAGTCCTTTTCCAATCATTTCGTAATCGGAAAATTCACGGATACGAAACGATCAATATTTTTATCCGCTAAAATGCAATTTCCGATAAAATGCGAACAGAAAATGCAATGCTATAAGTCTATCCGTTAAAATTTTATAAGATATACCGACAACTTATTGTTAGTAGGACATTACATTTGAACGGATAAAAAGAAAGTGTTTTGTCCAATAAAAAATAATATCCGATAAGGTATACCAGATCTGCCGACTCCTAAGTCGGCGCCAGAGCTAGATAACGTATGAAATGGTTCCATTTTAAATATGTATTTAAAACAGAAATGGCATTTTGTATTTTTTATTTTAATTATTGATTCGGAAATTGTGAAGGCTCTGTATACCAGTAAACTAATAACTGAATTCTTTTGCGAAGAGTGGTGGTAAAAGGTGGCGTAAAGATATTGATCTGTGTGTGTAGGTTTTTGATAGATCTGATGGCTTAAAGTACCATCTCCTTTCTAATCAACACATCTAGAAAAGGGATTTGGTTGTTTTGTTCTACTTCCATTATGAATTGAATGTTAGAATGCTGAGAGTTGAGAAAGGCAAGAAATTGAGGAAGAGTATCTCTGCCATGGCTCTAGATGACAAAAGTGTCATCAACATATGGGAACCATATAGATGGTTTGAGAGGTGCGTTTTTTAGAATTTGATTTTCAAACTGTTCCATAAAGATATTTGCGATGGTGGATGAGATGGGAGAGCCCATTGTTGCTTTAGAAGTTTGTTCGAAGAATTCTCCTTGAAACTGAAAATAAGTTGACGTTAAACAGTGTTCTATTAATGGAAGGAGATTTGTAGAAATTCTGTTGGATTTTCTGATAATGTTCCAAATGTCCTGGACTGGAACATTTGTGAACAATAAAGCTATATGAAAGCTTACAAGGATATCATTAGTTCTTGTCTTGATTTTAATGATTTTGTTCACGAAATCTATTGAATTTTTAATATTAGAATCATTGAGTCCAGTAAGTTTGGAGAGATTTGATGAGATAGTGGCCAAATTATATAGGTGGATCCATCTGTATGTTGCTAACAATGATGCGTAATATGGCACTGAATCTTAGGAAGACCGTAGAGTCTAGGAGTCAAAGATTCTCTGGGAATTAAATTTCTAAGAGTTTGAGGAGAAAAATCTACATTTCTGAGAAGAGATCGTTTTCTTCTCTATAGTATAAGTCGGGATGCGTTTAAATTTTTTATAAACTTTGTGATCTGAGAGCATAGCCTTGATTTTATTGCAGTAATCTTCTTTATCCATAACCACCGTGGTGTTTCCTTTGTCTGCTTGTAAAAATAAAATGTTGTTGTTCTATTTCAGATTTCTGAGTACTAAGCGTTCTTAATTTTACAGTTTTTTACTAATTTTTACATATGTGAAATAGCTGTGTAGAATAACGTCTAAAAAGATCCATTTTTGCTCCGTTCGTAAAAAAATAAAGGATAGATGTTATTTCTTATAATTTTTGTGTATTGTTAATATCCATATTGTTTCGATAAGTGCAATATATATTGTCTTAATCTCCACTTTTATGTTGCGATGTTTTAATAAAGCTTCCTAACAATGAGTCCAATATTCTTTAAAATAATATTTTAAATTATTTAAATGTGAAATAATTATTACGTAAACATTAAATAAATGCTACGTAAATACTATTTTAAACAATTTATTAAAATGTTAAGTTAATGTTATAAAAACATCAATCAAATATTATATAAATATTTGTCCTAAATCTTTATTTTAAATAATTAGTTATTGTAACATAAATATTAAATCAATATTAGATAAATATTTTTCGAAATATTGTTTTAAACAATTTTTTAAATGTAAAATAAATCATACATAAATATTAAATAAATATTATTTGTACAATAAACGCTAATAATGTAAAAATAATTAAAAATAAATATTTAAAAACGCTTAAAAAATATAGTGTGCTCTTTGGATATATTTAACATAAAAAATATTTTTTCTTCCAATAAAAAAAATGTAATGTTGAATACATGTAATAAATGTATAGAATAAACACAAGAGCAAAAAATAAATTATTTTTAATAAAAAAAAATGTTAACAAAGAATAAGTCTTCTCTATTTTACATGAAAAATAATTTTATTTTTCTTGTAATGATAGAAGTAATTTTGTTTATTAAATTATTTCGTTCTCTTTGAATTTCGTTACTCTCTTTTAAAGATTCTTTTAGGTCATTAATTGCCTGTATTCTTTTCTGTTCTATTTCTATTTGTTTTTTCTTTGTTTATATAAAGAGCTATTCTTTTTTGTTTTAAACGATGTAGTTGAACTGATATTAGAAGAATGTAATATTATTGAAGAAGCATCGGATGTAGATGGCAAATCGAGAGATGTTCTGTAGTAATACATTATTAGAATTATAATCTAGTAACTGGAGCTCAAAATCGGGCATAATTAGCAACTAATTCCTTCAAGCAATTTTATTGATTGTTATAATATATTGGACCAAAAAAGTGGAAAAGCCGCAAAATGCTATTACATTTGGGGATGCGTTTTTGAGATATAGACAAAAAGGGTAGGTTTTTACTAAATTCGAAATATTTCAAAAACGAAGGCAAGTACGAAAAAATTGCTACAGAACATTTTTGTAATTAAATTTCCTATCGAATGTGTATTTTTAAAAAATTTTTACAATTCTTTAAAAACAAAAAATAAGCAAAAAACAATGGCAAAAAATAACGAAAATTGGCAAAAAAATTCCAATTTTTACATTTTTGTTTATTTACTAATATTTGCCTTAATAGGGTTGGCTATACGCTTACAAAAACTTAAAATATACATTATAATGAACAAAATGAGCCCATGTTAAAGTATTTTTCATTAATAGTCACGTTATCGAGATATCGTTAACGGAAGTTAAGCATTTTTACTTAGTTTTTCGCTTTTGCGGTTAAATTTGAACGAAAAGTATTTTTGATTAAAGAATCACTATACTTTGAAAAGTATTTTCTTATATTACATATATCTCGAAAACTATGCATTTTATGAAAAAAGTACAAGACACTTTTTTTGCTGCAAATTAAATTTCCTCGAATGCACATATGAAAAAAAGCAAATGCACGAAAAAGTGCCTATAAAATAATAAAAAATGGAAAGATAAGGAATGTCCGCTTTTTTACCGTAGGCCGATCTTGTTGACGTCCTAAAAACCCCAATCAGCAAAACAATATTAAAAAAATGTTTTTAATAATATTTAAAAAAACATTTAAAAAAACATTTCTAAAAATGTTAAAAATAATGAGAAAAGTTTTTTTTTTAAATTAGAAAAACGTTTTTTTAAATGTTTGGACAAATATTTTTCTAACATTTAATAAATATTTGTTTCAAAGTTTAAGAAAATGTTTTTTTGACATTTGGTAATTGATTTTTTTAATATTTACTAAACATATTTATAACAAAAGCAAAAAATTGATTGCATTATTAAATAATTTTGATTAAATTCAACGTAATCTCAGCATCATAAATTTCTACAATAATTTTGTAAAGAGGAGAAGACTATACATGTTTCAGCCAAGCCACAGTACCTGTTAGAACATGTTTAATTTCTGCGTCTGAAAAAACGGTCACCTATCTAAGTGTTAACCACTCCCGACGTTGCTTGACTTCGAAGATCGTACACATCCTAATGCTTCGTGATGATCCATGAATACTTTATGTTAATGCATACATATTTGTTATAGATTTGTTATGAATGACACACCGATAAGAAAGGTGTCAGTAGCACCGATGACGTAAGTCGGTCAGCTGCAGCAGTCAGCATCGAGCGCATTGCGCGAGGTTTCGCGCAATTCGCTCGACAATTAGCGCAATGCTCCTGAGACAGCACTTGCTGTCTAAGCAAGATTTTGAAATACTGACCAATTTATGCCCTCACGCAATCCTCCCCTTCTCTCGATCCAACTACCAAATTAACGGATATATAAACCGCCGAAAGAAAGTGAGGGATGGGTCAACCAGAAGCCGTCAAGAGACGGGTCAATCCGAAGTCGACAAACCGAGATAACACACGACACTCTGCTTTGCGGGGTCGTGAATAGTGCACTCATAGACGTGACATTCTGCCTTGCGAGATCGCGATCTAATCGCACACTGTAAAACAGACAATATAATAAAAGTGTTCAAGACGAATAACGGTGTGAGTGACTAAATATTCTCCTCGCGAGATCTCTGGCAGCGATCCCTAACGTACTCACAACGAGGGATACAACAGTGGTGGCAGTGGTGGGATTTGCACTGCCAAAAAGAAGATCCAAGAGAAACCAAGCGTCACCGAGCAATCAGCTGTACAAGCCAGGAAGTCAGCCGGAGCGTACATAGCGCGTCAGCGATAAGAGTGAAACTCGAGACGACGCCGAGACCTACCTATCAGCTGATCGCCGCACCATGCAGCTCATCGTCATACTTATGTAAGTCCGACATACATTAAATTGTAACGAGAAACAGCGTAGGACGACACAAAATTGTAACGCGAATAGAACAAAATATCGGTTGACTCCTGGTAACTGCGATTACCGTAAAAGAAATAGCTAGGATAGCTACTGTAATTCAAAAGGCACACGAATGCCAACGTACTAGCGCAACGCGACATACGCGATATTGCAAAATAAGCTGTAACGCGCAAACTCAGCACGCACGCTTATAACCGAACGTAAATGTCCACCAAGCAAAACATTGATACAGCGTTTAACGTAGTTCAAGACGCGTTAACAGCGATAATTAATAACGCGATTCGGATTTTGGATAGTCGAGCGAACTCTCCGAATATAACAACCGAACGCATGTTCTCGATACAGGGACCAGACTTTAGTCTAATAAATAACGATAATATGGACACACGTTCACCAACGGGGACAGACGTAGCGGGACCGTTGACACGCTCCCCGCCACAGGCATCACCCCGCGTAATCCGGGAAGAACCCGAAGAAGAAGCACAAGAGCTTCGGGACTCACATGAGCAAAGTGGAAATACACCGGCAGCGCCACAAATAAATAGGCGACCGATACACCCTATGGAGAACATGCTCCATGAGCTATTATTTGAAATTCGTGAACTTCGTTTTCAACTTGGAAACCGAAACAAAGTTCACTCTCCGCCGAGGGAAATGGGAAAAATAGGAATACGCGACGCCCTACTAGCCACGCGCTAGATCTTTCACATGGGCGATCGCTCAGAGATTTACGGCACCAGCGCGGATCTCACATCCAATATTTAAGCTTAAAAGAAGCACGGAATATAATCCCTGAGATTAATAAGACTTCGAGGGATCTTGCAACTCAATATTTTGAAACAATCGCAAAAGCGAGCGCAGAAGGAAAGATCAAAGGACCTAATGCACGAACCAATGGACACAGAAAAGAGGTCCAGACTGAATCTCAGCAGAATAACCACAAACCGACTCCCCAATGCAAAAAGTGCGGGAAAACTGGCCACGATAAACGAGAATATCGCAACAGTCGACATGCCAATCAGTCGTTTAAATCAGTTTAAATTACCAAGACCGGAAGGACGCTCTCGCGTAAATACATTAAACGCATACTGCGATTACTGCAAAAAATCCGGATACGCCCGGAACAAATGCTGGAAATTACGTGGGCACCCTAAAAAGGAAGGTGACCTTTGGCCCAAAGAAAGAGCCATAAATGATGAAAACATTTAGATAATTATTATAAATTTTTGTAAATTTTTTATAAATATTATATGCTGTACAGGTTAGAACAATTCTTATACCTTTCCATCTGGCATAATATATACGCCCACAATGTCAGAAATCTCTGTCTGTCTAAATCTACCAATTTCGCCTTTTAATTTAAGTCCGGTAAATGTTTTGGAAATTTTCCAAAATTTTATATGTCCTGAGCCGCTTGTCACTAAATATCCAGGTAACGATGGAGATATCGTTACATTGTAAACGTCCTGATTGTAAGATTTGCATTTTAATGCTATTTCAGTTTTCTGCCAATTCCAAAGAGTAATTGTGTAATCTGGATATCCTCCTTGTGACACCAGCAATAAACCATCTGCGCTGCGAAAATGTGAAAAATACATAATCTTTAAAAAATCCGATATTTAAAATACAAAATGTGATTATAAAAAATTAAATACAACATGTGAACATTATTAAATAAAATTAGAATTGCTAAATGTAGATTTCGGACTTCATTTTTGCTTTATTCTTGTGATAAAGCTAGTTAAAATTATGTTACATGATGGGAATAAAAAATTAAGTTTAAATCAGAAAAATGTGTTGCAGTTAATTTCGAAACAGATCATTATGTTATATCTAACGGAAATACATTTGTAATGTTTTGACAAAAATGTAGAATATCTCGGTAGGCAAGAGCTGTGAAATGAACACAACTCTAGGATATGTCATAAAAATACTATTTAATGACAGAAATATGATAAGGTTTTCGTATAATAACTATTTTATTGTAATTCAATTTTTTAATATTTATGCAATCTTTTAAAAAAGTTTTCAAAAGTATTTTAAATACAATAACTTTGCGTTTAATATTTTACAGAAATATTATTTGTGCAATGTAAATATAATACTATTTTTATAATATCTTAGAAATATTTCTGAAATATTATATTTGTTACATTTATTTCGTAATATTATAGATACATGAAAGTATATATTTTATGTTTCTAAAAGATTTTAGAAATGCTTCCAAAGCTTTTAGAATGGGCTTCTGGATACATGCCGCGTTCTGGTATAGCGTTGCGCGGACGCACAGTGAGCGCAACGCTATACCAGGAACGTACACAAACAAAAAACGTACTTGTGGACAAATTAGTCTAGAGCTTACAATTTTCATCCGATTAAAATTTTTGTTTTTTTAATAAAAGTTAACTAAATTCCAAAGAGATTTGTGAAAGTCGATTTTTGAAAAAAAAAAAATTTTTTTTATTAAACAACAAATGTTAAAATTGTTTTTTTCTTGGAAATTCTCCCATTTTGTTTAAACCTTCATATTTAAACATTCATATTTATTCGAAATATTAAGAAATTAGTAAAGACACTCTCCAAATATAATATCCAGCAGTTTAGAAGATTTAAATAAAATTGTTTATTTTTTTATAAACAAATTAATGAGTAAAAGCGTTTCTTCAGAATTAGAAATACTTGGATACTTTATTCTTAAATTTTTTATGCAAGATATACGTAAAAACAATGCTTAATTATAATTTGTTAAAAGTCCAAAACAATTTTTAATATTATAAACAAATCTAATAAACAAATACATACTTTAGCTATTTCTTACTCTATAAACTTCATTCTTTCAACAGAATTGACTACAAATTGTTTGACGTTAAATATTGTAACGATCGTTTTCCTACACGGACGTAGCTCGCCGGGATCTAGGGTAGGAAGAGTCCTGAGGCAATGAATCGTAACCGGTGATATCTGACTATTACAATTATATTTTAACGATTATTATATACAGGTGTATTTACAGATTTATTTACAGGATGCGCGTGACTTTCGGAGTCAGCTGTTCTCGCTGGCTTGCGCGCGGCGTTCGGAGGAGCCGAGGCGACGCGAGGTTGGGCGGTATCCCGTTGTGTCGAGCTCGAGTTTCTGGGTGCGGGAGCGCGCGGCGTGGTGGGCGCTGAGCCGTGTTCACGCAGTTTTTGGGTGATCGACGGTGCGCGCGATGTCGTATGAAGATTTCCCGTATCGCGTTGATGATGCTGGATAGATGGATTTTAAGGAACGGCGTCGGTCCCCGAGAATGTTCGGGAGAGACGGAGAGCTCTCGATCTCGTGTATCTGGGCCGTGTGCTAGGATGGAGTGAGCTGCGGCCGAGACTGCCTCGGCGAAGGCGGAGAATACTCCACCCTCGGCTGATGAGCTCAGGATAAGGAGATGAGTCGATCGTGGCCAAGAGCGCTTGGCGAAAGCGAAGACTCTCCACTCTGTCTCTTGATCGTAGGGCTTCTCGGCGTATCGGGCGAAAAAGATTGCCGTCGGAATACGGTCGGTCGAGAAGTGACCTATTCCTCCACCGGCACGGCCTTTTATACCCGTCCAGGTAGAGGTTCGTAGGGTTTCGAGAGCGCAAACACCTGGGTTTGATCATAGATACTCCCAAACAAGGAGCTGGTTCTTCAAACGATGGTAATACAGCCAGAAGGTTTTTTGAGAATTACAAGACAACATCGGAAATTACCGGTCTTAACCAAGAACTGCTTAAGAATTTGTATGTAATTTTGCAAACGCTGGCATGTGATAAAGCCATTCATGTCGAACGATTTCGTTTGTTTGCTAGAACCACTGCAAAACTTTTCATAAAAGAATACAGTTGGTTTAACATGCCTGCTTCAGTTCACAAGATTTTGAATCATGGTGCAAACATAATAAGTTCCTTCGTAATACCAATCGGACAATTATCAGAAGAAGCACAAGAAGCAAGGAACAAAGACTTGAAAAGGTGCAGAGAAAATAATACTAGAAAATCATCTCGCATTAACACAAATGAAGACTTGATGCATTTCTTGCTGGTTTCTGCGGATCTTTATTTAGGAAGCTTGAGGAATGAGCCCATAAAAAATGAAAGACCACTACTTCCAGAAGCACAAGCACTGCTGCTAGAACCTTTATAGGCGATAAAAGTTACATTAATTTCATTTGTAATTGATTGATTATTTGTATTTGTTTGTAGTTGATTCTCCTAAAAAACGAAACCTAACGGTTGAAAACTGAGGATACAATAATTTGTTTACAAAATTTGTTTAAACAGGACGCAGCCAATGGTCCAATGAGAGAATTTCCTTTTTGAAAATGGAATGGCGTTCCGACATTCTACTGCGACATACGATGTATTGTAGAACCGATTTTATACTGAGCTTGATAAAGGATCGGGAACTCTCGGTAGTCCTCGGTCTCCCCCTTTGCTCAGCATCCCGCTATTCGGGATGTTGGCTGGGGGAAGCGCGCGTATCGTCGAGACGATTGTCGTCTCGACGAAATAAAAATGCTTATGGCGGGCCAATGCCCGTATGACGGCTTGACGGTTGTTCGGTCGAGCGCGGTCGGTGTTGCCAGCGGTCGGGGTTCGTTATAATATATTTTACTGTTTTATGAATAATATTTACATATAAAATACTATATAATACACACATATACACACACAATTTCATATTCACAATACAGAGTTGTATAGTTTTTGCTGTTTGAGCAGATCTTCTAGTGATGTGTTAAATAAGAGTTCGTAAGTGAAAATGTAACATCTTGTCAGGTTTTTTAAGAAAAATATTAAAGCTCATTGAAAACGCATTTATTAAAATTTGTAACTGACAAACTCGATATTTGAGAGATTTTGAAAAGAGTGAAAATTAATATTTAGACACTATACTTTAATACCCTGAAACCTCACGTCAGTTAAATCTGCGTTAGTAGAAATTTTCCCCCATATGCACTCGGCGCACGTGAGTACCGTAAGTGGGGAATAGTAATGCAGTCGTGTAGTAAACAATTTTCATAGTTACGACATGTTTATGTAAATTAAGATTTGTGCGAGATTGTGATCTAATCAATTTATTTAAAAAATGGCTAATATTTTAGATAAACAGAAACAAAGATCGTAAGGTGTTGAGTGTTGAGCGTTTTTTTTAATGAAAAATATATTCTTATATAATTTTTTTATTAAAAAATTTACGTAAATGTAAATAAAATAGCCAACAATAATTTAGTAAATTGTTTAAGTATAATCACATAAATAAAGAAATATTAATTGCAATCGAACCTGGATTTTGTCTAATAATACGTATTTTATAATATATCTATAAATTTTAAATATATTTTACAGTTTTATAAATTAAGTACTGAATACATTTAGTCTTGAAGTCCAAATCATAAATTGGTTAAATAACAATATTACTACGTCTCTGAATTTCGGAGTGGGAATAAAACTCAGCAATAAAAAGTCACTCCGTGTTAGTAGATTCAGAGCCCTGAACAGTCTACTAACAAGGGGTTCCAGTGTATAAAAATATTTAATGAATTTTTTATCGATATCCTTTCTAGCATGCTTTGTTTTTAGAAATGGGTGTAGTCACAGAATGTCAAGTAGAACGATTATTCTGTTGAAAAGTTTGCAAATAGTATTGCAAATAGTATAAATATCAACAGTGAATTTGATGTATTACTTGGAAAAAAAAGATCATATTTTGTAAGAAATTATTTATTTTGTTACGTCCGGCGCAGAAAATTTCTTTTCTTTTCTGGCCGCCCGTGAAATTCTCCTCCCCCGTCGCGCCATTCGGGCAGCGTGCAAGGAGAGGAGGAAACAAAAGGAAGACTTAACATCTACCGGACAATCGTGCTGTGCGCATACGAAAAAATTAAAGACATTAAATTCATTTCGCGATCAGCTGATTGAGCGCGCGCGCTCGATCACGCGCGCGCCGCGGTCCGCACATCGTCCACGCGGCGCAAGCGTGACGCGCTCGCATGTTCAAAATCAATCTAGCATTATTAATACTATAATTTGATTGTAACGCGGATTAAAGAGATATCAGAAATAGGGATAAATCCTGGAGTCAAAATTTATTCACACAATTGCTATCAAAATAAAATTTTGAATAAAACGCATAAAAATCTAAACAACGATAAAGTATCAATTAAACAATAGATTAAATCAGTTAGACTCTTCTTTCTTTATTTAATGATAGTCAAATAAGAGTATGCTTCAAAATACAGTTCGCCTTTTTCCAGATCTTAATATTAATAAATGAAATCTTGCGATTTAGGCACGAACTTCATTCATGTTATTAATCACGCGGAAACGGCATGCGCTACGAAAAGCCTTATAAATCTCTATAAAGAAAAAAGGGCTGATTAATAACTCCGAAATTAATGAAGACAGAAACAAAAGAATATTGATAGCAAGTTAAAATAACGTACTACAGATAATTTCTTTAAATAATAGTATTAACAACTTCGGAAATAATTAACAAATTACTCCACCATTTACCACCCTAATTTCCCCGAATTTTACTATCCCCTCGCCACACCATCACCAAAATATATAAGCGAGCGAAATTTGGTAAAAATCGAATAGTCTTGATCAGATAAGTTTAACAGAAGCTTCTCTGGCCAAACAGATCACGCAGAAAGACTCTACAGCGAAATCTTATACACCATTGTAAGTATCACTGTAAGAAGGATCGAAATTATATTCAAATTCGGCAAGACTTTTGGAACTTCTCATTTCTTCTCCACTCACTATTTCACTCTCTCATCCTTCATTCACGGTACTGTGCTTGACTTGTCTGAGGCACACTACCACTACAATCCTTCTCTTTCCAAATCAGTATCGTACTTGACCTGTTGGAGGCACGTGTGTTGGAAACCCCGGAGGAAAGAAGAAAGGTAAGCTGAGGAAATAGAAGAGGGAGAGATGAGGCGAGGAGAGAGCGCGGGATGAGGAGGAGAGAGGGGAGAAGAGAGAGATAGAGAAGAGAGAGAGCGAGCGAGAGAGAGGAGACGCGAGAGAGGCAAGGAGCGAGAGAGAGAGAGAGAGACGAGACAGAGAGAGCAAGAGAGAGAGCGAGTAGCGAGCAGAGCGGACAGAGATCGCGGAGAGCGCGAGAGATGAGAGAGAGAGAGAGAGGCGCGAGAGAGAGAGCGCGGAGAGAGAGAGCGAGAGAGAGGAAGAGAAGCGCAGCCGCCGCGCGAGACGAGCGAGACGAGAGCGCGAGACAAGAGCGAGAGAGAGAGAGAGTCGCGCAAGAGAGCGAGAGATAGAGAGAGAGAGAGAGAGAGCGAGCGGAGAGGAGAGAGAGACGAGAGAGAGAGAGAGAGAGAGTGAGAGAGAGAGCGCGCGCAGAGCGAGCGAGAGAGAGACAGAGCGCGCGAGCGCGCAGAGAGAGCGAGAGAGGAGAAGAGAGAGAGAGACGAGAGAGGAGCGAGACGAGAGGCGGGCGCCTGAGCGCGCGAGAGCGAGCGCAGCAGCGCGCAGCGAGCGCGAGCGAGAGAGAGAGAGAGAGAGAGAGAGAGCGAGAGAGAGAGGAGAGAGAGAGAGAGAGGAGAGAGAGAAGAGGAGAGAAGGAGGAGAAAGAGAGAGAGAGTAGAGAGAGAAGAGAAGAGAGAGCGAGGAGAGAGAGAGAGAAGAGCGCGAGAGAGAGAGAGAGAGAGAGAGCGAGAGAGAGAGCGCGAGAGAGCGAGAGAGATAGCAGCCGAGAGAGAAGCGAGAGTAGCATAGGGTAGAGCGAGAGGAGAGCGAGAGAGAGAGAGAGAGAGAGATAGCGAGAGAGAGAAGCGAGAGAGAGACGAGAGCGTAGAGAGAGGAGAGAGCGAGAGAAGAGAGAGAGAGAGAGAGAGAGAGAGAGAGAGAGAGAGAGAGAGCGAGAGAGAGAGCAGAGAGATGAAGAGACAGAGAGAGTAGGGAGGAGCAGAAAGAGCGAAGAAGAAAAAGAGAGCAGAAAACAGAAAGACAACAACCCCCCACCCCCCCCCCCCCCCTCTCTCTCTCTCTCTCTCTCTCTCTCTCTCTCTCTCTCTTATCGCCATTTTTCGCCGGCACTGTGCGCAGTCGATCAAAGCAACATTACTGTTCACATCGCCCTATCTCCACGTTAACAACCTCGCCTCGCTTCGAAACTCTTACAATTAAAAATTATTAATAATAAAAATATCCATATACATACATTAAGATAACTTCTCATTCGCGATTCATTAACAAAAAAAAAAGGAATTACCATGGCTACCGCCTTTTTAGAAGAATCATGGGCTGTTATAAAGGTGGATGGAGGGCGTACCTGAAACGCCTTAAAAAGAAGTACTACAGCTTCGGGGAGTTTGACCCCTCAATCTTTGATCGAGCTCCATTGCCCGACGCCGCAAACGACTCATACGAGGACCCTCCCTCACCGGACCCTTTCGTGCTTTCCCCTCCCCCAAAAATCACAAAGCTTACCCAAAAACAACCCGCGAAACCGCGAACTACTGACGTAGCCCCGACAAGAATTCTGACGCGCCCCGTGCCAGTCCAGCGCCAAATAAGGCCGCCCTAGGCACCCGAGTCACTTACCTCGACTCCGAAGTGTCGGGTGATACAGAACAAGCCCCTTCGCGGGATCGTACAACTACTATTCCCTCCCCGGGATACTCTATATCCCATAAACCTCCTCCCGAAGAAAAAGGCTGGAAACAGTGTATGATAAAAAAATAGGACGTAATTCAACGAATAAAATGTATATAAAATAACTCAACTGCTCTCTACTTATTCCCTTTTGCAGCATCCATCCTCTAAACCTACTCCGGAAAAAAACGGACGTTACATATTTTATTAGTTATATTATTAATAATTATAATTTACATTAATAAAATATCTTTTCTACGAAATATAATTCTTTATTTTTATATATGAAAATAGTTGACATTTTTACTATTTGGAATAGTATTTCATACTAAACCTGCACAAAATAATTATTCTAATTATAAGTGACTCTGTACAATTATTGTAGGAGATATTTTTAAAGTGTATATTTAGGGAATTAAAATAAATCTTACAAGCTTAGACTTTCAGTTTGCGAATCGTTGCTCAGAGTTAATAGAATTATTAAATGATTTTTCTATTCTCCCGACTTGACTTTTTCTTAGAAGATTTGCTCGTCAAAAACTCGAAAATTCTCTTTCTCATATTTTATTTAAAAAAAAAAGACAAACGGAAAATACTCGCACACCGTTCATTGCCAAATTCTCGATACGCTCGCATACTCGTACATGTTACACTTCCTACATTATTATACAGCCGTTCCTACAAATAAAACATATCGGAAATATGACGATATCGCCGGCAGTAGAAAATACAATATGTTAATATTAAAATATATTTATATTTGTCCATTTTTTAAATTACTCGCTCATCGGATTTGTTAGTTACAAATTTTTTAAATAGTAAAAAATGTTTTTGAAGTGTTAACTATATTTTCCTCAAGAACTGAAAGTAATACTTTTTTTAAGAATTCGAATTTAGTGCAATAAAAGCAGAAAAACTGTTCTTTTCAAATAGTAGAAAAAAGTAAAATATTGCAAAATTATATAATTATTAATAGCGAATTTGGTCGCCTGCACTAGTATACATTGAGTGCAAATTTTTGTAGTGCAATGCGTTCGATAGATATCCTCTGTTTCTTTATTTTGGGCTTAATATTGCACTCGTACGATTTAATTAACACGAGTTCAGTGCCAGTGTAAGGCGACCGAATTTACTATAAGTTTAAGTACATCAACACCTTCTAATAAAAAACAAATAAAAAGTTATTTTAATAATTATATACCATATAATAACTATATAACTGTATTTTAATAAATGTAAATTATTTGTTGATTATTTTTTTCATTTTTCCATATGTACAAATATTACACACATGAACATATCTGTGTGTGTATTTTTATATAGATACTTTTAAATACCTACAATAATTTAATTAAAAAGTTACCTGTATGTTAAATGACAATAGGATTTCAGCGTTCCATTATGTAAAATTGTCACGATATCCATTGAAGGCCATTTATAAATTATTATAGGAGGTTTAATGCCATTCTCGCCAACGGCAATATGATCAAACATCGGATTTTTCTACAGAGAGAAAACAATATTATGAAAAATCATATTGAATATTTTTATATTAAAATTGTTATTTTTTCTTTAAGAAAATTCTATTAAAAATTAATGAAAAAATAATGTATATTTAGATTTTACTTGCATTTCTACTTTGTCAAAAATGTATATTTCCAAATAATTTAAAAATGTTGTGTTTACAAAAGAATAATGTTGTATTTTTGTTTAAAACTTGTTTTTTTGTTTTAAATCCACTTTTTAAAAAGCCGTGTTATTGATTTTGTTATCGCTTTAATTGATTGTTTGTGTCAAATTCATACTCTGTGATATGCTTCACATTATCGTCTGCTGCTGTCACGTTTGATAATCATCAAACTTTGACAGTGAACTTTTGACAATTTATGATTTTGTGTGTGTGTGTGTGTGTGTGTGTGTGTGTGTGTGTGTGTGTGTGTGTGTGTGTGTGTGTGCACTGGTGCGTAAGAGAAATGTCAAATCTCATCCGAAACATGGCCAAGCCCAAAATTTAACGCAACAGAAAGAAACGTTTGAGGGCTCAAATTAACCTTATTCTCATGTACTTTTATGTGCAACATAGCCTTTGTATCAAATTTCTGTATACTAGATTTTCTTTAAATTTATTATTCAGGGGCTTTCGAGATCTCTAATCTCATAATTCTGAATTTAGAATTTCGAAATTCAAAGCGTTAGACCAATTTGTATTGTGGCATTATATTCTGCAGTATTACAAGCGAAGTGTGCAGGAAGGTAAAATGTCGGAAGATTAGGAAGGCAAAGGGTCGAAACGAAAAGCGTCGTACGCCAAGTGACAAAAGATCATCTTTCATAGAATGGTAGTTTGTATTTGTATCACCGAGTTTTTTACATAATATACTGTTCTTATCATGTAGAAAGCTCTCTGCATTTACCAAGGTTGAGACTGTCTTCAATATTCCACATTTTACCTTTCTGCACAGTTTGTCTGTAATACTGCAGAATAATACCACAATACAAATCGATCTAGTTTTGAATTTCAAAACTCTAAGTTCATAATCGTGATCAGAGATTTCAAAAGCCCCCAAATAATAAATTTAAAGAAAATCTAGTGTATAGAAATTCGATGCAATGGCCACGTTGCATTCAAAAGTACATAAAAATATGATTAATTTAAGCCCTCAAACGTTTTTTTTGTTGCGTTAAATTTTGGGCGTGGCCATTTTTCGGATAAGGTTTGATATTATATGGACGCCATATTAACCGCCATATTGAATTTTTTAACAACGCCATATTGCATTCAAAAATACATGAAAATACGATTAATTTGAGCCCTCAAACGTTTCTTTTTGTTGCGTTAAATTTTGGGCACAGCTCTGTCGCAGTTGACGTGGAATGTCCCATATATATATGTTATATACATATTTATATGTATATGTAAGAAAGGCAATTAAAATATATGTGTTTATATGTGTGTATAAAGGTTTTTTTTAATTAGTTCTTTTTTTTATTTTGAGTGGTTGTTCATCGCTGTGCAATTTTTTTAAATCGAATTATTAAGATTTTAAGAAAAAATAGATTTTAAGAAAAACATTTTGATTTTCATCGCTTATTTCTTGTGAATAGATCAACGTACAGCTTTCTGCAAAATAATAATGGAAAATTAAAAGTTTGCACTTTCAAATGTTAAGTGATAAGTTGGGAAAAGCGCTTAGGCAAATTTGGCACAAAATTCCACAAGACATTATTGAGAAGTGCCTAAACATATAAGAACGTTTACAAGCAGTATGTTGCACCTTGTGGTGCAACAAATATATTTATCGGGTTTGTTCCTGCGCTGGGAGTGGAAACTCGCGGAAGGAGAGTGAATCAAGGCTGGATCCTCTGGAGATCACTGAGACACTCGTCACTATAAATTTTAAGAACATGTTTATTTCTTCTATGGTACATTGTAGTTCTTACACTTGTGGTCGATGAAGGTGCCGCGTCATATTACGCAAGAGGTGATTAGATACGGCGCGCGGCTTTGAGAGAGCGCGCTGTAGATTCGCTCGCTCGCGGTTAGCTTTGATTAAGTCCCGAACGATAGATACTCCTGCAATATAGTGTAATTTCGCGGAACGTACGTTTCGGCTCGATTGACTTGTGACTGTCCCGCGGTCCCCTAAATAGTGCCACGAGATCAGCATATTAGTGGGGGAATGGGCCCTTGACATGACCATATTTGGTCATAACCGCGCGTATTCGGCGCGCGGGAATATTCGCGAGCTTAACAACAATCGCCAAAACCTAAATATGCATTTCCGGTGGAAATGTGGCATGATTGTTGCTAAGCTGAGATTAGCTGGATTTGGCACGATGTCCGATGCGTTGACCGGTGCGATGGCCAGCCGGCAGCGCACGAGGCACGTGTCACTCGACACCTCGTAATAATATGCCTTCCTTGGCGAGCTCCGATAGTATCTTCTTATTTTAATATTTATTTTAATATTATTTTAAAATACGTTGTTAGTGCCATCATAAGTAATTGGGCAAAGAACATTAGTGTTTATTACTGAAGAGTAATCGTACTATAAACCTTCGTTTTAGCAATGTGATTGGACCTTTCGGTAAATATTTCGATTAGGGGAGCTTGCCCCTATGACCTTGACCTTGATAGTTTAATCCGATTAGAATAAAACCGATTCCTAGACCAAAGAGAAGAACCAATTATATTTAAAAAACGCGCAATGATGTAATTGTTTTGATCTATATATATGCATATATAACACATGAATATAAATATGTACAAGCAAAATTTAAAAATTTAATAATTTATAAATTTATACGATAACATAATTCGTATTACAAACATTTGAAAAATTACTTTAATTTGTCTGTAAAATTATTAAAAAATATTTAGATGTTATTAAATAATATTTTAAGAATCTTTATAATACTTATAAAATTCTTACAACGTTTAATAACATTTAAAACACATGTAACTCATGTTTTTAAAACATTTTTTAAATATTAGGACAGTAGTATTATTAAGTAATATTTAAAAAATATTTATTAAACGTTATGTCACAACGTTTAATAACATTTAATAAACATATTAATAAATGTTTTTAAAATATTTTAATAATATTAGAACAGTAATATTATTAAGTAATATTTTAAAAAATATTTGTTAAACGTTATGTTATATGTGCAAAACGTTATGTGCGCAAGTTGGAGCTGAGAACGTTCATTTTTAAATGTCGTCTGGCACTTTTTGAAAATTTCAACATATGGCAGTATTAATATGATGCCAAATTGAGACTATATGGGGGGGTCCCGTTTGCCTACGTTCCCGATTGCCTACTGCTTCGTTTGCACACACATTTTGCAGAAATTCACAATTGCCGATATTCCCGATTGCCCACGTCCCGATTGCCTACTGCTTCGTTTGCACACACAAAAATAATCAAGGTACAAAGTTACAAGGTACAAGTACACATTGCACACGTGATGCTATTGCACACGTGCACATTGCACACGTTATATTATTACACTCATACACATTGCACACGTGACGCTATTGCACACGTGCACATTGCACACGTTATATTATTACGTTCACACACATTGCACACGTGACGCTATTGCACACGTGCACATTGCACACGTGATATAATTACGCGCATACACATTGCACACGTGACGTTATTGCACACATACACATTGCACACATGACAATTACCACATGGATTTGCGACTTTCCATGCACCCCTACCGACGGGGTGGGTGCGGGAGGGGAAGCGAAGCCTTCCCTTGCACCCCCCCCCCGCGCGCGCGCGCGCGCGCGCGCGCGTGTGTGTGTGTGTGTGTGTGTGTGTGTGTGTGTGTGTGTGTGCGCCGCGTCCACGCTTCGTACTGTTCCACATGGGTTGTGCAATAGCGTCACGTGTGCAATGTGTATAAGCGTAATAATATAACGTGTGCAATGTGCACGTATGCAATAGCGTCACGTGTGCAATGTGTATAAGCGTAATAATATCATGTGTGCAATGTGCACGTGTGCAATATCGTCACGTGTGCAATATGTATGAGCGTAATAATATAACGTGTGCAATGTGCACGTGTGCAATAGCGTCACGTATGCAATGTGTATGAGTGTAATAATATAACGTGTGCAATGTGCACGTGTGCAATAGCGTCACGTGTGCAATGTGTATGAGCGTAATAATATAACGTGTGCAATGTGTATTTTGTACCTTGATTATTTTCGTGTGTGCAAACGAAGCACTAGGCAATCGGGACGTGGGCAATCGGGAATGTCGGCAATCGGAAATTTCTGCATAATTCGTGTGCAAACGAAGCAGTAAACAATCGGGAACGTAGGCAAACGGAACCCTCTCGACTATATTCTCTCATTTATGAACACAACATTCAAAATGCCAGAACACGCTATATAGGCTTCAAAGTGGGTATTTAAGGGTTTTCAGGGCTACAGATATAAAGTCTAAAACATACAATTCAAAATGGTAATGACAATATGGCGTTATATTAGGAATCACTGATTTGCCCGTAGAATATTCAAACAAGATATAAAAAAATTATACTTTAACTAAAAATGGATACTTAGGGATTTTTAGAGTCGCTGATTACGAATATAAAGTCGAAAAAATAAAATTCTAAATCGTAGTAACAATATGGCGCCATATTGGGACTGAAATTATTGATTTATCCGCAGAATATTCGATCAAGATATTAGAAAATAATATTTTAATTAATAATGAATATCTAGAAGTTTTTAGGGTCGTAATTTTCGAATTTTAGGTCATTTTCAAAGTTTAGAACGTTCTAAAGGACTTTTGGGACTAATCTTTTTAAAGAAATGTCGAACAAAAGCAATTTTTTATTAATTGGAAGAAATCTTGGGATTTAGTTTTTCTTTATAGTTTTGAGGATGCTAAGTTTAAATATGATAATCTAATCTATTAAAAACATGCATTTACACATACACAGATATACAAAGGCACATAAATGCAATAAAATAGTTTGTTTAATTCTTCAAATCTTTCTGATGCATATTATTTATATTCCAGTTAAATGTAGTATAATAGCAAATTAGCAGCAACTATCCGCATTAAATTTCTGGTAAGTCTACGATATAACTAGGGTGACCAACCGTCCCAAATTTTATGGAATATCCCGATTTTTTACTTTCATTAGAGCTGTTCCGAAAAAACCTTACGCGGAACGCTATTTGTCCAGATTTATCATAATGTAAAGCGTAAATCAAATTTTTGCACCTAAAAAACACGATCTCCATAACTGCGTTCAGTAGAGAGAACTCAGTGAACATTTGATTTTTTAATATGAGTGGAGTGTGTATTTTCGCTTTGTAATAATGTCTGGAACAATTAAAGAATTTCAATATGTCGCAAAAAATAAAGATATGCTTAAAAATTCTAAGTTACAAAAAATATAATTTCAAGCTTTGAAAAATACACAGTTTTTATTACTTACTTTAATTAAAAAGACTTATTTTTAATTCTTACACAGAAAAAATGAATCTTTATTGCAAGTAAATTTTTATTCTTAAATGTTATATGTTTTGATATAAGTATGAAATGCTATCATCAACTAGAAATATTTATTTACATCGATATAAATAGGTTTATGTAAAGTATATTTTATTTTTAAGATGGTATTCTTTGTTCTAAAATCGTATATGATTAAAACAAAAACTTAGATACATAATTAGAAAGCTCATTTTGGATTAAAGATAACATGCTTAAATATTGGGTTAGTAACTAAGCTTGTGTGGAGTATATTTTATTTTTAAGATGGTATTCTTTTCACCACCCATCGCTACGTAGCGTGTTATTTCCTAAATAAAATGCCCTTTTTCATAAATAAAAAAGGTCCACCAAGAGCGTGAAGGAAGTAAGATTCGCCATTGACATATAACATTGGCTAATTAAAGTCAATCTATAAAAAAGATGCAGAAAAATGAGAAGGATGGAATTGTGTAAAACTTTTATTTTAGAAAAATTACATGTTTAAAATAAATTAAATTTATTTTGGATAAAAAGTGCCTTTTTTATGCAATATATAAGTTTATTGAACCTATTCAACGATGTTTTATGACTTTATAATGTTATTTTCAAATCAGAATTATTTGTTGTAGCTCTATTTTACTATCAATTGAAAAAAATTGATTAAATTAACATTAACATAAGCAAAGTTGTGCAATTTTGTCAAAATTATGTACTACAAATTCGCACCTGTGTGCAATTAAAAGGTGGCCAAAGATGTGTACAATATTGAAAGAGTAATGATAACTTTTACAAATAATGAAAAATATATGGCATTACCAATTTTCAATCATTTCATGAACTAAAATTTTAATTTTCCGTGTCAATTCTCCGTCACTTCGATAAAGCTTGTCAAAGTGGAAATAAAGCGCAGTTTAATGTATTTCTATTGACTTAAATTTAGTTTTACGTCAATAGGTGTAAATTAATATCTCAAAGAAAACTAGACCCCTATGTTATAATAGATAAATAAAAAATACCGTTACGTGTCCGATTCCACTACCCGTGTATCCTCTTCTAAACCACAGCTTTTTTGTCACAGTGTTAAAGAAATGTAGAATGTTACCAGAAGCAAAAACCACAACATTCGGCTCTACCACACAAAGATTAAAGTATCTCTGACAATCGTATGAAAAAGAGTGACTGATAATTGATATTATTTAAGGAACATATATATACATATGTGTGTGTGTGTTTAATTAGATTACACTGAGATTACAATCTAAGTTTATTCATTAAATCTTGGTGAAAAAATTAATTTCTTATAATATTTAAAAAAATTTTTTATATTTTACATTATGAAAATTTCTGAGAAAGTACTTTAAACCATTAAAACACTTAAACAATAAAAATACATGAGCAATTAAAATGCGTAATTAAAATTATTTGCTTAAAACTAAAAAAACATATTTGATACTACTAATTTTTTATTTGCTACTTTAAATACTTATTAAGAATTAATTAAACTCATTCAAACAATTTAAGAATTTAAAAACATACATAGGAATTATCTGAAACTTAATGCATCAAAGAGATTCCTCAGTTTTTACATATAATATATAAGATAATCTATATTTTATATTATAAATATAAACTATAGGTTATCTTATATATTATATTATGGATTATAAGTTATAAACTTTATAACATATAATTCATAATCTGTAATTTTTCAACTTATAATAAATTTTTTAGAATTAAGATTTAATATATTTAATATGTAAAAATTCCTGATTTTTTTAAATTTCTTGTTTGTATAGTTTTTTATAAATAACTTTACAAAATAATTAAAATAATCTTGTGACAAAACGTTCTAAGTAATTTAATTGCAAATAAACTAAAAAATTTTTGTGAAATTATATTCGCAAGAAACAATAGAGATTATAAAGCATTTTGTTTTCATTAAAAAGATGAAGTTTTATCATATCATTTTTGTGTAAAAGTATGAAATGTCCTTAAATTAAATATTAATTTTTTAAACTCTAATGTCATGTAGCGAAGATATGGTAATATTGCTCGTTATTATTTTTAAATCATTTAAATCATCAATATAAAAAATTCTTTTTTAGTTTTTTTCACATCAATATTTATAAGTACAGAAGCTTTTGTCATTTTTAAGATAATAAATAATTTTCGTAAAATTTAAGGGTGATATAGATAATAATTTGTTATTATAAAAATATTTTATAATAATTATTATCTATATTACTTAAATTTTACAAAAATTATTTATTATCTTAAAAATGACAAAAGCTTCTGTAATTTGTTATTATAAAAATATTTTATAATAATTATTATCTATATTACTTAAATTTTACAAAAATTATTTATTATCTTGAAAATGACAAAAATTTCTGTAAAAGATATATAATATGTTTGATAACAGATGTAAAAAGATTTTAAGAAGTCAAGGTATTCTTTATAAATAATAAAATAAAAAGAATAAAAAATTGCAGTTAAAAGGCTACATGGTAGAAGGGATTCAATGCTTCGAACCTATTACGAAAAATAAATACAGTGCTGAATACTGCAGAACAGATACAATTTCGCATATATATATGAAACTTAAGTGTTCATTAATTGTGATTTTTCCTCTTATGCAAAAGAAATTTTGTCAATTATTTGTAAAAAATCTTTTTAATCAAGATAACGTCTCTTTAAAATATTTTGATAAATTGTCGCTCTTTTATTTAGTTATTGTAAAAAATTTATTATAATTATAGAAGCAACAGGAGTTAAAAAATCAAAATAATTGTAAAAAATAATATGTGAGAAGTATTGGAGACACATTTGATGCATAATATACATCAAATGTGTTTCTTACAAAATAAAGTACATTTCAGTCTTTCTTATATGTATTTCATAAATTTTTAATAAATAATTTAAAAATAGATCATATATAGATATTTACATTTTGTTTTTCAAATTTATCAATAATTTCCCTAAAAAATTTTTTGTTTTGATACATTTCTAAATAATTCAATTTTTGCTGATTATTCCCGTAGGAAAAAATTATGCAAAAATTACTGCACAAAAAATTGCATATTTTTATGTATAAATTTCTGTATGAGTTTTTACAGATTTTTGTACAAGTTTTTTTTCACCTTTAGAAAACATTACATAAAATTCTGTAAAATATTCTATAGAAAAATTCTGAAAGCGAAAACTTTGTACAAAAATCTATAAAAACTGCAGAAATTTATGCACAAAAATATGCAATTTTCTGTGCAGTAATTTTTGCATAATTTTTTCCTACAGGTTTTGCTATTTTTTTTCTTAAATACATCTTTAAAATAAAAATTCTTAAACGACTTTTTTTCTATTAAAAAAAAGACACAAATAGATAAAGTTAGTTTTTTTTTCTTCATTCATGTTCTAAGCTAAAAATAAAATATTCAATTTAACAGTAAATATCAAAATAACTATGCAATGTTTTTTTACTACAACGTTATAACAGATATTTCATAACTCTTTTTAGATTTTTAAAATATTTTAAAATAGAAAAAAATAACGTTAAAGCCACATAATAGATCCATGAACGTATTACAATCAGGTGTTTAAAAAAAACTGTGTGTCAAAAAACGTATCAAGATTAGGGTTAAATAATCTTATAAAAAGTGCCTAAAACACGTGAATATTTAAACATTTATAATTGGAAAACAAAGCTGTACACAAATTTATCAATAATAATTTTGTTTTTCTCAATTTTTCTCAATTTCAATCTTATATTATTATTATGTATATACCCAGCAAACACAAAGTTACATGTAACGTGCCTGTTAGTTATAATTTCTCACTCAACAATGTAATTGTAATATAACACACGTGTTATATTACAATTACATTGTTGAGTGGGAAATTATAACTAACAGGCACGTTACATGTAACTTTGTGTTTGCTGGGTACCCACCAAACACCAAGTTACATATAACGTGCCTGTAACACGTGTGTTATATTACAATTATATTATTGAGTGGGAAATTACAACTAACAAGCACGTTACATGTAATTTTGTGTTTGCTGGGTATATATATATTTTCTTTCATCCGTTGCCGAACATCATGTATATAAGTGACAATTTAGATAACTTCTCTTCACTTTTTAAAAGCCTCCTAAATCTAAAGAAATCTAACTTTGAAGTATAACGTCGTATGCATATATCTGTGTAAATTGGATAATAATATAAATAATATATATGCGTTTTTAAAATTTTTGGAGATGATTTGTTTAGATAAGCAATATTTTACAAAAAATTTGTGTATTCAATTTTCCAATGCACTAGTAAACATTTACATAGCTTCAAAAGAGTAAGGGAGGAATCTAAAGATTTTAGATATATTCAGCAGATAAAGCAAATAAGTAAGCATTTAATAATATGCTTTGTTTTTTAAATGTACATATTTACAATTATATAATAAAAAAAGGATACTGAAACTGTAAAATGTTAATGGGCACGGTTCCATTCGGCGCGCGACTCGCTTCTGATATGTATTTATTCGAATCGTAAATTCTCTCGTGCATTCTGTCACCGTATTTTCTTGTTTCTTCTTCGTCATGAGACTCCCGCACGTGTTCTCGCGACTTATTCATTTTATTATGTCAATAGATATTTTAGTTCAGCAAAAATACACCATAGAAATCTGATTTGCCAATGCATAACAACGCATGCAACTAAGAAGTCATGAAAGTAATGCATGCAACTAAGAAGTCATGAAAGGATAACAAGAGTTACCATAGATACGTGTTGCTAAGGGCTGCCGCACATACTTTCCGTAACGATAGAATGTACTGCCAGTTCTACAATACGTCTGTCGTGTACGTTTGTCGGAGTCGAATGCCGAACGCATGCACAGTCCCACCAAACACCAAGTTACATGTAACGTACCTGTTAGTTGTAATTTCCCACTCAACAATGTAATTGTAATATAACACGTGTGTTATATTGCAATTATGTTATTGAGTGGGAAATTACAACTAACAAGCACGTTACATGTAACTTTGTGTTTGCTGGGGTGGAATGTCGGCTGTCGCAAAAGTTATCGCATGTCGGCTGTTGGTGTCGCAACGAAAGATGGTCATGTCCCATCTTTCCCCGACTAACGACTAAAACAATTTTGACAGTTTAAAGCGCATATAGTCGCGTCACATTCAATAACTGCCTCTCCTACGTATATTTTTATATTAGAACATAAAAACCTTAATTACATAATAGTCAACGTATTACACAATATAAAGTATAAATGCATATATATAACAAAAGTAGCATATATATACGTATGTGCGTACGTACATTTTTATTGTTACAAATGCGAATATAGATTAATATAAAGCAAAATATTTTTTTAATATTTAAAACTGCAAATGCAATATAACAAAATATATAATATTAAGAAAGAAGTATAAAATATAAATTGCAATAACTATTTGCATAATTATATTATTTACACTATATGCACATAGCACACTCTGATAATAAAGATAATATAATTATATAATTTAATTTAATGAGTTTGAAAATAGATTTATACGAATATATATATAATATATATATATATATATATATATATATATATATATATATATACACATTTTGCAGACGACACGGGCGAATAAGTTTAATATCAGTGTTGATAGACGGACCGGTTGTTCTCGTGCAGGCGCATCATATGAGGCTTTAGTAAAATATTCATCCATTAGTATATCCATTAGTGATAGGAAGGCGATCTTTGGTCCCCATACAATTTTTTTGCAAATTTATAAAAACACTTTTTATATATTTAACACGCACGCATATATTTGCATATCGTTTGCATGTATATTTGCGTATATACAGGGTGTTAATAAACCTTCGCATAATATTTATACCATCGTGTTGCCCACGAAAATCGAAGATGAAAAGCTCTCTAAATTTTTTTGATTCCATGCGTACAGTTCTTATAATTATTGTCGGAAAATATTTAAATATTGCCAATGTACGCACGGCTATAACGGAAACACGAACGCGGTGGGAAACAAGACGATCGTCGCTCGTCGCAAGGCGAGAAGAGCGCAAACAAAATTCATTGCTATCCGCAACTCTGTTCGTAACGGTCAGTGATAGGGACTAAGGATGATCGACGATATATAGCTTATAACTAAAATTTACACATAGACTTTTAAACTGTACTACATTGCAAAGTTAAAAAAAAATTAAAAGTTGATTGAAAACTTTCAGAGAATTATTTCATAGTATTTTTATTGATTCATTGAGTCTCTCCTAAACCGTATTCAGTTGGATAACTCAACAATATCACGAATATTGTACACTGACAAATGTACATTTCAAAAAAATGGAATGTTCAATTTCCACAATTATCATATCTATTCCCATGATAATCCACTGCTGACTTGGGAAGGATCATCTCAACATAAGTTTTCGGTCAATGTATGGGCCAGCATGATTGGAGAAACTTTGGTGAGTTGATTGATAGAGTTTTACTGTTCTCTTTCTACAATTTGACAATTTATTCAAATTACAATAATAATAAACTTTGTATTTTCGCAAAATTTCTTAAATATAAAAAAAGAAACATTGAAAAAAGAAACGTTTTACTTTAATCTTTCAACACTTTAAAAAATTGATTTTACATTTTTCATCAATTGACATTTTTTAAATAAGCCGCATGTCTATGTTTCTTTTTCTGAATTTTGCTGAATTAAAAATATCTTAGTATAACATATTTATATTTAGAAAATTTATCTTATAATTTCCATATTTTTTATAATTTAAAATTATTCGACATTATTTAAATTACTTTAAAATTATTAAAATTATTAATAACTATAAAATTACTCAAAAACATCTTTTTATTCTTTCAGATAGGACCTGTGTTCTTACCAAAACGTTTAAATGCACAGACCTATCTCGATTTTCTGAGATATGAGTTGCCTGACTTGTTGGCACCTCCTAATATTGAATTAGAAGATTTGCCCCTAAACAGGAGACGTATTATTTACATGCATGATGGTGCACCTGCTCATACAGCAAGTAATGCGATTTGCTAGAAAATTTTGCTAAATACAAACAAATATTTTTTTTAATAGTGCTAAGAAAATATTTTATAAAAAATGAATAATATTTATTTCAAACAAGAGTAACATTTTCTAAATTATAGAAACTAAATAGTACTTGTTTTAAATAAATATTATTAATTTTCTACAAACTATTTTCTTGGCACTATTCAAAGAAATATTTATTTGAATCTAGTTTTTTTTTCAGTGTAAAAATAATTATATTTTACTACATAAATTCTTTTGTTAATTGTTGAATTAGGGATTATCCGGAATTATTTAAACGAAGTATATCGCAATAATTGGAATGGCACAAACGGTCCCATTTGTTGGCCACCTCGTTCACCCGATCACAATCCGTGCGACTTTTTTCTGTGGGGATGTGTAAAGGGGAATGTTTATTTTGAAAGAATTGAAACGCGGAATGATCTAGAAGAAGCTATCGAAGTGGCTTTCGCAAGTATCGATCCAGATATGATTCGAAGGGCAACAGAAAGTGTATCACGTAGAGCACAAAAGTGTTTAGATGTGGGAGGTGGTCACTTTGAGCATATACCATAAAATTGTTTTTCATACAATTATTCGTTAATAAAATTATTGTTATATTTGTTAATAAAATTATTGTTTCATTATACCTTTTCATTATCTAACTTTGAAGAAACGTTGACTTTATTTTGTACTCACTGATAAAATAAATCATAATTATTGACGTTAAACTTTATTGTAACTTCTTCATTATTTCGTTAATCATACTTGCCCTTCACTTATGTTAGTAAGATAGTATTACTTTATGAACTCCAAATTATTTTACTCGTTTAGATTGATAAATAATCAATGAATAACATTGGCATTCAAATTTAGTCGTTCATTCTTTCAAGTATTATATTATTATACACTTTGAAAAATATCATTTAAAACTTTCCATATACTACAATAAAATGACAATGTACTTTAATTATTTTCATGATACAGAAGCTAACTACAATTCTAGCCATAAAAACCAAATATATATGAGTCACGTCAAGAAATTAAACTAAAATATTCGTTATTTAATATTACATACACGACAATCCTGATAAGGGAAAAAGGAATTATGTTGCCATACCAAAACTTTTTACACATTATTGGCAATTGTATTGTCACAAATCGTAAACGTACACAAAACGTAATATTTATAAAATGAAAGTAGACATTTTCACGGACGCCGGACTTCACAATTTGTGGAATTTATTCCAACGTGCAAAATTTCCAAAACGAATAGAGAACAATTAATTGTTCACGAATTATTCGCTTTTATTTATTTAAAATTCAAGTATATCAATGAAATTAATATGACATATTCTTTGGAAACTGTTAAATGGTCTGCAAGTACAAAATATATGGCCAAAAATATTAACCTTACATATTTAATCAATAAAGTTGAAAAATTGCGAAAAAAAATCAGAAGCGGTAAACTTTTAATAAATTATTCCCTTTTATTGATTTAAAATTCTAGATTATTATTGAAAATATTATGGCGCATCTTCTGAAAGCTGTAAAGTGGCCTGCTAGTATAAAGAGAGTAATAAAAAACATTAATTTTACATAGAGTTCTGATAAGTTTGTAAAATTACGAGAGAGCATAAGCTGTGGTGGATTTTCAACGAATTTTTCGCCTTCATTAATTTAAAATTTAAGTATATCAATAAAAATACTATGAAATAATTCTCTGAAAGCTTTCAATCAACTTTTAATTTTTTTTAACTTTGCAATTTATGTAGTACAGTTTAAAAGTCTATGTGTAAATTTTAGTTATAAGCTATCGTCGACCATCCTTAGTCCCTATCGCTGACCGTTACGAACAGAGTTGTGGATAGCAATGAATTTTGTTTGCGCTCTTCTCGCCTTGCGACGAGCGACGATCGTCTTGTTTCCCACCGCGTTTGTGTTTCCGTTATAGCCGTGCGTAAATTGGCAATATTTCAATATTTTCCGACAATAATTATAAGAACTGTACGCATGGAATCGAAAAAATTTAGAGAGAGATTTTCGTCTTCGATTTTCGTGGGCAACACGATGGTATAAATATTATGCAAAGGTTTATTAACACCCTGTATATAAAATGTATATAATACACACACACACGCACGCACGCACGCACGCACGCACGCACGCACGCACGCACGCACGCACGCACGCACGCACGCACGCACGCACGCACGCACGCACGCACGCACGCACGCACGCACGCACGCACGCACGCACGCACGCACGCACGCACGCACGCACGCACGCACGCACGCACGCACGCACGCACGCACGCACGCACGCACGCACGCACGCACGCACGCACGCACGCACGCACGCACGCACGCACGCCACGCACGCACGCACGCACGCACGCACGCACGCACGCACGCCGCACGCACGCACGCACGCACGCACGCACGCACGCACGCACGCACGCACGCACGCACGCACGCACGCACGCACGCACGCACGCACGCACGCACGCACGCACACACACACACACACACACACACATATATGGTAAATGCTTATAATAAAGATCATTTTATGGTACACAACTAACTGTATATAAAGATCTCCATTTTGGTTACAGCAACCATGTCATAAGTGCTATTTGCAATTATGGTTACAAATACAACACATTTTTCTATCAATGCACACAATTATTTAAATTATTATTAAATATTATTAAATACTATTATTTATTAATATTACATATTGAGAACTGGAAAATTTAGAGTCGGAACCGGAATTGAAAAAATTCGTAGTTTAAACAATTTTCGGTTTTTTTTATTTGTCAAAAAATAGAACCCGTTACACTAAAGTTGAAACCGTAACAGTTTTCGAATATTTTACTAAATCGTAACTGAAACCGAACCATAATAACTTTATTTCGGACCGGGTCCCTGATTGGGATAAATAAAATTCTGTCGTTGACGCTCTTTATCTACACATGTTTGTTTCATTATCCTTATTTAAACGCGTTTCTTGTATCATAATATCTAATGTGGGTAGGTTCGGTAGCTAATGTACTCTACTCCCCACTTGAGATGTTCCACCGCGTGGAGCTTTTTGGTCGCCCTGAAAAGGGCGGTTTATCTGGCGTCCTTATAAGGACGGTTGTCCCGCGTTGATCGATGCTACGAACTCCGCGTAGAGGTCCTGTGGCTTCAGTTGGATCTTGGCGCTATGGCTTTGCGTCCTCTTCTTGGGGGCCCGTGGAGTCCTGGGTTTCCCTGAAGGCGTACTAGGCCAGGAGTCGTTGGAAGATCCAAAGGAATTAGCCTCCAAGGCAACTTCGCTTGCCCAGAGTCGAGTCTCGATGTCTGCAGGTCCTTGATCCAGGGTGCTGGTCGCCCCTCCGGCCGTGTCGGCCGGTTGCTCTTCCGTCTTCGCGGCAGGATGCTGCCGTTGAGCTCACTCCAGGAAGGAGGCCCTGGGGAGAGCACACTCCCCGAAGGAGGCCCCGACAAGAGCACACTCCACGAAGGAGGCCCGGGTGAGCACACTCCACGAAGGAGGCCCAATGTTATCTCGGACGAGCACACTCCGAGAGGGAGGCCCGTCACTACACAAAACAAGAGTACAGAGAATATCTTTGGAAAATATCCTCTCTGCGAATCTAAGATTAGATTGAATTTCAGCGCTGCGGGTGGTCTTTATATAGCCGGGCCGCTGCACCTTACTCCCGAGTGCCGCGGCCGCTCTATCGGCTGCGCCGCGCACTGCTCCGCTGGCGCCTCACGGCGTGGGCGGTGAGCGCGCGTCGGTTGACGCACCGGTGTACGCCGTGAGCGCATTAGCTCAGGCGCGCTGCTAGAGTGGCGTGACCGCCACACCTAATATATTTATTTTACTGAGAAACTTTTTTTAATTAATTTTTATACATTTATAAAACTGGAATAAAACTGGAAAAAAATATTCACTCATATTCAATCAGATATTAAGAATTGAATTTTTTTTTCTTTTGTATAATGTAAAGTGGACACAGCTCCAGAGCGGAAGTGCCTCTGTCTGTAATTCTTTTTATCATTCTAATATAAATAATAGCATGATCCTGAAAATATTTATTACACACAGTATTATGTAATTTAAAGACCTTTTCCCCTATGTAGCAACGGATTATTTCAATTCAAGAAAATCTTGTCCTTGTGGTATACTAGAACAGGACAATTTTTATTAAATTAATAGTAATAACGCTCTTTAATAAAAAAAAGTTAACAACTTATATCAACGTTTCTATATATAAATCGTATTTATGTTTAATTGTATTATTCGTGACGACTGTTGACGACTGGTGGCTTAAGTTGCTGGTATGTTTGTATTCAACGTATTCGGATCAGGGTACGTATTGCGATCATGTAATTTTTCCCGTAGGGCGGAAGTGTGAAAAGTGAAAAGTTACTGTCCCTTTCTATTCAATACCTATAGAAAGGGATAGTTACACGAAACTTTTCACTACTCACGTTCCCTCCCTAAGGAAGAAGTTACATGATCGCTGGCCTGGTCGAGCAAACTGTCATCCGCCTGATCGCACCATGCACTTCGCGTCCGAAAGTAGAGCCGTGAACATCGCAGATACATTGTACGATCAGTCCACGCATAAGAAAAAATAAATAGTCACATATACTTTTTCTATACAGTGAACACAAAGAACGCCGATTTAATAATCAAATCCTTATCACCGCCACAAGCATTGGCGTTCCAAATGCATAAAACAGTTACTGTAGGTACACGTAATATTATGAAAATCTAATATATTATATTTAGATATTAATGGTTTTTCTCTTAAATACCATAACCGACTAAACTAAAGAGTTAAAAATACCACTGGTTGGAAAAAAATGAGACTTGTTAAGAGAAAAAGAAAAAATACAAAATATACACATTATACAATATAATAATTTTTGATATACTATCCTTTAATATAGTAGAGAGTTCAAGCTTAAAATGCTTTTTGAAAAATGAAAATGCGATGAATTTCCGCGGTGTTATAGTTATTTGAAATTATGCAAAACTTTCGTATGCGCTAATTTTGTTGACCAGTATAAATATAATTATACAAAATTAAGTGTAATATCATCATATGTTACACATTATATGTAATCATATATAATATTTGGAGGAGAAAATGATACAATTTTATCTGTATGTAATCATATACAGTTACATATGATTGAAAGATCTAAACAAATATGATTACAAAAATATAAGAATTTATCGGCCCAAAATTCGGTTATTATTATATACAATTATATAAAAATATATATGTATATGTGCTATTAGATCAAAAAAATTATATATACAAATTATTCGTATTTAATTATTCACATTTATATATGATCATATTATGCACGACTTTTCTCAAAATTTTGAAATATAAAGATTTAAAACAAATTACAAACTATAATATATTTAGACAGATACATTTCCTTGTAAACAACTTCCTAGCGACCACGGACGCGCGTCTCGCTGGACGGTCTTAATCCGCATCGCGCTACCGCGTTCTTGCCGATATTTGGCGGTAGGCCCGTAATCGAGTTACGGGGGTCTGGTAGGGGCCGGTCTATGTCTACCCCAATTATCCCTCCTCACGTACATTAGCCAATCAGAGGTTAGGAGACCCGTCCGCCACTTTCCCCTTCCCTCTGCCGCCCCCCACCCAACAGGTACTAGCCGCAGTACTACTATATAAGGCCGCTGTACTACTCCGATTCTTCAGACCATCGTTGTCTGTTCGTCGGGAGACGATAATCGTGGTCGCGATGGATATGTCTGTTATAGAAATCACGCCGGAGGAAGTCTTTGCAGTAGATGAGCCGGGTGCGGAGGATTCCTCCGCGGAGGCCATCAATGCCATTGCAATGGGCACGTATTGTTCATCGGAGTGCATTGCTTCGAGCAACCGTCACATTAGCATCCCATTAGGTCGTTGTGAGATGTCGGAGATGCCTAGAAATGTAGAACCGCAGAACGAATCGTACACCGTCACACACGATCCTCGTCTACGTTTTAAAACCTTCATTTTATACGCACTCATCCTAATAATAACCGTCCTACTATGGTTCCTCCTCTTTAAAGTGTTCCTAAAGTAAAAATTATATTAACAATTTACATTTACTTTACTTTATATTTATATTTATTATATTACTTTAATTTGACATCGATTAGTGGGTATTTTTCATATTGTTTACGGCAGAGAACTCTGTAGTTTAGTCTTTACTTTAGCCCTTACAGGTCCGGAAGTCACTTTAGTAACTTTGAACTGTTTCAGTCAGTTTATAGAATCAGTAAGTTTATAGAATTTTTTGGTTTCAATTAACTTAATAATGTTACAATGAATGTTCTCTTTATGTCGGCACGTGTATCACAATTATTATGTATTTCAAACCTTTTTAAAAAGAGATAAAAGAAGGCGCCGAGTGTGTGTGTGTGCGTGCGCGCGCATCTGAGAAAAAAACTATTATATTAGGTAAATTGTCTCATTACTATATTGCTTCATTATCTTCTCTACAAAATGATTGATATGAAGTAAATGCGCCAACTGTGCGTCAACATTGAAATAAAAAAAAGATAGACCAAGTACATAAACGCGTGTCTTCAGAAATAAATGTAAGATCAATACAATTAGCCAAGTATATTTGAAAAAAAGACAGAAAAATTCTATAAAATCTATTTAAAAATTATATAAAAAATGGAAATGTTACGAATAATAAAAGATAATGAAGCAAAAACTGATAGAGTAAAACAATACCCAAGCCACATTAATGGCATTCTTGTATATATATTTTTTCATATAGAATCTTGGAAATATAGAACAAATTGAGAGCCGGGCACGCCAAGTTTTTGCTTCACTATAATCCCGTTAATTGATTTTAATCATTTAATTATTTTGTGTTTTTTTTTTTTAATATACATGTCTAAGGGCGGGTTTATCAATGCTCAGCTAAGTTAAATTTGACTAATAGTTAAATACTAACTGTAAGCTATGTGTTTATCAAAGCGGAATAACTAACAGTTACGCATAAACTGTTGGTTAAAGTGTTTGTAACAAACACTTTAACCAGAAGTTTATGCGTAACTGTTAGTTATTCCGCTTTGATAAACACATAGCTTACAGTTAGTATTTAACTATTAGTCAAATTTAACTTAGCTGAGCATTGATAAACCCGCCCTAATTGTATTGAACTTACATTTATTTTTGAAAGCACGCGTTTATTACTTGGTCTATCTTTTTTCCCTTTCAAGGTTGACGCATAGTTGGCGCATGTACTTCATATCAATCACTTTGTAGAGAAGACAATGAGATAAAAAAAACAACATAATAATAAGACAATTTACCTAATATAATAGTTTTTTTTTAGAGGCGCACGCTCACACTCGGCGACTATTTTTATTTTTTTTTTTAAAGAGGTAGTTGTATTAATTAGAATGAATTGTTTCGGGAACAAAGTATTTAAATACTTACTTTTTAGTTTTTGATTTGACTAAAAACCTTGTCTGTATATTTCTGTGTCATATCCATATATCCAGCTCGCATAGAATGTAGAGTGTGACAGTTACTAAATAGACAGACGTAAAGATAATCTTTGGCATTCATATCAATAAAAATATCTCCAATATTACATGGCCACGTCATCGACAACAAATTAGCTGGGTGACACTAGCCTATATAATTTGTTATAAAAATTTGAGACAAGATTTCACATATTTCATTTATTTCAAAATCTAAAAAAGATGGTTGTATGATATCATTAAGAGCCACACCGTTGCAATACGATATTTTTTGGAAAAAAAAAACAATATATAACATCTGTAATTATAGCCTTGTTCGTTTTGTCTGTTCTGGGTCTACTCGGAGCAAACCCAAGCAGATTCCGATGACGCCAACCTATTAGAATGCGTTGGTCTGCTTGGGTTTGCTCCAAGTAGACCCAGAACAGACAAAACGAACAATACTTATATTCTCTTACCCGACTTGCCATAAGATAATGGCATACTTGGGAAATGATACAAATTGCCTTGCTAATTCTCTAATACGATATTTCACTAAATTTAAAATGGGATAAATCTCAGTGAACTTATCAACAGTCAACAGCAGCATACCTGGCACACTGTAAAGTCTGAGCTTTGATGTTAATTTTCTTTTGGTTGAAATGTTTCTTCCTCTCTTCTTTTTAACTGAAATTTAAAACATAACAAAGTATTACTCTTATCTCAGAATACTTAACAAAAAATGCAAATTTTGTGTAACTTATCTGATCTTCAAATTAAGCACAGCTGTATTTTCCTCCACGATGTAATCCACGATGTAATATACAAGTTATCATATCATTGCCGTGAAACCCGCAACAGGTTAAAATAGCCATCATACACAAAATAATATAAGCTGCATTTCAGTCCCCATTCTTTCCACTGACCGCTCTCGCTGTTCTCTTTCTCTCGAAGTTCTCTTCCATTCTATGATCACGAGTACCTCAAACAATTAATAAAGAACAAGTCTGCACACAGTCTCCACAGAGAAAAACCTCGGAGAGGTTTCTCTCTGAGGCTCGATTCTTGAATTCATTTCTAAGAGAAACGTATTCGCAAATTCTGTTCTTACAGAAAAGTTAAAAATTTATTGGCTATCATATGGCTTTTAACCAATAAACTTGCAACTTTTCTGTTAAAGCGTGTATTTGCGCATACGTTTCTCTTGCAAATAAATTCTTAAAAAGAGACACATCAGTCATTGTTTAGACATAACGGTATAATAAAAATTAAAAAATGCACTACTTCACGAAAACTGTCATAACAATAACATAACATTCATCACACTGTACGTCACTTCACGAGTTCACGCGACCCACATGGGCAACCCACATAATCCATTACACACGTCGTAGTGACGATGCGAATGACTGCGTTCCATTTTATTACGCACATGATTAACATTAGACATTATTATCCGTGAAACGGAACGTTACCCGAGAAGCATGCAAATGTGATCGCTGCTCATGCCACTATATTTCGTCGGTATGACAGGTTCCTAAATAACCCGAGGCGCATAGCACACAGGCGCCTCTTGCGTCAAAAGTATGAAAGTGACGTTTTCTGATCTGAGAGGTCGATCAGGAGGTGACGATAACGACGTTTCTTAAATGAAAATTTTGACATTTGGACTTTGCGTCGTGATATCTCCTCTCATAGGGGGGTACGTAGGGGAAAAATAAAAATAGTTTTCTCATACAAATCGACCCCAAGCTTTCGATTGAGCCTAGTTAGAACTCGATCCGTTTAGCCGTTTCTGAGATATCCGATAATCTCGGGTGCTCGCAAGTCGCGTACTCGCGTAAAGAGCACGGTCGGGCTCGCGCTGCGCGTTCACTTGGCGCGAGCCAAGTCTCTCGATACTCATCTCGTTGTTTGTACACTGATAGAAAAATGTGTTGTATTTGTAACCATCACAATTGCATAGTAAAATGATTACAGTTAGGAATATCATTTTTATAGCAATTACTATTACAACATTGGTAATAATAACTATAATATATATATATATATATATATATATATATATATATATATATATATATATACATTACAACTAATACAATAAATTTTATCTATATAATGAATCATAAAATTTTTAAATAAAACTTTAAACTAATTAAAAACTTTTCTGGTAAGTTAGATTTCACATCTATAAAACAATTAGTGTGTTGAAGCAATAATTAAAAACTAGTCTGGTATGCTAGACCTTACATTTATAAATAATAAATGTGTTAAAGCTGTAACGGTTCATCTTTCCCGATCGCCTCGGACAGGCTCAGCGGATGCCAGGATTCGGGAGAGGGGGGGAAACCAACTGATATACCGATATCAAATTAACAGTCCTTTATTAGAAACCCTATTTTATATACATAACTTATCTGGTAATCTTATGCTAGACGCATACCTCAGCCTACGGAGAGATATGTATAATATATACACTCTAAGAAATATGGGTGTGAATTTAACACCAATGGAGTGGATTGTACACCCATATGGGTGTTTATATAATTCTCACCATGTTGGTGTGAAATTAACACTCTGTGTTTGTTGTGGAAAATTGACATTGTTGCGGTGTGAATTTTCTCATCGAAAACGGTGTGAATCTTAACACTACTGGCAGTGTGATGTTTACATCAAGGATGGTGTTATCAGAAACACTGCAATAGTTCTGTATGCGTATTATACACATTATGAGATACAGAGCAATACTATTGCAGCCATTAAGGGTCATATAAGGGTGATAATTAGCATTAAACAGAAATATTCTTTTAAATTAATGATTTATTACAATAGCTCAGCTACAAGTTATTTACTTATTTAAGAAAATAAGGTAACTGAAGATTATAAAACCGGCCCTTAGTGTGAGAGCTTAATGTAACATTTAAAAAATATGATATCGAGGAACAATATACATTTTGTTAATCAATCCAAGAGGACTATGCAGTTCATAAGACTGAGGGTAAGTTAATTCTTTCATATTACACATTATATCGTGTTCTTCTGTAAGGACACAAACATTATAAGCCTGAAATTGTTCTGAGAATGATAATGTTTACCATTCAGATAGTATAATGTTGTGCCCCTTATTAATAAAAGACACGATATTTCGGGATTGCTGTCGATACTCCTCGGTTCAGGTTTCTTGAGAGAATGTAGCCGATTGTCGTATAACAATGTGTATATATTTTCTATCTTGATTACACTGAGTTACACTGACTTAATTCGTTAATACCCGTGACAAATATAAAAGAATGAGCGACATACGTTCGTCGCTGTATAATGTGTAGCAAAGCCCGCTCATTGTCTGTACCTCGGTGTTTATATACACCGATTTTTGGTGTGTAACCGGGGAGGGTACTTCCCGGTCACTGACCTTTGGTCAATGTTCTTGCTTAGCCAGCAATTGCTAACTATGCAGATTCCACTCCAAAATCAGGAGATTTTGGGTGTTGTTTATTAAGCAATCGGGTGCATTGCCCGGTGCGACGCCTGGTATGTAGGCCGGGCGATGTCCGCGCGCGAGGTGTCATTCGACACCTTATATCGCTTGCGACATTTCTTGTGTGAGTGCATCACACTCACAACAATGAAAAATATGTCATTTTCTATTTGAACTACAAATTTAATTTGCCAAAATATTGGTAAATCATCAACAATTCCAAAACAAACAAAAAACTTTTGGCGATACATTATTCCGCAATATACCACCCAGTTTAGGAAATACACGTCCTCAGTAATGTTTAAATCTTCTAGCAACGGCAATTCTGATACTTTGTGTAATTTATTTGGTCCAACTTCTACTTTGTTAAAAACATCAGTTGTTCTCCACAAGTTACAGAAATGCCGTTGATGTTTTGTTGACAATGTTTTACAAATATTTTTAAAATTAACAACATTACTAGAAACTCTCTTAAAAAAGCCATGTTTACTCTCGAATCTCATTGATCACATATGAACAACGAGACCCATTAAACGCATTATTCTTGGATAGTGCAATAAAAAGTGTTGTTTTGGTATAATATTCCTTGGAAATATTTTGTTAAATAATTCCAAATGCTGAGATATTAATTCTTGCAAATAATACGTCAAAGAGACAGTTTCGGAGAAAAAATTATACTCATTATTTCTAGAAAGGATGTAAGTACATGCCACAAATCTTTGCTTCTTTCATCAATATAAGTGTCATTGCACAAAATTAATGGTAAAAAGCGTCCAAGACACCAAGCCTGAGACGCTTTTTGTCCAATATTTATACTTTTCATATCAAGTTTTATAGCACACGGTTTATTGCATTGTTCTAAATATCCATAAGGATATTTAGAACAATGCAATAAACCGTGTGCTATAAAACTTGATATGAAAAGTATAAATATTGGACAAAAAGTGCATCGATACGAGCATTTACTTCTTCAAGACTTACATAACCTTCCTTAATTAACGTACTGACAAGAAGTTTAATGACTAGTTGCAAAGAGCCTTCTAAAATATCATGCATGCAATTTACACTAGGACACTCTGTTACATGAACATATGTAAGATCATTCAAAGCACAACGACGCTTTAACCCTTTGCTAATCGTCGTTCCATTATCCAATTTTTGCATATCACTTATATACGAAGCACGAGTTCTAAGTTGAACTGTCTTATCGGTTTCTGTGGTAATAATTTTACATTCATTCTTGGTACAGTAACAAAATCTGCAGTAATATGTAGAATTAAAACTTTCGGTATAACCATACAAAGAGTTTGCACCAAGATTGTCGTGACTGACGGCAATAATAGTACCTTTGACAAGTATATTTATTCCTTCAATATGTATTCTAGAAGATTCCAATGTTTTTAAATCACGGATTAGTGGGCGCAGTATAACATCAAAACCAAACTCCTTCACAATTTTAGCATAAAACAAACTAACTAAATGAATATGTTGTTGCTGAGAATTAAAAACAGGAGGTATATTTTTTAGCTGAAAATAAATTGCTCCAAGTTTATGTTTATTCTTTTTAATTCCTAGGGCATTTTCAACATGAAAATCATCATAGTAAATCATTATTTTTAAAGACTAATTATCTTTAGAAAATAAATCGTGTGACATACAATGTAAACTATCAGTAATTTGTAAAATACTTCTTATTTATGGATTGCAGATTAACTATGAAACTTCTCAAAGTTTCGTTTTCTAGCAGAAATTTTAAAGAATCTATAATTGATACATAAATAAACGTTCTTGGCATTAAAACAACTTTGCTCGCGCCTGTATTTCTATCAAATCTTGTAACAGCTTTTGTACCAATATTTATTTCAATTACAGGTACTACTCCCATTTCTTCTTGAAAAAATTTTTTTCTTTTATAAGATGAATTAATGTTTTCGAATACACCGCATACATCTTTTAGATGATTTTGCACATGATCTACTTGACCACACTGAAGAAGAGCATTTACACTGTTGGCAATCACTGTGATTAATTCTGTACTTGCATTGATTACAGAATTCATAGCATTATCAGTCATACCCAATGCAATTAATTGTGATACGAAATTACAAGTAATACTTTTCAATTTTACACTAGTAAGAATTAAATCAGTAGTACAATTAACTTTATTAATTTTAGGAGTTTGAGAAACGAATGCTATATCAATTTCATAGTTTTCTTGTAGAGTATTGTTACAGGCATTTTCATTTTCACATTGCATATTTATATTATTATTTTCATTTTCATGTATATTTAGATTAATGTTATTTTGACTTTTAACCCAATCTGCTGTATGAAGATTAAAATTACTGTGAGCAATTTTCAAATGTTTTTTTAAAACAGTAAAAGTAAAAAATTTTAATGCACAACCCGGTTGTCCACAAGAAAGGTTATTTTTCCCATATAGATGCATAGAATGTCTGTTGCGTAAATGCCACACTAATTTTTGAATATTAAAGTTTTTCTTCTTGCATATGCTACAAAAATATCCCTCCATGTTTATTATTCAATAATTATATTAAAAATGTAACGAGCCGTTCCTCCGCCACGTTAAGGCATATAGATACGAGGCCATTACCCTCCTACCTCGTGTAGTCTCCTCCGCTTATCTCGGTCTCCCCGCACATCTCCGCTCCTCTTGTCACCAAACGGGGGCTATAAAAGCCCTCCGCTGGTGATAAGAAAGCAGATCTCCCCGGTCTAGCGAACTGAGCCGACCGATCCTCTCAGCGAATTGAGCTGAGTATCCAGAGCACGCACTGAGTGCCGAACTTAACCTAAAACCGGCTTCCTTACTAGCGCGCACTGAGCGCTTCCTCGCGCCACGCAGTGGCAGAACACCGCCCCGCTCGTCACCCGGATCCCGGTACGCGTACTGAGCTACCGATCCCGACCGTACACGGGGACCCCGCACTGAGGGGAAACCGCCGACGCGGAGGATCATCCACGTGGGATGATTCCTAGACGATAACAACAGCTGATTGTCAAACAGCTGATCACCGTGGCTGTCGAGCCAAGCTCCGCGCCGCACCGCGCAGTCGCGCACCGCCGCGGCCAGTCATAACGCCGCACCGACCGACTCGGCGAATGCGAACGCCGCACTGTACCGCGTAGCCGCGACCGTAACGCCGCAGCCAATCCGGCTACCGCCGCGACCGACACGAACGCCGCCACACATTACACCGCCACGAGCATCGTAGTCTGTAAGACCGGCCGCTACCGTCGATCGACTCACCGACCGATACATGGGCCGTACGCCCGCCGCAGCCAATCCGGCACCGAATACTCAACGCGCACATGCGCTCCGCGACACACGTCGCCATAACCAATCGCCCGCGACTCGCATAGCGAGATCTTAGTTGTAAGTTGCACATATTAGAGTAGGGAACCTGTATATATTAGATAGGCATATATTAGAATAAATCATAGTTATAAATATATACCGCTTGCCTCCGTTATTCATTCAACCAGCCCGCCGCCCGAACCCTGAATTACCCGCGGCTATCCGTAGCACATCATAATTAAAAATTCACGGTTACAAAAATACGAGCACGTACTTCACGCATTTTTGGAGTAAAATTATGATTATGAACATCAATATCATAGAATATCATCTGCACAAATTTCCAGAATATTTCTAATGATTCTTCATATTTACAGCCAAATACATAATGAGTTTTAAATAGAGTGTCAAAGGAGCTAATACTTGACGTGTGAGGAGGACATGGCAAAAGCTTTCCATCAAAGACCACATAAAAATTGCTGATTGCTTGTTGATTAGAACCAACTGCTAGTAGAAATGGCTGCAAACTGATTTTTGTAAGTTCTTGTTCGGATGGCAGTGAAAGACCAATCTAAAATATAAAATATATGCAACGTCGGATATATGTACAAATACATATCTACAAGGTTACGATATTAGTTTTGAACAATAACAAGCAAACAATTATTAAGGGGTTACACCAACCTAGCGGAAAAAAAAATTCGATTTTTTTTTTATTATATTTTCTTGAAGCTTCAAGTTTCGAGAATATATCCTGAAAGTTTTATGTTGATATCTGAAAAAATGCCGAAATTACAGAGAGTTGAGTAAAACGGGATCGAGCGTTCGAGTGATCGAATTGGAGTAATATCAACATAAATCGCCACTGGACGATGATGTGATTAAAGCCATTCGTCCAATATTTGAAAACAACTTTCTAGTGATAATTTACTGGAGAAATGCGTCGGTGGATTACGCAAAACGTTAACGAAAGTTTGAACAAACTGATTTGGCGCATAGCGCCAAAAGTGCAGCACAGCGGTGCACACGTTGTGCAAATTGCTGCAAATATTGCTGCATACACATTTAATGAAGATGCTGCCGCATATTTATTAATGATAATAAAAGAATTGTGCTGCATATTGCGAAAATCAAGACCGAGCGCGCATCAATGTGGCCGAAGTACGAGCGCAGAAGGCGACGCGCGAAGAAAGGATTGCTCGCTGTCAACAAAAGTCTTCACAAAGCGCTGCTGTTATTGATGTGGAAGGAATCTTATATGGCCCCAGAATTGTCGACTAGAGGTAAAGTGCAAAATTCGGCTATTAACAATAGTAAAACTAAACTTGAAACTTTAAACGCGTTTTTCTCAAAACATGGTTTTCAAAGTCGGTGACCACCAGATCTCAAAAACTAATCGATAGATCGTTTTCAAATTTTTACACAATACTCTCAGAAACATTCTTTTGTCGGTGACGATCTATTTTTTTTTTAATCGGTCTTCATTAAAAATTAAAAAAATGAAAAAGACAAAAATTTTTCGTTTTTTCTTTAATTTTAACTTCAACTCATCGCCATTTTGTAACAAACGATAAAATCGACAATCGGCGATCGTCACCGACAAACCACTACTGTTAACTTAAAAACACCATTTTGTTTTTTTGTTTCAGATGGATCGTTTAGACGGGACAGTGGTCACCGCAAAATGCGTTTTTCCAAACCTCAATGTGTGTCGGCGGCCATATTTCTGCTTTCCGTCGCCATTGTTTAATAAAAAAATTTTTTTTTATTGTCGAAACATAAGTCAATAATCACCCAAAATTTTATTTAATTCCCACTACCCGTTTAGGAGGAATAAAATATCAAAGTTAGGCCTGTTTTTCGACCGTCTAGGTTGGTGTAACCCCTTAATTTATTTTGTTACCTGATGAAACGATATAAGACGTGACATTGCCACATTTACAGTTGCACGATTCGGCTTTTTTTTCCTTTAGCTGTTGGTGGTAAAAGATGCAGAAGTAAAAATAGTGTTTGTATAGTTTTGTCCCATACTGCTGTTACGTCCGGCGGGATTTTAGGGAGCGTATGAGCGGAATAATAAGGAAAACGAACGAAAACGGATATTAATTTAATTCATTTATTTCCGGTAACACCAGTCTTATTCGGGCCGGGATTACAGTGTCCGACCTTACTGGTTTAATTTCGAGTATTACGGGCCCTCGATAGCCCGATTGGAAAGGAGTGCCTTGGCCTTGGGGCGTCCCGTTAATCGCGTCGGCCGTAGATGGCCCGGCGTCGGGGGCAGCCTTTCCGGGAGGCGGCGTTGGCGGTTTTGGCGGCGCTGGCGCGCGAGCCGAAAAAAGCTCCCGAGGTGTCGGGAGGGGTGCCGTTGGCGCTCTAACTAGCCCCTGAGGGAGTGGAGGCAAAAACACCCGCGGGTCGAACACTCCTCTGGACTCGTATTCTGCCTGGAGCCGCTTCAACTGAATACGGCGTCCGGCTCGCCGTGCTCTGCCCATTCTGTACGCAGTAATGCCATTTCTATTATTAGCGCGCATAAAACGCGTGGTTTGATATCGACAATTACTGAGGATGGGATGGGGATCTCTTTATTTTGAGAATTATTTAATCGCTTGATCGCCTTACAATTGAGATGGCATAAAAGATTCGCGCGGAAATGCTCAGTCGGTCAGAGAGAGAGAGAGAGAGAGAGAGAGGGTCTGCGCCCGACCCCTCCGAGGAAACGCGGAAAGCGCGTTCTCGCGGGGAGGATCGGCGTGGCCGCGCTATCGGGGAAGACGCGCGGACGTCGCGAGTCCACCCGATGCGCAAGCAAATCTCAATCTCCCCTCCCCAAGACACTATCGCGGTTATCTACTTTGGAAAGAGAAAAAGAAAAAGAGCACAAGAGAGAGAGAGAGAGAGGGTCAACGTCCGATCCCTCTGAGGTAGCGCGAAAGGCGCGCTCACGCAGGGGGAACCGGGGTGGCCGCGCTATCGGGGAAGACGCGCGGACGTCGCGAGTCCTCCCGATGCGCAAGCAAATCTCACTCTCCTCCGTAGAACTCTTCACTAGGCAAAGAGAAAAGAAAAGAAGAAAAAAAAATGAATCGCTCAAATTTCGAATTAATCACTCACTTTATATATATAGAACAAAGGGGAACAGCGCTGAACTCTAGCACCTTTACACACGTTTTCGCACACTTGCTCGCAACCGGATCTATATAATAATAATATATATATATAAAAAAAGAAAAAAACGTAAAAGAGGGTTAGGTACGGAAGTTGCCGCCTCGATTCACACAGATTGAGTATAAACCACAGAAATAATTAAAGACCGAAATTCACTATTTTAATTGTCACTCAAACGGCTAAGTCCGGAGTATAATCTCGCGGAAATAATCAAAAATCCGAAATTCACTATTTAAATTCTCACTTAAACGGCTAAGTCCGGAGTATGATCTCGCGGAAATAATCAAAAATCCGAAATTCACTATTTAAATTCTCACTTAAACGGCTAAGTCCGGAGCATGATCTCGCGGAAATAATCTAAGTCCGAACTTCGCGATTTGATTTCACTCTCGAACGGCTAAGTCCGTGATCACGATTTCAATTCTCGCAGAAATATTCTAAGTCCGAAAAGCAATTCTAATAATGACACGCTACGTACTCTCCGTCAGAATCGAGAAGGCAAATCCGGGTTTCGGCCGAAAATCTCGCCTTATATACTTCAAAGTGAGGGTAATCGGGGGTGAAGAGCTATGAGCGGCGGGTCGTAAATTACCCGACGCCTGTCAATTATTTCCGCAATTAGTCAATTTTTATGTTTGATTCTACTTCCGTCGGATGGGATTCCGTTCCCGCGCTCATATTCTCCACTTGCGCGGAGCGGGACTATCGCCCACTCTTTTTAATCGAACGAATTCCTAACTCCAGTTTTTCACTACGGACCTCGGGATACGACGCTCAGCGACCACGGAGGTTCTGCGTGCTCCTCATCGCGCCCGGAGTCCGCTGGAGTTATTTATCGCTAATTAAGGACACTCGGCCATCGCCGCCCCGCGCCGAATACTTCCCCACGATCGCGGGTGCACAGCCACGCGCAACAGTAGAGTCCCGTCTCCTCTCTAACGAATCATTATCAAGTTAATTTAATTAATTAATTTATGCGGTTTATTTTATCAGTCTGAGGCTGAGGTGCCTCAGAATAAATCTCCCAAAAAAAAGGGGTCGCTTCCCTTTGGAGATTTTTCGTTTCCCTCGGTAATTTGCACATAATTAGCGTTTTATATTAAGCATGCGTGTCATCCGTATGGACCGCATGCTTACAGCGCGTGATACCCTGAGCCCGGCGGCGCGTGAACGCTAGCGCCTAGCTACCAGGCAACACGATTTTTCGGCGCGGTGCTCCGCATGCTCGTAATGGACGGTGAGAATGATTTAACCGGACGTAACACTGCCAATAAACATATATTATACATTGCGCTTCACAACATCAATGAAAAACAACAAAAGTTCGTAATTCTGTGCATTATTAAATACTTACATGCAATATCTTTATTCTTATTTTTTATTGTGGTCTCAGATACTTTAATTATTCTAGTTTCAAATTCCTGCCAGTTTTCAATTAATTTGGACGCATGTTCTGGCATTAGAGCTTCAAAATCTTTTTGTATCTAAAAAAATAATAAGTAAACAACTTATATTGCTTTTATTTAATTTCAAACTAAAATTTAAAAAAAAGCTTACCAAACCTGGCGTATCTAGAAATCGTGGGAATTCTGTAAGTATACTTTTGGAGATTTTTGGATCTAGTATTATAGTACGTCGATATTTTAATGATTGTCTCATTCTAATTTCAATGTCAGCCAATTGTGTCGTTGGAGATGCATTTTTCAGCCACTCAACAATTTCCTTTTCTTGATTTTCATTTATTTGACTGTCAGGAATTCTCGGATTTTCAGGGCTACTATTAGATAGCAAAGTTATTTCTCTCTTGGCTTTTTTTGGTACATGGTAAGGATCTATTATCCTATTTACTGTACGAAGGCGCCAGGTCAAATAACCGCTTCTGTCCTTAGGATTGTAGAATAGCTCCTCTGTGTGTATATATATGTGTGCATGTATAGAAAAAAAATCCTTATTCTTTCAAGCTAAATTTTATACATAAGTACTTACGCATCCCTCTGCAGTACTGGGATCCCGTAATGTTGGAAATGTTTGCACTATGCCTTTTGCGTAAAAAATCTTAACATTTTTACTTGGGATTATTCTGCATAAAAGAGAAAAAATAAAGTATAAATTATTATATAATGTACCAGAAAGATTCACGAGAAAGATTATTTACCCATGCTGTTCTTGAATATGTCCAATAATCAATCTAACCAAAGCTCGACGAGATTCAGGTTTCAGAGTAGCACTTACTTCAGATTCTTTTAGCAGATTGCGTCCAATTGCTGTTTCATTCAAAGTTTTGTTAACTACCTGTATAAAAATATTGTATGGTATCATCAAAACACAACTACATATGCATTAATTTTAATTTTTATTTTTATTTAAATTATTTTTAAAGTAATCTTATATTACTGCCCAGCGAGAAACGGTAATGAATTCGACATCAATTCGACGTCGAATCGACATCGAAATCATCATTTTGATGTCGATTCGATGTCGATTCGATGTACTATTTCTCACTGGGTGCAAATTAATATGTTGTCTATTGAAGTACTTTTTTTGGATCTTGACTCAGCAGAAAAGTATTCTTTTTAACAGTTTTCAGATTCTGTTCATTAGGTGATGTACAAATGTTATTACAAGCAGATGATGTACGGGCAGAAACATTCTCTGTAGCAGGTTTTAGATATTGTTCAATAGGTAATACAGAAATGTTAACGTCGTCATAAGCAAATGTACTGGCAGAAACATTCTCTTTAGTATTTTCCAGATACTGTTCAATAGGTAATATAATGTTGTCACAAGCAGATGATGTACTGGCAAACAATAAATCTATTGCTGTTGTTGAATACTGCACCATAAATCCTAATACATTAGCACAAAATTTTTGAAAATATATTTTCTGAATGTACACAATTATATATATTACCAGGTTTATAACGGACTTACCGGAAGCAGTTGAAGTTTCTGTAACAATATTCAAAATAAAGCTGTCAGACTGCTTTTGCAATATACACTCTATCAGATCGTCAGAGTCTATTTCAGTCTCATCTGAATCTTGAAATTTTATTTTTTCGTCTTTTATTTCTGTCATAAATTTGTTACGTACTAGTAAAGAGAAAAATAATTTATTATAAAATATTTTTCCAGTGAACACAGATACATAACTGCAATGAACATGTATGTACATACGCGCACCGACAGAAAGAGACGCGTCCTTCGGAGTCCAGCACGGAGATTACCTACACACACGAAGCGCCATATGTGTTACTAGGCGCGCGGTAAAGTGAAGACGAGGAGAAACGAAAAAATTGGGGATCGCGCCGGTATTGCATCCTTTACCAACGCTGCACGCTCGAGAAAGATAGAGTTATGATGAGTGAGAAGACATGATAACGATTTGCCGGTGTTCAATATCTGTTTCACTCGCACTCGATACTAATGACGTCTCTCACTTGAGTACGAGTAAAACACCGGCGAATCGGTATGACGTCTTCTTACTCATTATAATTCTATCTTTTTTGAGCATGCCGTGTTAGCGAAAGATGCAACACCGGCGCGATCCCCAACTTTTACGCCGAAAGACATTTCTGCTGATGCGTGTACGTTGAATGCAAACTGATGCATATCACGAGAAGATTCTGCTTGCCACGTTTCTGATATATTTGTTGCTTAAAACACATAACTTTATCTCTAACAATGAATTCTTCCGCTGAATCACTTGTACCTAAATCTTCAGGTTATGGTACTTTACCTTGACGAGCATATTGTCGAGCTGCGTGAGTTATCTTTTTCAATAATACACAATTGTCACAAATACTATTATAACTTAAAACAACAAAAAAGACTGTGAAGTCTTTTATACTTTTCCCGGATTTCCTCTTAGTAATTATGACGGATGGCGCAAACACGGATTAATAACTGGTACGATAACCTAAACGCTGTAGCGATTGGTTGCTTGCAGTCGCGTGTCGCGTTTTCACACCGCATGATGTGAAAACAAAGCAATAGGCGTCAACGTTTCACACCGCGATTGTCGGTGTGAAAGATCCTCTACAATTTCGGTGTTAAAATTCACACCGAATTATTTAACTACATGGGTGTGGTGAAATTTTACACTAATATTTTTTAGAGTGTATAGACTAGACTACGGTATCCGAACGGAAGCGCACTGATGCGCAGCACCGTAGTACGCGGTCGCGGTCGCGAGGTTATGCGGATGTCAGGAAGCCGAAAGCCGGCGTGCGCCAGCCGGCGGAACGGTCTGGTGACCTGCTCCGTCGGCAGAGTCAAAGAGGCCGAAAGCCGCCGTGCGCCAGGCGGCGAGACGGCTAGTGATCGGCCTCGTCGGCGGGAGCTAGGAGGCCGAAAGCCAGTGTGCGCCAGGCGGCGGAACGGTCTAATGACCTGCTCCGTCGGCGGAATCAAGGAAGCCGAAAGCCGGCGTGCGCCAGGCGGCGAGGCGGTCTAGTGACCTGTCTCGTCGGCGGGAACTAGGAAGTCGAAAGCCGGCGTGCGCCAGGCGGCAGAGCGGTTTGATGACCAGCCCTGTCGACGAGGAATGGTGCTCGATCCCGATCGAGCTCGGCTTTTGTACCCGTCGGGACGATCCCCACATTAGCTGAATTGACCGCCGATTGACATATATTGATTTTCGGAGATGTTTTGGTTGCTTAGCAACGGGATTCAACAAGTTGAAGTTGGCGCGCGCGTTTATTCCATAGATTTATATTCACTTATAGAAGTGAGAGAGCAATACTCCGGAGTATACCGAGAAAAAATTTCAGTGAATGCTGCGATCGTGCAAAACGATACAAAAAAAAAAGAATTACGTAATACTTATTCAGAAGAATTAATTAAGGCTGCTGTGATCGACATTCAAGAAAAACAAGAAAAGAATGGCTTCAATCCTGATACTGCATTAGCATTAATGTTGGATGCTTAATTATCAAAACGGCAATATGAGACGATAAGAGCTGCAACTAAAAATGTTGGATTTGATATATTTCCGTCATATAAAAAAATCCTTCATCACAAAAGAAAAATGTTATCCGGAAAATATTAATTTTACAGAAATATCAGCATCAAATAATTTACAAAAATTACTGGATCACACTGCCACGAGATTGCTCAAAACAATAAATAAAAAGGATATTGCTGATATCAATTCTAACGAACTGACATTATTCTAACGAACTCACAAAATGGGGCTGTGACGGATCGTCGGGTCAAAGTGAATATAAACAATATTTTACACAAGATAACAAAACATCTGATGGATGTATGTTTATGATCTCAATGATACCTTTAAGTCTCGTTTCAACTTTCAATAAAAATATTTTAATTTGGAATAATAATCGACCTTCTTCAACAAGATACTGTCGGGCAATAAAATTCGAATATGGTAAAGAAACTGCAGAGAGATAAAAAATGAAGTACAACATATGAATATTGAAATTGCTCAACTACGTCAAACAGAAATAAACATATTCGGAATTATGTTTAAAGTAAAACACGAAATGATATTTACTATGATAGATAGTAAAATAGCTCAATTTGTAAGACACGGGTTCTTCAGCTGTATGTTTCATTTGCGGTTCCAAACCATCTGAAATGACTTATTCGAAATTAGGCTAAGATCGAACAAAGAAAAAGCTCTCAAGTTCGGGATGTCACCTTTACATGCACGAATTAAGTTTATGGAGTGTATATTACACATTGCCTATAATCTGTCATTTAAGAAATGGTCAGTAACCTCGGAAACGCGCATTCAAAAAGAAGAGGCAAAAAAAGAATACAAGTTGCGTTCTACAATCAACTTGGATTAAGAGTAGATATCGTCAAACAAGGTTTCGGATCATCCAACGACGGAAACACTTCACGACGATTTTTTGCTGATCCAAAAATTACAGCAGAAATAACTGGAGTTGACGAAGAATTAATTGAAAGATTTTCTATAATATTGCAAGTAATCAATTGTGAAGCAAACATAGATCCAGTGAAATTCGATTCATATGCTTACAGAACAGCAGAAATATTTGTCGAAAAATATTCTTGGTATTTCATGCCAGTAACAGTTCACAAAATCCTTCTACATGGTAAGAGAAATAAATAAATGAATAGATAGATAGATAGATAGATAGATAGATAAATAAATTATAACATAGAATTTTCGCAACGTTAAAAATTGCACTTTAATAAAATTTTATATAAAGAACGACTTTTACAGTAAAAAAATATTTGTGTTTTAAATTTAAATTTGGCGATTTTTTTAATCTGTCTAAATTAGGTAAAGAAATTATAGAAAATGCAGGATTACCCATTGGAGCATTATCAAAAGAAACTCAAGAGGCTAGGAATAAAGACTACAAGCGATATCGACTCAATCATACAAGAAAATGCAGCCATGTCCTTACGAATGCAGATATTATGCACATGATGCTTGTGTCTTCTGATCCTTTTATAAATTGTCTCAAAAATGAAACATATAAAAAAATTTATAAATTAAATAAAGAAGCCAAAGATTTACTTTGTTAATAAATTAAAAGTGTTATTTATTAATCGTGTTTAAATTTCAAACAAAATCCCTTTCAAACTTATATTACACGATTTTATGTTAATAAAATGTATTTGTGTTTTTGTACATTGCATAATTATATATTTTATCAAAACAACTTATACATGCATGTATACATACATTAACTTTATTATTATTTTTCCCGTTTTAGATTATACAATTTTTAGATGAAATATTTTTTTCTTAAATGTCTTGTTTTTAAGATATTTTATCGACGTCACACTTTTTGGCTTACCTTGTGTATGTAAATTTGAAGTTTTTTAATTATTACATACATATCAAATCGTATTATAAACAAACATTGCACAATTAATGAGTTATATAATTTTTTCCGCAATTTCCCTATACATGGCACCACTGTGCGCCGTATCAAGTAGAGAAATTCATCCGTCATCCGGGGATATACTATGAAAAAATAGGAAGACTCCGACAAATTGAATCGCAGTGGAAATTAATAATTAAAATAAACACTGCGTCTTTATTAAAAAGACTGACGCAAATTGAAAAATATGTATAAAAAACAGACAATTTATGTAGAATCGTAGCGGTAATAAATAAAGCCATATGCGACAGCTTCAACGCAGCCATAACAAAAAAATATCAAAGGACAAACCGATTGATCCTCCGTATAACTGATACATATAAGACGCCGACAGTACAAAAACGAGGACTGGTCGACGGAGTAGGCTTAATAGCAAAATCGCTATTCGGTACCATGGACGCCGACGACAAAAAAGTAATTGACGAGCAACTCGCAATGCTACACGACGCACAACAATCAACAAAGCACGCTGTATAAAATCAATTAAAAATAATGCAGGCGACTATAGCACACATCGATGAGACTGAAAAGACGGTACAACATAACGAATACCTCCTCGCGAACGCGACCAAAAACTTAAAGCTAGAATTACTAGAAAGCAAACGCGCAAACAACATACAATCGAATTTTATAATTATCAACACAATACTATCAGATTTAACTCGCGATGCGGAAGACGTTTTAGATTACGTCACATTATTAAAAAAGGGTATGATGCACCACAGACTAACGCCTATAGACCACCTAATACAATTGCTTAAAGACGCGAACTCCCAACTCCCGGAAGGAGTCTATTTTCCGTTTAGAGCGAACCAAGAAGAATGGTCAACCATTGAACAATTCGCAATTGTAAGCGTGTACTGCGATAGCACAAATATATACACGATTTTGCGTTTTCCATTAATATCAACGTCTAAATACGAAATATTAAATGTAATTGCACTATTTGTGCCACAGCGTAACAACACATTTTCAATAATAGATATCAGTTACTCTATCATAGCGATAGACGGGGATCAGCACACGTACATAACTTTGTCGCGTATCAATCTACAAAATTGTATAAAAATAAATAAAGATTACCTATGCGAGCGAAACTATCCTACAAATAGGATTAATCCGCACTCCGTGTGCGAAGTCAAAATATTTCTAGAAACCGATAGGTATCACGAAAATTGTACTATTAAAAACATTGCATCTAACTATAGTTTTAGGATAGCATTAAGCGACTCGCACTCATGGCTATATTCCGTACAGGAAAAACGAACTGTAAAACTATACTGTAAAGACCACGGTCAGATAAAGGAAGTTATTGAAAAAAGTGGGTAAAATAACATTGAAGAGTAACTGCAAATTAATGACGGAAGACACAATAATAAAGTCACCTAAGTTGTCACACGATACGGAAATAGAAACGTATCTTCTACCGCAGTACAATATTTCAATACTAGAGAACGAAACAAAACTAAGCACAAATGCAGTGCAACCGACAAAATTAAAACACATTGTCCTACATTCCTCAAAATTAGAGGAATTAAACAAAAAAATTATTGAAATGGACAAAAAATTAAATGAAGAATCAAATTCAATTTTTCAGTCACCGAACTTTATCTATCCAAAGGCTACCAGCGGAACAATTATTGTAATAATACTAGCAGTAATAATAATCGTTATTGTAATAAAAAAGAAAAAACGAAATAGCCCTGAGAAGCGAGTCACATTAGATATAGATGCGGAATATACAATTCTCAGATCTATTTTAAAGCGTAGCAATAGCACACGGTTTTAATTGCGATAGACAAAAACTTCGTACCTCCGTTTTTGTTTTTCCAACGGGGGAGGGATGTTGTGCGCGAAGCACTCGCAACCAATAAAATAATATGATAAAATATAGAATATAGAATATTAAAATTAAACTAAGAAAAGATATCATATAGCTCGCCGAGGAAGGTTCGCTATCACGAGGTGTCAAGTGACATATGCCTCGTGCGCTGCCGGCCGGTCATTGCACTGGCCAACGCACCAACCACCTTAAAGAATTTAGCAAAGCCAGCTTAGCAACAATCATGTCACCGGAAATGCATACTGAGCTTGTGTTTTGACAATTGTTGCTAAGCTCGCGAATATTTCCCGCGCGCCGGACGCGCGCAGGAATGACCATATATGGTCATGCGGAGGACCCGTTGCCCCACTATTATATCAATTCCGCGGCACTACTTAAGCCGCTGCCGAACCGCGGGCCGCGGGATCTGACATTTTATAATCAAGCCGATACGTACGGCCCGCACGATTAGAATACGACAGAGTTCAGGACTTAGCCGCGGCAAACCTCGAGCGAGCATACGACGCGCTATCTTCGAGTCACGCGCCGTATCTAATCAACTCAGTGTAACACGACGCGGCACCTTAGCCGACCGCAACTATTGTGTATCGCAAGATAGAATAAACCTTTTTATTAAATTAACATAAAATCAGTGAGTTAGTGATTTGTGGACCCTGCCAACAAAAGCCGCCTTTTCCGCGAGTTCCTACTCCTTGGGCAGCAACGAACCCATAAAAATCTATTATCACACTGCAAGGTACGGCAAAAATCATTTGTTATACCGCAAGGTATAACAGACGTCAGTTTGCTACTTGGGACTCGATTAAACGATTGCCTTAATTATATCATTTATACGAATCGCACATTATAAAGTTTCAATATACAATTCTTCATTTGGGATTTTTATGCCGCAAGACTTTTCCCCATTGAGCCAATAAAGAACTTGGTTCGTTGGCTCAAAAAATCGTTGTATTTATTTCCTATCACCTATCCTTTCATTCGAAATAACAAGATCTCTCCGAGAGGAGAGTTTTCGACGATACAGCAGGTTTCCAATAGGTGTATCCATCTTCGGAATCAATGCAGAATTTGTCTTTTAAAGGACACATTGTTCCTGACTTCAGTATTACCTTTCCTGCATTCAAGTTTACAGGAACGTAGAAAGATTTTAAAGTAATTTTGGCGACAGCTTGAACCATTACGTCATCCCAGGTTCCGTAAAGGTCAGAGTATTGCTGCACGATATGGCATTGGCCATCTGGATCTGGCCACCAAGGATAAGGCTTCGAGTCGTAGTCTGATTTACTCGTATTACATGTAAATAAATTTCTGCTCCCATAGAGATAGTTCCGTCTTGAAACAGTCTCTTACATTGGGCGTATCCGGTTTTTTGGACATAATCAGCTCGTCCATTATGCACAACGGAGATGTGGTGAAATTCGGCATTTGTATATGATTCGTGAAATTTCCATCTTACATTGCATGACTTCAGCGTGACGGTACTCGGCTGATGTTTAGCTTTCGTATATTGAGATTGTATTCTCCAACGTCAAGTAGTGATATCGTGGTCATATTCAGGTGTTGCCCACCGCAACACCCATCAGAGCGCTTCCACTCGATATAAATATTACAAAGGTAAGATAGAGTAACATAATCTGGAATATATAAGATTTTCAAATAAAGGTAAATAATTATGCTTAATCTAAATATGTATATTATTTGTTAAGCAAACGGAATTACATTACTGCAGGGCGCATGATAAGTTCCTACATATGTTGGTTAATATTAATATATGTGTAAACAGATATTCAGTTTATTCCCTTTTATGATCGTGGAGAATATACAGTATGTGTATTTAGAATTATTATAGTAAACACAAGAAATATATATTAATTTATCGTAAATATTGTTGTTAGTTAATACTATTACACTTGTGTAACATGTTTACGAGTAGTACACGCAGAATATGTATATAAATAAAATAAAATAAGGTGATTCTTTTTGTTTGTTTTCATAGTCGTCGTAATTATGGATAAGACGTAGAGTACGGATAACAATATGTATATAGAGCTAGTAAAAATAAATTATATATATATATAAAGTGTGTATAATACTGGTTAATATGTTGAGACTTGCATATAATACGGCATATAATAAAGTTTTAAGCTAGATTCAGAGTCTACGCTATTGTTAGGCGTATTATGATATTGTTCGGTATCAAATAATAAAAATTCTATGTCATCGGAAGACTTTTCCTGGGCTCTAAAATGATTAACGCATCGTATGTAGCCTCTTATGCAATCTATACATTCAGAGGGAGGTCTTTCAGCGGTAAGGAATTGTTTTCATAGGTAGCATTTGTTACGAATAACATAACCGTAGACAAAATTGTGGTACGCTTTTTCTCGGAATAGATTAGGAATTCTCGTTCCCGCAAGTGGAACATAATTTAATGTCTCCGTAAGTGTAAATCGACCCCTTTGCGCATCGGACTTTATATAAATAGGAATATTTTCGAAATATGCCTGTAAAAGGCAAGCAGGACGTAGGCGGGCACATTTTTATTTTAAGAATAGTGTCCGAGGACAAGAATTTCTCCGGAGTTTGTTATGTTACAGTCTTGTCCGGCGTGTAAGAATATTCCTTCCTACAGAAGAAGATTCCTACAGAAATCTAGGTTTCTGTAATCGCGGTTTGTCTGTAAAAGCTGTGTTAACATAAGCGCATATGCGCGTCGGCAATCATAACAGCACGCGATTGATTGCTGTATGAGGAGTTCGGTGTAGCATAAAGTACAACGTATAAAAAGATTGTCAGGTCCGTCTTTAGCAAAATAAGTCAGAACTTTTTCGTAATATTAGTGGCCTAAAGTGGGAACACGTCGAACGAGACAAATATGGCAAATACATGTGAATTTCCCGGGCTCAATGTAGCCAACGATTCGGCAACATTGACCAAAATGTAAGAAATGATTGACTGATGGTGATGGAGGTTGTGAAATATCCAGTGTTTTAAGACTTCCACGAATCACTGTTGGCATCTGTGAACATACAAAAATATATTAGTATTTCATCCAGGATCAATATGCGCAATTTTCAGTTTATCGATATGTACGATTCGGGTTTGTTTGCCAATCAAAATTTTAACATTATTGTTAAATAGGTGGAATTTTAGTGATGGGGTAGGGTCCGCAGTATTGGACAAAGAATTTTCCTTTAAGTGGTTCCTTGAACAATACATAAGAGTCTTCTTTGAAGGTTTGCGAGTGTAGTCTTTTATCGTAATGTTTGCTTTTCTCTTTTGCTCTCGTAAGATTAAGTCGCGTGTCTTCCTGTAGATTGCGTAATTTATTAAACAAGTTGGACGGGTATTTGTAATAGATGGTTTCGAGAATTTCGTCAATCGGCAAGTGCGCTGAGGGTAGGCGGGGGGAGGCTAGCTTACCGAAGACTAGTTCAAAAGATGAGTATTGTGTTCCCTCACGAACACTAATGTTGTATGAGAACATAGCTAGTTCTATGTAGTCGTCCCAATTTTCTTCCTTATTTACTTGGGTACGCAGATATTCCATTAAAACATGATAAGATCTTTCCAAAGATCCGTTAGATTACGGGTGGTATGCTGTAGTTTTAAAATGCTGGATACCGAATTTTTGTGTAAGATTACGGATTAAAGAGGACAGGAAATTCGTTCCTTGATCAATTAAAATAGCTTTGGGTGTACCATAGGTGCAAATAAAATTTTTATCGAAGGCATCAGCTATAGTTAAAGAAGTAGCTTCTTTCAAAGGAACGGCAACAGAGTATTTTGTGAGGAGGTCCTGCATGGTAAGTATATATCGACTTCCGTTTTTTGTAACAGGAAAAGGTCCCATGATATCGAGGGCGAGTTTGTCAAACGCTTTTCCGGGGCCTCCGGGGGTATCCGTGATGATCATTGGTTGTTTGGTTTTTATCCTGGTCAGTTTCTTTAGCTGACAATTTCGACATTGTTGGATGAATTTCTGAATATCCCTTTTCATCGTGTTCCAGTAATAATTAACTTTTCAAGCGGTTATACGTCTTTATTACGCCTTTGTGTCCACCACAAGCGGACGCGTGACTTTCTGTTATCAAGACTTCTCGGGTTAGAGAGTCGGGTGTCTATTAAATTTTTACAGATAATAAGGTTCAAAGGGATGTTTATTAAATAGGCACGCAGTTGTTTCTCTACGTATCGCTAAGGAAGATCATCGAAGAATTTTGTTTTGCTGATGCTAAGGGATGTCAGTTGGAGTTCAGTTACTACATCAACAAAGGATTGCAAAGATGCGTCTAAAGTTTGGGCCTCAACGCGGGTGCTATTATTAAGCTTTATGGGTAATGATATTAATACTTACTAGTAGAAATTCAAGAGGGGTTCTAATTCGGGAGCTCTGAAGGGGGTGCGGGGGAACTTGTAGGCGTGGAGGGATTTACGGCAGGGAGGGATGATGTCACACGGAGCCCCTGGGAAGAACCGCTTATTAGAAGTAAACTGATATTCCGCATATCAGACGTAAACTATTTAGGGGTGCCTTTGAAAAACTTGATATGTTTTTAAGGGGGGGGGGGTATTGATATCAAAAAACCCTTTCCCTGTTTTGGGTGTTAGATAATGTGCACGGGGGGGGGGGGCAACGTTGCAATAAGCGTTTCATACATTAATCAAGTTGCAACATGTTTTACGATAGCGTGATTGGCTCTAGATGATCACGTGATCTAACTAAAACGTTGGCAACGCTGTAATTTTGTCGGGTATGATGAGTGCTCCAGTTGAAATAAAGGATTAAAAAATTGTAGGAGAGAGGAGGGGGTGTACAATATAAGAAGAGTTCTGACAATGGTACCACATCACTCGTGTGTCACAAGACGGACAGCAAAACTCCTCGATAACGTTGCTCCTCAGTCGATCAGTGGAAGACGGACTTCAAAAGTTTCCCGAAAACAAACGTACAACATGAATTATTACGTTCCGATCCAACTGAATGAGGCGTATGATAAACCGTAAGTATTTTATAATTTTTAAAACTTTTCTGTACATTATATCCTATATTTTTCTATAGCGAGCTATATTCTTTTTTACAATCGCAGCCGCGAGCATTATACTTCTCGCATCTTGGGTAGGAGATACGCTTTGACTGCTATAGCATACAAATACTTGGATGTTGGAATCAACGCGGGATCTATATCCTATGTAGAAATATTGCTTGGTGACAACAAAGGCAACCAGATTATTTTGCCATACGCAACATGGAAGACGTTTATGGATCAACGGGTGGATATTGAATGATTTGTGCAGTCAACTGTATCTTCAAGATTTTCACTTCGCGATCTGATTATAAAACTTGTAAAAATATGCGATTAAAATATTGTAAAGTTGACGTTGCACAATAATTATACGTATGTACATGAAGCCGTCAACCTTACTGTTCCTATTCGAACTTGAAGATTGTGTCGACTATGTATGCTATCAATTGGATCAACATACGTACAGCGTGAGTGACAAATATTAGAAATTTATTACTATTTTGCGTCAAAACCATATCACTAATAAAAGCGACGCTATAAAATTATTACGCGAAAAATATAATAAAATTCGTCTTATGCGAGTTAATTGCTTACGCTTTAGATAATATTATATATGATGCTTTATATGACAATTAAAATGTGTTAAAAAATTATTAAGAAAACTAGTCTTGTAGACTGTGAGCTAATTACTTACGTTATGAATCATATTGTACGTTATGCTTTATATTTATAACAAAATAAATGTATAAAAAATGATATTGTTAGAATTATTTTTTTCTACATATAGCTTTAAGTTAAAAAAATTATTGTATAAATAAAACAGGATAGGGAAAAAAGGGAAATACAAGAGGATGAAAGAATGTAAAAAATGGATATAATATATATTTATTTTTTATTCTTAAATCATCAATTAAACAGCTTAAATACATTTTGTAAAGCCCAATTGTTCACATGATTCTGACATCGTAAAGTGTTTGTAACGTCCAACTTGTTTAGAGGTTCTATGTCTTCGTAATGTGTCTCGATATTTTCGACGTAAGCTTTCTGACTCGCCTCGTCCAGAAGCAAATCACGCAGCCATTCTCGTTTCTCACGTCCCTTGACGTATACAATAATTTCATCATCATCGGTCGTCGTTGTACCCATCACCGCCTTTGTAATCAAACTCCTAGCTATAATGTGTGGAACCATTCCATCATCCCATGATATTACGTGATAATTCTTATTCAACCACATCGCCTGATGTCTCTCCGCCTTGGTGAGACTATGCCATGTTGTGGAGCATTTAAAAACATAATGGGCGAGTTCGAGTCCCTCTTTGAGAGAGGCAAATTCTTTCACAACAAAGCTTCTTCCAACGATGAGACCTTGCAGGTCTACGAACGTTGGTGCAGACATGACTATTGTTTTCAAGAAGACTGATTGACTTCAATGCGTCATAGAGTTATATATCGTCTCATCCCCCTTTCCTTTAATGTACAACGAGACAGCGTTGTTAGGTGATTTTGCGCACAACGTTTGTCAACGGTTGTATTGAACCACGCGATCGTGTATGATGAGGCAGTACGCGGTGGTATTTGTCGGCACATTCTTTTTGCATTTAAATTCTATGCGCACGTTCACGGTTGCGTTCTTGATTTGTTCTGTCGAGAGCAATGATTACGAACGGAGCGTTAAGTAGAAAAGTCGAAACGGTGGGGTTCGACTCGAGATACTCGTATCCATAATAGCCCTTGCAGAAACGCGCGTACATCTCGTACAGAATCGCCCATTTATTTTTATCGTAATCCAAGTTCATATCGTTGTACCGATAACATTCTGAGTTCAGATACAGCTTCACGTTTGTCAATTTGCAATAATCGAATCCGCTTGGGTCCTCGGACACAACGTTCTTTCGACCCGTCTGCAGAACAAAGATGACGTATCGCGGCTTCTCGAGCTGAGTAGCGGTCTTAATGGCTCACGAATGCTTAGTTATTTGTTACAATAGCGGAAACTCGTACATATCCTACGAACGAAAAGCTATGCTCAGGTACCGTCCGCTCTCCAGAGTACGCAACATCGACAACTTATGTATCTCGTTCAGCAGTACGTGAGGTATACGCCATTGTATCTTGGATATATCAACCATAAGTTCCAATTCCGAACTTCCCATCAGACTGCTGTTATCGTTACGCGCACGTATTAAAATTAATTCGTGACGAGCGTTGATCACCACGCGTCTTGTCGTAATCCTCGCAGAACCCCAACAACATGTTGAGGTACGCAAAAATTGAAGTATCCATTCAGGTCCCAACCCGAAATCCAGCCGGCGTTCCTGAGAATCACGTTTTTGTCTGACGATACCGTTGCATAGTTTTTCAGTGTGCTGGTTATTCTGTTGCGATCAATCTATACACAGTCGAGCTCGTATCGAATCTCATCGAACATGAACGCGACACAATTATTTCCCAGTACCACCGAAAATCCCTCGGCTGGTTAGTTTATCATCACTTTTCCATCTATGTACAGAAAACTTTCGAACGGCAACGTGTACAGATCCTGTTGCTATATGGGTATTCGTTTCTCATCGTTGTGCCCGAACGTTGTGTTGGCAAATGGGTCGTACGTATGAGTCTCGATCTTGACGATGTGATCATCGATGATCGACTCGTTCCCGATGTTTAGAATGTCTATCATCGTTATCATACGTTCCGCACCGCAAAACCCAGAGATTGTAAAAATTTAACGTTTGACGCGTTGAGCGTCTTTTTCTTGGAACAACAGGATGATTGAATATTTTTAAACGTCGTCGCAAAAATATCGGATGACTGTTGGAACGTTGGCATCAGTGTGGTGATAACGTTATCTTTCGCGCGCTGCGATGTGTTTAGCACGAGCATCTCACGTTCGCGTTATTGTTGCAACCGTCGTCGCAAGTGCAGTCTGACGATGATTCTTCTCCTCGAAAATCAAGCAATCGTCCGTTCGGATCGACCGCGCGTATTGTCAGATCCGTACTACTGTCAGAATGCACTGCACAATGATTGGCAGATAAATGATCTGGGCGGGCCTTTCCGATATCTTATATCCTGGTGGCGCCCTTGGTGAAAACTCATGCATCGTGTGTACATTCTTATTGTTGCTGTACGCGCTCGCGGTCACGTTGCATTCCACGCGAATAATGTTTACGTTCATTTTGTTGATCGACGCATCCAATTCGTGCCATTTTCGCGGTAGCAATACACTGCGCTTCGGTAAGAATCCCAGCAGCGATCCTATATTGTTAGGTTTACCAAAATGTAGGCGCATTTGATCTCGCATCTCATCGTATTGTAGTTTGCGCAAAGCGTTATCGGATACTTTCCGTCATCATCATCGTTGTTTCCACACGTGACGTTATCGACTTTTTCACTGGAACGAATTGTCGTGTTGCGGACGTTTGCACGAAATTGTGCGTTTCAAAAATTCGTTTATAGCTTGCAGTTCGTACGATCCCTCGGGAATCGTAATCTCTGTGTTGTCTTTGTCAAAGTAAAACGTATTGTTTGAGGCATTCACGTTTGGTATCGTGTTATAGGTTATAAGTTTCAAAAATCGCTAGACCAAGCTCGTAATCATCGTCGCTTAAATCTGTAGCCGGAGAATAGTGTGCCGCGAGAGCGCTGCTCTTGCCGCTCAGCGAAAACGTCAGCGACATGATAGTGATGTAATATTGAGTCTTTGCGGTACTAGTTCAGCTTTTTAAATTCACACGTGCTGGAAAAACTGCAGGCAGAGTTGTCCACAAATGCTCTGATTGTAGGTTTGATAGAACATTCGATTATATTCGATTGCTGTCACTCCGTCCCCAAAGTATCGTACTAGTTTTCTAGGCGGTCGAAGATTGCCGAAATACGCGACGCGATTACTCCTTTTTGCGTATGCCACTCAGTGAGTACCGGGACCTGCCGTATCGTCCAAATTTACGATACTAGAACATTACGGGCGCGCGCTGCGCGCGCGCTATTTGACTTTTCACTTTAAAAATAATAATAATTGCAATTTGATTTTCTCTATCTTTCGTTTACATTAATCAAACGTCTTCTGCAATTTTGAATAAAAAAATGTAAAGTTTAATTATACATATATACATACATACATACCTACCTACATACATACAGACCAACATACATACCTACTTGCATACTTACTGCTACCTAGCTACCTAGCTACATATTTATCTAGTTACGCTCGCTCGTTTGCTCCCTCCCTTCCTCCCTTTTTCACTCACTCACTCGCTCACTCCTTACTCACTCCTCGCTCACTCCTCGCTCACTCCTCGCTCACTCCTCGCTCACTCCTCGCTCACTCCTCGCTCACTCCTCGCTCACTCCTCGCTCCCTCCTCGCTCCCACCTCGCTCCCTCCTCGCTCCCTCCTCGCTCACTCCTCGCTCCCTCCTCGCTTCGCGCGCGCTACTTAACTTTTTATTTTTTACTTTTTAAAAATAAATTACAACAATAAATGTATAGATAATATTTATACAAATTTGACAGCTGTCAAAATTGCAATGACAGCTACTCTTGCAACACAAAGTATGCGCAGCGAGAGAACCAATCGGCATCGCGGAAAAGCGACAACAATAAACTTCGAGAAATGCAAGCAATCGACTTTACATGCTTTTTATTAGATAGGACTACTCTCGTTTAGACGCGCGCCACTCGTCGGTAACGCGTTACGCATGAAAACACCTCTGAAATATGGAATATGCGCGCGTTTTGTCAGTTGCGTCAATTGTCGTCGCACGTTCGTCATTGCACCTGCGGGTAGTGTTAATGTTTCTTTGACGTTTTTTTTTTCTTCTGTACACCTTTTCCGTGTTTGTATGGGGCGAGATACAGTCCTCGTCCGCGTTTGTACGAGGCGAGATATAAGCCGTGACCTTTCATCGCGCGATTGTGACGCTGTAACTCCTCCAATTGACGTCGTGCGGTTTTGTTGTCGTTCACCGCCTTTGTCACACCAGCCGCTTTACCAATCAAGGATCCAGTGCACTCAATATTGGTAAAATCGGTAATGCACCGCCTCGTTTTGCAGCCTGAAGTATACGTTTTTTTTTCCTCGATTTTTTCGTTGAATTCTTCTTCATACCCATACCGATTTTCGTCTTGGCTTTCATGGCTGCCCAAACAGCAGCAGCTGCCGCTCTTTCCTCAAGAGGTGAATCTTTCGCGATTACTCGCTTTAGCGCTTTGTCCCCGAGTATCTTGTCCGCCGCGTGTTTGTCGGTGAGCTCGTTGCTCCGGGAGACGCAATGTCGTGTTCGCGACACGCCGCGTCGAGCGGATTTATATTTCGGTCACTTTTGCCAATCGCTTTTTTAGCCGATTTTTTACCCGGATCGCAAAACTGGTAATCGGGAATATGTAGCTCGAAAGGAAGAGCGTTTATCGCACGATTTAGCAAATGACCACAGCCTCTTTTTACCATCGCGATAGCTGGCATTCGACACAATTCTTGATCAAGTGAAAAGTACGTGAACGAACGTGAAACAAACGTTAAAAGTGTTGTAAGCTGATTACAACCGTATCTATCACAATTGCAAAACGCATCTTTCGAAAGACGTTGCAAGAAGCACCTCTTTCGAAAGACGCACAAGAATTCGCCGCGTTCACGGAAGTCCCAAGTAACTTCCGTAAGATTGCAACATCGCGCTCATAAACAGTTCTGTATCGCCCTAGAAATAGGTCCTACGCTGCACAATTAAACTGCAAGGCTACCGCGTTCCGATGTCGAAACGCTTAGCCTCGCGGAAGCTACCGACGCCCGGTCATTGGCGCCTAAAATTGCGCCAAAAACCAACATATATAAGCGCGACCACGCCGTGACCGAGCGGAGAGTAACATAACAATGTCCGAGCTACGTCGCGTACTACAAACCTTATCGCAAGTGATACCTAACACCGCTACACCTGACTGTAATCGCCAAGCAAGAAATAAAGAAGTAACGAAAAAGCAAGTAAGGAGTGTTCCTTTTCTCATACATCGAGCCGAACCTTCACCCTTTGGGTCTTAACCCCTAAGGCAGGACGAATCCCAACTACTTACAAGAAAGAATTCCCGAAACGAGCAAACGCTCACAACAAAACAATGTTAAAACGTTAATAACGTGAATAAAACATTGAATCGTTGCTGACTCTTTATGTTGGCTCTACATAATAAAAAATATATATTAACAATAAACGCATGTAGTAATATTTTAATTTTTATACAATAAAAACTATTATGTATGTTAATTTACATTGAATTATATTAATTCTATATTAATTTAGCAGTCATCTTCAACAGGATCGCCCATTAGTATACACAGTGATAACGCGTCACGCCCGACCATAATAAGCACAGCGATCACGCCCAGCCATGGCGAGGTAGCGTCACGACCGCGCGGCCATTGATACACGCTGCAATGAGCTTATCTTTCTTCGCGCAACCATTGATACCCGCCGCGATGAGCCTATCTTCTTTTTTTACGCTTTCTCTGTCCGTACGCTACATTCACACACACGTACACATACTCTTATACATAAAGCATACGCTGCACTCACCTACCTATAAATAGGACGTTCGATTCCGCCATATAGTCAGATTCCGAAAACATGAGATTCGTGCGACAGCCGTTGACGATATGCGTTACGAATTACGATGACAAATTACGACTAATGGGGGATGACGGAGAGTGGCGCAAGTATGGCGCGATGCTGCCTACTACCACGATCACTACGCGCGATCATTTGCAGTATCGAATTGCGGTAAAACCAGCATTATAATAAACTTGTTGGAATGTCCGCACAGTATACGTTTCGCGAATGTGTATGTGTACTCGAAATCTGTGCAACAGCCGAAATATCGGTATTTGGAGAATTTGTTGAGATCGATGAATGAAATTAACTATTTTACGTTCTCCAATAACTGTGACGTCATTCTACCAAACGAAGCGCATCCAAACTCAATTTTCGTTTTCGACGATATTGCGACAAGCAGGATGCTGTGAGAGAATGTTTTGCGATGAGTTGGCACTCGAACGTCGACTGCTTTCATCTCTATCAATCATACACGAGAATACCTAAACGTCTTATACGCGACAACGCGAACCTGTTCATCCTGTTTAAACAGGATGGTACCAACCTGAAGCATGTGTACAACGATCATGTTAAGAGGATGCTAAAACCGTGTGTTTTACCGACATTCTGTATTTATCACTTAATTTCGAATTGAATTTAAAGAATTGATAATCCTTTTACACTTTTAAAGTACGTACACAAATGAACCCGGGGACGATTAGATAAAGACCAAAAATGCAAAAAATTTTTTAAAATTTATTTGTTCATAAAAATATTTGCTTCAAAATACAAGTTATGTAGTTTATACGTACAAATAAATGGTGTTCCCGGGTTCGGAATAGATTGAGGAATAAGATTATAATCGTCAAATTACGATTACAAGCCATACAAAAAAGATATTTTAAAAATAGAAGCGCTTAAATGAATAAAATTTTTGATCACATAAATATGTTTTTTTACGGCTTGTAAACGTAATTTGACAAATATAGTCTTATTCCTTCTATTCCAAACTGCGAGACACCATTTATTTGTAAGTATAAGCTATATAACTTGTATTTTAAAGCAAATTTTTTCATGAACAAGGATAAATAATGACTCTGCATTATCGACCTCAATCAAGTTTGATGGGCAGTTTAGCATCCTCTTAACACCGATATAAAATGATTTTTTGCGTTATGTCATGATTGTTGGTAGCGTGATTATGAACTCCTAGTAATAGACAAGGATAGCTCACTTACTAACGATACAGAAGAGGATTTAACGAGTTCGCGGTGCTGCGAAGCGATTAATCGTCATCGATACTTCGTTGGGGATGAAACGTGAGCGATCGACGCTCTCTGTCAACATGATTGGCAACAACGAGACGCGTGAGCGCGAGAAAATCGCGAAGGAGATTAAGAAAACGAGCGAATCGATTTGTGAAAAAAATTGCGCTTTGAAAACCGGTAGGATTGAGGAGAATTTTGCGGCAGAGACACTTCGAGCCGTTCATTGAGCCGCTGCAAAAGATCGTTGATAATTCCGGCGTCTACGCGATAAAGGACGAACCGCGTGTCGATGATGTAGGCGTCGAAATGTCGTCACCCAGAAGGATGCGATACTGAATAAGATACAGAGAAAACGAAAAGACACTCCGGACCATGCATTAAATGAATCAAACAAATGGATGCGATATACGTCAAACGATGCAATGAATATACCGTCGCCGTCGGTGCAGCGTACGTCCAACGACGCAATAGATCCGTCAGCGATAACGTCCACACCGCGTACGGTAGCTGTACAATCAACGATTGAAGCTCCAAAACCGTTAAACAAGGCTCTCGAAACTGTTTTTCAATCCGCCGACGATTCGTTTGCGACAACCGTTCGAAATCGATTACAAACGTCAAAGGATCTAGAAACGTTATCCCAACATTTGGGATCACTGGATCAAAAGTACATCGGAGATTTCCTCAGCGGTCATGGTGAAAAGAAGAAAATTATGGATGCCGTGTACGGCGTTCGTTTAGAAAAAGATGGTATGATGTTGGGTAATAAAACGTTTGATGTCAACAGTAGTGATCACATAATTATTGGTGTAAAATACGTTGATACACATAGTCTTTATGAGCTGATCTTTAAACGATATCTCGATGATTCAATCTACATGGAAAACGATAAACGAAAATACAAAGATATATTGTTAGCTACAAATATGCATAAACGTAATTATGTTACACACGGCCGATTAAATTATTATATAATTGCACCGTTATTAAGATATGATTTTACGAGCCGAATGGGATTACCTCGCGCTATGACGCCAAACGACGATACGATCGGAAATGAATTATCTCGCGCTATGACACTAAACGACAATGCGATCGAGTATACCAATGTGTACTGGGACGATCCTAACGAATTGGTGGATCATCTACGGTTGCTCGAAGCCTCACATCGGGCTGGTCATAACGCTCACGACAACGAGATACTGTCTATCATTGAAGAACTTCGCGAGGCAGGCCTTATTATAAATTAACTCGCGTATCGTCGAAACGAATCCGTTGATCGATGTCACTCCATACATCATATCAAACCTGAAAACATGAAATTATCGAAATCTGATGTTAGTTCCGAAAAACGACGACTCGTCGAGGAATTGCATGCTTCAGCGAGAAAAAATTTTCCACGGAGACATGTCATAGTTCGGAGATACGACGATCTGTGGCAGGCCGATATCGTCGAAATGATTCCGTACTCACGTTTCAACAGAGTTACCACTACATACTCACCGTCATCGATGTGTTTAGCAAGTACGCGTGGGCTATACCGCTCAAGAGCAAAGGTGGAAACGAGACAGTTGACGCTATCGCTGAGATAATTCGAGAGAGCAGCAGATGTCCGAGAAATTTACAAACCGATATGGGGAAGTAGTTTTACAACGCCAACGTGCAGAAACTATTGCAAAAACATAATATTAACCATTATTCCACGTACTCGGTAATGAAGGCGTCAGTCGTCGAACGCTTTAATCGCACGCTGAAGAACTATATGTGGAAGCAGTTTACGCTCAATGGCAATTACAAGTGGATCGACCTGTTATCACGTCTCGTGTCGAATTACAACGCTCGGAAGCACCGAATGATCGGTGTGCGACCCGTCGTAACTCCCGCGATGGCTGAAAGACTCTTGAATACGGTATACAGCACTATAAAGATTGCTGGTCCAGCGAAATTCAAAGTAGGCGACTCTGTACGCGTGAGCAAGTACAAGACAATTTTCAAGAAAGGTTACACACCAAATTGGACATTGCATCGTGCAACTCACCCGGACGTATTTGATCTGGTGGAGAAAGTATTACACAGGAAAGGAGACAAGGTTTACGTCAAGTGGTTGGGATTCGATGGATCACACAATTGATGGATACACAAAGACAGTGTTATTTAATCTCTATACAAAGTACTTTTATTATAATCATATAAGAAAATGATTGAAATATATAATGAAATATATAATTTTTATGGCATATATATGAAGCATTTTCATTATTCTTCCATCGTCCATTTCTAACATAAATTATTCAATTAATTAAAAAACAAATTATTCAATTAATTGAAAAACATAAAATGTAAAATATATTATACAATATGTGTAACATGTAAAATACATAAAGCATTAAATGTAAAATTATAAAACAAGTGTAAAATGTAAAATACATAAAATATAAACTATAAAATATGCGAAACGCAAGATGTAACATTAAAATATAAATGTAAAGTATAAAATACATAAAACGCAAATATAAAATGCCTGTACAATACAAAAATATATATATTATAAAGATATTTGATAATGTCCCCACGGTAATGTCTTTACCGAATCAGGTACGAGATACCGCTTGTCGTCGTATGGACTTAGAGCGATTTTCGTTTCATGTACCGTGTATACCTCATGCAGTTTAGATCGTATGTACGTCTGATGACGCGTCATCTCTATCTCATCTCGCAGATACCGCATGTAGTCGTCGAATGTTATCGTTCTTGTGACAACGTTACACTTTACACCCTTTGCCTTTTTAGTATCATTCTTTCCATCCACCTTTAACGCATACATTTTCGCTCTGAGTCCAACGAACTCGGTCATTATTGCACCGTTGTTCTCGTCCTTTATTAGCCCGGGAACTTTCTTATTCGCGAGTGGCATATTGTACGCGTTACCAGTTGGATAATTGCTCGTGTCGAACCTTGTGATATCGCATTTTATATTTTCATATACGTCGTCGCACTCGATGATACATGAGACTATCAGTATCTGTGTACATCACTTTAGATTTGTCATGGTACAGCGGTAGCATGTACTCGTAATGAAATTCATACAAGCAAATTTTCGATATGTCTAATATACACATACCTACATAAATCGGCTTGTTGAATTTCACCTTAAGTTTTCGAAGTTCGGTGGCAATTAAATTTTCTGAAAAAATAGTACGACTGTAAAAGTTTGCTTTAGCGATTATTGCCTCTTCGTCGTATCGACCTTTCCATTTTGTCAAAAGTTTTACATCGATATGATTCCGCATATTTTCCATAGTTTTCCCGAATACGGCGTTATTCATCAATTTGTACAAATTTTTCTCAAAATCGTTTTTCGCAAAAGTACGAAATTGTGTGTTTAGCTCTAGATAATCGCGAAGCCATGCGGATTGAACGAATTGTAATACACGGTGTATCTGTGTTACGCGGAGACCATGACGCATACATTGCTGCAAGTGGCGATAATGAATGACGTACTGCTTCTTATCATGCAAGGTCGCTAGAAGTTTACGTTTTCGCTTGCCGGGCGGTTTATCACGCGTCGGACGGAACGGTAGGTTAGTGTGTCGATCGTGCAGATGTTGCGGATATTCCAGATCGACTTCGAGAATGTACCTTGTGGGCGAATCAACAGCGATCGCGTTCACATTAAAATTTGAAACGTCTTCGACCCATCGAAATTCTCCATAAGGCAACGGTTGACACATTGCCCATCCGTACAAATTATTCACGTCGAAATACATAAGGTACGACGATGGTTTCGATTGGTCGTACGTCTGCATGTACTTGTTGTTAGCCTGTGCGTATCTGCTGGAACATTGACTCAGACCTTCGCGTATACCGCGCTCGATAAACATTACCATATCGATGTCGGTGAGCAACTCGAAATTGACACGCGTATATTTAAGCATAGCGTCCCATGTGAAACCTGGCAATGTATAGTAATGCGCGAGATCGGGACCATAACTTTCGACACATTTGTCACGAAAATTTTCAAAAACGTCGGCTAACAACAACACATCTGTTTTCAAATACAGATCGCTGTATTCGCACAGCGTTCGAATAGAGAAGCGATCCCATACGTTCTTGGCGTGCGCGTAATCGTTCTCGGACACGGTATCGCCCGTCAACGAATTAAAGAATGATTCGCGCGATGGCAAACGCGTTTCCTCTAACTTCTCGACGCAGTCAACGTATTCGTATGAAAATATGCCTTTAAGAGTCAATAAATCGAATTCTTCGTTAGATAGATTCGAAAATTCATTACGTACAATTTTGAGTTTCTCTTTACCGAGAAATGATGCCAATTTTTCAGGACTGGAATTGAGAAATTTATATGAATCTATGAATCGTAATTTTATGTAGCTATGTGGGTATAATTTGTTAGCAGTACCTGTAACATGCTTTGTAAAAGAAATATATTTTTCTTTTGTGATGGGAAGTACGTCAATATTCCCTTTGAATGCTGTAGCCATTTCCCTGATAATAAAATGTGAATCGTATCCGGATAAATTATGGAAAATAACCGATATGTACAACACATTTTGATAATATAAATTACAAAGCGAATGCGCGATAACGACCAGTGAGATGACAATGATCACGCACTTGTGTATCATCCGGTGTAAACGGCTTATCACAAATATGACATCGCGTCGCGCTACGATGCTTCCCATTGCTCTTTCGATAAAGTTTCCATGGGGACATTAGCAGATAAAATTGATTTTACACGATGCGCTAATTCTTCTAGTTGTTTAGCGAACCATACGATACAATCTTCATCGCGACGAAACCGATACCCCGATAACGCGTCGTCGTACGAACAGTGTATGTAATATCTTAGGCTAAATACTTGATGATGCTGGTACGATGTTTCCATATCCTCCTTTTCCGTCTTCTCCAATGTACACTTCAAGTCAGCGTAGACGACAAATGGCACACGTTCCTTATTGTTAATGTTGCGAAAGCTCAGCCATTTCTCGTCTTCAGCAAGTAGTTTGATAACGCAGTTGTTCATTTTTTGGTAGTCTACGCTGTGGGCATCCAACTTTTCCTTTGAACTGAAGTAATGTACCCACCAAACACCAAGTTACATGTAACATTCCTGTTAGTTATAATTTCCCACTCAACAATGTAATTGTAATATAACACACGTGTTATATTACAATTACATTGTTGAGTGGGAAATTACAACTAACAAGCACGTTACATGTAACTTTGTTTGCTGGGTAGACACCTGCAAAAACAAAGAGATTTTTTTTATTTTTAATTATAGGATAGAAGAATTTTGTTTCTTTTTCATTACATTTTTGTGTGTGTACTTACCGATCGCAAATGTATTTTCTACATTTGTGTCTGCTAATTTGTGAGCTAACTAGACGAGACAGATCCTTGATGCATGCAAAGTGCCCCACGTTGTCTTCGCGCGGATCTTCTATGTATAGCAAGTTAGCGTGTTTTTTCTTTTTATCGTCGGAGAGCCGCAACAAAATAATTTTTTCTTCTCGTTCAATCCCGTAGACGTTAATCGAAATATTATTTAGTCTCTCGAATTTCTTAATGTCTTTTAACTCGATTGGAAACTTAATGTCACTGAAATTCAAAACGTTTGTATAATGTGGGTACGATGACTCCCTATCACTGTGGGTTTCTGCAGGATATAAAGCGGCTACCACCAACCATGCGAAGCATGCATTGTCCATTGATTTCACGTTAACAATCGCATGCTTTGTGACTATTTCTCGCGGTAATGTAACGTGACATCTTGCGCGCATAGGATTGTATTTATTTACATTTACAGTCAAATTCTGTATACGCGACAGCGCCCATTCACTGTCGCGTTCTTGAAATTCCTCGAGGATGCTAACGTGGGCTCGATAACGCACCGCTCATACCACTCATCCAAGTCTGATGTTCTAAAGAGATCACTGTTTTTCGTGGTAATACTTTTATCGGCACGTTTGTCGCCCGTTACAAATACACCATTGAACGCAGTGTTCACTTTCACAGAGTTGTGTCTTTCAATAGCGTCCCGCACTCGCTCGAGTACTATACCACCAGCGTCTTCTTAAAACCTTCGCGGTTCAATATAGTTCGCATTGATAACCGTACCTGTCAGAACGCGATTCTCGAATGCGGTGTCAGTTTTTCGTCATACGAGTCTGTCCGCGTTGTCACTCGCGTAATTACCGCCGACGTGCACAAAACGTTTTTCTTCTTGTGTCTTTTTGCCCGCGAGTCGCGCAATTCTCGCCACCAAAGATTGTCTATGGCCAACGGTAAGCCGAGGACGCGCGACTACATTCCTCGAGTTGTTCGATACACTCATTGCATCGCTGCAACCACTCTAAACCTTCACCTAAGGTTGCGATTCTGTCGGCTTGCTCTAACAGTTCGCGTTCTTCTTGCTCGAAATGTGTCATGTTTTTTTAATACTGATTTTTCAATAATTATTAAGTCTTTACACTGCAAACCGGACACAAATTACTGGGTATCAATACAAACATGGGCTGTCTGCAATTTGAGCAATATTTTCTATCCAGCCTACCAAACGCATTAATAATATGTTTACTAAAAGCGTACATTATACCGAAATCTGTGTCAGATATTTGCATAATGCATTCGGTACATGCCGAATATGTACCACCCGTGGTGTAATAAAAGTATATACCACAATGTTTCGATCTTACGGTTATGGCACTTCCGCAAGTGTCAAATGTTTCTCAACGGCATCGATATAATCCTCGCTGTCCTCGCTGTAATCATCTCTAATGTAGTTACTATTGTCACGTTCTGATTTTATGTCCGTTTTGGGTCAATACATTTAAGTAATTTACCCGGGGATGGACAAGTTTTTGAGAAATATTAATCTTCACCGAAAAGATAGCGAATTTTATAAGTTTGATATCGAGGATCTTTTTTCTTTATATTTTTAAAATGAAGAAAGTTAATTTCAAAATCAATCCTGATGAGTTTATATTTGTTTTGTTCTTTAGGCTTTTGGGAAGGTTGAATCAAGAGTTTATCTAATTCATAAATAAATTTTAGATGATCGCGATTAAAGATTATCGCTTGATTAATTTGATATCTCAGTCTTTTAATTCGCCTTTTAATACGCGCCTACCACCCTTTTTGGGCATTTAATATTTAAAGTTAGATTAAAGTTAATAATACTCAGTTGCCACACCGGAGGAAAAGTCAGGATTCAAGTCTGTTGCCACACAAATGTCAGCGACAGGGCCCGAAAGATCTGTCTCAATGCTCTCGGCAGCGACAGAGTTTGAATTCGATCTGTTGTTACTCAAAGACAGCGACAGAGTTTAATTTTGATCTGTTGCCACTCAAAGGCAGCGACAGAAGTTGAATGGAAAACTACATGATCTTGAAGAGAAATTAACTTAATTACCTTTAATTCCAAAATCTTACTTCGAAACAGCAAACTGAGGCTGAATTCTAGGATAGATACGCTAAGAACTTCGATTTAAGATCGCTCAAGTTAAAGGTTATGACAACCCCAGACTAACTGAATCACTGTCGGACTAACCCGAGTAAATATCGCGATTGAGAATAGACTGTTTGAAGCATGACTTCCGAAGACGAAGACTTAAGACTATGACTGAAGAAGACTTAGACTTATACAAGACTGACTAACAGACTAACGCTGAGCATTTGGCTCATTTATTTATACTTAATTTCCCTCTATTTAAGCTGCATATTTTTCTTCTACGCAAACTTATTTTCTTGTGGAGGAGGAATGTTTAGTCTCAGTAACCCTATGCTCAATCGATTTTGATTTCGATTTTGATAATACCAGCAACCAAATAAGAAATCAATACAGCAACCGAATAAGAAATCAATGCTCATGTATTCCATTATTTAGATTCAGTTTTAAAGTAATTATTACAATTTAAGTTTAAATGTTCCCGCGTACGTTACACTTTCCCCCTTAAGTCATACGTAGTACATTATTACTACGTATGAGCTTGGTCTTAAAAACATAATAATAATAATAATAATAATAATAATAATAATAATGATAATAATGATAATAATGATAATAATGATAATAATGATAATAATGATAATAATGATAATAATGATAATAATGATAATAATGATAATAATGATAATAATGATAATAATGATAATGATAATAATGATAATAATGATAATAATGATAATAATGATAATAATGATAATAATGATAATAATGATAATAATAATAATGATAATAATAATAATAATAATAATAATAATAATAATAATAATTACATTGGTTGGAAGATTTCTTTGTATCGCTTGTTTGTTAGTGAATTTCGATATATGGTATCTTGTTGCTAGGAAACGTTTAAACATTAAAGGTTGGTTGCAAAACGACTACATGTTATCCTTTTCTTTAATATATTTATTAATTTTAATTTATTTAATGTTGATTCGAATAATTTTGATTATTAAAACAAGATTAATGAAGCAAGATTGATTATCCAGTTTGAAGGACTTGTATGCGTTTGCTTTATCTCTTTTCGTATGGAGAGACGGACAGAGAGAGAGAGAGAGAGAGAGAGAGAGAGAGAGAGAGAGAGAGAGAGAGAGAGAGAGAGAGAGAGAGAGAGAGAGGGAGAGGGAGAGGGAGAGGGAGAGGGAGAGGGAGAGGGAGAGGGAGAGGGAGAGGGAGAGGGAGAGGGAGAGGGAGAGGGAGAGGGAGAGGGAGAGGGAGAGGGAGAGGGAGAGGGAGAGGGAGAGGGAGGGGGAGGGGGTGGAGAGGGAGAGGGAGATGGAGAGGGAGAGGAAGAGGGAGAGGGAGAGGGAGAGGGATTGATTGATTGATCTTTTATTAGCTTTCTCAGCTATTTTCAATACATATATATACAATTTTATGCTACATTATTAAAAACAAACTTTTTTAGCATTCGTTTTAAACATTTCTAAACGATTACAATGTTTAACTTCGGGTGGTAATGCGTTATACATTAACACACCCTCATAAAATAAACTTTTTTGCGCGCTTCTTGTTTTTCGAAATTCAATAACAATATCCCCTGTCTGCCTAGTTTCGCGTTCACTCTCTACTATTCTAAGTCTATTACTAAATTGCTCCGGCATCATATTATTTAAAATCTTAAAAATAAATATGCACGTGTTGTAATACAGCCTTTGTTTTATGGTCATAAATTGCAACGCTTGGTGCATACATTTAACTTTGGTACGTCTGTCACATTGCAATATGACTCTCATAGCTCTATTTTGCGCTTTTTGGAGCCTACTTAACTGTGTATCTCCCATATCTAATAGTAGCGTCGCACAATACTCAAAGTGAGGTGCTATTATTGTCTTGTATATCGTACATCTAGTGTAAGCCGAGATAAAGTTCCCTATTCTATTTAAAAAACTTATCTTCTTCCCTATTTTCTTTAGCATGTAATCACAGTGACCGTTAAATCTAAGTCTATCGTCAATAATTATACCCAAGTACTTTATTATTTCTACACGTTCAATCTCATTTCCATCCAAACATCTCACAGTAGTATTGCCTCTCAATTCTTTTCTTATCCCTCTAACTAACATATATTTTGTTTTCCCCGAATTCATCTTCAGTTTATTAATATTCATCCATTCCTCCACTACGTTAAATGCAATATTCAATTTTCTCTCTACTTCCGTACTACTCTCACTTGTTACATATATTAGGGTATCGTCCGCAAACATTTTTATATTACACATATCCGAGCAAACGTTAACAATATCATTCATATATATTATAAACAACAATGGGCCCAATACCGAACTCTGTGGCACTCCGTATTCCGTAGTCATTATCTTAGACCACCTATCATTAAATTGAACTTGTTGCATTCTATCTTTTAAGTACGACCTAAACCATTCTAGAACTGTTCCTGTAATACCATACTGGTATAATTTCTCTAATAATCTTTCTCTATCAATTGTCTCGAAAGCTCGTTTAAGATCTACAAAAATAACTCCTACTATTTGTCTCTCACTAATAATCAATTTCCATTCATCTATAACTGTTTGAATTGCTGTTTCACACGAATAATTTTTCCTGAAGCCCGACTGATGTTCCCGTTATGATATTATTACTTTCTAGGTAGACCTCAATTTGCTTTTTAACTATTATCTCTAATACTTTTTCATATATTGGTAATATATTAATAGGCCTATAATCACTTGCCCTCTTAGGTTTCTCTACTTTTGGTATTGGAATTATCATGGATGTTTTCCACTCTTTCAAAAAACAACCTTCACTCAATGACTTATTTATTATATCACAATATTCCTCTTCTATGGCACAAAATACCGTTTTTAATATATCGCTAGTTATTCCTTCTTCTGTACCTTTCTTTTTTGGTAATTCCCTAATGATTTTTCTTACTTGTTCTGTCGTAATTGATTCAAATTTTTCTAGCTCTCCCTTCTTTTCAATACAATAAATAGTTCTCTTATTTGTGCTCGTTGTATAATTTTTATCTATAGATTTTATTATGTCTTTAATACTTTGTATATAATATAAGTTAAATTTATCAGCTATATCACACTCTATATTATTGTCTAATATTTCAAAATCTATGTTTCCTACAAATTTCGCGCCTATTGGTCCTCCTCTAATAATTTCTTTTAATGATTTCCACATAGTTGTGGGATTGTTACTATTATGATCAATCATGTTTTGGAGAGGGAGAGGGGGAGGGGGAGGGGGAGGGGGGAGAGGGAGAGGGGGAGGGGAAGAGGGAGGGGGAGGGGGAGAGGGAGAGGGAGAGGGAGAGGGAGAGGGAGAGGGAGATGGAGAGGGAGAGGGAGAGGGAGAGGGAGAGGGAGAGGGAGAGGGAGAGGGAGAGGGAGACGGAGAGGGAGAGGGAGAGGGAGAGGGAGGGGGAGGGGGGAGGGGGGGAGACTTTCTAGTTGTTACATCATGCGACATGGAGGGGCGATTGGACTCTTCGCGTAAGAGGAAGGTATTCTCCCGAGGTGCAATCTAACACCTTGTCCGGTATGCTACCTTTTATCTTTGCCCGCTTAATACATCAGGCTTATTATTTAAATGATTAATGTACCTTCTCCCTTTTAGTCATACGTGGTATTTAAATTACCACGTATGAGTTTTAATTACATTTAATAATGGAATTAATAACGATTACATTTGGTATAAGTGTTTAGTTTGTTTGTATATTTAATATTCATAATCTATAATGATTATAATGATGTCGAAATTTTGTTATTTGTATATATATATTGATAATTAATAATTAGTAATATATTTTGGTAGTAGTTATAATAGTTACTTAAAAGTAATGATTAGTAATAATAGTAATTATAGTAATACTTGTTTAGTAATAACAATTAATTATCAAACTGTTTATATCCGTACATATTTAATGCTACTGCCTCGTCTATTTCTTCTTTTTTGTTTATGTAAACTTCTATACATTCCCTACATTCTCTTGCTGGTTTTACATATATTAGCTCTTTAGAACACTCAAAGCATTTCATCACAGATTCCCATGCGTCCTCTTCTAATAGTTGCGTTCTATAGCCGTGGCAGTCCTTTCTTGTCAAACGGTATTCCCTAAACAGTAACAGCGCAAACACAGTCGTCGCCATGGATATTCTTTCTCTACGTAGCATCTCTCTTCTGTCCGCATACAGATACTCCGTAGCAAATTTTTATAAACAGTTGGATGGTCGATGGGGCGCACTCCATCGATTTCTATTTTTTCATTGATTGGTGGTCTCATCTTTAAGATTCATAATTTTCATTTATGTTAGATTTTATGTTTTAATGTTAGATTTTTAAATTTATATATATATATTTTACCTTGTCTCTTCTTCTTAAATGTTAAATTAAAACTTTTATTGAGTCGTCTGTACGTTTCTATGGTTGAATTTGCACTGAAACTGTTCACAAAGGTTCTCTGCCTCTGTTCTCTTATCTATCAACACTTTAGTTTTCGTCTATCTCCCTTCGTTCGCTTATTACAGTCTGAGGTTTTAAATTTCATCATAAATGATTATACTTGTTTTGGTTTATATATATACTGGTAATTTTAAAATGATAATAATGATTTTATAATGACGTAATAATAACTAGTAATATAATAATAATAACACAGGCACACAAAAAAAAAGTGGTTGGTCCGGCGGACTAGACTAGTCAATCCTTATGTATTTCGACCCGCTGAATCCAAATTCAAGGTCAGAATTGCTAAATTGGCTCATTTTTTTCTAACCTTAAAAAGAAATTTTTTTTTAACGTTGGTCCGACAGACCAGACTAATCTATTTTTATGTATTTTGACCCGCTGAATCCAAATTCAAGGTCAGAATTGCTAAATTGGCTCATTTTTTTCTAACCTCAAAAAAACATCTTATAAAAGCAGTTTAGGTCACAAATGTATAATCCGGAGCGTGCAGGCTTGCGTAACCACATTATCCGGGGAAAATTCCATACGTATGACAAGTTTGAGCTTCTGTGAATAAATAGCGTAGAAAATTTACTCCCTTTTTCTATTATATCTAACTCTTTTATTCTGGAAGGTTCTGTGCAATGGCTTTCTCTTACGTTTCTTCCCTTTCACAGAGACATCACGTTTGAGCGTCCAGCAGAAATCAGCCATCATGTTCACATCCCAATGCCTTATATATGCCTTAATATCGATGCTTTATCTCCTTGATGTCCTGATGAAATTTTTCTCCCTGTTCTTCACTATAATCACCTAGATTTTCTGGGAAGTAGTATAAATATGAGAATCCAAGAAATACAACTTAAGATTCATTAAGCGAAGATTGCTATTTCTGTATGACAAGTCTAAATGGAATAAACAACAGAAAAAAGTCGGCATTATGCTACGCCAATGTTTCGAGTTTAACGAAACCTATATATATATCAGCATCCGACGAAACAAACGATGAAGTCATGGATACAAGTATTACTTCTGAACTCAATCGAATAGTGATTGATGGAAGTTCGGAAGAATCTGAGATTGAAACTGAGAGCGAGACTAAAAGTTTAAGTAAATCAACTGATGGTGATGACTATGTTCCGTATAATATATCAAAAAAACCAGGAAAAATAACACAAGAGAAGGTAAACGATCTTGTTCGAGATTTGGGTTTGCCCAAAGATGGAGCAGAGTTTTTGGCGTCCTGGTTGAAACACAATGTTAAGGAGGCGAAAAATGTGAAAACCTCCTATTATCGTGACAGAGAAAGAGAATATCGGCAATATTTCTTTGCAGATGAAGAACATTCATTAGTCTATTGTCACGATGTTATCGGATTAATGAACAAACTGAAACCTGGATGTTACAAGTCTGATGAGTGGAGACTATTTATCGATTCTTCTAAGAGAAGCTTGAAAGCAGTGTTGCTGCACAATACTAATGTATATGCCTCCATTCCTGTAGCGCACTCGGTAGTGATAAAAGAAGAGTACACAAACTTAAAAACAGTTCTTGAAAAAATTAAATACACAGAACATAGGTGGCAAATTTGTGGGGATCTAAAAATTCTCACCATATTATTGGGTCAACAATCAGGTTACACAAAAAATCCGTGCTTTCTATGTGAATGGGATAGTAGAGATCGAACAAACCATTACATTAGAAAAGAATGGCCGACAAGAACGTCTCTGCAACCTGGGTCTAAAAATATCATAAATGAACCGTTAGTTGAGCCTTCAAAAGTTTTTCTTCCACATCTTCATATCAAATTAGGACTCATGAAACAATGGGTGAAAGCTCTGAATAAAAATGGTGAATGCTACCAGTATTTACAAGAAAAATTTCCCAACATCTCTGATGCAAAATTGCGAGAAGGAATTTTTGATGGACCTCAAATACGTAAAATGTTGAGAGACGACAATTTTGTTACCAAAATGAATGAAGATGAGAGAGCAGCATGGCTGAGTTTCAAAGGTGTCACAGAAAATTTTTTAGGAAACCACAAAAGTCAAGATTACAGACAAAAGGTGGCGGAAATGATGGAGAACTATAAAAAACTAGGTTGCCTAATGAATCTTAAGTTGCATTTCTTAGATTCTCATATCGACTTATTTTCTTGTGGAGGAGGAAGGTTTTGTCTCAGGGTGTAACGCTATGCTCAATCGATTTTGATTCCGATATCGACTTGCACTTGATAATGCCAGCAACCGAATAAGAAATCAATACAGAAGAAATCAATGCTCATGTATTCTATTATTTAAATTTAGTTTTAAGGTAATTATTACAATTTAGTTTAAATGTTCCCGCGTACGTTACACCTTCCCCCTTAAGTCATACGTAGTACTTTATTACTACGTATGAGCTTTATCCTTAAAACATGATATTCATAATAATAATAATAATAATAACTTTGGTCGGAAGATTTATGTGTATCGCTTGTTTGTTAGTGAATTTCGATATATCGCATGGTGTCTCGTTGCTAGGAAACATTTTATTATTTAATTGTAAAACGGCTTCATGTTATCTTTTTCTTTAATTTATCTACTAATTTTTATTTATTTAATGTTGATTCGAATTATTTTAATTATTAGAGTAAGATTAATGAATTGATTATCTAGTTAGATGTTTTGTATACGTTCGCTTAATCTCTCTTCGTTTGGAGAGACGGACACTGAGAGAGAGTGAGAAGGAAAAAGAAAGAGACACGCTTCCTAGCTATTACATCGTGCGACATGGAGGGGCGATTGGACTCTTAGCGTAGGAGGAAGGTATTCTCCCGAGGTGCAATCTAACACCTTGTTCGGTATGCTATTTCTTATCTTTGCCCGCTTAACTTTAGGCTCTTTTAAATGATTAATTTGTTTATGTACCTTCCCCCTTTTAGTCATACGTGGTATTTAAATTACCACGTATGAGTGTTTTACATTCATAAAGGATTAATAATAGTTACATTTGATATAGTTTTAATTACTTATATTTTAATATTCCAGATTATTATAATGTTATAAAAAAAATTGATTATTTATATATAAATGTTGATTAATAATTAAAAGTAATGGTTAGTAATGATTATAATAATAATAATAATAATAATAATAATAATAATACTTATTAATTAATTTTCAAATTGTTCATATCCGTACGCTACTGCCTCATCTATTTCCTCTTTTTTGTTCATATATACCTCTATACATTCTTTACACTCTCTAGCTGGTTTAACATATATTAATTCTTTGGAACACTCGAAGCATTCCATTACAGACTCCCATGCATCCTCTTCTATTAATTGTGTTCTATATCCGTGACAGTTTTCTCTTTTCAAACTGAATCCGAATCTTCCTGGATGGTAACAATGCGAACACAGTCGTTGCCATGGATGTTCTTCTTCTATGTAGCATCTTTCCTCAGTTCGCATACAGATACTCCGCAGAAAGTTTTTGTAAACGTTTGGATAGTCGATGGGGCGCACTCCATCGATTTCCATTTTAATCTCATCTTATAGATTTTTCATTTATGTTAGATTTCTTTTAGTCTCATCTTTAAGATTTTTCATTTATGTTAGATTTAATGTCTTAATGTTAGATTTTATATATATATATTTTACCTTTTTGCTTCTTCTTAAATATCAAATTAAAAACTTAATTAAGTCGTCTGTACGTTTCTGTGGTCGATTTCACACTGAAACTGTTTACAAGGGTTCTCTGCTTCTGTTCTCTTATCTATCAACACTTTAGTTTTCGTCTTTCTCTCTTCGTTCGCTAACAGTTGAGGTTTTAAATTTCATCGTAAATGATTATACTTGTTTGGTTTATATGTATATACTGATAATGATAATAATGATTTTATAACTACGTAATAATAACTAGTAGTATAATAATAGTTATTAAGTATAATTCATATTATTCGAATTTTTCAAAACTTAATATATCCACCGATACCGCATCATTTATCTCTATTTCATTTTCTAAGAAAACTTCTATACATCTTCTACATTCACCGGCTGGTTTTGTGTCCATTATTTGTCTTGGGCACCGAAAACATTGCGTAATTGTTTCAAAGCTTTCGTTTTCTGATAGTCTTGATTTAAATCCATGAGAGCGTTGACTCCGCAGATGCATTCTTAGTCTTGATGGTCTGTAGCATCTCAGGCATACACGTCTCCATGGGAATTCCTCTTCGACGAAGCACCTTTCCCTGGGTGTTATGCAGGTGCTTCTTAGTAAATGATGGTACCTTACCGGGAAATCAAATGGGTCTACTCCATCAATTTCTTGAATATCGGTGACAATTTTTGCAGGAACGGGTGGAGCCATCCTTGAAATTTTAAATTCACGTAATCTTTTGTTGTTTAAAATTATTAATTAAATTTACCTTTTATATTAAATTATTTCCTCTATTTAAATTTTAATGACGTGTCTTATTGTGCGGTTGAACTTACACTGAATTATTTCGCGATCGTTTCTTTCCGATTCTCTTATCTATTGACACCTTATTCCTACCTGTTTAATTCGCGTGTCCTCTTTCGTTACAGGTAGAGGCTTGAATTCCATTTATTAATTCAATAAGTACAATAAGCGGTTATTTAAAAATGTATTGAATGATCTATTTGAAAATTAATCTTTTAGTAAATGTTAATTAAAAGGTTTTTCCACTTATTGTTCTTTTACAAATTTAAACAAATTATTTATAAATTATAACGATGGGTATAATTTTGGTATTTCATTGTGGATTATCTTTTCTTTTTCATTTTTAATGTGATAACTTGCAATTTGTTTATGTTGAATGTTGTAAGTGTTTATTTTTGCGTTTTCTTTTTCAAGTTTAGGTGTTTGATCTTCTTTAAATTCTTCAGAGTTTTGATTTTCTTCTTTTGATTCTTCATTCTTGTTTCCTCTTGATTTTTCTTCATTTCCTATTTTAGCCAGATGTAATAATAAATTTGTCACTGAGTCCCATAATGCTCCAATAAGATGAATTGACCATCCATAGATTGTATGTAATGCATATCCATGAATGACAGTGTCTATGATAAGTTTAACTGTTCTGATAAAGAAGTATATTCCAATTACTCCTGCGCTCGCGTTTCCGACTGACAAAAATGTTCCCCAGATTTTCTTCCATGTACTTTCTGTTATTTTTTCTAAAGAATTTTCGTCCAAAAGGTGCGATAGTGATATTCCTTGAGATAACGTTGGTTCTCCTTTTACGCCGCGTGCCATTGTATTTAATATACTGTTCTTTTCTGCCGAAAACATAATGTGATCTCTCAAATTTTCAAGTTCATTATTAGTATAAATGCCGCTCACTGCTAGAGCTCCTGGATCATTATATTGCCATGTTGGTTTTGACATTGGTTTTAAAGTTTGTGGTGTCTTGCTGAATTCTATTGCTGGAGTTATTTGATACCATCCGTCATTTAGATAATATGTTGCTGGGATTACTCTATTGCAAGTAATCTGAGTTCCTGTTTTAAAAAGTATGAGTTTTTGGGGCCCAGAAATATGTTTCATTTCCTTTTAGTACTGGTAATTGTTGATAGCACTCTTTTGTTTCTCGAATTTTTACTTCAACTGGCGTACACTTAATTATGTGCACTACCTCTCCAGAGATTACTGCCATATATCCTGGTCCTTTCATAATCTGATATGCAAAATTATCCGGTGATTGTATTGCCAAGCTTAATGCATTTTTCATTATTTGTCGTTCTAAATTACAACTTTGTTTTAAAATGTCTGTGTATAATTGATTTATTTGTGTACGAATATGTCTTTTAACATAAACAAATTTTGAATTTACATATGCAAAGATGTCTAAATTTTCTACTGAAATTTGGCGTTTATTTGTTATAATTTCTCCATTTTTAATTTCAAAGATTAAGAGTTTTGGGTGTTCCGTTTTAACAAATGTATATCCACAAAGAAGTTCTTCGCCTGTTTGTTTTAATGCAAATATTATTTCTTGCGTTGACAAGGAATAAATTATTTCTAATTTTTCATCCATTTGACTGACCATTTTATTTGCTTTTTCTTCAAATAAAACGTCATAATGATTAAATTTACAATGATCGTTTTTTATGGTTTCCCAAAATGTATATCTACCTTCAATATCTATGCAATTTCCATCCGAATATTGACAAATTGTTCCCGACTTTAAATAAATTTTATTTGCTTCAATATTTACTGATGCCTGATAAGAATATAAAGTAATTGTTATTATTCCTTGTACGACTACATTTTGCCAAGTTCCATAAGGATCTGAATACTGTGTTCCATAACATAGTCCGTTTGAATTTACGGATCCCGCGAAAGTTATTGGTCGTGAAGTTGTTTGATTTACTCTTAATCCATTAATAATATGATTTACGTTTATTACAAGTATTCCTGTGTTATGCATTCCTTTACATTGATCTAAAGTAGTTTCTAAAATATATTCTGCCTGCGCATTTGATACAGTTGAAATATGTGAATTCATTCCGCAATAATAAATTGTTCTTGAAATTACAATTTTACATTGTATAATGTTTGTTGTTTCGAATTTTGACAATTGTAACAATTGAATTTTCGTTTCTTGTACATGAGGTTTGATTACAGGAATTTCACAATCTTCTATATCCAATAATGAAATTGTTGTCACGTTGAGGTTGGTTGTTGCGCAGTCATATCCAATAATTCCTTTGGCTCCTTGAATGTTACAAATCCAAATGATTGTTAACCAAATTATTATCTTCATGTTCAGGCCTATAAGATTAAGGATTTATTTAATTTTTCGCAATTTATTTGGATGAACAATTTTAAATTTTCCTTTATTTTGAATTTTAATATTTCCGTTAGGTAAAATATCTATTATAAAATGTGGTCCTGAATATTGATCTCCTAATTTTCCTTTTTTAGGTTCACTTAATAGAAAAACCTCGTCATTTATTTGAAAGGTTTAAGGATTAATTTTCCTATCATAATAATGTTTTGTTTTTATTTTTGATTCAATTAAACATTTTCTTGCTAATTCTTGCAAATCATGTATATTTGTTATTAATTGAAATAAATAATCATCATATGTTTGTTCTTTTCTTATATCTTCTATTATTTCACTGGATGGTTGTCTGGCTATTTTGCCAAATACCAACTCATAAGGAGTATATCCAGTCGATTCATGAGTACTTGTATTATATGAAAATGTTGCATATTCCAGTAATTCATCCCATTCTGTAAATTTATTTACATATTGCTTTAAATATTCTATTAATATTAAATGTGACCTTTCTAAAGCTCCGTTAGCTTGTGGATAAAAGGCCGTTGTTTTAAGTTGTTTAATTTTGAATTGTTTTGCAAATCTTTTCATTAAATTACTCGTAAAATTTCTTCCTTGGTCTGTTAAAATTGTTTTAGGGGCTCCAAAAATACATATAAAATATTTTAAAATTGCATCAGCAACTTTAATTGCAGTAATTGATTTAAGAGGTATTGCAAGAGAAAATTTTGTTAAATGATCTTGTATTGTTAAAATATATATATTTCCTTTCGAAGTTTCTGGTAATGGTCCTACTATACCTGTTGAAATTTTTTCAAAAGAAGAATAAGGGGTATCTGTTATTATCATTGGCTGTTTAGTTTTAATTCTTACTAATTTTTTGATTTGACATTGTAAACATTGATTAATATAATTTCTAATATCATCTTTAATATTATTCCAATAAAAATTTTGTCTTATTCAATTATAGGTTTTAGTTATTCCTTTATGACCTCCTATTTTGGATGAATGTGCTTCTTCAATAATGTCTTTCCTATCATTAATTTCTGGTACTTTAACTAAGCCATGACAAATTATTATTTTGATTGGAATTCCGAGAATTGATTCTCGTATAAAACTTAAGATTTCGTCCCATAAGAAATTATCTAACTCTTTTGTTTTGGCTATATTTACTATTTTGATTGAGTTTTCTTTAATTATTTGACGAAGTTTATTTGTAAATTCTAATAAAATTTCCTTTGTTATCTTTTCTTTATTATTTTCTTTACAAATAAAAATTAAATGTGTTTTATTTCCCTTTTTCAAAATTTCAAAATCTCCTACTTTCTTTTCTTTTATTTTAGGGATTAAATTTTGTTTTTGAAGTTGTTTCGAGCCCTCATCACAAGGTTTTCCATCCGCGGTTAAAAAGTATAAATAATTTTCTTTTCTCATATAAATTTGATCACGACTGTTTATTATACTATGTCTTTGTCCACGCGTTATTATTTGTCTTTCAATATTATCTGTCCCTTTGTCCAAATTGATTTCATTATATGTTTCATCAATGTCTTTATCACTAAGGTCGTCGTCACTGTCTTCGTCACGGTCACTTACTTCGTCGTTATTATCTTCTTCTATTCTTTCTTCTTCTCTTTCGTTTATTTCCCCGCTCTCAATTTTTTCATCCTCGTCTCCTGTTAAATTGTTTATTATTTGTAAAAGATTAGGTGGTATTATTATTTGTGAAGTGTTAAAATTATTGTTGCTACAGTTTCTTAAAGGTATTGTTTCTGTTTCAAGTGTTTCCTGAATTTCGTTTTCAATATTTTCTGTTTCCGAATGAGTATTATTTGTTTCTGAATGAGTGTTATTTGTTTCTGTGATTGATAAGGTGTTGTTTGTTTGATTTGTTGGATAATTATGTATTTGTGCTTGAATTATGTGTTCAATCGAAGATGGCTCTTCTAACTCCCTACGAGTAAAAGGTACACTTTCTCCTTGTGATTTTTCAAATTTCCTAGTTTGCATTCTTGAAACGATTGGTTCCGGTTCTTCTACCATAGTTCCCCTTCTTGGTGAAGCTGGTAAAGGTTTAGGATTTGCATTTCTTTGTCTTGCTTCATCATCTTCTGGACATTCTTCTATTAAGTCATAAAAAGGATTTATTGGATATATTTTTGTCGTGGGGTTTCTAGATAAAGCGTCAGCATTTTCATTTATCTTTCTAGGCTTATAAATTATTTCATAATCTTGTTCTGCCAATTTTATTCTCCATCTTGCTAAACGTGAGGTTGGGTCTTTAATTTTATTAATCCAAATTAACGGTTTATGATCTGTTACTAATTGAAACTTTTTTCCGTAAAGATAAGGTCTAAAATGTTGTACAGCGTATACTATTGCTAAAAGTTCCTTTTCTATTGTGGAATAATTCTTCTCGGCGTCATTTAATACTCGCGAGGCATAACTAATCGGTTGATCTTTCCCTATCTGTCCTTGACTTAAAATTGCTCCGATTGCAGTTCCGGATGCATCGGTTGTTAAAAGAAAAGGTTTTGTAAAATTTGGATATTGTAATATTGGTTCCTGACAAAGTGCATTTCTTAGTATATCAAAACTTTCTTTTTCTTTTTCTCCCCAAATAAAAGCAGAATTCTTTTTTAATAAATTAGTTAAAGGTTTGGCTATTTTTGAAAATTCTTTGATAAATCTACGATAGTATCCCGCTAAACCCAGAAATTGTTTAACATTTTTTGGAGTTTTAGGAATTGGAAAATTTTGCACTGCTTCTATCTTTTTAGGATCTGGTCGGACTCCATTTTCTCCTATTACATGTCCTAAATAAGTTACTTCCTTTCTCAAAAATTCACATTTATCTGGTTGTAATTTTAAATTTGCTTCACGTAATCGAGACATTAATTTTTCAAATTTAATTGCATGTTCTGTTAATGAACTTGAATATAATACTATGTCATCTAGATATACAAACATTTCATTTCCCTGAATTCCTGTTAAAACTAAATTCATTAATCTTTGAAAAGTTGCAGGAGCATTTTTAAGTCCAAAAGGTATTCTATCAAATTCGTAATGACCATGGGGAGTTGTAAATGCTGTTTTATGACTATCTTCCGGATGCATTTTAATCTGATGAAAACCTGATGCAAGGTCAAATACCGAAAAATATTTCGCGCCTCCCAGCTGATCTAATATCTCTGTTATGTTTGGTAGTGGGTACGCGTCACCTACTGTCTTATCATTTAGGTCACGGAAATCTAATACTATTCTCCATGTCTTATTTCCCTTTGAGTCTGCCTTCTTGGGCACTATCCATACAGGCGTATTATACGGTGACTTCGATGGCTTAATTATATTTTGTTCCAGTAAGTCATTAACTTGTTTATTAATTTCATCTTTATGAACAACTGGATATCTATATTGTCGCGTATTAATTGGAATGTCATTAATTGTTGGAATTCTGTGTTTTAAGACATTTGTATGTTCAAGTTTTTCTTCAGGTAAATGGAAACGATCTGCGTACTTTTCTATTAAATCTTCAACATGTTCTCTCTCTTCTGAATTTAAATGTTCTAGTCTTAGCGCATTAATTATTTTCTCCTTTCTGTTTTCTGATTTAATATTAAGACAAGGTTTAAAATTAGAATTCGATTTTGAATTTGAATTACCTAAGTAATTCGAGTTTGTATCAGAGTTTGAATTCGATTTTGGATTTGAATTACCTAAGTAATTCGAGTTTGTATCTGAATTAGGAATTTGATCGATTTCAAACTCATATATTTTAACTTCAGGAATATAAACTTTTTCTTCTTCTTCATTTGTATTAATAACTCGTAAGTATGCCTTATTATCTTTAACTGAGACTAAACCGTCTCCTAAATAAATTCCTTCTGTTACATTTAATCGCGGAACATATCCTACTTTTAATTCCGGATTTCTGATTTTAATATGCATTACTGAAACTGCTCTGGGAGGAATTACAAATATTTCTTCCTTTTCTTCAAAAGGTATATTTATATTATCCCATTCTAATTGATTTCGCTCATAATTAACTTTTGCTTGAAATTGTTTGAAAAAGTCTGTTCCCAAAATTTCATCTTGTGGAATCGGAAAATTTTCTTCGACCAAATGAAAAACGACTGGACATCCTAAGATGTCTACCTGTGCCTGCCCTAAGGTGTCCACAAAGTGCGTCGTAATTCCACTCAGTCTTAGAGTTTCTTTCCTATCCACTGTGGTTTCGGGTGTTATTAAATTTCTTTTAATAATATTTGGTCCTGATCCGCTGTCTATTAAAAATTTTAAATCATTAATAAAATTTTGACTATTTAATTTTACTGATGGGACCTCCTCTATTTGAGCTATATTTACTGTTCGGAATTTAATTCCGGTTCCCCCGAAATTATTCGCGTGGGGCGAGTCTTGACATTTCCCGGGGTCGCCCCTGTCCTCTCGGGAACCTTTTCGTTTCCCTGACTCTGCGCATTCTGACGGACACTGTTATTATATATTCTTTTCCGACATTCTTCTAAAGTATGACCAATCTTTTTACAATATCTGCAAGTTATTATCGCGCCTGAATTTTCATTTCTTGAATTTTGCGTATTTCCGGAAAATGTTGACTGTCTTGGGTTATTATTGTTATTATTACTAATATTATTAAAGCTTTTGGACTGTGGATAAAATTTATTTTGATTTGGAATCCGATTATTTTCTCGAGATTTAATTTGCCAACATTTGTCTGCCGTATGTCCTTTCTTATTACAATACTGACATGTCACGGTTTCACCTTACATATATCGCACTGGAGCTCGTTTTTCGGTCGTTATATTCTCTGCAAGTACTACGCGTCTTATCATATTAGCGGTCTCTAATTCTCTTTCAGCTTCAATTGCACGACTTTCTACCTCTTCAAAAGTTCCTTCTTTATTTATTATTATTTCTTTATTTAATCCCCGCGTGAAACTCGACTTTAAATGTTTATCAATTGAATTTCGAAATTCAAAACTTATTTGTCCGGTTTCTCTTTTTTGAGCGTCTAAAATTCGTTTACCTAATTCGCGGACTCGATTCGCATATGCTACAACTTTTTCATCTTTCTTTTGACATAAATATGCTAGACGTCCTTGAGCTTCATATACTGTTTCCCTTGAACCGTATTTTGTTCTTAAAAATTCTACAAATTCCTGCATTGAATTAAATGTTTTTCCTAAAATGGTTTTATGTGCGTCTCCTTTTAATTTATTTCGTACCGCTCGAACTAAATTCATTTCTTGAACAGGAGTGATCATGCTGAGCGCTTCTTCACAACCCTCGACAAAATATATGAATGGAATATTTCCCCCGTCAAAATTTGGCACAGCTTCTAAGGCATCTCGTAATGAAAAATGTAGATAATTACCTAATGTTCCTTCATTTATTACCATTCCCGCTGATCCTTGATTTGATGATATTTCGGTAGAACGTTGACTTTGTTGTAGTTGTTGAATCATTTGTTGTTGTTGTGCTACTATTCTTCGGATTTCTTGTAGGTCCATTTCTTCTAAACTTCTTTCTGAAGATTCCGCTGGTTCTGGAGGTGGTGTCCGGGGTGTTCGTATCATTTTAAAGTTTTACGTTGTACTTTAACGCGATTTATTTAACTCAAAATTATTTACGTTAACCGGCTAATTATTATTCTGTTGGCGGTGTTACAATTTGAGTGATTGCTACTATTGTTGAGTCAAAATAATTATATGGCTCTTCCTCTGAGTCTTCTAAGTATTGTAGAAAATCGTCGCGGATAATATTATCGTCGTTTGACAATCTTGATATGAACGCGTTATTGGTATTATTACGCAACAATTTTCACACTCCTCGAATAATTCGCGATTTCCGAAATGTAAATAGTGCCGATATACCCGACTAAAAGAATTTGATTCCGGGTAATCTTCGTAGCACTCGTCACAAATAATTTTATTATTTTGATCTCGGAAAAATAATGCTACGGCACAAAACGCGGTTTCTCTCCACTCTACGTACGATTCTTGATGTATCACTATTGAATTTCGCGCAACACGATAAGGCGGGCACATTTCCCTTAAAACATTACAGATTTGAGTTTTATTTTGTTGGTCCTCACAAACGTTTTGTATCCCACCGCTGTCACCAAAAATTTACTCCTGTCACGTTCTGATTTTATGTCCGTTTTGGGTCAATACATTTAAGTAATTTACCCGGGGATGAACAAGTTTGTGAGAAATATTAATCTTCACCAAAAAGATAGCGAATTTTATAAGTTTGATATCTTGGATCTTTTTTCTTTATATTTTTGAAATGAGGAAAGTTAATTTTAAAATCAATCCTGATAAGTTTATATTTATTTAATTCTTTAGGCTTTTTGGAGGGTTGAATCAAGAGTTTATCTAATTCGTAAATAAATTTCAGAGGATCACGATTAAAGATTATTGCTTGATTAATTTGATATCTTAGTTTTTTAATTCTTACACGCCTACCACCCTTTTTGGGCATTTAATATTAGAGTTAAGTTTAAATTAATTACACTCAGTTACCACACCTGAGTGAGAGTCAGGATTCAGGTCTGTTGCCACACAAATGTCAGCGACAGGGCCCGAAAGATCTGCCTCAATGCTCTCGGCAGCGACAGAGTTTCAATTGAATCTGTTGCCACTCAAAGGCAGCGACAGAGTTTGAAAGGAAAACTAAATGAACTTGAGAAGTATTTAACTAAATTACCTTTTATTCCAAAAATCTACTTCGAAACAACAAACTGAGCCTGAATTCTAGAATTGGTCCACTAAAGACTTTGATTTAAGAACGCTCAAGTTTAAGATCACGACAATCCCAGACTAACTGAATAACTGTCGGACTAACCCGAGTAGTATCGCAATTGACTTAGACTTAAGACTTAAGATTCAAGACTAAGACTGAGATTAAGACTCACTGACGCTGAGCATTTAGCTCATTTATTTATACTTAATTTCCCTCTACTTAAGCCGCATTTTTTTCCCCTACGCAAACTTATTTTCTTGTGGAGGAGGAAGGTTTTGTCTCAGGGTGTAACCCTATGCTCAATCGATTTTGATTCCGATATCGACTTGCACTTGATAATGCCAGCAACCGAATAAGAAATCAATACAGAAGAAATCAATGCTCATGTATTCTATTATTTAAATTTAGTTTTAAGGTAATTATTACAATTTAGTTTAAATGTTCCCGCGTACGTTACAATCACATCATTCGCAATGTCCATCATTTCGACATCATCCGCAATGTCTATCACTTCGACATCATCTGTGATGTCTACAAGTTCCGCCACTTTATTCGAAGCCATTTTTTCAAGTCGCACTGATTCGCTCACATCTTAGACTTCACGCCGACTGTGCGATCGTGCATTTCCTGACCATTTATATACTTCCTATAACCCTTTATCTCTCTTTGTCTCAACCAGAACATCGGCATTCGTTATTTATATAATTTGAAAACGAGCTCCTAGTTCCGCAAACAACTGAAGAAGAAGAAGAATCTTTATTACATCAAGCATATACAATTGCTTCCAATTCCAAGAAGGGACTTGGTTTACATTCGAAATCTTAACCTTGCATTTATCCACACCTTATCTTATACTGGTTTAACCTAAACTCCTAATTTCTTAATCATTATTTCTCTTGACATTTACCTGTTTATTTACATTCAATTCCTCTATTTTCTAAACACCTTTTCTTTTTCTATATCTTATACTATATCTTATATATTATATCTTCTACATTTTTACGTATATTCCTTCAATCATTTAACTAGCCTTCTATCCTAATCTCCAGTCGCATGGCTTCTCACTATCAAATAAACCTATATACCTATAAACCTAATGTAATGTATGTAATATATCTTATCTTATTTTACCCTATAATCGCAAGAATCCTTTTTATACAACAAATCTTTTTTTCTTTTCAGCATCCATTGCCAAGAAGAGAATCTTACATAGAATACAATATAATCTTCCTTAAATCATTTTTCTCGCTACTTTCAATATTCTAATATACCAATGACAACGATAAGATAATTAAACTGCTTTACCTCTTCCATTCCCTACATACATTGATAATTCTTTCTTCTCCTACTCTACTTATAATTCCTATCCCTCTACTCCACGTGCAGCTAATCTATTTCGCTATCTACTATCTACTCTCTAAAAGACAATGAACCCATCGCACAGCCTCTTCCCAGTCTTGCTCTCTTCGTCATATTAAATTCGTTGTACTTGTTACTCCTTATTCTTCTATCCCTCCTGTCACCCTCGTGTTCTCGAATCTTCTTTCCATCTTCACTTCTTCCTATATTTTACATTCTTCTTGTGTATCTCCTGGATTTTCTCTTTTTGTACTATTGTAAGCTGCTTTCAAGTCCCGATCCATAACCCAAAGGAGACCGCAACTCTTTTTTCTTTACTTTTTCCACGCAGTCCGTACTATATGGATCACCAATAAAACTGTATCCTTCGCTTCTTTCCTTTTAATCCTTTACCTTATTAGTTCCTCTTGTCTTATCTCTCTCTCTCTCTCTCTCTCTCTCTCTCTCTCTCTCTCTCTCTCTCTCTCTCTCTCTCTCTCTCTCTCTCTCTCTTGCATTACTGCTTTAATTTTTTCTTGTTTCCGGTCCAAAAAGTCCTTTAAATTACTCTTTTATCTTACTCCTCTCTCCTTTTTTTCACCTCTTCATAGCACTTATCTCTTCTTTTCTCTAATGTATACTGCCATTATCCTAGACCCGTTATCTCTTCTCTCTACTGCATCTCTGATCCATTATTTTCTTGTTTTCGGACCAGAAAACCCTTTGATTTTTTTTTTTTAATTTATTCATCTCTTCTACATTTTGTTTGCCTTTTCATAAAACCTTGCTTTCCTCTTCTCTAGTGTACAGCCGTTAACCTACCAGAGTCTTCATCCATTTACCTTTCCCACTCTTTCTTATCATTCTGTAGGTGAATTGTCCTCTCTTATCCTTGTCCTTTGTGCATTCCCTTTCCTCTTCCTCTTCTTTATCCTTGTCATTTTCATTATTTAGGGCATGTGTTCTGAGTTCACTTCTTCCTGTGTTCTAAATTTCCTATTCTTAGCGAGACAGTATTATTATCTATTCTACATACCTATCCTACATATTCTATAATTATATTACCTTCGCTTTCATTAACATATACACTTTACCTCTTATTTTCGTTTTGTCATCTCTCTAGAACCTTCGAGAGGGTCCCAGAGCGCACAGTAATAAACGGACACAGCAGGCTGAGTAAAACGAACACAGTAACTTACTATATCCGTTTATTACTGTGTCCGTTTATTACTGTGCGCATCTGGGACTCACTCAGACCTTCGAACGTTAACTTAACGTAACTTCTCTTGCTCATTTCTATACTCATTCTTTTCTTACAATCCTCTATCACTTCATTATGACACATGTATCTACCTTATATCTTACCTATTCGATTTCTCTAGCCGTCTTCTAACATTCTTTACCTCTTTTTCCACTTTCCTCTCTATGCCTTTTTCCGCGCACAACTACGTATTCTAACCTCCATTCCTATAATCGTTTATCCCAATTCTGACCTTATCTCCTATTTCTAACGCGTTCCATTCAATTATCTTACAACTTTATTCTCCTTTCTTCCCTCTTACAACAATTTTTACAACCTAAATCTCATTATTCCGATTATTCCTATCCCTATTCTCACACCGCTATCGCCACACGACTGTTGTAAGTGCATCACATTTACATAAGAAATGTCACAAGCGACAGAAGGTGTCAAATGACGCGCGCGGACATCGCCCGGCCTCCATACCGGGCGTCGCACCGGGCACTGCACCCGGTTGCTCAAGACATAACACCCAAAATCATCTGATTTTGGAGTGAAATCCGCGTAGCCAGCAATTGCTGGCTAAGCAAATACACTGTCCAAAGGCCAGTGACCGCGGATGTACCTTCCCCGGTCATACGCCCAAAAACGGTGTATACAGGGTGTAATGTAATCGGAAGCCATCCCGTAATGGAAAGATAGACGGGATCGAGATGAACATAAAAGTCCAATATTGTCTTGGGTTAGGTCTATCAATAATCGAGATATAAATTTTTCAAATTGTACGAATGAGAGCGCGCCGTGTGAAGAGCCGAGACGCTCGAGCTGTAGCGCGGCCCACTGTGTCGAACATTGGCTGCCGGCGGCGGGAGGGAAAAAGGAGAAGCGGTGCCGCTGCCTGGGCTTCGCCGCCCTCGCGTCTCACCGCACCGCGCCAACACTCGTGGCGATGGCAGCTATGCACATTCGCGATTACTTGACAAATTAGGAGTTAGCAAAGATATGACAAATTAAAACCGTAATAAACTGCTGTGATTAAGAAAATCGAAAGAACGAAAGCGATAGATACTTATGGAATCTACAAATAATCTAATTTCTATCGTAATTGTGAATAAGTAAATTAATAAAAGTTTTTCGTACATTCACGAAAGATTCTTTCTTTTTCTTAAATATCTTATTTACAGTATCATACAATTCTAACTTTGTTTCTTATCGAATTGTGTCGTACTGTTAAATCCTTGATGAAAACATTAATAAAAAATTACTATAAATTCCCGATTGATTCTTAAAGTGATAATTTTCTTTTATAAGTGTATTATAATATTTGCCACATCAAATTCTCTCATCGTTTCTTATTGTTTTTTTTTCCATGGAATGTTAAATTAACGAAGGTTTATCACGATTAATATCTACGATTGATTCTTCATATATTCTCATTTCGTAAATATTTAATTAGAAAATTATAAAATGCGCGATATATCCATATAATATGTTACACTCATTGTTCATAACACGATAGAAAAATATCTCTTGATGTAACGATTTCACAATAGATAATGCCTTCTACGATAATTATGCTTAGAGATGTTCAATATCAAATATTATTAATATAACGAAAAGTTTTTCTTTCATAACGATAGGGAACTCGGAATTTCTTTTATCTTTAATTACATTATTAATTACGACAGATTTCCACTGATTGATTTAGAATAGATACCAACAAAAATACGAGAATCTAATTGATTTCTCTTTTGTAATCCATTACTTGTCTGAATAAAAAAAAAAGAATTTCAAGAAGTGATATCATTGTCTATCGTTCTCTCGTTTCCTGTTAGGAAAGTATATTTTCTCGTTGGAATATGACAAAATATCTACGGAGACATCGTGTTTAATAGTTCGGTTGGAATATTTCGTAAACTTAAGTTCTCTATTGTATAATTACGAAAGAAAACACTTTGTTGTTAACCATACTGGTGACATTAACATCTCCAAATATAATTACGATCGTATCGTATAATTTATCACGAAATCGTTAGATCAGGCATGAATACTTCTTCGTTTAAAAAACTCTTCGTTATTAATAATATTTGATATTGAACATCTCTAAGCATAATTATCGTAGAAGGCATAATCTATTGTGAAATCGTTACATCAAGAGATACTTTTCTATCGTGTTATGAACAATGAGTGTAACATATTATACGGATATATCGCGCATTTTATAATTTTCTAATTAAATATTTACGAAATGAGAATATATGAACCCAGCAAACACAAAGTTACATGTAACGTGCTTGTTAGTTGTAATTTCCCACTCAATAATATAATTGCAATATAACACACGTGTTATATTACAATTACATTGTTGAGTGGGAAATTACAACTAACAGGTACGTTACATGTAACTTGGTGTTTGGTGGGAAGAATCAATCGTAGATATTAATCGTGATAAATCTTCGTTAATTTAACATTCCATGGAAAAAAAACAATAAGAAACGATGAGAGAATTTGATGCGGCAAATATTATAATACACTTATAAAAGAAAATTATCACTTTAAGAATCAATCGTGAATTTATGGTAATTTTTTATTAATGTTTTCATCAAGGATTTAACAGTACGACACAATTCGATAAGAAACAAAGTTAGAATTGTATGATACTGTAAATAAGATATTTAAGAAAAAGAAAGAATCTTTCGTGAATGTACGAAAAACTTTTATTAATTTACTTATTCACAATTACAATAGAAATTAGATTATTTGTAGATTCCATAAGTATCTATCGCTTTCGTTCTTTCGATTTTCTTAATCACAGCAGTTTATTACGGTTTTAATTTGTCCCTATCTTTGCTAAATAATTTTGTCAAGTAATTGCGAATGTGCGTAACGACGCGAGTCTAGACGCGGTGCTGCGGGACGTGAGGGCGGCGAAGCACAGGCAGCGGCGCCGCTTCTCCTCCTTCTCCCCGCCGCCGGCAGCCAATGTTCGACACAGTGGGCCGCGCTACAGCTCGAGCGTCTCGGCCCTTCACACGGCGCGCTCTCATTCGTACAATTTGAAAAATTTATATCTCGATTATTGATAGACCTAACCCAAGACAATATTGGACTTTTATGTTCATCTCGATTCCGTCTATCTTTCCATTACGGGATGGCTTCCGATTACATTACACCCTGTATAAACACTGAGGTACAGACAACGAGTGGGCTTACTTGCGTGTCATACAGCGACGTACCTGTGTCGCTCAGCATACCATTTGTACGAACTATTGTAACTCAATGTAAGAAGATATAGTAAACATATTAATTAACAATTGGCTTTATCTCTCACAAAACCTGATCCGAGGAGTAACGACAGCGATCCCGAAATACCGTGTCTCTTACTAATAAGAGGCATAACACGACCATTCACTTTCACACCACCTAACCAAGTCTCTGCGAACAACTTAATATCAGTGCTAAACCACGAATCGCATCCCTCGTAGCGATTGAGGTGTCGGTGTAACAAACGTATTTTATTTTCTTCATTCTATACTACTTCTCAAGTTTTCATATTATTTTGTCTTCGATGAATTTCAAGAGTATCTTCTCTCATGACTACGCGTTTCATAAGTTAGCAGCCGACAAAAAAATTATAACATTGTTGTTTACAAATTTTAGTTGTTTGGACAATACATTTCGTCTATCGCTGATAGCAGAGAATTTCAAAGATCTTTTTTTTCCAGCGACTTCCCCCTCCCCTACATCTACTTTTTTATTCCCTTTGTCTTAACCGAAGCATTCGTCATTTTTTTGTTTCTTTAACTATACAATTTCACAGCGAGCCGCTATTTTTACAAGCAACTATCGAATATCGATGCTAAACCGCGAATCGCATTCCTTCCACGAATCGCATCCTTTATTTACAATTCGTAACGGTTGAAACGTCAGTCGGCGCGACAAACGTCTCTTATTTTAAATCATACACCACTTCTCAGATTTTTGTATTATTTTGTCTTCTATAGGTTTCAAAAGTATTTTCTTCTACGACTACACGCATTGTTTCTCTCATAAGTCGGCAGCCGACACAGAAAATTACAGCGTTCCTATTTACAAAATTTTAACTGTTGTGGCGACACATTTTGTCTATCACCGATAACAAAGAGTAAGATTATTCTTACGACTTTCTCTCCCCACATCTTCTTATAATATCATGAACTTAGTGTAAGTAAAAACGCGCAAAAAATATATATGCGATGAGTGGAAGTGAGAGCGCGCGATGGATAGGAGCGAGAGAACGCTAGACCGCATCCCTTATTTACAAATCGTTTGTAACGTTTTATCCTTGATAAAAGGAGCTTGGAAAGCAGCAGGGGAATTATTCGGTGGCACTTCGCTACCATTATCTGGAGGACGTCTTCCTCCATTATAAACGTCGGCTCGTACAAGAGGGGGTGGTCTAGGAATCGTGCTAGGTTTTCTCAAATTTTCGGCTTTTAATTGTTTCGACAGTTGAATGGCTGTCATAATAGTGTCACGTCCCGGAAGAGTGACTTTCCTAGCTTATGCGTACCTAAGTCGCACAAATTAGGGGTGCTCTCTGTGCTTTTGAGGTTACCTGCTGGGCCGGCAATACTTCGGGATGTCGAGAGCTAGGATCGGTGTGGGGAGGGTCGAGTGCGTGCGCAAAAGAAATAGAAATAGTTCTTTAGTCAAATAAAATTTCTTCTACTTTTATTTGTTATACAAAATTCCAAAATTCCTATGACTTCTGACCTATTCTTGTCGAGACTACTGACATAGTAATTTATTGAGGGGGAGCTGAGTGCAATTCCAAAGACCGTAAATATTCGTCAAATTCTTCTTGATTTACGCTAGGTAGTGCCTCTGCCGGTATGGTGTTAAACGATTCCACTCTACTGTGTCTCTAAGGGCTTCTTCAATATCAGCTGTCGCGCTGCCGGGGATTAGAGGGCGAATTTAGGGGTGGTGTTGCCGCCCTTGTTGCTGGAAGGGGATAGCTTATTGTTCGAGGGGGTGCGCGACGCGGGGACCGTTGAGAGGCGATGTTCCTAGGCACGGCGTTAACTATCTCATCAAAGTACGAGGCGTTCTGGCAGCTTCCGGCGAATCGATGATAGCCTCAGGTGTCGTCTGTGAGGTCGTGGTGATGAGGTCTGACACGACTCGAGGTCCAGTCTTGGTCTGTGTCGATCGGCCGATGGTGATCGCAGGACCAGAAGTTGTGGTCTGCGTCGCTCCGCGTCCTACGGTTTACGTAGCCCTGGTGACCGAGGGATAGCGATGAGGACCTCTAGGCTGGAGTCGCGGGTCCCTCAGCTTCTCCGGGGAGAACTCTATCCGGATGAGTCGCCACGGGATGACAGCCTTTTTCGCTGGTGGTTTTTCGGACTCCGAAGGCCTTGAAGGCTTTCTGTTGTCCGGTCGCACCAGATTGGTCCGGAGACCACGGTGGCCAGGTAAGCGGCAGCGAGGCAGGATTCTAAGATGTGTCTCCCGGAGGAGATCCTAGAAGTATGTGAGCTCTCTTGGGCCAAATATCAGAATACCAAGGCCCTGAAGTACTTCGTACGAAAAAAAGGAAGCTGCTGGTATAGGCTCTGTCGAGCTCACTATACAGCGTAGGAAGCTTAGCTTGATCCTTCGTCGTGGGTGATCTCCTTATGTAAGCCAGATGCTGTCACTTTACTCCCGAGTTAAGGCGCCGCGCTTTCGCCTAGTGGCGGCCACGCGCACTATTCGCGGTCGCCGGACGCTGTGCGCGCGTGCGCGTCGCGTGCCGCCAGGCCGCCAAATACTATTCAATTATAGCTACGTATTTTGCACAATGGGATCCTTTATACTCATTTATTTCAGAAAAGCACAATTTAATCAAAATAAGGATCGTACAGGAGTTAAACTAGGATAATAGGGTTCATAGAGGAGCACCTAACAGGGTTTAGACAAGATATTTCAAACTTCAATGATAGCTCAGAATTTCGCAGTTTCAATGAATCGACCAATCACAAAACAGGTATTGGAGATTTCCACAGTACAATAGTAATTTTCGATTTTTCACAACATATTCTCAAAGATACAGGTTGACAGTAAGGGGTATTGAATGTTCGTCGGTATTGTACGCGAATTAATAAAAAATTACAATGTTCAGGCACTTAAATAAAATTGACCAATTACATGCAATCAAAATCGACCAATTGCATGCTTGTATGCATATAAGGCCTTAGACACAGTTTAGCTATAACCAGTTACGACAGTCAGCGAAATTCTTCGTATAATATTTTACGACGCATGCGTCAACTGTACTATCTAAAATATGGCGGACATGGCGAGCCACGCGGTACGAAGCTATGAGCTAGACATGTGATAATTGCGTGTTAGAGGTTATATTGTGTGAATAATTTTTCAATGATATTAAGCGATATTAATTAGGTATTATTTTGAAAAGATTATTAATGAAGATCATCTTCAGTGTTTTTTTCAATATTATTTATTTTGAAATAAATTATAATAATGAGTAAAGTTAGTAAAGGTGGATTTTTCTGTGTCATGTGTAAAAACATATCTGGACGAAACGCAAGAATAAAATTTTTTTGTTTTCCAAAAAATCCATTTATTTATTATTGTTTAACCTCATTTCAGAATTTAACTTTAACTTTTTCTGTAATTTTTTTTATTTATTCACTTATCTCTTTAATAACAATTCGACACGAATCATAAGAAATATTTTTACTATCTTTTTTTGTTTTATATCTTCGAATAACGCGCTTTCTTACAATCCAAAACATGGCGGATGGTCACGTAACTAGGTAACATAAACATCAAAGGTTCCGACTGTACTGTCGTAACTGGTTATAGCTAAACTGTGCCTTAGATTCTTACAATGTTCCTAGCAATCTAAATGATTTGTTAAATTCTTTAAATATTACTAATACAGCAGTTCAGATCAAGTTTTAAGATTGCTGAATACACATAAATTACAATAATACAATTAAAATAGGTTCATTCACAATAATTCATAGTGGTTTGATTAAGCAAAGATCTTGGCTGTCACTCGCATGCGCGCAGCGACTGCCAAAATAAGTTGCATAGGTAGTTACAGTACTTATTAAAATTTCAAGTCAAATCAAGCAAGAATAGGCACAAATACATAATAGACACATCAATAAATCGTTCAATTGTAAATACATTCACAAGAGATAATTCATATAGGCACAACGTATAAATTCGACAAAATAAAAATTAATGGTTATTGTTAATGTCAAGCACTCTTTCTTTTCGTAAATTTTAATCAAGATGACATGTTACCATTAAATTAAGCTATTATTTAGCAGATAATAAAATTGTGATAATTTTAACAAGAGTTATTTAATAAATCAAATTGAACAAATCAAAAGGTGATTCAAGCAGTCACTTCGTACAAGGGGCAAGAGTTCGAGTGATGTATTCGAACTGTCACTTTATTAAAAGTTTAATTAAATCATTAATTAATTAATTAGCTGTAGCAGTTAGTTTCTGATTATTCTTTTCATTAATTAACAGCCTTGACTCGATCGTAATAATTCTTTTAACATCAAGTTCGTGATTTTTTTTATTGATATTAATTTTTCTTTTGTCGTTACATATATATATATATATATTTAATATTCAGTGTTCCCAATATTTTATTTTTACAGATTGAAATTGCTGATAAGTAGGATATATAGAGTGGTTCTGACCCAGGGGGGTGAGGCGCGGGGGGGGGGGGGTATTTGCGGGGAGGGGTATGACGTCACGTGGGGGGGGGGGTGACGTCACTTGTGCGGGTGCCGCCGCTTATCAGTACAAACTTTTATGTAAACAACATGCTAGTTGTAATCTGATATAAACAAATACCAGTCGATCGCCGCTTATCAGTATAAACTTTTATATAAACTTAGTTGTAATCTGATATAAACAATTACTTATCGATTATCGCTTATCGATCAGTATAAACCTTTCTAAGTAAAACTATATGCGAGTTACAACCTGATATAAACAATTAGACTCTGCGGCTAAGAGTAGTAATTAGGTATAAATAATTTTTATCTATGGGTATGGGTCATTCTGTCGCTTATCAGTATAAACATTTCTAAGTAAAATAATATGCGAGTTGCAACCTAATATAAACAATTACAAATTTCTAAGAATATTTATTGCACGAAACGCCGAATCGTCGGCAGCTTAAATTTCTAGATAATGAATCGGCAGTGAACGCGTTAAAAATTAGATATTTGTGGAGGGGATAAAATTAGATATTTTGTAGAGAGGGATAAAAATTGAGATATTTTGTAGAGGGGATAATAACATAAAAAGAGTCCCCGACAACGTTATTGCAACTGTCAATTAGTGGAATACGAACGGTAAAGCTTCAACAACGTTACCGCAACAGTTAATTGGTGGAAGTCCGATTGTAAAGCTTCTGAAGAAAGAAACGTACGAGATGAACTATTATGTTCCGATCCAACAGAATGATGGATGCGATAAATCGTAAGTATTTTTAATTAAATTAAAATCTTTTATATATTTAAATCTTATATATTTTCTATATTTTTCTATAACTTGATATATTCTTTTTACAGAACATTATCGCAACCGCGTTATACTCCTCGCATCCTAGGAAAGCGATTTGCTTTAACCGCCACTGCCTACAAATATTTGGAGTCAGTGTGGGACTTGAACCTTTTGTAGAGATGATTCTTGGTGACAACAAAGACAATCAGATATCGCTGTCACGTGACGTATGGATAATAATAATCGAGAAACGCATGAATATTGAGCGACTCCTGCAGTCGCCTGCACCGCTACATCGCTGTGGATTGATAATCTTCTTATAGAACTCGTCAAATTACATAACGAGAGTGTCGTAAAATTTACATTGAATAACAAAGCTTTGTATATGAAACCATTGACCGTGCAATTTTTACTAAATCTTGAAGATGTCATCAATAATGTATACTTTGAGTTGTCGCGGGATATGTTTGTAGTGAAAGAAAAATATGATCGATTTGTAAACTGCTTGCAACGAAATAACATTAATAATAAGTGCGATGCTGTAAAGCTATTAAATGAAATATGTGTAAAAACATCGCTCGTAGATTGTGAACTGATGGCTTATGCATCAGACAATATTGTATATGATACTTTGAATAATAAATAAATATGTATATATTTAAACGTTTTAAAATATTGTTTTAAAATTATTTTTTCCTACCAATTATCCTAACTTAAAAACTATTTTAATTAATAAAATAAGGAAGAGAAAATATAAACGGGTAATGGAAATATAAAGAAATGCACAACACAAAAAAAATTATTTTTTATTGCTAGACCACCAATTAAACAGTTTAAATACATTCTGTAAAGCGCAATTGTTCACATGATTTCGACAATGTAAGATGTACGTAATGTCCAACTTGTTTAGAGATTTTATGTCTTCGTAATGCATCTCGCAATATTTTCGACATTAGCTTCCTCTGTCGCCTCGTCCAGGAGTAAGTCCTGCAGCCATTCTCGTTTCTCACTTCCCTTTACGTACACGACAATTTCATTATCGGTTGCAGTTGTACCCATCACTACCTTTGTAATTAAATCTCTAGCCATACTGAGCGGAATCAATTCATCCTCCCATGATATTCCGTGATGATTCACTTTCAACCATGCCACCTGACGTTTTTTTGTCTTGGTAAGGTATTCCCATGGATAGGTGAGTGTAAACATGTAATGGGTGAGTTCAAATCCATCATTGAGAGAGGCAAATTCTTTAACGATAAATTCTCCACCAACGATAAAATCTTGCAGGTGTAAGTGTCAGCGACATGTTTGCACGAATACTGAGTTTAAACAGCGCAATGTCAGTCTTTAAATCGAGTGTAAAAATAACAGACAAAGTTGTCCACAATTCCTTTGATCGTAAGTTTGATATGACGTTCGATTGTACTCTATCTTTGTCACATCGTCCCCAAAGTATCGTACGAGTTCTCTGGGTGGCTGCAGATTGCTGAAACTGTCGAAATACGTGGTTTTCCTCTTTGCGTACGCTACCCAGTGAGTTTGGGACCCTCCGCATCGTCCAGATTGGGTGACTTCCTTTTGGACACGTAACGATTGGACACCGCTCGATTGGACACGCACGTTTGGACACGGCTCGATTGGACACCGCACGATTGGACACCGCATTATTGAACACCGCATTATTGGACACCGCATTATTGGACACCGCAGTCTTCTAGTGAATAACATTTATATATTATATAACAGATTATCTAACCTTAGAAACATCTGGCAGAAAAAAGCTTCGATTTGCCAGAAAAAAAAATTAAATTTTAAATGTCTATATACGTATTTTTAGGAGCATCTCGTTTTGCGTGGAAAGTTTCAAACCCATGTGGTGCAGAAAATGCTCGCACGCACACACACACACACACACACACACACACACACACACACACACACACACACACACACACACACACACACACACACACACACACACACACACACACACACACACGGGGGGGGGTGCAAGGGGGACCTTCGGCCCCCCTCCCGCACCCACCCTGTCCAAGTTGCTAACCCATGTAAACTGTATTAGAAATCTGCATACACACACGTGAATGTGTGTGTGTGTCCAATTGTACGGTGTCTAACAATGCGGTGTCCAATAATGCGGTGTCCAATCGTGCGGTGTCCAATCGTGCAGTGTCCAATAATGCGGTGTCCAATCGTGCGGTGTCCAATCGTGCGGTGTCCAATAATGCGGTATCCAATAATGCGGTGTCCAATCATGCAGTGTCTAATCGTGCAGTGTCCAATCGTGCGTGTCCAACCGTGCGTGCCCAATCGAGCGGTGTCCAATCGTTACGTGTCCAAACGGGATACTCCCGTCCAGATTTACGATACCGCTCTCATTTCGACGCGCACCGCTCGTCGGTAACGCGTTCCGCATAAACACCTCTGAAATACGGAATACGCAATCGTCTTGCCAATTGATGTTGTTGCACATTTGTCGTCACACCTGCGGGTGTTTAATGCCTTTTTGACATATTTTTTCGTTTCGCTTTCACCCCTTTTCCGCACTTGTACGAAGCGAGGTACAGCCCTTGTCCGCCTCTGTATGGGGCGAGATACATTCCGCGCCCTTCCATCGCGCGATTGTGACGTTGCAGCTCCTCGAGCTAACGTCGCGCAACTTTGCTTGGTTGTTTACCACCTTTGTTACACCAGCCGCTCCGCCGATCAATGATCCGAGCACGCCCAACATCGGTAAAATTGATAACATGCCGCCTTGTCTCGCTATCGGAAGTATACGTTTTTCTTCGCTACCTTTTTTTCTTTATACCCATACCTATCTTTGTCTTGGCTTTCATGGCTGCCCAGACGACAGCGGCGGCTGCTCTTTCTCCGAGAGCCGAGTCTTTCGCGATTACGCGTTTTCGTGCTTTCGCGGTGAGTATCTCGTCCGCCACGTGTCTGTCAACGAGTTTGTTGCTCCGAGAATACGCAATGTTGTGTTCGCGGCACGACGCGTTCAGCAAATTTATTCCCCTATCGCCTCTAGCTAATCGTTTTTCCAAGTGCGTTTCCGGTCCACAAAATTGATAACCGGGGATATGTAGCTCGAATGGAAATGCGTTTATCGCGCGATTCAAAAGATGACCGCAGCCGCTTTTCACCTTTGTGACAGCTGGCATTCGGTACAATTCTTGATCAACGGCGCGGGTCCGTCGATGTGCGTTTGCTGCCACGGCTGATTATAATGCTCGTTGCAGCGACGATATTGTTGAACTTCGAAAACAATCTTTATATGTTCCGGGAGCTTGTCTCACACGTGTTCGACATAGTTGTCGCACTCGCGTAACAGAACGATCTTTGGTACGAATTGTTATTGTTCAGCGCTCAAATTTATAATATTGAAAGGATGTGATAGTATGAGATACATGTTTGCTATTCGCGATTTTGCATGCCTATAATTCACAATTTAATTTAATTTAATTCAATTTAATTCACAATTTCAACAATTTAATTTTAATTTAAAACAATTTAATTCACACTTTGATTTTATTTTAATTCAAGACAACTTAATTTAATTCAATTTAATGCAGCTTGATTGACACATTGACATTCTGTTACATTGATATATTGGTACATTGATATTCTGATATTCTGATTTATTTTATTTTAATGTGATATATTCTACAATCCGATTTAATTTGATTTATGTTAATGTGCATTGATATTCTAATTTAATTTAATTTAATTCATTTTAATACTGTGTACAACCTACTACTCGATTTGATTTTATTCATGTTAATGCGATTTAATTCACGATCCGATTTAATTCACGATTCAATCTAATACAACAAATCAGACAACTCAATTTAATTAAATACGACTTATACTACTATTCAATTCAATTTAATTTCATTTAATGCAATTTAATTTATGACTTAATATTCTTCCATCCATTTTAACTTTATTTAATATCCAACTTGTACGTTTACAATCTAATCATTATTACGATATTCTACGTTACGTTTTACGCCTCTTAATATAAAATAATATTCAATTTATTGATTACAATAATTTATACGCAACAATTCAATAATTATTCTAAGTTCAACAGTTATATACTTGATTTCATAAACGCATTCAAGACTCAATCAATTTAATTGCACAATTATATTATTTGACTTAATCATTGATTTATACACTAGTGTTTTATTATTGCCTATTGTAATTATTGCATGTTCTTATTAATTTAGACATAAGAAATCAAGTGAAGTGCTCCCATACTCCTTAATCCTATATGCGATCTCGGATATTACAATAGTCAGATCACAAGGGAATATCACTCGTGATCTGATGAATCGTTCTTTTATACTCAGGTTATTTGAATAAATTAACTAAATATGTAAATTTATGATCGCATCCTTCTACCTTTCAAATATTTGACTAAAGTGTAACGTACGCAGGAACACCTAAATTTAAATTGTAATAATAATTATTATTTTAAATTAAATCTTAATATTGGAATGCATGAGTATTGATTTGTTATTCAGTTACTGGTGATACTAGGCGCAGGTCGATACCGGAATCGAAATCGATAGAGCATAGGGTTACACGCCGAGACACAACCTTCCTCCTCCACTAGAAAAATAAGATTGAGTAGGGGCAAAAATGTATAAGAAATTAGATATAAATATGAGGGAATAATAACGCTTGTCAGTCTTTAGTCCTCAGTCCATAGTCTAAAGTCTATTGCGATACTTTGCTTACGGTAACTTAGGTTAGTCCGACAGTTAATCAGTTAGTCTGGGGTTGTCGTGACCTTTAAACTCGAGCGATCTTTAATCGAAGTCCTTAGCGGACTTACTCTAAGCATTTAGGCTCAGTTCGGTTTGTTGTTTCGAAATCAGATTTTCGGAATAAAGGTAATTAACTTGATTTCTCTTTCAAGATCATTTTAGTTTTCCTTCTAACTCTGTCGCTGCCTTTGAGTGGCAACAGATCAAATCAAAACTCTGTTGCTGCCGAGAGCATTGAGATTGATTTTTCGGGTCCTGACGTTAGCGTGGCAACAGATCGCCTGAATCCTGACTCTTTCTCAGGTGTGGCAACAGAGAATTTTAATCTAACTCTAAAATATTAAATGCCCAAAAAGAATGGTAAATGTTTGAGAATTGAAAGATTGAGATATCAATTAATCAAGCAATAATCTCAAATCGCGATCCTCTGAAATTAATAACTGAATTAGATAAACTCTTGAGTCAATCTTCTGAACCAAATAAATATAAACCCAAAAGAGTTGATTTTGAAATTAACTTTCCTTATTTTAAAAATATTAAGAAAACAGATCTTCGTTATCAAATTTATAAAATTCGTTATATTTTCGGTAAAGATTAATTTTTCTCACAAACTTGTCCATCCCCGGGTCAATTACTTAAATGTATTGACCCAAAACGGACGTTAAAATCAGAACGTGACAAAAGAGTTGCTTCATCAACAAATATTACAAATTTATAGCTCCTTTAAAAGCTGAACAGTGGATATTAATATCTACTACGCAATACCAGCTTTAATCCATCGGTTTGCTAAGTTTGATTATATTACAATATACATGTCCCAACGCACGTGGACCATTACTCGTAAAAAGGTAAAAGGGATCGATATGAACATAAAAGTCCAATATTGTCTTGGGTTAGGTCTTGGGTTAAGTCTCGGATTAGGTCCACCAATAATCAAGGTATTAATTTTTCAAATTATGCGAATGAGAGCGCGCCGAGAAGAGCTCGATCCGCTTGAGCCATAACACGAAAAAAAATCTATTATGAATGTTTGATAAGTTTTTATTATTTACTGTTCACAATTACGATAGAAATTAATTCGATTATTTGAGAATTCCATACGTTAATATCTCGATTATTTGCAGACCTAACCCAAGACAATATTGGACTTTTATGTTCATCTCGATCCCTTTTACCTTTTTACGAGTAATGATCCACGTGCGTTGGGACACCCTGTATATATCCTGTCAATCTGGTTATTCCTGACTCTGTTTTTTATTTTTTTTTTTTACTCCCGACGTGACGTGGAAAACTCCGCCGAAGAGCAAGAATGGAGTCATAAAATACGTTCACGCAACCTAATTGACAGCGATCTTACTCTTTAAACGCAAACATTGAATGAATAATCTTGAATGAATATTTATAATTATTAGGCAACAACATTAAAACATATATTGAGATCCATATTCCCTCAGCCTGGTAAATTCTCTGAGCGATCTCGCGTTCGCGTTAATATTGTTTTCTATTAATTTGGCAATAGTCTAGATGTCAACACCTAACTAAGGCAGTTAAGTTCGCGTGCAGCCCATACATTTGTCTATGATATTGACGGATGTACAGGATTAGCCTGACGGAGATGATCCCCCATGTGAAAGGAGCGAACAGTGACCGCATAACGGTCGTTCTACATTTAGACAATACCACTAGTTGCCAAATTTAAATTCGTACCGCTAAAACAAATCAAGCTAAATTATTTCAGATTAATTATTTAATTTATGATCGCTCATTTTCCATACAATCCCGATATCATTCCTACAATCTATACAAGGATTTTTTCTTTTTCTTTATTGCCTATGTCGCTTCACAAATCAGGTAAGACGTATACTAACAGGCATTAACCACCCTACGTGTCGGGAGTTCTGCTGAACAAGCGGCTCAACTCAATTATTCACAGGAAATATTCATCGTAAGTTCATTATCAATAAAGTAAGGGATTTTTGTCTGACTTTCATAAAACTCAATCATATTTCACAAACCGATCTGTTATTATTAAACGATTAAATATCGATAGATGGTCCTGTCTAATAGAGGACATTCACATTTGAATTCACGTAGCAGATATAATCGCCGCAATGCAATACGGAGCATTACACGTCCAACCATTCGCGTCAAACCGGTACAAGAATTAAACGAAATTCTACCCTTATTTCTTGCGCTACCCGAGTTCCCAATAATTGTAAGAAACTCTGATTTACCTAATATCCTTTCAAACCGTCCTATTCATCGCGCTGGGTCTCCTACACAAGACATAATAGAATTTCCTTTCGACCTCTCTTCTCTGTTCACGTGAGTATCACTTTGGACGTGTTAATTTGGTGCTCCGCTTTTCGCGCTTGTTTCTGCTGTTTTTTGCCCCTTTTTTCTTGCAGATATCTGGTCAAGGGCCTTTTTGCTTGACTCAGCAACACGCATCGTGAGTACTCTTTCTGTTTCCATCGAGATTTCTCCATTTTTTCCTGTGGCTCGGATTCACGGACCGTGGACAGAATTTTCTATATCTGCCTGCCGGTCGTTGATCTGTCCCCTCCGCTTGTGCTGCCTGTGCTGCTTGTGCTTGACGTGCGTACACCGGCCTACCGACAACTTTGGAGCTCGACGCGGCCGTTTCTCTATTTACTATCATCGTAAGTTGGCCGACTCGCAATACACCGTCACGGTGAGCAATGACATTCGCTTGTGGCATATGCAAACGATTTATCGCGGCCACCGGTGCCTGGCGATGTGAACGTTTTCCGCAACACCTTTTTCATCTCGAATACTGTCTTGTCCGTGATGTTTCAGGCGACGCTGACGTCGCGGCTCGTGTGGAGTTTTGGTGTCCGATCTGCAAATCAAACAAGCTCATTGAGCCTGCGCCGCACGGCGGCGCGGCGGCGGCCGCGACGGGCGCTCGCGACGTCTCTCCGGCGGCCTCTGCTGCATCGGGAGACCTCCACTCGACACTTCTTTCCAAACTCATAAGCGTTGAATCCAAGATTTCCAACATCAAATCAACGCTTGCGGGCTTTTCCTCCATTGGAGCGCAGCTGTCCTCACTGGAGCGGAGCATTCAGGGTTTCGCCTCTTCTCTGACCGACCTTTCTGCTTGGACGGATGCTCTCGACCTCAGGACCCACGACCTCTCTGCGACCACGCTCACGATCGAGACCGGACGAGACTCGTGGAGTGCGCGCGTCTCCGGGGGCTCCGGCGGTGCTGACCTTGAGGAGCGGCTGGAGGCCCTTGAGCGCGCCGGAATCAGCGCCGAGCTCATTCTTTTCGGCGTCCTGGAGCGCCCGGCGGAGGACCCTCGCGTCGTGGCTGCCAGTATCGCCGCGGCCTTGGGGGTCGCTGTCTCCCCGGATGACATAATATCGTGCAGACGCAATCCGGCGCGCGGGGATCGCCCTCGCCCTCCGATAGTCTGGCTCTCCTCGCCTGTGGTCCGAAACCGCTGGCTGGCTGGGAAGAGGACCCGGGGAGCTCTCGAGGGTTCGGACGTCGCTTGCTGGCTCCAGGATAGACGTAAATGAGAGGCTGCCTGCTACGACCAGGCGTACTCTCGGCGAGGCGAGACGTGCGGCCGCGGAGGGTCGGCTTCACCGCGTTTGGGTCCGCAACGGCTACATATATGTTAAATGCGATCTCTCCGCATCTCCCGTTCGGTTGCGCCATGGCTGCCACCTCGCCGAGCTCATCGCCGACCCCCTCCGGCTGCGTTCGACGGGGTCTGCTGCTCCTGCCGCTGGGGCTCCGTGCTCCCCAGTCCCTTGTCGATCCACGAGTGCGGGAGGGCTTTCTGCTTCCCAGTGCCTTGGCTCTACATCTCTTGACGCGATTGCGGTGCGCCCTGCGGCCTCGTCGGGCGGGCGTGCTGCCGATCCTGGGGCGGTCCCCAAGCAGCCATCCCGGCCAAAGAAGTGACCCCCGGTAGATCGTGGTGGTTCTCTCCGCCTCTGTCACGTGAACTGCCAGTCCCTCCTCCCCCACTTTGCCGAGTTTGATGATTTCTTCTCCCGAAACTCATACGACATTGTGGCCATGTCTGAGACATGGCTTAAGTCTCATACCCCTGATTCTTTTGTTTGTCTCCATGGCTACAGTTTAATTAGACACGAGTGGGAAGAGGGGATGGAGGGATTGGCTGCTACGTGCACGCAGAACTAAAAACAAAATTCCTCGCCGCGTCTCTAAATCCGTACTACGCTCAGCCCGAATACCTTTTCCTGGACCTATCCTTAGCGAACGGGAGGTCTCTCCTACTGGCTCTCGTTTATCGCCCTCCCAAGGTGGGTCACCTCGACATCTTTTGGACCGATTTCGAGAGGCTACATCCCTTTCTTCCCATCGCAGTCATCATGGGTGACTTAAACGTCGACCTAAATCGCCGTTCTTTCGAATCCGACATCTTCCTCGATTTCTGCACCTCCTCGCACCTATATATCGTTCCTTTCTCTCCTACGCATCATACCGCATCCTCACATACTCTGATTGACCATTGCCTCATCAGCGACCGTGCTCTCCTTATATCCCACTCCCAAAAACCGCTTCCGTTTCTTTCCGCTCACGACCTCATCGAGGTCACGCTCGATCTCCACGTTTATCGGATGTCCCCACGCGTTGTCTTCGTGTGCGACTACTCCCGTTTCAACGCCGATGCCTTCTGCGACTTGCTAGATTTACTCGATTGGTCTCTCGCTTACCGCGCCCCTTCTGTGGATGTGAGGGTCAAGTGTCTCACCGGGCACTTCACTGCCGCGCGCGACCTCCTTGCCCCCCAGCGCTTCTTCCTCGCACGAAGGCCACCTGCTCCCTGGTTAGACTCGACGATTCGTTCTCTGATACGCAGGAGAGATGCCACTAGACGACTACATTCCAGGCATCCTTCCGCGGCACACCGCGCTGCTTTCCTTGCCTTGCGCAACGAGGTCAGTCTCTGCATCGCCTCTGCCAAAAACCGCTATCTGATGCAACGTCTCAATGCCGCAGTAGGCTCGTCTCAGCTCTGGGCGGAGCTCCGAGCGCTGGGGCTCGCTAGGCCCAAATCTTCCCAAGCGTCCTTGAGTCTCTCTCTTGATAGCCTCAATAGTTATTTTGCCTCCTCTCACTCTTTTCCTCCTCCCTCTCCTCCTAGCTTTCCCCCTTCTTTACACCCTTTCTTTCCTATCCCCCTTTCCCTCCATCTTTCGACTCCTCTGTTTTTTTCTTCTCTCATATAACACCAGTCACCCTGCGCTCCGCTCTTTCCAGGTGCTCCTCGAACTCTGCCGGTCCCGATGGCATAAATCGCCGTCTTGTCTTAAACAGCCTTCCCATCACTTTCCCCTGTATCCTCGACCTTTTTAATCTCTCTCTTAACTCCTCCACTTTCCCCTCCCCCTGTAAAAAATTACATATTATCCCTCTTCCTAAGATAAAGTCCCCCTTGTCCCACGCCGATTTCCGCCCTATCTCTCTTCTTTGTTACCTGTCCAAAATCCTTGAGCGAATTGTATTCGACCAGCTCTCTTCCTATCTCTTTTCTCACAATCTTCTTGACCCCATGCAGACTGGTTTTCACAGCGGTAACAGCACGCAAACAGCGCTTATCAAACTAACGAACGATATCAGGTCTGCCATCGATCGCCAATCGGTTACCCTGCTTATACTTTTCAACTTCTCCAAAGCCTTCGATTCGGTTCGGCACGACCTCCTCCTGCAAAAGCTGTCCATTTTCCGCCTCTCACGCGCCGCCCGGCTCGGATCGTACCTCTCCGACAGACACCAATGCGTGCGTGGACCGGATGGTCTCTCGTCTTGGATCCCTGTCACCAGTGGTATCCCTCAGGGCTCCGTTCTTGGCCCCCTCCTCTTTGCCATCTTCATCGATGACCTACGGTACTCCATCTCTCACTGTCACCACATCCTCTACGCAGACGACCTGCAGCTCTACCTTCACTTTCCACCGCGCGACCTAGAAACGGCTCTGGGACGAATCAGGGAGGACATCGCCGCTATTGAGCGATGGTCTCGACGAAATGGACTGGCGCTCAATGCTGGGAAGACGAAGGCGCTCTTGCTGGGCAGTGCCCGTTTCGTGCATACTATGCGCGCAGGCGGGAGCCTACAGCTATCTTTAAACGGGTCTTCCATAGAGTTCGTCGACAGCGCGACAAATCTTGGCGTTCGTCTCTCCAGCACCCTAAACTGGTCGGAGCAAATTGGGGCCACTTCCAGCCGAGTAAACGGTGCCCTCTGGAGACTAAAATACTATCGCAAAAGCCTCTCTCCGACCTTGATAAGCCGGTAGAGATACGCACGCCGCACGTGATCATAGAAGATCACGACGAAAATGATCACCAGATATCGCGGTTATCAACGAGGCGGAACGGATCTGACAAACATTGCGTACCCGGCATCTCAATTCGGAAGAACGACAGGCCCTTACACGGATATATGAAGAATACCAAGATACCTTCCACCTAAATGGAGAACCACTAACATGCACTGCAGCAGTGAAACACGAGATACGTACACAAGCCAACTCATCGCCGGTCAACGTACGGCCGTATCGCCTCCCCGCGAAGCATAAGGAAGAGGTAAATACACAGATAAAACAAATGCTACATGATGGCATTATCAGAGCCAGCACGAGCCAATGGAATGCACTACTACTAGTGGTACCCAAAAAAGCTGACTCGTCTGGAAAACCAAAGCTTCGAATCGTGATCGATTTTCAAAAGCTTAACGATCTGACAATTGGCGATTCTTTTCCTCTACCAATTGGGAAACGCCAAATATTTTTCGACGCTAAATTTAGCGTCAGGGTATTATCAGATACCAATGGCTGAGCAAGATAAACAAAAGACAGCGTTCTCGACACCATACGGACATTACGAATATAGTCGAATGCCCTTCGGATTAAAAAATGCGCCAGCCACATTCCAGAGGCTGATGAACTCGGGGGATATTCGGGGGATACGGGGGGGGTACTCATGGGAATTCAAGAATTCAGATGTTTAGTATATCTCGATGACATAGTGATATACGGATCGAGTCTAAACGAACATAATAAACGTCTAACGGAAGTATTGCAACGCTTATGAGAAGCGAACTTAAAGCTGCAACCGGACAAATGTGAGTTCCTGCGCAAGGAATAAATTACCTAGGACATGTAATTTCCGACGATGAAATATCGCCCGACCCGGCAAAACTGCAAGCCATAAAAGATTTTCCGGAGCCACAAAAGGTCAAAGATATCCAATCGTTTATAGGCCTGGCCGGATATTACAGAAAATTTATCAGCAATTTCTCCAAGATTGCAAAACCATTAACGAAATTAACAAAAAAGACGGAAACATTCGCGTGGACTGCCGAACAGCAAACAGCCTTCAATACGTTAAAAGAGAAATTAACAACGGCACCCGTACTCCGGTATCCAGACTTTACAAAAGAATTTAACGTGACTACCGACGCCTCAGATTATGCAATAGGCGCCGTACTGTCACAGGGACCGATAGGAATAGACTGTCCCATTGCCTACGCGAGCAGAAAATTAAACCGCGCCGAGCAAAACTACAGCACCACAGAGAAAGAACTACTTGCAATAGTGTGGGCTGTAAAACATTTTCGACCATATGTTTATGGAACGAGATTTAAGTAACCGACCACAAACCCCTCATATGGCTATTTAACGTGAATGACCCCAGATCAAGATTGACCCAATGGCGATTAAAGCTGGAGGAATATGATTACGAAATCATTTATAAGGCCGGTCCAGCGAACGCGAACGCCGACGCGCTAAGTCGCAACGTGAAGCGGGGGATAAACTTCCGAATAGGTCGGACCCCCGATTTATTTGAAACTTTGTATTCTTATGTATTTTGACTCGCTGATTACGAATATGATAATGAAAATTGGCGCAAATTTGATTTTCATGGCGGAAACCATGAAAAAACCATAAAAATCATGGTTTTTTTCATTTATTTTCGTAAATAATGAGAATTTTGAAAAATACTTGAAATAAAAGTTGTAGATCTCATCGAAATACACATTTTATATTCTATTAATTTTTGCCGTAAAGACAATAGTTTTTGAGAAAAACGACGTTAAATGTTCAAAACCTCATATAACTCATCTAACACAATTCGAGTTTTATTAGTTAATTTTATTTGTTAATACTGGAACGGGGTGAGCCTCGCTCATGTGTTTTCTGTACCATTGGGATTTTGACTTTCCATGCGAAGCATGATCTACCCATACCTTTTTATCTGTGATGTAAGTTTTTGGACGCTAGCACCAAAATGGTCTTGTTAGTGGGGAGGAGGGGGGGTCCGCATACAGTGACTGAGACAAAGCGTCACGCGCGAGATCGGCGGCTCGGCCGTCAAGGCTTTGCGCGGTGGTGGAAGCTGCAACGATAAGAGGCGTCGCTTCGGGAATCGGCTTGGAAAGGGCAGCTAAACTTGAGCACTGATTACACCATTGCACCTCAGTGTTTATGGTACAAAACTATCTTAGCGTTCGCGGTATATAAGCAGAGCTGTTGACCGTGCGTTCTTGTTATTCTTCTCAAGTATTTTTGAGGCGATATTATAGTGAGCAGAGGCAATTGTTTTCCCGATTTTTTTGTTTTATATATTATCTTTATTTCTTTCATTTCTTATTCTTCTTGTTTTTTTTTTCTCTTCCTAATGGATCAAAAATATAATATTTTTAATTTAAATTTAATTCTACAAGATCGGGAGAAGACTCTCCAATGGTTAAGGGATTTAGAACTCATTCCAGTTTAACGATTTTGTAGGAAACATAAGAAGAGAATGATATTACAAGAATCATATATGACTTGTGGTCGATTTGTTTGTGAAAAAAAAAAGATCGGCATGTACATACTGTTGCTGAAAACACTTGGTTTGAAAAATGCCATATTTCAGCAGCAGCATGCATGCTAATTACGTATAATTTTGCTCTTAATTTTAATTTTGAGCAAACTATACGTGAGAGCAGTATTGTTGAGGGACAAGCAATTTCATCCGAAACTGTCGCCGATAGATTCTCTTTTTGCAGAAAGGTCTGCTTGATTGCTCTTGATCAACACTTAGAAGAAGAAGGTAAAATTGGAGATGTTGGTCAAGTGGTTGAAATTGACGAGTGCAAAATTGGGCGTCGGAAGTATGAGAGAGGACGTATTGTGGAAGGATCCTGGATCCTTGGAATGATTCATAGAGGCCATGCACACAATTATCGTTTGGAGATTTGTCCCGATAATAAAAGAGACCAAGCCACATTAATTGGCTTGATCAAGAAACACGTTGCAGAAGGGACAGAGATCCATACCGATTGTTGGAAAAGATACATAAACATTGAAAATCATGGTTTTATACATAGAACTGTGAATCATTCCGAGAATTTCGTGGATCCCAATACTGGAACTCACACTCAAAACATTGAGTCTTCTTGGCGGGGTATGAGGCGATTCCTTTCTTGAGGTGGCGTCCAAAAGAGCAATCTTGCAGATCACCTCTGTGAATTTTTATGGCGGCGACGAGTTAAAAAATTGGAGGCAGATCCCTTCAACCAATTAATAGCAGACATAAAAATCTGCTATTTTGGTAACAATGGTTAGATAGTAGGAAAGCTAAGCCGGTTCTAACTCGGGAGCTCCGAGGGGGGTGCGGGGGTGCGGGGGATTTCTTGCTGGTAAAGGGGAGGGGAGGCGTCATTTTCTCCCCACCAACGTGACGCCCCCTGCTCCTTTAACAGCAAGAGACCCCCGCACCCCCACACTCCCCTCGGAGCTCAGGAGTTTTTAAACCAATCCCCCCCCCCCCAAGATTTTTCACGTACTCCATATGTCACTGTATACCATGTTGTACTGGGAATGAAAAGATCTTTTGGAATCAAGCCATCATTAGATTTTTTAATTTTTTTAACGATGAGCCGACTTCAAAAGATTCCCCCTCCCCCAAGATATTAGAAACGTATAGTTTTTAGACTTACATTACGACTTTCGTCGTGTTAGGAGATATTTTTTTCACGTAATCCATGTCACTTGCGTAATCCATATGTCACTTGTGTGTTGAACTGGGAGCAAAAAGAGCTAATGGACTCTGAATTTGTGAAAAAATTTTTTCAAGATCTAACGCAAGACCTCGATATTTACCAGTTTTTTACAAATATAACAATTTATCGATTAGGGGAAAACAGTTACGACATGAATGATTCGGACTCCGAAGGCGAAGTGCAGTCATCCACCATGCGACCGATTGCATGTAATTTTCACAAGCGTAAAAAACTGAATTCGCGGAAACGCCCGTCCCGACGCGGAAATGTCCATCTCGACGGGTGGACGACTCGAGACTGACTGACTGATAATGAGTAAGTACATCTTTCTTATTGTGCGAGATGCTGCGTACGTAGCGGAATCTTTCATCAGTCGGAAGTTATTATTTAGACGTTAGATAAGACAGCGCCAACGCTTCGATCGATACAACTTGTAAATAAGGGATGCGGTCTAGCGTTCTCTCGCGCGCTCTTACTCTCATTCACCGCATATATATTTTTGCACGTTTTTACTCACACCAAGCTCATGATATTAATAAGGGAAAACGTGGAGAGGGGAAGTCGTGGGAATAATCTTACTCTTTGCTATCGGTGATAGACAAAATGTGTCGCCATAACAGTTAAAATTTTGTAAATAGAAACGCCGTAATTTTCTGTGTCGGCGTCGACTAATGAGGGGGGACAATGCACGTAGTCGTGGAAGAAGATACCTTTTGAGACCCACCGAAGACAAAATAATATAAAAAAATCTGAGAAGTGGTGTATAATTCAAAATAAGAAACGTTTGTCACACCGACTGACGTTTTAACTGAATTGTAAATAAGGGATGCGATTCGTGGAAGGGATGCGATTCGTGGAAGGGATGCGATTTGCGGTTAAGTATCGATATCTGATAGTTGCTTGTAAAAATAGCGGCTCGCTGTGAAATTGTATAGTTAAAAAAACAAAATAACAAAATACTTCGGTTGAGACAAAGGGAAAAAAGATAAAATATACAAAGATTAGATGTGGGTAGGGGGAAGTCGTTGGAAAAAAAATTTTGAAATTCTCTCTACTATCAGCGATAGACGAAATCTATTGTCCAAACGGTTAAAATTTGTAAACAACAATGTTATAATTTTTTTATCGGCTGCTAACTTATGAGACGCGTAGTCATGGGAGAAGATACTCTTGAAATCCATCGAAGATAAAATAATGTGAAAACTTGAGAAGTGGTATAGGATGGAGAAATAAAAGACGTTTGTCGCACCGACACCTCAATCGCTACAAGGGATGCGATTCGCGGTTTAGCACCGATATCCAGCTGTTCGCAGAATTAGGAGCTTTCTTTGAAATTATATATAAACAAAAATGGCGATGCCTATGTTCTGGTTGAGACAAAGGAAGACAAAGGGTTATAGGAAGTATATAAATGGTCAGAAAATGCACGATCGCACAGTCGACTTGAAGTTCAAGATGTGAGAAGTTCATGTGAGCGAATCAGTGTGACGTGAAAAAATGACTTCGAATAAAGTGATGGTGGAACTTGTAGACATTGCGGACGATGATGTCGAAGTGATAGACATTGCAGACGATGATGTCAAAGTGATAGACATTGCGGACGATGATGTCGAAGTGATAGACATTGCGGACGATGATGATGTCGAAATGATAGACATTGCAGACGATGAAAACGAAGTGATAGATATTGTGGATGGTGCAAATAATGTGATAAACATTGCGGATAATCATCCGGAAAACTTTAATGTTGTGGACAATATACAACAAATGGACAATGCCCAGATAATAGACGTTGTGAATGACATTAATTTTGAGGATATAATGGATGAAGAGAGCGTAGCATCGGAAGATAGTAACTACATTAGTGATGATTGCAGCGAGGACAGCGAGGATTATATCGATGTCGTTGAGAAACATTTGACACCTGCGGAAGTGCGTGCCATAACCGCAAGATCGAAACATTGCGGTATATACTTTTATTACACCACGGGTGGTACATATTCAGTATGTGCCGAATGCATTATGCGAATAGCGGACACTGATTTCGGAATAATGCATGCTTTTAGTAAATATATTACTAATGCGTTCGGTAGGCTGGATGGAAAATATTGCTCAAATTGTAGACAGCCCATGTTTGTAATGATTCCCAGTAACTTGTGTCCGGTTTGCACAGTGTAAAGACTTATTAATAATTATTGATAAAAAATAGTATTAAAAATGGAACATTTTGAGCGCGAGCTGTTGGACCAAATTGACAGGGTCGCTACCTTGGGCGAGTGTTTCGAGTGGTTGCAGCGGTGCGACGAGTGTATCGAACGACTAGAGAAACATAACCGCGTCAAGCGCCCTCGACTCAACGTTAGACAAAGACAATCTTTGGTGGCGAGAATCGCGCGACTCGCGGGTGAAAAGACGTGACTGCAAAGACGTTTCGTGCACGTCGGTGGTAATTACGCGAGTGACAACGCGGACAGACTCGTGTGGCGAGAAATTGACACCGCGTTTGAGAATCGCGTTCTGACAGGAGCGGTTATCAATGGGAACTACATTGAACCGCGAAAGTTTTTAGAAGACGCTGGTGGTATAGTACTCGAGCGAGTGCGGGACGCTATCGAAAGACACAACTCTGTGAAAGTGAACACCGCATTCAATGGCGTATTTGTAACGGGCGACAAACGCGCCAATAAAAGTATTACCATGAAAAACAGTGATCTCTTTAGAACATCGGACTTGGATGAGTGGTACGAGCGGTGCGTTATCGAGTCCACGTTAGCATCGCTCGAGGAATTCCAAAAACGTGATAGTGGGCGGGCGTTGTCGCGTATACAGAATTTGACTGTAAATGTGAATAAGTACAATTTTATGCGCGCGGGATGTCACATGACATTACCGCGGGAAATAATAACAAAGCGTGCGGTTGTTAACGTGAAATCGATGGACAATGCTTGCTTCGCATGGTCTGTGATAGCCGCTCTATATCCCGCAGAAAGAAATTCAGAAAGGGAGTCATCATACCCTCATTATACAAACGTTCTGAATTTCGATGACATTGAGTTTCCAATCGCGTTAAAAGACATTAAAAAATTCGAGAGACTAAATAATATTTCGGTCAACGTCTACGAGATCCAAAAGGATCAAACTGAAACCTATAAAATTCTCCCGCTAAGACTCTCCAACGACAAGAAGGAGAAGCATGTTAATCTGCTATACGTGCAAGATCTACGCGAAGACAACGTGGGACACTTTGCATGCATCAAGGATCTGTCTCGTCTAGTGATCTCACAACTCAGTAAAAAGGAACACAAAAAATATATTTGTGACCGGTGAGTAATAATTTTATAAATGTTGTATTAATTTTTTATAATAAAAAATAAAAATTTACGCTATTTTTTACAGATGTTTACATTACTTTAGTTCTGTGGAAAAGTTGGATGTCCACAGCGTAGATTGTCAGAAAATGAACGACTGCGCCATCCAACTACCTACTGAAGACGAGAAATGGCTGAGCTTCCGCAACATCAACAATAAGGAGCGTGTGCCGTTTGTCGTCTATGCCGATCTAGAGTGTACATTGGAGAAGATGGAGAAGGAGGATATGGAAATATCATACCAACAGCATCATCATCAAGTATTTAGCTTGGGATATTATGTACACTGTTCGTACGATGACACATTATCGAGGTATTGGTTTCATCGCGATAAGCATTGTATCGCGTGGTTCGCTAAACAGCTAGAAGAATTAGCGCATCGCGTAAAATCAATTTTATCTGCTAAGGTCCCCATGGAAACTCTATCGAAAGAGCAATGGGAGGCATATCGTAACGCAAAGCAGTGTCATATTTGTGATAAGCCGTTCGCACCGGATGATACACGAGTGCGAGATCATTGTCATCTCAACGGTCGTTATCGCGGTCCCGCGCATTCGCTTTGTAACTTGTGTTATCAGAATGTGTTGTGCATACCGGTAATTTTTCATAATTTATCCGGATACGATTCACACTTTATTATTAGAGAAATAGCCACAACATTCAAAGGGAATATCGATGTGCTTCCCGTTACAAAAGAAAAATATATTTCTTTTACGAAGCATGTCATAGGTACCGCCGATGAATTAGACCCACACAATCACATAAAATTACGATTCATAGATTCATATAAATTTCTCAATTCTAGTCTTGAAAAATTGGCATCATTTCTTGGTAAAGAAAAACTAAAAATTGTACGTAAGGAATTTTTGAATTTATCTAACGAAGAATTCGATTTATTGACTCGTAAAGGCATATTCCCATACGAGTATGTTGACTGTGTCACAAAATTGAAGGAAACGCGTTTGCCATCGCGCGAATTATTCTTTAGTTCGTTGACGGGCGATACCGTGTCCGAGAGCGATTACGCGCACGCCAAGAACGTATGGGATCGGTTCTCTATTCGAACGCTGGGCGAATACAGCGATCTGTATTTGAAAACAGATGTATTGTTGTTAGCCGACGTTTTTGAAAATTTTCGTGACAAATGTGTCGAAAGTTATGGTCTTGACCCCGCACATTACTATACATTACCGGGATTCACGTGGGACGCTATGCTTAAATATACACGCGTCAATTTCGATTTGCTCACCGACATCGATATGGTAATGTTTATCGAGCGCGGTATACGCGGAGGTCTGAGTCAATGTTCCGGCAGATACGCGCAGGCTAACAACAAGTACATGCAGACGTACGACTCATCGAAACCATCGTCGTACCTTATGTATTTCGATGTGAATAATTTGTACGGATGGGCAATGTGTCAACCGCTGCCCTATGGAGAATTTCGATGGGTCCAAGACGTCTCAAATTTTGACGTAAACGCGATCGCTGTTGATTCGCCCACAGGGTACATTCTTGAAGTCGATCTGGAGTATCCACAATATCTGCATGATCGACACACTGACCTACCGTTCTGCCCAACGCGCGATAAGCCGCCTGGCAAGCGAGAACGTAAACTTTTAGCGACCTTGCATGATAAGAAGCGGTACGTCATACATTATCGCAACTTGCAGCAATGCACTCGTCATGGTCTCCGTATAACACGGATACATCGTGTATTACAATTCGTTCAATTTACCTGGCTTCGCGATTATATCGAGTTAAACACACAATTTCGTACCCTCGCGAAAAACGATTTTGAGAAAAATTTATATAAATTGATGAATAACGCCGTATTCGGAAAAACTATGGAAAATGTGCGCAATCACGTAGATGTAAAAAACTTTTGACAAAATGGACAGGACGATACGGTGCGGAGGCAATGATCGCTAAACCAAATTTCCATAGTCGCAGTATTTTTGCAGAAAATTTAATTGCAGTCGAACTCCGAAAACTTGAAGTGAAATTCAACAAGCCGATTTATGTAGGTATGTGTATACTAGACATATCGAAAATTTGCTTGTATGAATTTCACCACGAGTACATGCTATCTTTGTACCATGACAAATCTAGAGTGATGTACACAGATACTGATAGTCTCGTGTATCACATCGAGTGCGACGACGTATATGAAAATATAAAACGTGATATCGCAAGGTTCGACACGAGCGATTATCCGACTGGTAACGCGTACGGTATGCCTCTTGCGAACAAGAAAGTTCCCGAGCTAATGAAGGACGAAAACAACGCAAAAATGTACGCGTTAAAAGTGGATGGAAAGAATGACGCTAAAAAGGCAAAGGGTGTAAAGTGTAACGTTGTCGCAAGAACGATAACATTCGACGACTACATGCGGTGTCTGCGAGATGAGATAGAGATGACGCGTCATCAGATGTGTATACGATCTAAATTGCATGAGGTATACACAGTACGTGAAACGAAAATCGCTCTAAGTCCATACGACGACAAGCGGTATCTCGTACCTGATTCGGTAAAGACGTTGCCGTGGGGGCATTATCAAATACCTTTATAATATTTTTGTATTGTACAGCCATTTTTATATTTGCGTTTTATGTATTTTATATTTTACATTTATATTTTAATGTTCACTTTTCACATATTTTATAGTTTATATTTTATGTATTTTACGTTTTACATTTATTTTATAATTTTATATTTAATACTTCATATATTTTACGTGTTACACGTATTGTGTATTTTATGTTATATGTATTTTTAAAAATTATTTGATAATTTATGTGTAACGTTAGAAATGGACGATGGAAGGATAATAAAGATGCTTCATATATGTCACAAAAATTATATATTTTTTATATAATGTATGCACTACACTTTTTATGTTTATAATAAAAAACAATTTTTTATACTGATTAAATAACATTGTCTTTGTGTATTCACGAATTGTGTGATCCATCGAATCCCAACCACTTGACATAAACCTCGTTTCCTTTCCTGCGCAATACTTTCTCTACCAGAAATACGTCCGGGTGAGTCGCGCGATGCAACTCATGCTCGTAGAACGCTCCAGCGATAGATGTTCCGCGATAATCTTCGAGTAAATAAGTTACGGGGTTGGTACGCTGCACTTTAACGATCTTGAACACCTCGGTTGTCCAATTTGGTGTGTAACCTTTCTCGAAAATTGTCTTGTACTTGCTCACGCGTACAGAGTCGCCTACTTTGAATTTCGCTGGACCAGCAATCTTTATAGTGCTGTATATCGTATCCAAGAGTCTTTCAGCCATCGCAGGAGTTACGTCGACGGGTCGCACACCGATCGTTCGGCGCTTCCGAACGTTGTAATTCGACACGAGACGTGATAACAGGTCAATCCACTTGTAATTACCGTTGAGCGTAAACTGCTTCCACATATCGTTCTTCAGCGTGCGATTAAAGCGTTCGACGACCGACGCCTTCATTACCGAGTACGTGGAATAATGGTTAATGTCATGTTTTTGCAATAGTTTCTGCACGTCGGCGTTGTAAAACTCCTTCTCCATATCGGTTTGTAAATTTTTCGGACGTCTGCCGCTCTCTCGAATTATCTCAGCGATAGCGTCAGCTGTCTCGCTTCCACTTTTGCTCTTGAGCGGTATAGCCCACGCGTACTTGCTCAACACATCGATGACGGTAAGTATGTAGTGGTAACCTTTGTTGAAACGTGAGTACGGAATCATCTCGACGATATCGGCCTGCCACAGATCATCGTATCCTCGAACTATGACGTGTCTCCGTGGAAAATTTTTTCTCGCTGTAGCGTGCAGTTCCTCGACGAGTCGTCGTTTTTCGGAACTAACATTAGATTTCGGTAATTTCATGTTTGATGTATGGGGTGACGTCGATCAACTGATTTGTTTTGACGATACGCAAGTTAATTTATAATAAGGCCTGCCTCGCGAAGTTCTTCGATGATGGACAGCATCTCGTTGCCATGAGCGTTATGACCAGCCCGATGCGAGGCTTCTAGCAACCGTAGACGATCCACCAGTTCGTTAGGATCGTCCCAATGCACGTAATCGATCATGTTGTCGTTTAGTGTCATAGCGCGAGGTAATTCCTTTCCGATTGCATCATCGTTTGGTGTCATAGCGCGAGGTAATCCCATTCCGCTCGTAAAATCATATTTTAATAACGGTGCAATTATATATTTATACTTGTATCCCTTATTGGCTAATAATCGGCCGTGTGTAACGTAATTACGTTTATGCGCGTTTGTAACCAACAATATATCTTTGTACTTTCGTTTATCGTTTTCCGTGTAGACTGAATCGTTGGGATATCAGTTTAAAGATCAGTTCGTAAAGACCGTGTGTACCAACGTATTTTACATCACCGATAATTATGTGATCACTACTGTTGACGTCGAACGTTTTATTACCCAACATCATACCATCCTTGTCTAAACGAACGCCGTACACGGTATTCATAATTTTCTCTTTTTCACCACGACCGCTGAGAAAATCTCCGATGTACTTTTGACCCAGCGGCCCCAAGTGCTGAGATAACGTTTCTAGACCTTCTGACGTTTGTAATCGATTTCGAATGGTTGTCGCAAACGAATCGTCGGCGGATTCAAAAACAGTCTCGAGAGCCTTATTTAACGGTTTTGGAGCTTCAATCGTTGATTGTACAGCTACCGTACGCGGTGTGGACGTTATCGCTGACGGATCTATCACGTCGTTGGACGTACGCTGCACCGACGGTGACGGTATATTCATTGCATCGTTTGACGTATGCTGCACCGATGGCGACGGTAAATTCATTGCATCGTTTGACATATATCGCATCCATTTGTTCGATTCATTTAATGCATGGTCCACTGAACTGTCTTTTCGTTTTCTCTTATTTTTTATCACATCCTTCTGGATGAACGATGTTTCGATGCCTATGTCATCGACACGCGGTTCTTCCTTTATCACGCGGACGCCGGAATTATCGACGATCTTTTGCAGCGGCTCGATGAGCGGCTCGAAGTGTCTCTTTGCCGCGATATTCTCCTCGATCCTACCGGTCTTCAAAGCGCGATGTTTCTTACGAATCGATTCGCTCGTTTTCTCAATTTCCTTCGCGATTTTCTCGCGCTCACGCGTTTCATTGTTCCCAATCATGTTGACAGACAGCGTCGATCGCTCACGTTTCATCCCCAACGAAGTATCGATGACGACTAATCGCTCCGCAGCATCGCGAACTCGTTAAATCCTCTTCTATATCGCCCGTTAGTAAGTGAACTATCCTTGTCTATTACTAGAAATCCATAATAACGCCGCCAACAATCACGACATAACGCACAAAAATCATCGTATGACATATCGGTGTTAACATGATCGTTGTACACATGTTTCAGGTTGGTACCATCCTGTTTAAACAGGATCAGCAGGTTTGCGTTGTTGCGTATAAGATGTTTAGGTATCCTCGCGTACGACTGACAAAGATAAAAGCAGTCGACGTTCGAATGCCGACCCATCGCAAAATACTCTCTCACGGCATCTTGCTTGTCGCACGCAATATCGTCAAAGATGAAAATTGAGTTTAGACGCGCTTCATTCGGCGGAATGACGTCACAGTTATTGGAGAACGTAAAATAGTTAATTTCATTCATCGATCTTAACAAATTTTCCAAATACCGATATTTTGGCTGTTGCAAAGATTTCGAGTACACGTACACGTTCTCGAAACGTACACCGTGCGCACATTCCAACAAGTTTATCATAATGTTGGTTTTACCGCAGTTCGATGGGCCACAAATAATCGCGCGTATGATAGTAGGCAGCATCGCGCCATGCTTGCGCCTCTCTCCGTCATCCCCCATTAGTCGTAACTTGTCATCGTAATTCGTAACGCATATCGCCAACGGCTGTCGCACAAATCTCATGTTTTCGGAATCTGATTATATAGTGGAATCGAACGACCTATTTATAGGCGAGTGAGTGCAGCGTATGCTGTATATGAGTATGTGTGCGTGTGTGTGAATGCAGCGTACGGATAGAGAAAGCATAAAGGAAGAAGATAAGCTCATTACGGCGCGTATCAATGGCCGCGCGAAGAAGGAAGTTAAGCTCGTCGCAGCGTGTATCAATGGCTGCGCGGGCGTGACGCTATACCCCGCAATGATTGGGCGTGATCGCTGTGTTTATCAATAGTCGGGCGTGACACAACTTATCACCGTGCGTACTGATGGGCGATCCTGTTGAAGATGACTGCTAAATTAATATAGAATTAATATTTTTACGTTCATTCACATACTTCTTAAATTCATTCACATACTTTTAACGTTCGTTCACGTATTTTCCACGTTCGTTTACGTGTTTCTTATGTTCGTTTCACGTTTGTTCACGTACTTTCCACGTTCGTTTACGTACTTCTTATGTTCGTTTCACGTTCGTTCACGTACTTTCCACGTTCGTTCACGTACTTCTTACGTTCATTTCACGTTTTAAACATCCTTACGTATATGTATAACCGTTTCATGTTTAACATCTCTCTATATATTTTTTTCTTTATTCAGAACGAAACATGTTGCGATCTGAGGCTATTTATAGGCGTGTAAAATCACGCATCGCTCAGTATCAAACACGTATCTTATACTGTCACACCCCTCCGATATACTCGAATTGAGCGCCGAGCAGTTAGAATTCGTGCCAAAACCTATTTTGCTACGCGTGTGTGGCAACTACATCGAACACGTGTGGGACAGGCTTCCGGAACATATAAGGGCTGATCTAGAGGTTCGAAGCTATCGTCGTTGCTACGAGCATTACAATCAACCGTGGCAGCGGACGCACATCGACGGATCCGCGCCGTTGATCAAAAATTGTGTCGAATGCCGGCTGTCGCAACGGTAAAACGCGGTTGTGGTCAACTGCTGAATCGCGCGATAAACGCTCTTCCTTTCGAATTACATATTCCCGGTTACCAGTTTTGCGGTCCGGGTACTCGGCTGAAAAAACGATTGGCCAGAGGTGATCAAGGTATAAATCCGCTCGACGCGGCGTGTCGCGAACACGACATTGCGTACTCCCAGAGCAACGAGCTCATCGACAGACACGCGGCGGACAAGATACTCGCGGACAAAGCGCTAAAACGGGTAATCGCGAAAGATTCACCTCTCGGGGAAAGAGCAGCAGCTGCTGCTGTCTGGGCAGCCATGAAAGCCAAGACGAAGATTGGTATGGGTATGAAGAAGAATTCAACGAAAAAATCGACGAAAAAAAAACGCATACTTCAGGCTGCAAAACGAGGTGGTGCATTACCGATTTTACCAATATTGGGTGCACTCGGATCCTTGATTGGTGGAGCGGCTGGTGTGGCAAAGGCGGTGAACGACAACAAAGCCGCGCGACGTCAGTTCGAGGAGTTACAGCGTCACAATCGCGCGATGGAAGGTCACGGCTTATATCTCGCCCCATACAAACGCGGGCGAGGACTGTATCTCGCCCCGTACAAACATGGAAAAGGTGTACAGAAGAAGAAAAAAACGTCGAAGAAACATTAACACTACCCACAGGTGCGACGACGAACGTGCAATTGACGCAACTAGCAAAACGCGCGCGTATTCCATATTTCAGAGGTGTTTTTATGCGTAACGCGTTACCGACGAGTGGTGCGCGTCTAAACGAGAGTGGTATCATAAATTTGGACGATACGACGGGCCCCGGCACTCACTGGCGTACGCAAAGAGGGGTAACCACGTCGCGTATTTCGATAGTTTCGGCAATCTTCGACCACCTAGAGAACTAGTACGATACTTTGGGGACGGGGTGATAACGATTGAGTATAATCGAACGTCCTATCAAACGTACGATCAGAGCATTTGTGGACAACTCTGCCTGCAGTTTCTTCAACGCGTGTAAATTTAAAAAGCTGAACTAGTACCGCAAAAACTCAGTATTTCACCACCATCATGTCGCTGACGTTTACCCTGAGCGGCAAGAGCAGCGTTCTCGCGGCACACTATTCTCCAGCTATAGATTTGAGCGACGATGATTATGAGCTCGGTTTAACGATTTTTGAAACCTATAACACGATACCGAACGTGAATGCCTCAAACAATACGTTTTACTTTGACAAGGATAACACGGAGATTACGATTCCCGAGGGATCCTACGAACTGCGAGCTATAAACGAATTTTTGAAACGCACAATTTCACGAAAACGTCCGCAACACGATGGAACTCATTCCGGTGACGTTACGCGTGGGGGCAACGATGATGATAATGATGGGGAGTATCCGATAACGCTTCGCGCCAACTACAATACAATGAGATGTGAGATCAAATGCGCCTACAGTATACATTTTGGTAAACCCAACAACATAGGATCGCTGCTAGGATTCTCACCAAAGCGTGGTGTACTGCTACCGCGAAAATGGCACGAATCGGACGTGTCGATCAACATAATGAACGTGAACATTATTCGCGTGGAATGCAACGTGACCGCGGGCGCGTACAGCAACAATAAGAGTGTACACACGATACATGAGTTTTCACCGAGCGTGCCACCAGGATATAAGATATCGGAAAGGCCCACACAAATCATTTATCTGCCAATCATCGTGCGGTGCATTACGGATCTGACAATACGCGCCGTCGATCAGAACGGACGATTGCTTGATTTTCGAGGAGAAGAAATCACCGTCAGACTGCACGTGCGACGACGGTTGCAACAATAACGCGAACGTGAGATGCTCGTGCTAAACACATCGCAGCGCGCGAAAGATAACATTATCTCCACACCAGTGCCAACATTCCAACAATCACCCGATACTCTTGCGACAACGTTTAATAATGTTCAATCATCCTGTTGTCCCGAGAAAAAGAAGCTCAACGCGTCAAACGTTAAATTTTTACAATCTCTGGGATTCGCGGTGCGAAACGTCTGATAACGATGACTGACATTCTAAACATCGGAGACGAGCCGATTTTCGATGATCGCATCGTCAAGATCGAGACTCATACGTACAATCCGTTTGCCAACACAACGTTCGGGCACAGCGACGAGATACGAATACCCATACACCAACAGGATCTGTACACATTGCCGTTCAAAAGTTTTCTATACATCGAGGGAAAAGTGACAATAAACAAACCAGCCGAGGGATTTTCGGTGGTACTGGGAAATAATTGTGTCGCGTTCATGTTCGATGAGATTCGATACAAACTCGACGGTGTAGAAATTGATCGCAACAGAAATGTTGGAATAACCAGCACACTGAAAAACTATGCAACTGTGTCGTCAGACAAAAACGTGATTCTGAGGAACGCAGGATGGATTTCGGGTTGGGACGTGAATGGATACTTTAATTATTGCGTACCACTCAACATGTTGTTGGGGTTTTGCGAGGATTACAGACGCGTGGTGATCAACGCTCGTCACGAGTTAATTTTAATACGCGCGCGTAACGATAACAACAGTCTAATGGGAAGTTCGGAGTTGGAATCCACGATTGATATATTCAAGATACAATGGCGCATGCCTCACGTACTGCTGAACGAGATACATAAGTTGTCGTACTCTGGAGAGCGGACGGTACCTGAGCATGGCTTTTCGTTCGTGGGATCTGTACGAGTTTCCACTATTGCAGCAAACAACTAAGCATTCGTGGACCATCAAGACCGCTACTCAGCTTGAGAAGCCGTCGAAGCGATATGTTATCTTTGCTCTGCAGACGGGTCGAAAGAACATTGTGTCCGAGGATTTAAGCCGATTCGATCATTGCAAATTGACAAACGTGAAACTGTATCTGAACTCGGAATGTTATCCATACGACGATATGAACTTGGATTTCGATAAAAATAAATGGGCGATTCTGTACGACATGTACGCGCGTTTCTGCAAGGGTTATTATGGATACGAGTATCTCGAGCCAAACCTCACCACTTCAACTTTTCTACTTAACGGTCCATTCGTAATCATCGATTGCTCTCGACAAAATAAATCGATCAAGAGCGCAACCGTGGACGTGCGCATAGAATTTGAATGCAAAGAGAATGTGTCGATGAATACCACCGCGTACTGCCTCATCATACACGACCGCGTGGTTCAGTACAACCCGTTGACAAACGTTGTGCGCAAAATCACCTAACAACGTTGTACATTAAAGGAGAGGGAGATAAGACAACATATAACTCTACGACGCATCGAAGTCAATCACAGTATTCTCAACGACAGCTGTCATGCTTGTACCAACGTTCGTAGACCTGCAAGGTTTCATCGTTGGAGGAAAATTTATCGTTAAGGAATTTGCCTCTCTCAAAGATGGATTTGAACTCACTCACTACTTGTTTACACCCACTTATCCATGGGAATACCTTACCAAGGCAGAAAGATGTCAGGTGGCATGATTGAAAGTGAATCATCATGGAATATCATGGGAGGATGGATTAATTCCACACAGCATGGCTAGGAGTTTGATTACAAAGGCGGTAATGGGTACAACCGCAACCGATGATGAAATTCTCGTGTACGTCAAGGGATGTGAGAAACGAGAATGGTTGCGTTATTTGCTTCTGGACGAGGCGAGACAGGAAGCTTACGTCGAGAATATCGAGACGCATTACGAAGACATAGAACCTCTAAACAAGTTGGACATTATGTACACTTTACGATGTCAGAATCATGTGAACAACTGTGCTTTACAAAATGTATTTAAGCTGTTTAATTGGTGGTCTAAGAATAAAAAATATATATCGTATCCATTTTTACATTCTTTTACCCCCTCATATTTCCCTTTTTCCCCATCTCGTTTTATGTATACAATTTTTAACTTAAAACTATATAGGAAAAAATAATTCAAACAATATCATTTTTATACATTTATTTTGTTATATAAAGCATAACGTACAATATGATTCACAACGTAATTAGCTTACAGTTTACAAGACTGGTTTTCTTTACACATTTTACTTGTCATATAAAGCATCATATACAATATTATCGAAAGCGTAAGCAATTAGCTCACACTCTACGAGACATGTTTTATCATATTTTTCGCGTAATAACTTTGCAGCGTCGCTTTGATTAGTAATATGATTTTGACGCAAAATAGTAATAAACTTCTTATATTTATCGCTCACGCTGTACGTATGTTGATCTAATTGATGACATACATAATCAACACAATCTTCAAGTTCATATAGGAACAGTAAGGTTGACGGCTTCATGTACATGCAGTTATCATGCAACACCAACTTTATAATATTTTCATCGCGCATTTTTACAAGTTTTATAATCAGATCACAAACTGCAAATCTTGAAGATACTGCACAAATCGTTGTGCAGTCAAAATAAGCTGACCGCACAAATCGTTCAATATCCACCCGTCGATCTATAAACGTTTTCCATGTTGCGTATGGCAAAATTATTTGATTGCCCCTGTTGTCACCAAGCAGTATTTCCACATAAGATATAGGTCCCACGCCGATTGCAATATCCAAGTATTTGTATGCCGTGGCGGTCAAGACGTATCTCCTACCCAAGATGCGTGGAGTATAACGCGGCTGCGATAATGTTCTGTAAAAAAAATATAGCTCGCTATAGAAAAATATAAGATATTAATACGAAGAAAATTTTAAAAATTATAAAAAATACTTACGGTTTATCATTCGCCTCGTTCTGTTGGATCGGAACGTAATAGTTCATGCTGTACGTTTCGGGAAGCTTTTGAAGTCTGTCTTCCACCGACTGAGGAGCAAACGAGAAGTTTTGCTGTCCGTCTTGTAACACGCGAGTGATGCGGTACCATTGTCAGAACTCTTCTTATATTGTACACCCCTCCACAAATTTTTTAATCCTTTGTCTCAACTGGAGCACTCATCACACCCAATAAAATTACAGCGTTGCCGACGTTTATAAAATTACAGCGTTGCCAACGTTTAAATCACGTGATCATCGAGAGCCAATCACGTTATCGCGAAACATGTTGCAACATGTTTAATGCAACGTTGCCCCCCCCTCTAACACTTAAAACAGGGAGGGGGTAAAAAGTAGCATTTTTTATATCAATACCCCCTTATAAAAACATATCAAGTTTTCAAAAACATATCAAGTTTTTTCAAAGGCACCGCAAAATAGTTTACGTTTGATAAGCGGGATATCAGTTTACTTCTGATAAGCGGTTTTTCCCGATTTATAATCTGGGTGATGCTAAGTTCCGCAGAAAACCCGGGCACGAAAGCGCCGTATGAAATAGAAAAATTTACGCACCATCCAGGGATATATTTTTGAAAAACTAAGAGGACTACATTTTTATGTACCTGTATAATTACATACAGGTTGAATCTTTCTGCAAGGTGATCATCAAGATAGACGTGACGTCACTATCAAAACGACTCACACAGGTAGAAAAATACGTACGCAAAACAGATAATCTATGCAAGATGATAGCAGTCATAGGTAAAGAAACATGCGAAAATCTACACAACGTTATTGCAAAAGGGTGTGAAAGAACTAATAAACTGATAGAACGCATAAACTCAACATACAATACAAGAATACACTGAAGAGGATTAATCGACGGGATAGGATCAGTCGCAAAGTCATTGTTCGGTATGATGGACGCAAACGACGAAAAATTAATTAACGAACGTATTACACGACTCACATAAATTAAACAAACACTCAATAAAAAACCAAATAAAAATAATGCAAGCCACTATCGCCCACATTGATAACAGTGAAAGAACTATTCGGCAAAACGAGAATACTCTCACGAGAATTTCAAGAATTTCTTCAAATTTTTTCTCCCGTGGAGTTTTCAGTATCTCACGTATTTGACCAAATTTGCTGTGTAGTCCTCTGACCACACTAGCTGCCGTTTCGATATATTTAATCCTGCAGATGTACATTTTACTGCAAGACCCCTCGCACGGCTTATATATTCGCAGGCTGTCTCATTGTTTTGCATCTTGATGTTTCTCAACTCCTCGCCGGCATCAATTGCTCTGTCTTCGGCCGGACCAGCGTATGTATCATGGATTGACTTCCACAATCGTTTTGCGTTTATTTCATGCGAATTGTAATATCTGCCCAGATAGCCAAATAAAGGCAACGTGTTGTTATTTTGCTGTCACTTATTCCCTATTAATTTTATCAAACTAAAGCCAAGGTGTTTCCTCAAACTGTCTGTTGTTCTGACATCATGTAAAATTCTACATTAGAATTCAACAAACTGACGGCAAGTTGTCAACATGCATGCACAATTGCTGTCAATGTGACAAGTTTATTATTCCTCAATGCATGCACTTATAATTTTATAAACTCATGAAGGTTATTTACTCTCCTGATGTTAACTTCGTTCCACGTTAAATTACAATGACAGCAAATTGTGAGCAAGTTCACAACATACATGCAGTGCATTAATTTGCCCGATATGCTTAATCTCGCTTGGCTATCTGGGTGGTTGTCGCTCAACGATAAGCGGATGCATGCTATGGCATCGGCATTCTTTTCGTCCCACTCTTCTTTTTCCTTTTTCTTATTTCTTTTTCTTATTCATCTCCCGATGGCCGATCGCTTGTAAGAACACATATCAGCCTTTTTAATTGTAAGACTGATTCCATTTTGACTCGCCAGTGGAAGTAATTGTCTCCTGTTAATAATGGGACAGTGGGTAGAGCCGTCTTCTCCGCCATCTTTATGCAATTTAACCTCTTGTGTATCTTCTCGCTTCTCTTCTCACAATTGTCGAATTCGTCACAGTTCCTGCCTTCTGCTTCCTCTAGAGACCATGGTCTGCTGCTAATTGTTGTGGATATCGTAATGATGCAGATAGAATGACAATTTGTGTGAATATATAAATGTTTATTAAGAGATCAACAGACGTGTTACACAGATATAGTTCGTCTGACTTGGGTTAGTCCACAATACATAAAGGCGGGGGGCGCTCCTGACATCTACCACGCGAGAAACAAACTGAAAAATCGGTTTGTTCATAATCGTGTTATCTCACATATTCATATGTAGTGGCCTTGTAACGGATAAGTCAATGCTTCTTATTATTCAAAAAGGTATGTAATAGGTGAGGCCAAGGTATGCATATGAAATGATTGAATAAAATAGTGAAGATAAGTACGTTATTAAATTATTGATAATCAGGTAAGGTATAAGTTATGTCAACATTTATTCATTCAATAATGGCAGATCGATTTATGAAATTAATTGATTTAATTGATTATATAATCTGAACGAAAATTATTTACTTTATTGATTGCAAAAACTTATGATGAATATTTCTTGTTGTATTGTTGAGTAGAGCTGCCAGTCCAGCCAAATTCTCCACGTCTGAAGAATGGTTAATGCTGTTACTATTTAAGCGTCTTACTTGATTTGTGAAGTGACATAGGCGATAAACAAAAAGAAAAGATCCTTGTATAGATTGTAGGAATGATATCGGGATGTGTATGGAAGATGAGCGATCGTAAATTAAATATTTAGTTTGAAATGGTTTAGTTTGATTTGATTTAGCGAAACGGATTTACATTTAACAACTAGTGGTATTCTCTAAATGTGGAGCGACCGTTGTGCGGTTACTGTTCATTCCTCTCACATGGGGGATCATCTCCGTCAGGCTAATCTAGTGTACACCCGTCAATAGACAGATGTATAGGCTGCACGCGAACTCAACTGCCTTAAGGGGTTACACCAACCTAGACGGTCGAAAAACAGGCCTAACTTTGATATTTTATTCCTCCTAAACGGGTAGTGGGAATTAAATGAAATTTTGGGTGATTATTGACTTATGTTTCGACAATATAAAAAAAATTTTTTTATTAAACAATGGCGACGGAAAGCAGAAATATGGCCGCCGACACACATTGAGGTTTGGAAAAACGCATTTTGCGGTGACCACTGTCCCGTCTAAACGATCCATCTAAAAAAAAAACAAAATGGTGTTTTTAAGTTAACAGTAGTGGTTTGTCGGTGACGATCGCCGATTGTCGATTTTATCGTTTGTTACAAAATGGCGATGATTTGAAGTTAAAATTAAAAAAAAAAAACGAAAAATTTTTGTCCTTTTCATTTTTTTATTTTTTAATGAAGACCGATTAAAAAAAAAATAGATCGTCACCGACAAAAGAATGTTTCTGAGAGTATTGTGTAAAAATTTGAAAACAATCCATCCATTAGTTTTTGAGATCTGGTGGTCATCGACTTTGAAAACCATGTTTTGAGAAAAACGCGTTTAAAGTTTCAAGTTTAGTTCTACTATTGTTAATAGCCGAATTTTGCACTTTACCTCTAGTCGACAATTCTGGGGCCATATGAGATTCCTTCCACATCAATAACAGCAGTGCTTTGTGAAGACTTTTGTTGACAGCGAGCAATCTTTTCTTCGCGCGTCGCCTTCTGCGCTCGTACTTCGGCCACATTGATGCGCGCTCGGTCTTGATTTTCGCAATATGCAGCACAATTCTTTTATTATCATTAATAAATATGCGGCAGCATCTTCATTAAATGTGTATGCAGCAATATTGGCAGCAATTTGCACAACGTGTGCACCGCTGTGCTGCACTTTTGGCGCTATGCGCCAAATCAGATTGTTCAAACTTTCGTTAACGTTTTGCGTAAATCCACCGACGCATTTCTCCAGTAAATTATCACTAGAAAGTTGTTTTCAAATATTGGACGAATGGCTTTAATCACATCATCGTCCAGTGGCGATTTATGTTGATATTGCTCCAATTCGAGCACTTGAACGCTCGATCCCGTTTTACTCAACTCTCTGTAATTCCGGCATTTTTTCAGATATCAACATAAAACTTTCAGGATATATTCTCGAAACTTGAAGCTTCAAGAAAATGTAATAAAAAAAAAATCGAATTTTTTTTCCGCTAGGTTGGTGTAACCCCTTAATTAGGTGTTGACACATTCAGACTATTGCCAAATTAATAGAAAACAATGTTAACGCGAACGCGGGATTGCTCAAAGAAGTCACCAGACTGTGGGAATGTGAATCTCAATATATGTTTCGTTGTAGTTGCTTAATAATTTTAATTATTCATTCAAAATTATTTATTCGTAATTGTTCATTTAAGATCATTTGTTCAACAGTTCTTTCAGATTTCGCGTATTAAAATAAAATCACTGTCAACTAGCTGGGTGACTTTACTATCTATCTCGAGATGGCGCATTTCTCGTGAAAAAGATTTACCTACTGGATTAATAAAAGGGGCTCGTCGAGAACAGAGAACCAAGTACGATTGCACCATTCACATTTGATATTGGACTAATCAGTCTAATATTTTATTTTTGTTGATCTAAATTTCGACAATATTTGTTCTGTTCTTGCCACAAATTTGCTATCATATTGTGCATAGCAAGGTTTGCCTTGTTTTTGCCACAAATTTACTATCATGCTATGTACAGCAAGGTTTGCTCTATTCTTGCCACAAATTTGTTATCATATTGTGTACAGCAAGGTTTGCCTTGTTCTTGCTGCAAATTTGTTGTTATGCTTTACTAGCAAATTTTACCCTGTTATTTGCATAAAATATGCGTCATACTATTTACAACAAGCCTTCCCAGCAAAAGCTAAGCTTAATGCGGACACACCTTGTCGTAATTTTGTTGCAAAGGTTTGCTCGAGTTTACGGCAAACTTCGCGCAAAGTTTGCGTCATTTTGCTAGCTGGGTATAGTCAGGAGCTTCATTAAGAAATTTACTAATGTCTTCTGATGTCAAAACTTTTGATTTTTTGGACTGAAATCCTTGTGATTGCCTTTTTAGAAACGAGATAACTTTTTAATAATTGTTAATATTAATATTATTGTTGATGTTCAGAGTGGTTTTCAGCATCGAGTAAATTCCCCACAAAGTGGTTGGCTTGTGAGTGTGTGACATTTCTGTTAGATATGCCAAGATTGTAGTTTCGGAGAATGATTTTGCTTTATTTTTAGCTTTCCAGTCCATAAATTGGTTATAGGCATTTGTGTATCTTTCTCTTGATTTTTGTGGCAAAAGATTTTTGATTGTGCTTTGAGCAGTTTGCACTATCTCTGCCGGTGTGAGTGGGCTATCACTATTGATCTCGTTTTGATTCATGTTTAAAATTTATAAAAATTTTTGGTTAATAGGACTGACCACGACTGATATTTCACAAAGACTATTGTGAGAGGTTAGCTCTGCGAAGGTGCTGAAGCATTTCCAAGAACTTCTTTATGTGCGCTGAGAAATGGCGTTAAACACAGTGTGCGAAAGACATTGATGATGGCACGTTGTTGTGCAAAGTGTGCTGAGAGATAACGTTAAAATCCGTGCGACGATGTTCTTTCGGCACATCTTACTATCATTTTCGGCACTGATGACGTCACGTCGCGTACGAATGATCTTTTCGTGCCGAAAGTAGCCTACTGTGTGCGATTGACTACTTTTCACACGGAAAACTGTTAAAAAAAGGGCACTTTTCGACGCACATGTGATATAAAGATAATAATCTCCAACCGTTCAGATATACATGTTACTAAGTTTAATTAATTAATTAATTATTTAATTTTAGATAAGCATTGACTCTCTAAAGTGTTCCGATGATACTAGTGTTTATCCCAAGTTTGCATAACCGTTTCTGAGATCCAATAATCTCGGATGCTCGCAAATTGCATACTCGCGTAAAGAACACGGTCGATCTCGCACTGCGCTTTCACTTAACGCAAGCTACTATCATGTCTCCTGATAGTCACATATTTTATACATATTTATATATGTTCTTATATAAAAATTTTTCCCGGGTAGTAAAAACTTATATTTTTAAATTCATATATCAAGGTACATTCTACAGATTTGCTTCATATTTAAGGTTAAAGTCTTTAACAGTTAAGTTAGCAAAGGTGTTTATAAAATAGGTAAATATACAAAGTACCTATAAATTTGATTAATGACTTAAGTTTGTTGAAATAATGTTGCAATTTTTTTATCGCTTTATTTCAACGTTATGATTTTAGCAAACTCTCGCTAAAAGTTGAAAAAATCTAGCAAATAGTGTTTGTTCGTTAGCGAACTGCGAATGACCACGTGGTCTCTATTCGCAGCGATTTTTTTGCTACATCAATTGGCAGCTTTATAAAAGTCTGTGGTTTCGACCAGGTCCGTCGATGGACAGATAGCGCTAATAAGTTCTTCATGAGAAAGATCCAAGAGCTCACAATGCCAATTGGCCAATTAAATATAAAATTTTCTAATTGGTAGTCTAGCAGTAAATCTCTATGCATCGGCCGATATAAGTAGATGTGTGCTATCAAAATATGTGTTAACGGGGGAGGAAACCTTCCCTCTTTGCATAGTCAGCCATTTATAGTCCATTGTCCATTGAGTTGTATTATGGCGTTTTCGACCGGTGCTGGGTTAACCCGTCTCAGGTTCTTTTTTTCTAGAACTGGCCAATCATAGTTATTCCCTTCTTCAGAAGAATGTGATTGGTCTTATGACGTCATTAATCGCTCCTGGAGTGACTCCTAGAGCGAATCCTAGACCGGTTGAAAACGCTATTAGTGCGTGTCATGACACGGATCATATCTGTAGTTGTTACTATGTGTGTATGTATTGATGTTTGTGTGTAAATTACAGCATTTGAGCTTATGAGTCGTCGCCATTTTCAGTCTAAATAACTTGAGTGCGAAGACCTTACTTAGCGCCATCTGTCCATCGACGGACCTTGGTGTTAACAATAGGCGTTCTCGTATACCTATTTTCAATGACTGTGACTTACTGAGTTTCCGGAGACTGTGCTACACTGTATTTGAGCAGCACCAGTGCAGGATCAGTACAGATCTGTTAGTTGCATATTTTACCTTTTGTTTTTCCTCGTCTCTCAATTCAAAAAACAATTATACGTTCATTTTCTTTAAAGCTAGAAAATGCAAAAGAGTACAGTCAAAATGAGCAAATCCACAGTTAAACGGTAAAATATTTTGTTATTAATAAAATAATTATTGTATTATTATTTTGTATTGGTATACAAGATAATAATTTAAAAAACAGAAATAGAAATAAATGAAAGGGAGGGCATTTGCAAGTAAAACTCGTGAGTTTATTAAAATCACTTGTAAGTTACGAGTACGAACGCAATAAGATTTCCAATTTTTATTGTTAAATCTGTTGTTTATTATGGACTGTCCTCACTAGAATTTTCCTTCTCACTTTTATTAAATTCTAAATATGTATCTTATTTAGTTTAAGTATAGAGATTGCATACCAGTTTAGCTGTAAGATTATAGATTAAAGTATATAAATCTCTATTAATATGCAGACCTATTAGAGTTGACAATGTAATAGCTGAAATATAATTGTTAATAACAAAAATAAAAACATTGATAATATGACTGCTAAAATGTGGCAATTAATCATTAGAATAAGATGGGCATGTCTAATGGCATATGAATATTACATATCATAAGCTTATCAACAAATCGTAATTATATATTTTTTATTTTCCATCTAGGCTACATTTTGTGGCTACATTACTGATTAGATAATTTCATGGTTATTCACAAACGTATCTGATGAAATCGTTAATACATTAATAGGTAAGTGTCAACAATATGATTAAGGATGTACACTTTAAAGTATTATTTAAAAAAACAGAACAATTTATAGGTTGTTCTACTGTTACGTTTAAGTTACGTTATTAAATAACTTGATAACACTGTACAGTCAAAACATTTTTAAGAGCTTTTCTAATGTATGTAGTGTTAATTTATATTGATACTATATATTTTAGAAATTTTCAATTTTCTTACTTACAATTTTTTATTTATTGTTTTAGGACTTTCTATTGTTTACATTAAGTTGTAACTTTGTCATAGTTGTTGACAAATCAGTCTCACTTTGGAAACATAGAATATAAATTTAATTTCTACAGAGTAGTGTGTGTGTGTACACACACACACACACACACACACACACACACACACACACACACACACACACACACACACACACACATATAGCAACTAATGTGCAAATATTCATACATAAAAATGTATTGTTATAATTAAATATTTAATTATTTTTAAATATTTGAAAGTTTAAGAAATACTTTTAGTTAACTTTATTACAATAAGAAACATTTGTTAACATAACAAAATGTAAAAAATAAGAAAACTGTTTAAAATAAAATTAATATAAAAGAATAATTTCACTTTTATTTTAGAAAAAAATTATTTGGAATAGTGAATTAAAATTTGAAATAAAATTTAATAAAAAAGGGAAATATGTATGAAAAAAAGAAAGTAATGCATTTAAACAAAATTTAATAATCTTATTATTAAACATGGTTATGTTTGTTGCTTAAAGAGTAAATTGAAAATCTTATTGTCATTGAGAACAAATTGTTGAGAATATAATACATAGAAATCTTTTGAAACAGAATGTATTCACTTCTATTCAAAAGTTTGAAAAAGATAAAGAACTACATATTCTAATAAAATTATCCTAAGCATGATGTTAGGGGTCACAAAATGACTTTTAGAAATAATATATCTTTACTGATCATAATCTTGATCGTCGCAAAGTGCGGATATTAATCTTATAGAGTATTTATAGAAAGAACTAGATCGACAAACCTGTGAAATATTATAATAACAAGTAGTTTTTATACATAGTTATGTTAAAGAAAACTAGTATGAAATTTCTTGACAATGTTAAAAGAATTTGTAATACGCTTCAGTGCCTATTAAAAATATTAATTATTAAATATTAAATAATTTTTAAATAAATTTTATACCATTTTTTCGGACAAGAAATCTTATAAATGCTTCTTAGCATTGATACTATTAAATTGTTAGTCAATTTAATTTATGGTATTACGTTTCATGTAAGGACTATATTTTAAGATAAAATAGAGCTGCGCAATTTGTAGGAGCTGGAGATTGTAAAAATTTACAACATTATATCATTAAGCACCAAAATCCATTGGAAGCTTATATGAGCAATCTCATTTTTATGTTTAAAAAATATTAAAAGGATAAAGAATTATCGAAAATGTTATTAATTTTATATTTAAATTATATTATGTATAAAGAAAATTATGCTTGCGTGCCTCACCTTAATTTCCAAAAGAAACAAATTATAAATAGTTTATTTATCTTGTTGCTATAATAAAGTAATTAAACAACGTTAATACTGTTATTATGAAAGTTTCAATAAACTAATTTACATTTCGCATAGCACAAACTACACTTGTATTCATTAATCTATTTTTTTTATTATGTAAGAAATATGCTATAAATTTAAATGACTATATTTAACTTACAATATAAAATTAGCATAAGATTCAATATAATTTACTAATCTATTTTTATTTTTTTTATTTAATATTTATTGAATATTTGTTTTATGTCAATATGTTTTACTTATAAAACAATAGAACAACAAAAATCAAAATCAAAATTTATCGTATCTTGTGACTATAAGTATATACAAGTTTTAATTCTAAAATGTATAACAAAGTTTATTTAACTCTTATGTCAATAACTTATAACATTGTTCAATATAAGCGAGATACCCGAGTACCTATTTCTATAATTTTTTTTATCTTTCTGACATCTATTAAACTAATCTATAATAAATATGTATTCATGAGCATTAGGTGTTCATGGATCATCACGAAGTGTTAGATAGCGTACGATCTTCGAGGTAAAACAACGTCGATAGTGGTTCACAGTAGTTGGATGGGTGATCGTTTTTCTAATTGCAGAAGTTAAGCAATGCCAAATGCGACTATGGTGTTTATGTCACTATCACCTGTAATAACAAATGTATCAAGAATACAAGAAATGAAAGAACTGTTCATGTATGCATCTCAATATATATGTACACGAGAAAGAAAAAAAAATTTTTTGAAGATTTACAGAACAGAAAAAATAAATAAAAAAATAAAAGTCCCATACAATTTAATACATGATTATTTGTCAATATTGTCTATGGAGCATTAAGAGTAATTTTTTCTGTAATATTATTACAGTTATCAGTCATATATAAGCGTAAATCATTATTGTGTGTCTATCATGTCTAAGGCAGTATTCGGTTGTGACATTCTTCATCATTTCCTAATACTATAATGTTATTATTTGGAAATATAAGACAGTTATACATTAGTCATACGTGCAGATGTCATACATACAAATGTCATACATTAATATATAAATAGAAATATAAAAAGCAAAAACTTCTTTGCCTAAATATAATATATATTGATATAAAAAATGTAAAAAAACTGTTAGATAGAATATTGAAAATATAAAAGATTATAAAAATATATTCTAGAATATACATGTATAGGTCAATTAACATTCATTATTTACACGTTATTTCTTATGAAAAATTAAATAAAAAAATTTTTGAATTATTTTATCGAAAGAATTATTCTATCGAAAGAGAATTATTTATGGTGACCTTTTAAGAAATACTTATAGCTAAACTCTAAATTAAAATTCTGTTATACAAAAATTTATTCTAAATTAATCGAAAAAATAATTTGTTTATTCATTTGTGATTCTTTAAAGCATAATTCAATAAAAAGCCTTATTTCTTTGATCATTTGTATCTCGAATTATTGAAATCTCAACATTTTCGCTTTATACTTTTTAATTCAAATTTTTATGAAAAATAATGCTATTTAAATAGTTTATTAAAAACACTGTATACTAGAAATAGATTATTATCTATATTTAATACGGATGAAATAGCTTTAAAATTGTTTCTAAATTAGTCAAATTATTGTTTATTGCTTCTAAGCAAGAATTAATATCTCTATTATCTCTATCAAAGTATAAAAATTAATATATAAAATATAAAATTATTTTATGAGCAATAGATAAAATTCTTCAAATACTGCAATAAAAAAAATATTTTAATAAAATGAAAAAAATATTATTTATTAAATTATTATCTGTCTAGATATTAAATCACTACAGTTAATCGCAATAATGACCAAGTATAAAAGGAAAGAATATTGTTTGTTGAAATATAATGCATTTAGTATAAAAGAATCATTTTAATTTATTTAAGGTAATTATGACAGGTATATTTAATGAATATAATGTACCTCGTATCACAGTATCATTGTATACACTAGGTAGAGAAGAAACGTCACTGATATTACATTTTTCTCAAATTAACATTTACGGCATGCAAGCAAGAATTTATATATCTATCTGTTAATGCATTAAAAGTCATATATCAATCATAATGTAAAAAATTATTTTTGTTGATAAATTCAAAAAATTAAAAAATGTTGCATGTAATAATAAAAAATAATTTTTAGGCTTTTAGATATTCATAGATACTCATAAACCCACGCTTACATGTAAACATACCCAGCTAGCAAAATGACGTAAACTTTGCGCGAAGTTTACCGCAAACTTGAGCAAACCTTTGCAGCAAAATTACGACAAGGTGTGTCCGCATTAAGCTTAGCTTTTGCTGGCAAGGCTTGTTGTAAATAGTATGATGCATATTTTATGCAAATAACAGTGTAAAATTTTCTAGTAAAGCATAACAACAAATTTGAAACAAGAACAAGGCAAACCTTGCTGTACACAATATAATACCAAATTTGTGGCAAGAATAGAGCAAACCTTGCTTTACACAGTATGATAGCAAATTTGTGGCAAAAACAAGGCAAACCTTGCCATGCACAATATGATAGCAAATTTGTGGCAAGAACAGGACAAATCTTGTCGAAATTAAGATCAACAGAAATATTGGACTGATTAGTCCAATATCATATGTGAATGGTGCAATCGTACTTGGTTCTCTGTTCTCGACAATCTCGACGAGCTCCTTTTATTAATTCAGTAGGTAAATCTTTTTCACGAGAAATGCGCCATCTCGAGATAGATAGTAAAGTCACTCAGAAATAAAGTTTAAAATCCGATAATGCAACCCTGTTATTTGCATAAAATATACGTCATACTTTTTGCGACAATCTTTGCCAGCAAAAACTAAGCTGTTTACGGACACACCTTGTCGCAATTTTGTTGCAAAAGTGTGCTCGGCAAGTTTTATTTTGTTCTTGCTACTAATTTGCCGTTATTCAGTACCTAACAAGATTTCCTGTTTTTGCAATAAATTTATTGTCATGTCGTGTAGCAAGGTTTGCTCTGTTATTTGCTTAAATTTTGCATTTTAACGTGTCAGGGCAAATCTTGTAATTTATCTACGTAATATTTATGTACAAGTCTTTCTCTGTTATTTGCAGTATCGTGTGATGAAAACTTTTGCTATAAATTTGCTCGAAACTTTTAGAAGACAAAGCAACAGACAATTACTTGTCATAAAATTGTTGTCAAAATTGAAACAATCCTTGCTGTAAAGCTTTCACGATATGTGATTTTAACAGACCTGGCTAGCTGGGTACATGTACACATACTCATACATAAAAAATAAAAGTTCAAATTTTATTTAAAAAAATCAGCTTTTTCAGAGCCACATGATGTACAAAATCCGACCGTTATTTTCCACGTGGTGCACATCGAGTCACTTTGATGACGGTGGTATGATTGAGTTAAACACGAATAAAATCAATGTGCAATATCATATTGATATTCAAAATTCATGATATTCAAAAAATACCGTATTTATTCTCTAAAATACCCTAAAATGCAGTGCAAATTTCAAACTCGTGTGCATTCAACAAAAAACATCGACATGTTTTTTTTTAATTGCTTAGAAAAGAATGAACTTTAAGGATCTGAATTAATATTAGCAAGATTTTCACGAGAAACTTGTACAAAATGATAAATAATGAAACAAATAATGAATAAAGTTATGAAAATATTTTAATAATATTTTTTATTTTAATAATATGTTCCATAGTAAAAAAGAGAATGCTTAACACTTGCCAGTAATGAAATAAAGTATTTCTTATAAGTCGACACACACACACACACACACACACACACACACACACACACACACACACACACACAAAAACTGGTAAAAGATTTTTTATTTATCAATCTAAAGAACATCACAACATTTCGACTATATTTTTGGTCCTTATCAAGTGGAAATTACAACGTGGTAAGACTAATCGCTTATTTCAGTTTGTCGACTTATAAGAACCGTTACTTTAATATATTCTATATTTAAAAAAGAAACATTTTTTACAATTTTATAGCAAAATAAAAAAGATTAATTGTTTTTATTTCTTTTATTATTTTTTTTCAACATATCGTTTTTCCAATTTTTATCTGTCAAAATAATTATACTTTTTAAACGATACCTAAAATTTATTTTATCCTAGTTCTAGATCTATCTTTTACCTTTCCAAAACCGTTTGGTTTTTAAAAATTCGTAAAAAATTGACGAAAATACGATAAATTAAAGAAAAAGAATTTTTGCGATTTTTTGTAACCTTATTTTGTTTAAATTAATGTTTTACATGTTTAATGATAATTATAATCATCTTTGTTATGAAAAGACGAAGAAATTCATGTAGCACAGTATTGATTTTAGTTCATCTGTTCAATGCAGCACGTTTTAGAACGAATGGGGTACATTTTTAACTCAGTAAAACGTTTGAGGTCGAAAAATATGGGTATACCGTTCAAGGGTGCGTTCGGGAAGACGCTATTAGCGCTACCAGCATCAGTCCATCTTCATTACTCATTAAAAGTAGAACAAGGATAAACTGATAGCGCTAATAGCGTCTCCCCGAACGCACCCCAAGAGTTAAAGTAGCAATGTTAGAAAATGCATAATTTTTAAAGAAAATTAACGTTTAAATATCTGTAACTATTTTTCCCTTTACTAAGCGTAATTTTAAGGTCGATTTTTTAATTCTACGGAAAAAATACAAAAAAAACGTATGAAATTCGCGTTTGCTGTGCAGTCCCCAAATCGTCTAAAATTCATATAAGGCCGAGTATATAAAATGGATCAACTTTTAGGTGGATATTTTACGTCGGCATACGAACAGGTAGAGACTCGCTCTTTTTTATAATCGCCCGTCTTGCATATATTATTTATTATTTTTTATTAAAATAATAAAATGTTGCCCAAAAAAATAATAAAAGTTGTTTTTGAGGAAGTTTAGGGAAGAACTCGTTATTTTTATTATTGAAGCACAAAATGTACAATAAGACATTTTGCAATGAAATTTGCTGTTTTTATTTTTTTTCGGCATGCATTGAATCCTACAATACTGTACTTGGAATTTCACGTGTAACTTCACAAGCTACACAATTATAATTTCGTTTGCGTTTTTTTATTCATATTTAAGTTCATAAATATTAGTAATTTGTTACGACTGAAGAGGACTATGGTAGGTTGTATTTACACTTTATTCAAATTGTATCTTAAATCTAAAATTTCAGAGGTTTTTTCTTTGTGTAATTATTATTAATATCTGCAATTCACATTATTGTAGCTCTTTATTTATGCTTTTTAACACTATATTTACTTTACATTTTTATCACAACTTTTTGTTTATAATTAAAGAAAAATTTGTTTATAATTAAAGAAAAAAACTTTGTAAAATAAAGACATGGCCAGGGACATTATTAAATATACCTAAAAATACCTAAATATACCTAATATACTATACCTTATTATCATACAGAATTCATTTCTTTATTTAGGGCCGGTATTTCTTTATTTTGTTCCATCTTCAGATAAACAATGAAACTATAAAACTATTTTATTTAATGTTAAAAATCATACTTTCAAGTTTTCAGTAAAATTTATACTATCTTTTTAGTAAGTAATTTGATAAGATAAATTACACAGTACTTATTTAACAGATAAATGTGATAAAGATAGAAAGAATATGGGAAATGCATTAATTGTATTATCCTAAATGTTTGCATATTAATGTTTTGCTATAAAGAATTTGTATATTGAAAATATAATTATGTAAAAAATCAATTTCTTTATAGTGATGAAGGTGATAAGAAAGAATCTGATAAATAAATTATTATTCACAAACGATGTACAGTTTGTTTGCACAATACAATAGTCTCTTGTGTTTAATTTTGGATTAGTATTTCTATTTGTCTTTTTGTTAGCTAAAGGTTAGCTTTTTGATGACTAAAAGTTGAAATAACGCCTCGTAATAAGTACAGTTTTATATTTAATAATTGTATATGTATTTTTTCCATAAGCATGGTAATAAATTAAATATGTTGATTTTTTATTTTACATTTTATAAATAAAATTTTTATAAAAGAAAATATATAACCATAATTATTCAACTTACTAGATGCATACGTACTTAACATGGCTCAAATAATACTTAAAAAAAATCTTTATTTTATATTATTGTACATAAATAATTGAAAATATATTTTTCTTTGGGTTTAGAAGTGTTTCCTATCAAAAATGTTTCAAACTTAACTCTTAATTTTCGTATTTATTTAAAAAAAATTAAACAAATTTCCAAAGCTTAGGTGGGTCGTATGACAGATATAGGTAGCTTATTATTTTTTTATTTCTAACTTATTTATAAATTTTGTCTCCATAGAGATGGGTATCCCAGGTATTATTGAAAATAATTATGTTAACTTTAACGCAATATTTTTTTATATTTTAGTACAAAAAAGAAGTATAAAAGTATATTTCACTTTCAAATAGTTTAAATCACGACAATTTATAACGACAATAATAAAATCATTACCGAAACAAAAATTTTTACGAAAAGTATTTATGGGTACACAAGTATCAGATTATTGATATAAAAGTTACAATATTTAAGATATATAGATCACATCTTAAATATTGTTCAAAATAAACAAAAATTTTTAACATCACACTTGTATAGAGGAAAAACGGACCAAACCGAGTAGAAAAGTCCTCTAACATTTTAGCGATCGCAATATATATATATATATATAGCTGATTACAAATACTAATATATGTGTGTGATTACAAATACTAATTATGTGTGTGATTACAAATACTAATATATGTGATTACAAATACTAATGTGTGTGTGTGTGTGTGCGTGTGCGTGCGTGCGTGCGTGTGTGTGTGTACGCGCGCGTATGTGTAAACATTTTTGTAATTATTTATAATCATTTTTGTAATATCAATTATGTTTCTTGCAGATATGTCAGAGCATGTGGAATTACAACACTTGGTTGACGCCGATGTGGAGAGTAATATGACAAATTACAAAAAAAAATGTTCTATGATATTGTGTAAATCGTGTCCATATTGGGGCCTAACATTAGCAATACTATCGTCTCTATTTTTTTCTTTATGTAGTGTTATCGTTAAGAGTTTGGTGGAGATAAATCCCATGGAAATGGCAATCTTCCGATTTATGGGAGTATTGTTACCAGCTATTCCAATTGTGATTTACAAAGGCGAACATCCTTTTCCGAAAGGACGCAGACTGATACTTATTTTAAGGAGTTTCATCGGCACGACGGGACTTATGTTAAGTTTCTATGCATTTAGGTATATGCCATTGGCGGATGCTTCGGTTATCGTATTTTCTGTTCCGGTATTCGTGGCAATATTTGCACGGATATTTTTGAAGGAGCCCTGTGGCTTATTCAATGTTGTCACTATATGTCTGACGTTGATCGGCGTGATTCTAATAACGCGACCGTCGTTAATTTTCAGTCACACTGTGGAATCTCTCTCGGATGGCCACGTTAAGCCGGAGAATGCGGATTTATGGAGTGCTATGGCCGCTTTCTCAGCTACTTTGTTTGGAGCAAACGCGTATGTTTTACTTCGTGCGTTAAAAGATCTTCATTTTTCTGTTATAATGACGAACTTTGGTTCATTTGCCCTAATTCAAACCACGCTTATATCATGGGCGATCGGCGCGTTGTGCATGCCACATTGTGGCACGGATAGATTGTTGGTTGTCGTGCTTGCGTTGTTTAGTTTCGCGGGTCAAATCTTGTTGACTTTAGCGCTTCAGATAGAGCAAGCTGGTCCAGTGGCCATAGCAAGGTCCACAGACATTGTTTTTGCGTTCTTTTGGCAGGTATTATTTTTTAACGAAATACCAAATCGATATTCCATAGGCGGGGCTATATTAGTCACTAGCTCGGTTTTGTTAATAGGATTAAGAAAATGGGCTCTTTCATTACCGGAAACATCGAATATTAAAAAATTTCTTAGGATCCTAATGATGTAAACGATGATTTTTTAGAGATGAAAAAGGAAACTTTATTTAAACTAAATTAATTAACTTTAACACTAGAACAACCGGCATTAAATATGTACCTATTTCTATTATTTTTTGTTTTTATTTTCAAATTCTTTACACATTATTTTTATTTTTTTAAATATTTAAATAATTAATTTGAAAAAAATCCGACGAAAATCACATTTGTAATTTAATCCATAAATCTGACACCCATTATTTTGACGGGTTTGTTCTAGTATTAAAACCTGCCAACACTGTATGTAGCACGCACGTTATTATGATGTCTTAACTCGTACGTTTTGTTGTTGGCGTTTTAACTAGTATTGAAACATGATTCATATGTATATCGATATCACGTAACTAATTGTGAAATTTCTGGTGAATGTTGCAATGACATAATATATGACTTTATAGTATGATGCTTTATAGTATAATGCTGAGCACACTATGAATTTATTTTTCTATCTGGAATTGCCAAATCGTATAAAGTTTATACGTATAAAGTCATAGTGTACTCAGCATGCATTCATATAATATGACCTCAAAGGTGCATACACATATGCTACTCAGGATAGCATATTAGAACTGCGGACGCGTTATGATATTAAAGAAATATCTCATGTGATAAAAAAATTATTAGATTATAAGGTTGCCTCATTGTCGAGTTTTTGGGCAAGAGGAGGATTGGCAAAAAGAGGTAGTGACGTCAGCGTAAATCCCAGTGAATCTCATTTGGCGGCTTCCAGTGATTTTTATTGAGAATGTAAAATCTATTGGACTTATGACCAATTGCATACTGGATAAACGATGAATAATGTACAAATAGTGTGTAGTGTACATAACGTAAATTATATATTTTCAGTGAGTATTATTGAGTTCTGTATTATAAATGGAGCGAGCATTCTTCATTCTGTGAAAACTATGATCTGCTGATGTAAAGGATAAAAATACAGTTGGTTGCATCTGTTTCTTTCGTGTATATTGTTATATATGTGTGTGTGCATGTGCGTGCGTACCTGCATGCGCGCGCGCGTTTGTGCGTGTGAATCGGATACTTGACGGCGATTTTACATAACTATTAGCTACTTTGATGACTTCTGGCTATTTTGACGACCGTCGTCAAAGTTTTACAGACGTATCGTATACTTTGACGACGTCGTCAAAATAACATCTATAAATAAAATGGCTACATTAACGACATTGTCAATTTTGACGACAGTAAGTGGTACATTAGCGATTTTGACGACAGCAAAAAAATAATTTTAAAAAGTCAAATTAAAAAGAAATAAATAATTAAAATAATTTAAAAAAAGCATCACATATGAAATTTAATATATACATAAACGTACTTTTTAAAAACAAAATCAAATAAATTATTTTTAATATTATGTATTATTTCAATTTTGAACTTTTACATAATTTCATTATTTTAATAAGTAATAATTTAATAATATTGTTATGTGCGGGAGTATTAATAAATATCGTAATTATACATTATCGCTAGAAAAATTTTAACATCCCATCACATTACAACGTAAACGACAAAATTTTTTCCGCTAAAATTTTGTCGCTTATCCTGACAACCAATAGAAAATATTGACGCCCATTAAAAACTATTATCAAGATCCACTGTAGGCAATCTTAATTTATATGGAAAAGTAAAAAGTTTAGTTTCAAAAAATTACGATGATCAATCCCCAGGGTGTCACAAATTTTTTATGTGCTATGACATTACACGATTGGCCGAAACTTTACAATTTCGGCATAAGTTAACAGTTTATATCTATAAATCAACCTTAAGACCGAGTCTAGAATAGGTGTAGTAAGCCTTAAATAGTAAAGAATTAACTAATTACATTTGATTCTTCTTACATTTAATTATAGGCGATTTTTGGCGATTGTTTGGTATATGTACTAAACTGTATCAGAACCAATAAGAAAACTTTATTAATATCTCATTGGTTCTAGTACAGTTTAGTACACTTTGATACATGTACCAAACAATTGCCAAAAATCGCCTTATAATTGGTTAATTTTTTATGGCTTAAGGCTTACTATACCTATTGTAAACCCGGCCAAAATGCAAAAATCCGTGTTTTCGCCCATATGCGTATCATATATGAAACGGAATGTACCCTAAAATTAATTTGTTTAATATTAACGATCCGGCAAAATTATTGAATAGTACAGTGACAAATGTATACATTAGTGCAATATGAAGATAGAATTTATTACGTAACCCGATCAAAACACATAACTAATTGTAAAGAAATTACAAAAGTTACGTACAATGATGGGCGTAACTTATGTATTTACGTATTTACGCGGCAAATATCATAACAAAAATTGGTAAATTACAAGATATTTTTCGCTTTTGTATCACGGAACGTATTACAAACAAAATTTTCTTATTATAGATGATAAAAGTGTAAAGAATAAAAGAAAATGTGGAAAAAATACACTACATATTATGTGAAAACCTTAATTTTAATAATGGAAACAAAAAGAAGGTTGATAAAAACAAAAGTTGTGATATTAAAATTAATAAAATAAATAAAAGCTTTGATATTAAAACTGACAGTGTACGATCGCGCGTAATCGCGTTCCCGCCTTTCGACCCTGTCAATAGGCGAGATAGTTTGTAACGAGCAATGTTATGGGAATCTTTGAATTTTTGTAATAAAACACAATGATTAGGGCGAACCCAAGGAGGAAAGTCCGAGCCCGCAAGAGCGAGCCCGGCAAAAACCCCCTTTGAAAGTTTATTGAAAGGAAATTCACTACACTGAGTTTGATCTATGTATATAAAAGAAAACTAAAGAACGCGGGTTTGAAGTGCGAGCGTCGTATGATTGAATTAAACGATATCGAATCTGAAGGTCGCTGTGCGAATGGGATACGTAGATCCCAACGAGTCGGATCACGCAAAAGGCGGGAAGGGCGGTTCCCGTGAGTCGGATCTTAGAGATCGCGACGCAAAAGGGAGGCTCGGCCTCGTCGCGGGCCGGCTATAAGCGCGGCCGCGCGTGGATAATCTAAAAGAATCTAAATCTCGCGTGAAATGTGTAAGCGCGGCTACGTAGCCAAAGTCTGCACTAGCACGTTTTCTCGAAATGGATTTGATCGTATCACTGAGCACGATGAGCACTGAATCTAAGAAGACTGAATCTATCGGTTGCCCGGAAGAGAGTGAGAGCTCGTGGCCGGCCGGTCCACAAGCCCCCGTCCCCCCCGCAGCAGCGCCGCCGGTGACGCTCGAGAAAATTGGTGTGCTGCGAAGAGGGGACCCGCCCGCGAATGATTGCCGATCGACGTCTCTTCGATCGACAAATCCCGGGCGAGTCAGCACTCGCTCAATATTATTGGGGTTAGCTGTGTTCCAACGGAACAGACAGAATAAGCAAAAATTATCATGACGAAACAAATACCAATAACATATGTAGTGGTAGGTATAAATAATATTATTGTATAATTATATTATTTTGTCTTTATAATTGCTATATATGCACGTACAATTAGGCACAAAACAATTTAGACACATTTTTCAAAAAAAAATTTTAGTATTCTAAGTTTTTATAACTATGTGTTGCTAATAATATTTCTGTAATAATTAGTCCCTAACAAGACTAATTACTAATCAAGCACTTACTCATTATTGGTTCTCGAACAAATCTGTCGGAATCAAAGGGAAAGATTTCTTGACCGGGTGGAACGGCACTAAAGTTTACTCGCGCACTGATTCTACATGATTATTTCTTTTAACTACTTGTCTCGTTACCGATTACTAACTAAGTCGCTACTAACTAACTCTCTTACTCATTGACTAATTAACTGAACTGAACTCTCTTCTTCAAGATTTGGTTTTATATATACAGAGTCTTACAGAGGGAAGATCCAGTAGGTGGTTCAAATATTCTAGTTGGTAGGACTCTTTTTCAGGATTGTGTGGTGGGTGAATTCTACGTTTTCTTATTGGAAAAATAGTTTTTTCTTTTTGACCAATCATACGTTGAGTAATCTGTCAAAAGTTTCTCTGTTTCCTCCCACATTCCTTTAATTTTATCGAAGGGATCCGACTTATCGCGTAGGTTATTTTCCCTTTGGGTTTAAAAGATAAATAATTCTTTATCGTGCTAGACGTGTGACAGTATTGTTTGTAGATGGAGGAAACGGTTATTTATTTTTTGCTAATGTTTGGATTCTTTATTAATAATAATAATAATAATAATAGGACTTTATTGCTTGATAACAAAACAGCTAGAATACAATAGGAAAGTTACAGAGCATGTACAAGCAATAGGAAAGGCTACAACAAAGAATATTGCTATGAAGCCTTCCAGAAACACATGAAAAAAAAGAGAGAAACACAAGCAAGCACTAAGCATAAGAAGTTAAGGTAAAATACATTTAAAAATAAAATAAATAAAGTAAAAATAAAAATAAAAAAAATAAAAAATAAAGAGAACCAAAACAAAAAAAAAGAAAAGTCGCACAAAATTCGAAAATAGAAAGTCTGACTCAGCCGACAGAATTGAATACGCATACATAGAAGAACAACGCAAAACAAGTAAACAGGTTTAAACATTAAGAGAGAAGAAGGATGATGAAATGAAACGGGCAGTTTCCTTGCGAAACGAAAGAAGGGAGGTAGTGGATTTTATGGACAACGGAAGCTGATTATAATAGTACACTGCAATATAAAAGAAGGAGGCACGAAATTTAAAGGAGTGATGAGTGGGGAAGGATAGAAGGTGATTGTGACGAGTGTCAGGCGCTGAGGCTGAATGGAGTTCGGAGGTGAGTTGAAGAAGCCGCCTAAGATATCGAGGAGAATTGGAGCGAAGAAGAGAGAAAACAAGACAGCACAGGTGGAGGATATAGCGAGGACGCATTTTGAGCCAACCTGAGCTGTTGAAGAGAGGAGTAAGGTGGTCAAATTTACGGATACCGTAGGAAAAACAAAGACAAGAGTTTTGGACACGTTGAATAAGATCAGATAGATGTTGGGTGAGAGCAGGTGCGTAAACGACATCAGCATAGTTGAACAAGGAGACAATCATGGACTGAGAAACAACAAGTTTTTGAGAAGACGAGAGGATGTGACGGAAAGGATAAAAGAAGCGTAGCCGAGAGAAAGCTGCACGATATTTAGCCGTAACATGAGGTTTGTTCTTTTTTCCCGATCGCCTCGGACAGGCTCGCCGGATGCCAGGATTTGGGAGAAGAAGGGAAACCAACTTGCGTATACTGATATCAAATTAACAGTCTTTTATTATAAAGCTTATTCTATGTACATACTTAGCCTACGGGTAATCTTATGCTCGCTGCATACCTTAACCTACGGAGATATATTTACAATATATTTACAGGCTAGTCTAACGGTATCCGGACGGGAGCGCGCTTATGCGCAGTACTGTAGCACGCGGTCGCGGTCGCAAGGGTTGCGGATTTCAGGTAGCCGAAAGCCGGCGTGCGCCAGGCGGCGGAACGGTCTGATGACCTGCTCCGTCGGCGGAATCAAGGAAGCCGAAGGCCGGCGTGCGCCAGGCGGCGAGGCGGTCTAATGACCGGTCTCGTCGGCGGGTACTAGGAGGCCGAAAGCCGGCGTGCGCCAGGCGGCGGAACGGTCTGATGATCTGCTCCGTCGGCGGAATCAAGGAAGCCGAAAGCCGGCGTGCGCCAGGCAACGAGGCGGTCTAATGACCAGTCTCGTCGGCGGGAACTAGGAAGTCGAAAGCCGGCGTGCGCCAGGCGGCAGAGCGGTCTGATGACCAGCTCTGTCGACGAGGAATGGTGCTCGATCCGGATCGAGCTCGGCTTTTATACCCGTCGGGGCAATCCCCACGCGCTCCCAGCAGCGTGGTGGGATCGGTTCCCGACGGGGATACTAGACTTTCGGGAGGGGCGTCCGTGGACGCCGAGTCCCGTGTAGTGGGGCGGATGGTCGGCCCCGGGACCTAGTGACATTCGTCACAGGTTTAAAGGACCAGGAGGAATCAAAATGTACACCAAGGAGCTTAACGGAAAAAGAGTGAGGGATAGATGATGAGTCAAGGAACATATCAAAAGCTTGGAGACGAGACTGAAGAGCAGGAGAACCAGCGATCAGGAGGGAGGATTTCGAGGGGTTCAGGCAGAAGACATTCGAGGACGCCCAGTTGGCAACGATAGCAAGATCGTTTAATCTGGAAGAGGCGGAGGGATGAAAAGAGCTAAGAAGGATAACGTCGTCTGCGTACGTGAACAGCTGCGAAGAAAGAGAGATGGAGGTCAGATCAGAGACGAATATGTTAAAAAGAAGCGGGCCCAGAATAGAGCCTTGTGGAACACCAGATATGACCTGACGAGGAGAGGATAGTAAGGGAGATGGGTTGTAGACAAGGACTTGTTGCGTACGATTAGAAAGAAAGGAGCAAAGCAAGGATAGCAGAGGGAGAGAGATCATAGATCCTGAGCTTGGCAAGAAGAAGGTCATGGTTAATAGTATCGAAGGCCTTGGTAAGGTCAAGAGCAACAATGGCCGAAAGATGACCCGAGTCGAAGCCACGCAGAACACAGTGAGAGAGGTGGAGTAGCTCCGTCGTTGTGCTATGCATGCGACAAAAGCCCGACTGATGCTCGGGGAGGATAGCAGACGTCTCGATGAACGAGCTAAGTTGCATATAACAAATATGTTCACGCAACTTAGAGAGGAAAGGGGGAAGAGATATAGGACGGAAAGACGAGAGTGAGGACGGGTTTCGAGTTTTTGGAATAGGAAGAATAATTGAGTGTTTCCAGGAAGTAGGAAAGATGGAAGTGGATAGTGCCGTATTTAAAATATGGAGGAAAGGGTCTAAGCAGTTAGGAAGACAGAGAAGAAGCATCCTGCCGGAGATGTCGAAGGGACCAGAGGATGTGAAGCGGATGTGTTTGAGGATATTGAACAACTCACGAGGAGAGATAGGCGAGAAGCTGAAGTTTTTGGCAACAGACGGAGGAGAGGAAGATAGACGGGATAGTAATTCAGGTGAATGAGGAGAAGCCGGAAGAGAATCAATAAAGTGGTCATTTAAGAGAGAAAGATTGAGGAGGTGGGCAGGAAGGGAGAAGGAGAAGGAGGGGGAGCGTGTGCCACCAAGGATTGAAAAGTTACGCCAGAATTAACGAGGAGAGGAGGCTGAGAGTGAGCGAGATAGGAATACTTTCTTCTCTCTACGAATCGCAAAATTGGCCTCATTCCGAAAACGCTTATAGCTGTTTCGCTATAACGCTTATTACTCATTTTTGTGAAGAAACGTGAAACTTTGTTTTGAACCCGAGTTTGTTTTTTGTATTTCTACCTTCAAAATTTATTGTTTGTTGGCTCGATATTCAAAAGGAGTTGAAATTATCAACTTGGTCGTTTCGTCCATCCATGTTTGTCGTCACGTTTCTAACGGATTAATCCTAGATGCAAAAAAAAATTATCGGAGACCGTTGAAACGGAATTTCTTTTGTAATCTTATTTGTTTCTCCGAAGAAGAGAAATCGTGGAGTCTGCCGGACGTAACATTTTATTCCTAAGAAAAATTTCTCAGAATTGTGATAAAATAGGTTAGAAAATCGTATGTATAAAGTGGAAAGAGATATATTTGTTAGACAGACAATAAATCAAAAAATTTTGCATAAAAAATTGTTTTTTTTTAAACGGCTGCATTTTGTAGAAAAAAAAAAGAAAATAATCTTTAAAATATAGTAATCGGAAAGCTGAAGAGTTATATTTTAAGAATCTATTATGAATTTTTTTATTTGTACCAAAAAGTATATTCTTTTAAAGATATGAATATTCACTATTTTTCGATCTAACGGTTAATACTATAAAATCGAAATCATCAAAATATTTGTGAATAAAACGATAAAAAATAACATTTTCATGATTATTTATTGTTTATTTAACTCAAATATAAAGAAATAAAAAAATATAAAGAAATTAAATCAACTATCCACTTTCCGTATATTCACTTCTCTGGAAACATACACAGAAAAAAAGAATATTCTTGTTAAATTAAAAAGATTTACTTGAATGAAGATTTATTTTAAAATATTATGTAGTTTAACTAAGAAAATAATATTCTTGATATTTAAGAATAATTTTCTTGAATGGAAAAGAAAAAGTATTGGATGGTAAATACTACATGTTTAAATCGAAGATCATAATTTTTTTAGAATAAAATTATCAAAACACTTGTATCATATTTTTAAAATAATACTTATAGTATTGAAATAAGACTATAATATATTTTGAATTTCAAGATGTGACGATAGGGTATCGTCACGACCGTAATGGTCTCAAGGCCGCTTCTATTTTGCGCCCCCGTCGCCGCCGCCACCGCCAACCGCGCCACTCCCCATCCCTACGGCCCTGTGGTCATCCCTTCCACCACTGCCGCCTGTCCCGGCGCGGAGTGGGGATGTCCGAGCGCGTATTTAAGCCGGTCGTTCACCCGTGACTGTGCCTTTTGGCCGTCGGGCGTTCTCGACGTAACCTTCGGCCACCAGGAGACGAGGCGTACCTCATCTCCATCGGAAGTTCTCGAACCAAGGTCCGCTAGTAGGTATGTACCACTATGGGGAGACGCCTGTGACGTCACTGGCGCCGTTCCCCACCTTTCTACGACGGCTTCAGTGTCACAGGCGGCTACCCTATAGTGGTACAAATGTTACATTTATGAAATCTGTTACATTTATGAAATCTCTCTCTCTCTCTCTTTTTCCCTTTTTAAATACTTTAGTGGTACAAATTTTTGATAAATACTAAAGCACATGTATATTCCCTATTATTTGTTTTACTTTTTATGTTATGAATGAGACAAGTTTGCTCTAACTGTGGCAAACGATGAAATGATGGACATTCTTGCTCTTCTTCTAAATTTATAATGTTTCTGCTAGTAATACGTTGGATAAATGCTAATTTATCAGCGCCTCTAGTGAATATTCGGTTGGTAAGTTGTGTAACAGCTCTCAAATGTCGACATAAGTTTTTATACGGCGTGTCTCCTTCAAACCACTCAATACCATGGAAATTTTTACTGAGCCAATTGTTTTGAGATTTTGAACGGACAGACAGTTCAGTAAAAGAATACGGCTGCGCAATGATCCAATGAGCGCAATGGGCCTCTTTACAGAGACAACAGCAACTTCTTTTGGAAAAAAAGATTCTTCAGTATCCTTGAAGCCTTGTATATCGATAACGATGTCCATATTTTATAATTATAACAGCAGGAAAAGAGAGAATTACTAATAGTAGTAGTAGTAGTGTATATGACCAAGAACTAACGAAGACTGACGGTGCAATATATAAGATCTTTACTGCTGTGCCTGTTCCTGTAGTGCTTGTCCCCATAGTACCGCAGTTTCAGAGTGTTTCTGTAATACTTATCTTCATCTCTCTCTCTCTCTCTCTCCTCTCTTCTCTTTCTCTCTTTCTCTCTTCCTCTCACCTCTCTCTCTCTCTCTCTCTCTCTCTCTCTCTCTCTCTCTCTCTCTCTCTCTCTCTCTCTCTCTCTCCCTCTCTCCCTCGCTCCTCTCTCCTCGCTCCGCTCTCTCCTGCTCTCCCTCTCTCCCTCTCACCCTCTCTCCCTCCTCTCGCCTCTCTCCTCGTCTCCCTCTCGTCTCCTTCTCCTCTCCCCTCTTCCCTCCATCCCTCTCTCCCTCTCTCCCTTCGTCCTCTTCCCGATCTTCTCCTCTCTCCTCTCTCCCTCTCTCCTCTCTCCCTCTCTCCCTCTCTCCCTCTTCTCCTCTCTCTCCTCTCTCCCTCTCTCTCCTCTCTCCTCTCTCCCTCTCTCCCTCTCTCTCTCTCCTCCTCTCTCCTCCCTCCCTCTCTCCCTCTCTCCCTCCCTCCCTCCTCTCCCTCTCTCCCTCCCCTCCCTCTCTCCCTCCCTTTTCTCCCTCCCTCCTCCCTCCCCTCCCTCCCTCCCTCCCTCCCTTCCTCCCTCGTCTCTCTGGGCACGTGAGTATCATCGGACACGTTTAACATCGCTCCGTTTTTGTGTGCCTTTTTCTGCCGCTTGTTGCCTTTCCAGACTATGTATCTAAGCTATTTTATTAGATGCTACTCTGCTCTTGTGAGTATTGTTCTCTGCTTTTCTGTGGAGTTTTTCCTGCTTCTTTGCCTGTGTCGCATGCGGATTGCTACGCTATCGCTGCCTGCCATTACCCTGCGCCTGCGCCTGTGACAGCGTTCTTGCTGTATTCCTGAACTCATCAGCTGTTTCTCTGTGGTTGCTGCGCTGCACTGCTGCCAACTGCCCGGAGTACTTACTGGAGCTACATACTTAAACTCTGTACCTATGTCAACGTGTTTCAAGTGTTCTAAAACTGTTGTCGGCGACAGTCTTAAGTGTACCGAGTGTCTCAAAGTATTTCACCCTGGCTGCTGTAAATCGTATATTAGATACAAATCCGCGAGCATCTGTTGTGTTAACAACTTTAAATATCTTGTCAATGATCTCTTTCCGATTAGTGCTGTTATGAGTTTATCTCCCTCTGCAGCAATGCACGATGACTCGACAGACAATACCAACCTCCTGCTACAGCAGATCATTGCCAAATGCCTCTGATTCTAAAATGGACAAATTTATCAATGACCAAACAGCTACCAACTAAAGTATGGCTGACAGATTAAGCGGCCTGCCTGGTTTCATAAAAAAAGTTGATAAACATGATACTCTTATACATCAATTAATGAGTCAAAACGCGAGTTTTACTAAGGAACTAGAGCAACTTAAATCGTCGGCACCTCGGCAGCTCTCTGAGAGCAGTTCATCGGAAATTATCATTGCTGGAGTTTCCTGTAAGATCAAAGTTGACTCGAGACATGTTATCAGTAGTGTATTCTGTGCCCTCGGTGCCCCTGATTTGATCTCAGACGTTCTCGGTGTTTGTCTTGTATCCCGAAAATCTACTCCTGTTGCTAGCCGTCAATCCGCTACAGGCTCTGTTAGTCCCTCGTCTCAATCATTTGTAGTTTCTCTTAAGTCATCTCAGATCAGAGATTTTATTATTAATAAGAAGCGTGCTAAACGTAGTCTACTCATCAAAGAAGTATTTGATTCTCTACACAATGGCAACATATATGTCAATAAGGTGCTGGCCGTGGACACCTATAATTTACTGCGACGCACTAAAGATTTGACTAAAAAGAGAGGCTACAAGTTTGTTTGGGTTAAATCGTTTACACACACACATGCAGTAACGTATAGGACACTACAGAAACCATAACACCACTTATTGGCATCCAGTGACTGCTGCCGTGCCCCAAGGATCGGTACTTGACCCCCTCCTTTTCTCATTATTTATTAATGATATCGGCTCCTGCCTTAAGTTTTCCAGTCATATGATCTTTGCCGATGACTCCTAGATTTACCTCAGTTGTTATCCAAACCTATTGGCCCATGGCTTGGAGAGTATAGCGGTTGATGCGGCTGAGGGGTTTAATTATACGTCTACTAATGGTCTCAAGTTAAACTTGGCTAAGTCTAAGGTTATGATCTTGGAAAGTGACGTTCATGTTCGCTCTATTGACCTTCACTCTCTTCCGCCTGTTAGCGTGAATGGCTCGTCTATCCCGTACGTTTCGTCTGCTCGCAATTTGGGTATGTCTATGTGGGTTTAGGTTTTGAAATAATACCGTTATGATAGAAACTTGATAGACAAAATAAATATTTGTAAATAAAATAATCTCTGATATTACTTTAGACAATACTTTAAAAATACATGATTGTGTTACATATAATTACTATTTTAAAGTTAATAATTTTATCATACATTAAAAACAGATTATTTTTAATTGTAATAATCAAATTATTTATGTCGTACTTTTTAGGTTACCTGCTACAAACTCACGGAACTCGCAACTCGCAACTTGCTCGTGATGATTTGGCTATACCGGACAGCATTGAGTTGTCACGAATCATGATGATAGTAGATGGTTGTGCTTATCATATATTTCGGTCGTAGAAAAAATTACTCGGATAGCCATTATCGTAAACACCCAATGATCTGACTGAGGAGCTTAACTCCAGGCTGCAAAAACTGGTCAACTGTGCAATCAGATTCATCTTTGATTTGCGTGATGTTCACATCACCTCGTATCGCTGAGATGGTTGTCTGTCAGAAATTGCAGACTTTATTTTCTCGGCTTGCTCATGTTTCGCATTCGGCGGGGTGAAACTGTCTCTTATCTCAATGAATTATTCGTCTGTAGAGATCCCACTATTCGTTTCTCCTTTCGCCTTTCGTCTTTTGCTTACTTTCACATTCCGCTCCATCGCACTTCATCCCTTCGGATTTTTTTTCAATTATCTGGTGTTTTTTATTGGCACTCTCTTCCACTCACTATCACCTTAGAGACTTCTTTTTCCGCCTTCAAACTGCGTCTACATGACTATTTGTTTTCGCGCGAATGTATAAGTGCACCCATGCACAGTGACCCTCCGTAACGGGTCACGTGCGCTATTTCTCTCGCTTACTCCATACTCGCCTACTTTTATAGTACTTTAACCTTAACCCAATCTTGTTATATCTTAGATAAGCGTATCGCTATTTTGTTACTAGTCATTCTTGCAATCTTAGTCTTTTGTATGCTAGCCTACTGTATTATTACTTATCTTTAAATCTACTGTAGCTATTTCTTAATTTTTATTTGCCTCATAGTTATCTAAGGCATTAATAAATTAAATCAATCAATCAATCAATCAATCAATCTCTTTTTTCCTATCATCTGAGCGTGTCTCCGTATCGAGACAACCTTTCTCTTTTTTTCGCGATTACGTCTGCGGAGGAGAGAAGAGATATCTTGCGTTTCGGGAAACGCGCGATGCTCGCGTCCCCTCCCCGAAGCGCGGTTACTCCGATCAGCCCTGCGCGAGCGCTTCTTAGCGCTCCCTCAGAGGGACTGGACGTGGTCCCTATCTCTCTCTCTCTCTCTCACAGTCTCGTCAGTAACTATAAGACGATCACAGCGGCCAAATTACTCTTGTTAATAAAGGCAACCTTCCGAACCATCTTCCCTAAATCGTATCGAGCCACGCGTCGACTCAACACCAATTATAGAAGTGGCATTCCTTTACTCTGGACGGACAGGGGCCCGTAATAATCGTCGTAAAAGCCTTGTCCCTGTGTACTTGTATACCCGCGACAAGAGAGCTAATACTTCCAGAAATAAATAATAAAACTTATTTTTCTGTAATTTCTTTTTTTCTCTTTGCTCTCCTTCCCTCAACCCCGTTGAACGTAACAAAGTATTACAAATGTTAGATTTAAGAAATGATTATTATTATTAATTATTTATAAAACTTGATGAATATGATATATGTATCTACAATTTCCAAAATTGCGATGTCTTTTTATATTTTCAAAAATTTTTAAATACTATAAGTACATATTATACGTTTAATAAAGAATTGATAATAAAAAAAAATTATCGATACAAAATGCATAATTAATAATACGCAGTAAACTATCAACTTTATTTATATAATAAAATGACAAAAGACAAATATATATATATATATATATATATATATATATATATATATAAAACCAGATGTAGAAAATTAATAGTTTAACTATATATATGTGTTATGGTCAAACCCCGTTGCGCGGGCATTCTTAGGATTGACTGGTCAATGCGCAGAATAACCAAGCGTTTTGATCAAAGCCCGAAATAGTTTTGTATTTCGGCCTTTGATATGTTTTTAGTCCATCCTAGGAGTGGCTAACATGGCTGGTCAAAGCTAGAGATACTATAACAGAGATTCGCCGTCTTGGGGTAAAACCGGATATCGGATATGACGTTTTCGATGGCGGTTTATTTTGATTGTAAATGTAAGAATACAATATATATATATTTTTTTTTATTTGTAGTTATTGATATTTAATAATCGTGAACAAAATGAATATTAAAACACAATATATTTAAAAAAAAGGTTTACACACATATTTCAACTATAAAAATTTCTGTATTCGAGAAGGAGATTGATAAAGATTGTACATTAGTGCTCGACGAGATGAGCATTACCGCTGGTACTTTTTATGATGCATCAACAAACACGATCATTGGCAACGTTACATTGCCAGATCATGATACAAGTATTATTGCTACTCATGGTCTTGTGTTTATGTTAGCCGGAATTGCTTCAAGATGGAAACAAGTGGTTTATTATTTAACTGGTAATAAAGTAAACGGCGAAAAATTGAAACCTATAATTGAAACAATTATAAAAAAAGCTAAGGAAATTGGTTTAATTGTTCATAATGTCACTTCGGATATGGGACCAAGCAATCGAGCAATGTGGAGAGCGTTTGGAATAGAAGTTTCAAATATTATAATTCCTCAGGTTTCTCTCTGATTTCATATTCTATTTGGTAGGCACTCTGTTTTCTTTTGACAGGTGACAGGTGACAGATTAGATCGGCTAGGCTTTCTCTGTCAGTTATATCTATCTTTCTCTCTCATACTTCCGGTTATACCCCAAGCGACGGGAGCCAATCAGAAATCGTTAATGCATTGGCGAATCTCTGTTATAGTATCTCTAGTCAAAGCTAGAAACTGAAAAAATTAATTCGGACTTTGACTAGTCAATCCTAGGTGTGGCTTAATTCAGACTTTAAAAAATAAAGCCAAGATTTTTTAATAATATTTTTATTGTTAACATAAAGTAGATTTTACTTAAAATAGACAAACCTTTGGTAAATATTTAGAACATAAAATATATTCTCTTTTAAGAACATAAAATGTACTCTGAAAAATGCGCGAATTTCAAATGTCTATATGTATTTTTATGAGCATCTCGTTTAGCGTGGAAAATCGCAAACCCTGCGATGCAGTGAATGCTTTGCGCGCGCGCGCGCGCACGCACACACACACACACACACACGAGGGGTGCAAGGGGGGCCTTTGACTCCCTCTTCTGCACCCACCCCGTCCAAGTCGTTAATCTATGTGGACTTTACTTTGCTTGCAATGTACGTGGATTGCCCATATACATTGCAAGCAAAGTAAAGTCCACATAGGTTAACGACTTGGACGGGGTGGGTGCGGGAGGGGGCCAAAGGCCCCCCTTGCACCCCCCCGCGCGCGCGCGCGCGCGCGTGTGTGTGTGTGTGTGTGTGTGTGTGTGTGTGTGTGTGTGTGTGTGTGTGTGTGTGTGTGTGTGTGCGTGCGTGCAAATTCACTGCACCACATGGGTTTGCGACTTTCCACGATAAACGAGATGCTCATAAAAATACATATAGACATTTGAAATTCGCGCACTTTTTGCTTTTGGCTTGTGCTAGACAGCAACGCATTCGTGCCGTGAATCGCTCACGAATAGCAGACAGATTACAACAACTGCAAGGCACATAACAGGCTTAGATGGCGTTATTGTAATCATACCTAAGATTGACTGGTCAATGCGCGAAACAATCAAGCGTTTTGGTCAAAGTCCGAAGTGATTTTTTCAGTTTCTAGCTTTGACCAGCCATGTTAGTTACTCCTAGGATGGACTAAAAACATATCAGTCAAAGACCGAAATACAAAACTATTTCGGGCTTTGACCAAAACGCTTGGTTATTCCGCGCATTGACCAGTCAATCCTAGGAACGCCCGCGCAACGGGGTTTGACCATACACACACATATATATATATACACATATGTATATATAAAAAGACTACAGATATAATTCTCTCTTTCTCTCTCCCTCTCCTTTGTGATAGACGCGTTTGGCCTGTCAGAGGCGCTCTATCCTTCCTTCTCTCTTCACTTCGCTACCATCGACCATTCTTTACCTTTCATAAGGTACAGTGGCGCTCAAAAAAATAGAGCCACCTCTAACGGAAACAGAATGAATCATATTATTACCAGTTATTCTTATTTACACATGAGGCACAGCAATTTGTGGCCGTTAGACGAGTGTAGAGAAGACATTGATGCTAGTTTATTGTCGCGGAAAAGTGTTGTGTGATACGAAAAGTTGAACGTAACCTAAAGGTCAGTATTAATTGGGTCAATATAATAGAGCCATCTTATTTCACATTTATTTAAAATATATTATTCGTACTATATTATTATTAATAAATAAATAATATGTACTAAATATATTATTTATTTATTTAAAATATATTATTCGTACTTTTAAATGGGAAGAGCAAAGCATACAAGTAATGATGAACGCGAACAAATATTTCAAATGTGGAAAATGGTTCAATAATGAATAAGATTGCAAAACAGTTAAATGTTTCTCGAAAACGCGTTCAGAATGCAATTAAGAAAGCGAAACAAACAAAACCAACACCTGAAAATCGAGGAAGGCCTCAAAAAACTTCTGCGCGCTTTGACCGAGAAATTATATTACAAGTTAAAAAGGAACCTTTCTTGAGTGTGCCACGCTTGAAAGAGATGATATCCAGTCAATATAATATTAAACTATCAACATCAACTATAAAAAGAAGACTGTGTGATGCAAAACTTAATGGTCGCATTGCTAAGAAAAAATCACATGTGTCTAAACGAAATATTGCAAAAAGATTAACTTTTGCTAAAAGCCACAGAGAAAAAGACGATAAATGGTGGCATAATGTGTTGTGGTCCGATGAATCAAAGTTTAATAGGTTCTCTTCGGAAGGAAAAGTGGATGTGCGACGACCACCAAATCAAGAAAACAATTCTAAGTACACTTTAAAAACTGTGAAACATGGTGGCGGCAATGTTACTGTCTGGGGATGTTTCTCCTGGTATGGCGTTGGTCCATTATTTCGAATCAATGGCATTATGAATGCAGAAATGTACAAACACATTCTTAAAGATGTTATGTTACCGTGTGCCAGATGTATGCCAGAAGTGAGATGCCCTTGATATGGAAATTTATGCACGACAACGATCCGAAACATACTGCTAATATAATAAAAAAGTTTATTGAGACGGAAAAAATTTCCATTTTGGAATGGCCACCGCAGAGTCTGGATCTAAATCCGATAGAAAACCTGTAGAATACAATTGATAAAAGAATCGATCGTTCGAAAGCTACAAATCTTGACAACCTTTGGGAGGAAATCCAAAAAGCTTGGTATTCAATTTCTGAAGAAGAATGTAGATGTTTAGTAGGCTCTATGGGTAGAAGATGTCGAGCTGTTTTGAAAAACAAAGGGTTCCCTACAAAGTATTAGAGCACCAAAATAACAAAAAATATTTTTGTTAATTAGTTAAACCTAATAAACAAGTGAACTTATTAAGTGGCTCTATTATTTTGGCCTAATTAATTAAAAGCAAAAGATTTGCATTAGAATTATTTTATCTTGTTCGCGTCAGTAGAGATAAAATGTGATAAAATTCTGGTCAATAGTCATTCCTTATAATATGTAAAATTGCTTATTCTATAATAAAAATATATTTTGCTTTAAAATTTTAAGTTATTTCCCTAATATTGCACTGGCTCTATTTTTTTGAGCGCCACTGTAGATGCGCTTGGTCTGTCAGAAGCGCTCTACCTTTTCCCCTTCCTATTTCTCTTTGAAATCAACCTCGAAACCACCTCTATCTAAAAAGCCTCAATAATCTAAAAATATAATAATGGATATATGTAACATTTCTCTCATAGTGACACGCTATGGGATGAGGGCGTAAGAACGAATGGAGGCGCCAATTAGAGCGATTAAAGAAATCATACTACGTAACCGAAAATTTCGACCCTCGCATATTTTCAACCGGGTGGTAGTATTCCCCGAGAGATCCATCAGAACGGCCGCCATTACCAGACCCATTCGCGCTGCGAACCAAACGCTCACCTCCTCTTCCTCTGACGCAACACATAAAAACACTCTCATTAAGTCAGAGGATATCACACCCCGTATTAGATCCGATACCCACCAGAAAGCCTACGCGCCCATTACCCGTCCACCGCCAGATCAGACAAACCAGGGATACAAGGAACGACTTTTCTCTCAAAACCCCGAATAACTCATAACGTACCATTCACCGGGTGCGTCATAGTATTAATTCCCCCTAAGGGGTATAATATCAGGCAAATTATAGACCCCGAAGACACAAATACAAATAAAACATTTATAATCGAAGAAAAAAAAACATAAAATTCATGGATGAATAAAAACAAATAAAAAATAATAATAATATAAAAAAGGGGAGAAAAGGAATTAAAACGACTTACACCTTCCTTCGGATAGACGCGCATGGTCTGTCAGAGGCGCTCTATCCTCCATCGCTTCCCCTCCTTACAATTTTTTTACCTCCCGTAGAGTAGACGCGCTTGGTCTGTCTGAGGCGCTCTACTTCTTATCCTCTCAAACCTTCTCCTTATCCATAAGTTGACTCAAAAACACACCTTGTATCGCCCGTAGTCTACCGCTCGGCCCCGTGGCGATACTTTTCGTAAAAATACGAAAATACAGTTATATACGCGAAACACTCACGCACGCATTCTCACGCATCACTCGTATTTTTCTCATTCACCTTACGTCCCGGCACACACGCATACAAAAAATCTAGGACGTAACATACATAATAATAAAGTATCTGTAATGTTTTATAACGTTTAAAAATTTTGGGCGCAATGTGGCGCGTTTGATTAGCAACACTGGCATATTTGATGTATTTAAAACGTGTCAACCCTGCGCTGTAGTGACGATGCAAGAAGCATGCGAATGTGATTGCTGCGCATATTCATGCCACTCTATTTCGTTGATACGTTAGATTCCTAAATAATCGCGTTCACTAGATGCAAGATGTATCACTTGCAGTGTAGCACACAAGCGCCTCTTGTATCAAAAGTGTAAAAGTGACTGATTTTCTGAAGTCGATGACGACGTTTCTTACATTAAAATTTTGACATTTGCGTCGTGATATCTCCTGTCTTATGGGAGCGTCCCAGATGCGCACAGTAATAAACGGACACAGCAGGCTAAGTGAAACGGATACAGTATAAACGGACACAGACCAAATGCGCACGAACTTACCACATGGGTTGCGACTTTTCAGGGCACCCCTACTGACGGGGTGGGTGCGGAAGGGGGGCGAAGCACTTCTTGCCCCCCCCCCTGTGTGTGTGTGTGTGTGTGTGTGTGTGTGTGTGTGTGTGTGTGTGTGTGTGTGTGTGTGTGTGTGTGTGTGTGTGTGTGTGTGTGTGTGTGTGTGTGCAAAGCATTCTCTGCACCACATGAGTTTGTGACTGTCCGTTTCGCACTGTGCGTATTTGGTCTGTGCGCATTTGACCTGTATCCGTTCGTTAGTGTGTGAGTTTATTGCTGTGTCCGTTTGTTACTGTGTCCGTTTATTATTGTGTCCGTTTGTTACTGTGTCCGTTTGGTCTGTGCGCATTTAGTCTGTGTCCGTTTCGCATTGTGTCCGTTTGTTACTGTGTCCGTTTCACTCAGCCGGCTGTGTCCGTTTATTACTGTGCGCATCTGGAACTTACTCTCTCTCATAGGGTACGTAGAGAAAAAATAAAAACAATTTTCTTATACAAATTGACCCCAAGCTTTCGATTGAGCCTATTTAAAACTCGATCAATTTAGCCATTTCTGAGATCCGATAATCTCGATTGCTCGCAAATCGCGTACGCGCGTAAAGAACAGGTCAAACTCGCGCTGCGCGTTTACTTGGCGCAAGCTACTACCGTCTCTTGATTAATTAATTAATTTGTAGAGGGAAGAAGGGGGGAAGCCGACTTGCGTACACCGAGCTTGACTTAACTATTCTTTATTTATGCTTTTCTGCGTACATGTGATTCTTAGTCTACTAAAGTCCTTAACCTACATATTATCTTAACCTAGATACATTACTTAACCTATGTATGTATTTACAAGATATCTTAGCCTAGTGATGTCGGTCAGACGAGAGCGCGCTGATGCGCAGCACCTTGGCTCGCGGTCGCAGGGTTACGCGGAAGTCAGGAAGCCGAAAGCCGGCGTGCGCCAAGCGGCGAAACGATCTGATGATCTGCTTCATCGGCGGGAACTAGGAAGCCGAAAGCCGGCGTGCGCTAGGCGGCGAAACGGTCTGACGACCTGCTTCGTCGGCGAGAATCAGGAAGTCGAAAGCCGTACGTCAGGCGGCAGAGCGGTCTTGTGACCAGCAGCGTGGTGGGAAGTGTAGTGGGGCGGTGGTCGGCCCCGGGACTAAGTGACGTTCGTCACAAATTAATTATAAATACGCATTGACTCTTTGAAGTGTTCCGATGATACAAGTGTTTATCTCAAGTTCGCATCTCCAACCTCAAGATATGCATATTTTAAGTTTAATTAAACAATTAATTAATTTTAAATACGTATTGACTCTTTGAAGTTTTCCAAAGGTATAGCGCTTATCCCAAGTACGCATTTCCAACCGTTCTCGAGATACGCATGTTTTAAAGTTTAATTAATTAATTAATTAATTAATTAATTGATTCGAAGACATCTGATAATACTAGTGGTTATACCTCGTGCTCTTATTTTTCCTCTATGTACCCTATGAGAGAGGACGCAAAGTCCAAATGTCAAAATTTTCATGTAAGAAACGTCGTCATCGACTTCAGAAAATGTCACTTTTACACTTTTGATACAAGAGGCGCTTGTGTGCTATACTGCATGTGATACATTTTGCATCTAGTGAACGCGGTTATTTAGAAACCTATCGTACCAACGAAATTCGTATCTCCAATTGTTCTCGATATATGCATGTTATAAGGTTTAATTAATTAATTAATTAATTAATTTTAGATAAGCATTAACTCTCTGAAGTGTTCTGATGATACTAGTGCTTATCCTAAGTTTGCATCGCTAACCGTTTTCGAGATATGCAAAGAACAGATTAAACGAGCGCCAATTAGCGTGAGCTAATATGAACTCGACATAGAATGACGTATTTGAAATGAAAATTTCAGATTTCTGATTTTGCGTTGCAATACCTCCATTCGTAGGATACAAAAAAATGACAAAAGTTTACTTATATAAATAAAATTCAAACTTTCGATTGAGCCTAGTTAGAATTCAATCGGTTTGGCCGTTATTGAGATCTAATAATCTTAGATGCTCGCAAGTCGTGGGGTAGCGGTGAGAATGTTAGTCATCGGAACGAAGGATCCCGAGTTCGAATCCCAGCCGACGTCGATTTTTCTATCGCCTTTAGGGAGTTTCCGCCTATACCCAAAAGACCAAGATGTTACGGTGTCGATCTGTGTGTAGCTTCGCGTAAATATACACTGTTTCGCGCTGCGCTTTTATTTAGCGCGAGACACTTACGTTTCTCTTAATGTAATTTGTGTATTAGCTAGCGTTAATAACTTTTTATTTTCATATTTGCGTACTTTCCAAGCGAAGCAATTGAATAAACACCAAAATTACTTTGTTTTAAAATAATAATTGCTCGAGATACGTTTGCTCATAGGGTCAATAATTAATCATTGAAATTCAGATTTTTAATTCCATTTATTGATCAATAATCAAAAATTAATAATCAAGGTGTCCACACTTTTTACAAGGTCATATTTAATTAAAAAAGAATCAATTATGTTGTTTTCTATATCATAAAATAAACGTGGAATATCCACGATTTGCTAATCTGGTTAAGTACAACACATAAAGGAATAAGTTTTATTATGCAATTTTTTATTATTATCAAAAACAGCATTTTTACAAATCTAGAACTATATTTATAAATAAATTGACATATAATAAGATTTAATAAAAATTAACATATGTATAAAATTGTAAAATTGTAAAATTTATTCTAATATTATGTATATACAGCAATAAATGTGTTTAAGTTTATATTCCAACGTATATTTATATATGTACCAGTCATCAGTACGTTATGTATAAAATTTATGTACAACGCACGATTATACTTCACACTTGAGTTTTATATGTATTGTACTTTTTTCACAAATATAAATAAATATTAACTTAACTCATTCCATATAACTCCATACAAATGAATGTGTGTATGTGCATGTGTATGCGTGTGTCTGAATATGGCGATTAATATGGCTAGAAATCAAATAATTTTAAATACAATTTTATATCAACATTTCAATCAATAACTAAACTCCACGGATGATCAGGTATAACACCATATTGTATGTCCAATAAATGTTTCTTGAGCCTCTGATAAATTGGTTTGGGTTGTTCCATCGTTGGTACATACAATATTTGATCATGGAAGTTAATATAAGACACGGGGCTAATTACGCATGCAGTTCCCGCTCCAAACATTTCTAAAAGCTGTAATAAAAGAATTAATTGTAAGAAAGGACGATGATAAAGGGGATAGAAAGAGAGAAAAAATAGCATCTGTTAATTTTACCCTGTTTTCCGAAAGTAATTGCATGATCTCTTTCATGGTGATAGATTTCTCCGTAACTTTAAATTGGTTCCATTGTCTAGCTATAGTTAGAAGTGAGCTTCTCACAATACCGGGTAAAATCAAACCATTCAAGGGTGGTGTAAGTAATTCCATTTCTGGAAATAACATAGTAATCAAGTCACTAAATCGGATTGTTAAATCGATTCATATAGTACATAATATGTCAATAATATTAACCCTTGTTGTGATCACTTCTCTAGAATCGCATAATAGTCATACTGGGGTCTCTTGCGACCCCAGCTACAAAAATGTGTGCTACAATAAAATATAAAATTTTAGACTGGAAAAAATTCCAGAACATATTTCAAATATATTTTTAAATAATAGCATAGTTTTTATTCACGCACGCACGCACGCACGCACGCACGCACGCACGCACACGTATTGTACTTATAATATTAGGGGTTACAAAAAACATTAATTCTTAGACCTGCGAATAAGGTTAAGTTTTTAAAAAGATTTATAATTTATTTTATTAAAAAAATTTTTTATAATTTATTTTAATCTGCTTAAAACATATAAATGCTTCTATTTCTATTTTGTAAAGTTTATAATATGTGTATAATATGTTTTTGTTTAAATTATAAGTTTACGATTTAATTTGAAGATAAAATATATTTTACTTAAAAAATATATGAATTATTTAAAAACAATAATTCTATTTTTATTTATTGTGATTTGATGTTTCCCTTGTAATATTATTTTTAATTAAAAAGTACTTTAAAAACCAAAAATTTATTACAAACCAACTATAAACTAACTCTAGTTATTTAGAAATACGAAAGTACAAAATGTAAGTTTTACAAACACATATGCCAATTTTTCGAAATAAATTTTTCTACATTTCTAAATAAAACCGAAAAAATCCGCGGAAAAAAATGAAAAAAACCGTTTTTTCCCGAGTCTTAAAACTATAAATACAATAATAGGATTTTAAAAAAAGTTTTTATTTTGAGAATTGAAATCAGGATTTTTCACACTCAGAATCTTATTGACCCTTAGATTATGGTGCATCGTGCTTGAGTTGAAAGAGGAAACACAAAACTAACACTAGATAGTAGTACAAGTCCTATTTTCATCTTTGTCGAACCCCACCATGCAAAAATAAAAAAACGAATAACGCAAAATTATGCTACGTCTCGTCCGGATGGATGTATTGTAGTAGCGTTCCGCTGCACTATCCTCAACAGGTATATTTAAAGATATTATAAAAACATTATAATATTATTAATAAAAAACTGAAGGTGGCGTGTATGGCGCACACGCCGCGTATGCCGCGCTCGCGCTTTTGTATCCAAGGTCCTTCATTGTTTTCTTGTTGTGCGATTCCTCAACATCTATTTTTTATAGTCTCACAGTTTTATTAAGTTATTAATTCCTAGGATGGAAAAGTCTTCTCATAATAGTAGGAAGAGGAGGTGGTCATTCTCCGGTGATTGTATTTCGAGCCTGGAGAAAAAATTATCCCGTCTTATTGATGTTTTATCTCATAAGGAGAATAGAGCGTCAATCTGCCCTCCTCCTCAATGTTCTTCCGCATCTCTGTTGCATCGGGATATCCAGGGGATTCAAGGTGAACCTTTTTCCGAGGACTGAGCTGACGTCACCGTTAATAACCGATCGAGATCCGGATCGGAGGGCAATTTTCTGGCAGCGCCTGCGAGTCAGGAAGGGCCAGTGGATCCGCATATTACAGGTATGTACGTGATTGCTGGATCTGTATTTGCGGAATACAGGCGGCATAACGACACAGCCTTTTTTTATTTGATTGAGCATATCAAGGTATTTTTCTGATGCGGTAAGTAATCAGGCGGAGGAGGTGTCTTCTACGTCCTCTCGAGCTAATATTGTTACTCTGGTGGATTATCCATTTCCTACTCTTGAGGACAATGCGGACAGCTTGGAAAGACTTAGTCACTCTTAAGTGGCAGGATTTTACCCGCAAAGGTCTTTTGGCAAAACAACGAGACCCGCTTTTAAGAAAATTCTCTCCCTCCGATACGATTTCCTTTCTTAGAGCCTCCAAGTTTAATCCGGAATGCAGAGCGGCCTTGAGGAACAACTCGATAGTTAAGCGAGACGATTTTAACTGCAAGGATCAGAATCAGATGGGCATTGCGCTATGCGCTTTCGGCGGAGCAATCTCGGATTTTCTGAAACCGGAAGTTCAAGGCACTTTTAGTTCCGAGGCGCGTTTGGCGGTAGCAAAGGTCATTGATGGTGCGAAAATCCTATCAGGCCTTCTTTATTGTTTCTCCTTTTCCAGAAGGGTGCAGATCCTACCTGCCTTAAATCTGATCGCCAAAAATATTGCCGATGCTATCCCTGCAGACATTTTCCTCTTTGGTGCCTTATTTGGTGGCGAATAAGAGGCAACTTCGATGGAAAGATCTTCGAAGGACATCGTAAAGACCCCTTTGATCGTTGCACGAAAGGTTCAACAACCTATTAAGCAGCCAATCCAGACATCTTCTATGAAGTCGGGAAACTTCCGAGCCCCTACACGAAATTTCGAGACCAACGACGACTAGGACTGCAGGGGCGAACAACAGTCGAAGGTCGTCATATCGCCACAGATCTCACTCCAGGAGGAGGTAGACGAACAAGAGATACATTCGGCTGGCAGACTTTTTATTTATTTATTTCTCGCTAGAGAGAAATTACTTCTGATCCAGTAATTTTAGAATCCATTGCGGGGTATAGGCTACCTTTTAGTCACCATCCGCCTCTTCAGCTTACAGAACCTTCTTTCTTATCTCTTATCTGAAAGATTTGCTCTCAAGAAATTTCAAGGTTGTGTAATAAGGGAACAATCGAGCCGGTCTCTGACTGTGAAGGTTAATTCTTGTAAAAAAAAAAAAAAAAAAAAATATTTAAGCGGCTGGAAAATTATTTTAAACTTGAAACGTTTAAATAAATTTATTATCGCTCCGCATTTTAGACTGAAGGATTGAAAGACAGTTATCCGCCTTATTTCTCCAGGCGATTTTCTCGCGTCTATCGACTTAGAGAACGCTTATCTACTGCTGCCAATTCACCAAGAAGATAGAAAGTTCTTACGATTTCGATTTAAGGGTCAACTTTTTAAATTTAAAGCTTTACCCTTTGGATTAGCATCTGCCCTTATATTTTTACAAAAATTTTAAAACCAGTTTTTTACTCTTTTAAAAAAAAGGGCTTTCTGTCATTTTCTTATTTAGATGATTTTCTTACTATAGCACCATCTTACGATCTATTTAAAAAAAAATATCTTTGTCACACGAGATTTATTTTTACCTTTAGGTTTTAAAATCAACGAGCGAAAGAGCATGCTTATCCCAACGAAGTCCTGTCGATATCTTGGTTTTATATTTGATACAGAATTATTCTCGATTTCGATACCATCGGACAGACGAAATAAACCTCTCCAGGCGAGGCTTACTTTTTTAGGTATGAAATCTTGCAAAATTCGATTTTTTGCCAGTTACATTGGTTCTCTAACATCTGTTTGCCTAGCAGTACAGTATGTTACATATCAAGATCCTGGAGAGAGAGAAAAATTTCTAGCTCTCGTAGCTGCGGACGAGAATTTTGATGCTCAAATATCTTTTCCATTTTCGATTAGAAAAGACCTTCTCTGGTGGAAACCTGTTTTTGCGAACTCACCGCATCGTAACTTTATTACATCAGGCGTTTTCAGTCTTGAAATTTTTACGGACGCATCCTTAATAGGCTGGGGTGCCGTTTGTGGTGATGCTCGGACTCACGGTTTTTGGTCCGTAAAAGAAAAACTATATCACATTAACCGCCCTTTCATACATTATCCGCATAGGCTCGATCAAGTTTCTACATCTCTCTAATCTCGGTAGTAGAATCTGGTCTTGATGTGCAGATCGAGATTTATTTTTATATGCCGTATGTATCCCTTCAGCTCAAAACTTTGAAGCAGACGCTGAATCTCAAATTGTTTCTGTAGATTCTGAATGGTCTTTAGATCAGGGCTACTTTAATAGAATTATTTCTCTTTTCGATCAGTTTGACATTGATCTTTTTGCCATAACTATCAACGCAAAATGCTCTTGTTTTACTTCTTGGCTCCCAGACCCTCTTGCGGAAGCAGTGATGCCTTTTCCTTAAACTGGAGTGGTTTTTATTTTTATGCTTGCCTTCCATTCAATTTGATCTTAAGAGTTTTACGCAAGATCATCACTGACAGAGCAGAGAGGGTGATGATAGTTCCTTGGTGGCCGGCCCAGCCTTAATAGTTCCCTTTTACCGTCTTCTTTCTTTCTGTCCTCCGATTCATTTTGTCCCTGACATTAACATGTTATCATCTCCTTTCAGAGATTTTCACCCGGCATGGAGCAGATTTTCCTTGGCAGCCGCGAGTTTATCCGCCAAGCCTTTTTTAATCAAAGATACTTTTGTATCGGCGTTGAAGGCTACGCTAGTCTTGATTTCAGATTCGACAGTTGCTCAATATGCCAAACCTTTTAAGTTATGGTTTATTCCTTGATTTTTTATCCAATTCTCTATCCCAAGTGGGATCATATTCCACGCGAATACACCCTTAGGAAAAGGTTTAATTACTTTAGATAAACTTTTTACATACCTTAAATTACTTAAAAATTACCTTAAAATTTCTTCAGTAAACTTTTAGATTTGTAAGGTTATTTTGAAAACTTTAACTTCATTTAAAGTAAATTTTCCTAAGGGCATACACGAATACATACAGATCAGTTGTTTCTCTGCTCTCCTCTGATGAGGCTGGATCTCACCCTTTAGTGAAGTTATACCTTCATGAAAGTCTTTCGCTCGAAGTCGTATCTAAAAAATTAGTAACGCTTTTGGCTCTTACTACCGCGCAGAGGTTTCAGACTCTCGCATCCATGCAGCTTTCTAATGTCTCTATTTCGAATTCGTTAATTATTAAAGTTCCAGCGAAACTTAAGACTTCCGGGATCAGAAAATCTCAGCCGTTACTTATTTTTAAGCCATTTGTTGCTAAGTCAGAACTATGCGTTTTTACCTTATCTAAATACTACGTCGAGCTCACTCGAGAGCTTCGACAAAATAGTTGACTCATTTTTTATTTCTTTTCGTTCCCCCTATAACGCAGTTTCTGCTCAAACTTTAGGTCGTTGGGTTAAAGCTGAGCTTAATGCTTCAATTTTTTCAGCTCATTCTGGCACGCCTCGACATCTCTCTCGCGGCTAGTAGAGGTGTTAGTTTAGATGAAATTCGGCGTGCGGCCGGTTGGAGTAGGTCTTCTGAAGTTCTCGCGCGATTCTATAATCGGCCAATAGTCGAAGCCTCTTCTTTTCAATCTACAATTCTCAATATAGTTTATGTTGTTTAACACAATTTGCTATTGTCGATTATCGGAGATACTCTCAAACCTATAAATTGTTTTTAATATTGGATTTAAAAGTTTAGTTCATTAACTTTTATTAAACAAATCTGTGCTTTAAATATCTACAATACATCCATCCGGACGAGACGTAGCATAATTGAGAAATTGAACGAACTTACCGTGAAGTTCCGATTACAATTATGCTGTCTCGTCCGGATGGACAAACCCTCCACCCGCTTCCTAGGAACAGATTTGTTGGCTTTGAATTAATGAAGGACCCTGGATACGTAAGCACGAGCGCGGCATACGCGGCGTGTGCGCCATACACGCCACCTTCAGTTTTTTATTAATAATATTATAATGTTTTTATAATATCTTTAAATATACCTGTTGAGGATAGTGCAGCGGAACGCTACTACAATACATCCATCCGGACGAGACAGCATAATTGTAATCGAACTTCACGGTAAGTTCGTTCAATTTCTCAATTATGAGCTATTTATGAGCTCTTACATGCCACCAATTAAAATATTTGAGCTCATTATTCTGAGTAGGAATTTAACATTTTTTGTGGGGGGGGGGGGGCTGAGTTGACGTCGACTTGCATGGTGGGGGGGCCAGCTCGACAGGGGTCATATATTCGAAGATTAATATATTGTAAATCATCATTGAAAATTGAAATTGTTTTGACCTCACAATGCACAACAAAGGTTAAAATATTACAATATTGCAGTAATATTACGAACTATTATTACATTACTAATACAATAAAATGAAAATTGGAACTATTTTGTGATATATCATAATTTAATATTGTAGTTGTATTATTAAGATGTTATAACGAAATATGTAACAATGTAATATTTCTATAATATTGGTATTGCAGTGTAATATATAATTTTGAAATATTACTATATTGTTACACAAATATTACAATAGACAAACAATATATGGCCAACAAATGGGCGTTCTACTCGTATTTCTTGTAATTAAAAACCCATCCAGGATAAAATGAAAGATACGATATTAAGATTTCTCAGCTATGTTTTAATGAAACAATATCAGATAAAATGTTATTTTTTAAAGATGAACCTTCCAAAACTGGGAAGGGTAGATTTCGAGATAAAAATGAATTATATACAATAACATAACAGCAATATATTTGTAATATTATACAAAAATTTTAAAATGAGTTAAATATTTGTAAAGACAAAAATATTATAATAATACAATTGTGGTACATTATTATTATATTACTATAATCAGCAGGGATCGCTTATTGTCGTCAGTAATTAAATTCAAAGATTAAACAACTAGGTAGTTGACTGACTGGCTTTATTAAGTTAAACAATTACGACGTTTCGATCGTGGGATTTGGTTCTTCTAAAGTGATTACAAATTAATTTATTAATTCATTGGTCAATCAATGGTGAAACAATGAATATAATAAAGACACGTCAAATTCATTTACACCGAGAAGTTACAACAAGATTATATTTATCATTAAGCGTGTATGAGCGCAAACAAGTGTCGTTTTAACGACTGTAATCTCGCAATTAATTAATTTGTAATCACTTGAGAAGGACTAAATCTCATGGTCGAAACGTCGTAATTGCTTAACTTAATAAAGAAATTTAGCCAGTCAGTCGACTACATAGTTGTTTATTCTTTATATTACTATAATTTATTTTTGTGGTCATTTTAATATTTCTGTAATATTTGTAATTTCAAAGATATTCCAAGAATATTTATAGACGAAAGGCAAAGAATTTGGAACACCACTTTGTTTTGAACTATATTTTTTAAATAATTACAAAAACACTTTTGAAAATACAAATTTAAGTTACAAAGTATCTTTTATCAAATAATGTAGTAATTTTTACAATACTGTTTTGTATTTTTTAAATAATTATTGTTTTTATTATACATGTCGAAAAGGGCATCTGACGAAATGGACGGCTAGTTTGGAACCGATACGAAGTATTAATGTTACATTTCATTAATTCATACATCTTATTTAAATTACGTAATTCTATAGACTCTATGTTATTCTGTTAGGTTTGCCTAAGAAGCATATTTTTTAACAGGTACGCTTTTTTCGACCTTAAGTCCGATCACGGCTTAGTTATACTACGGTCACGGTATAGTAACATTTATCATTACTAGACCTCTAATCTCACGGAGTGTTCCAATTTACGCACATACCACAACTTTATATTTACAACTGTACTACAAAACAAATATAAAAAAGAAAATTTAAAAAAAAACAGTTTTAAGAAACTATCAACATGTGAAATGATGGTAATGTTATTGATAATACTATGAAGACTAGAACCAGGAGACCGAACTAAACCTGATTTCGCCTCCAAAAGTGAGGCGAAAATCTATTAGAATTGTATCAAATGGTGGCGCTGGCGACAATGATTTACCAGAAACAATATGGAGTATAATGACAAGCATTTGACAATAAATGCAAATTTATAATAAAAATCTTATATTTAGATTTTAATTTTATATTTAAATTACTTATCTCAGTTTTCTTATACCAAACATACAACTGCGTACAGCTTAGCACCACTAGCACGGCTGACTACGATAAACTTAGACTAGACGATTGTATCTAGAGTTGGAATATATTCTGATGTATCGTCAGCGCCACCATTTGGTGCTACATTTCTAACAGATTTTCGCCTCACTCAAAATCACAGAGATCAGTCTCCTGGTTCTAGTCTTCATAGATAATATACTCATTATTGTTTACAGTGTTTACACTGTGCAATTTGCAAGAGAAAATTATGCAAATAAAATTATCGCTTTTGACAAATTCATTTTTAGTAGATTTTACGTGGAAAAGGGCATGAATATATGTGTCGGCGCGTGACTACTCGGGTTTTTTTATTTATTTCCGTAAATAATGGAAATTTCAAGAAATACTTCGGATAAAAGTTGTAGATGTCATCGAAATACACATTTTATGTTCTATTAATTTTTGCCATAAAGACAATAGTTTTTAAACGGTGTTAAATGTTCAAAACTTCATATAACTCATCCAACACAAATCAACCGACACTTCTTTGCTATAGCCCCCCCACACATACACACGGGGGTGCAAGGGAGACTTCGCCTCTCCCCTTCCGCACAGTGGGAGAAAAGTGCCTCTTTTTGGACAAAAATCTGCTGACAATTCAAATCTTCATTGATTTTAATGAATTTTTTTTTAAATACTCAGGGAATCGTCCACTATGATGTGTCGACTATGATTGCTACAAATGCAAAATGATGCGATCTAACCTTGCTGTCGGCATTAGCATTACCCAATGTGCACCATATGGAGATTGCTCGATCAGTCTTTGCACATTATTTGGCCCTGAAAAGGGCCGATTCTAGATTTATGTTAATTTTTTGTTTTTTATGTTTTTGAAATATTTTTTCAAGTTTATTTTTAGATGTATGATTTTTATTTCTATTATTTAATGATTTTTAAAATTTTTTTAGCGTGAATGTGTGCGCGTGTGTGTATGTATAGGTATGTGTGTGACAGTGTGTGTAAATTTATGTATTAAGTGGCTTTGTTTTTCCTTTTTTCTTTTTTCATTTTTATTTATCTTTTGGACTGTTTATTCTTCATCCATTGTTATTTCAGCCAGTTTATTCAATCATTAATGAATTCTTTGCATAAAATATCTTCTTTCAACCATAAAGTTATCTAGGTAAGCACATTTCCAAATTTCTGAATTAATGATCCTTTAATAACAGCTCCTCAGCTTCTGTTGACAACGCTTTCTTTCTTTTGTCTTCCTTTATTCTTCGAGAACTAATGAGTGGAACGGATGAGATTAACAGTTGATGCATAATGTCTTCATTGGTAAGTTTTCGTTCACACATTCGACTGTTATCTGCTCGAGTTTTCTTGAAAATTTTATTGTTTGCCTCTTGTGCTTCCTTTGAAAACAAACCAATAGACAACGCAAATGACTCGATGATCTTGCTCCCGTGAAGTAAAACTTTGTGAACGGATGAGAATAGCTTGTACCATGGGTGAAGTTCAACACACAACTCAGTAGTCCTCGAATAATAATTTTCAAATTTTCTACAATTTACCATGTTACCACATGTAAGCACTAGAATATAGTGTCAGGGTGTCTAGTCGAGTCAAGCGGTAAAATTCCATGACTTTTCCAGGTTTTCCAGATAAAAAATCTCAATTTTCCATGACCATTTTTTAACGAATATTTGTGTCTACAAGAGCATTAATCCATAACTCGAGAGTTAATAAAAAAGTTAGTTTTCGGTAAAATACAAATAAAATAAATTATAATACTCCAGGATGGAAGAAAACATTATTTTATTTGTGAAGTGTTAATTTTTAGAATTACAACACATTACATCCTATTATAAAAATAATCTTCAACATAAAGCTTTTTTATTCAATTTGTTTAAAATCTTGTAATATTTATATAAACTCTTTTAATACAACGTTTATATAAACTTATATAAACTTTAATACAGCAATTAAATAATTTTATGATTAAAACTTAAATATGATTATACTTTTGTTATCACAAAACATCCATTAGTTGTATTCTTAGTTTACTTTAATAACTAATGACTTTACTACATTCCTAGGTAGCAAGATATATGTTTTTGAAGTTATTAAATATATTTGACGTATTTTGTTATCTGAGTTAGTAATGAGAGAATATATAGTTTCTATCCGTATTAACAAATAAAATATAACATATTAATCATATTAATAATAAAATCACAGTTTTTGTGCCTTTCATCGTCGATTTTCGCAGTTTCTTTAATTGCATCGTTAAGAATTTGTTTCTTTTTTGCCTCGAGTTCTCCTAAAACCCTCGCCGCTCGTTTTCGTTTCTCTTATATTTCTTTTGCATCTCTCTGTTCTCGATTTTCTCTCGCAAGCTCCTCTTTGTACCATGTATGCGCATTACGAGCTGCATGTATCAAATCTTTTGTTACAATAAAATTTTGAAGTCCTCCTTTGGCATTGACTGTATCATAGATGGTTCTTTGAGCAATCAAGGACTTTTCTTTTTGATTGTCGACGAGACATTCCTTATTTATGGAAAAACCTCGTTTTACGGCAGCATTTCCATGAGAAAGAATTATGACGCTTTTCATGAAACTCCATAAATTTTCATAATTTTTCTTACTGCAACTCGTAATAAGATTGCTCTAGAAATGATCTAAACGAATCTCAAATCGCTTGAAAGTTTTAAACTTCTCTTGAACAATGGAGATTGGAGACACAATGGAGAACCAGTAAGATGTCTGTACTCACGGTCGATTTTATCAGCTGTTATTCCCGATATCAAATTGTTTTTCACATAAATCCGTAATGCGGAAGACAATCGCTTATAAGCGATTTCTCCTCGACTTGCTATGGCCGGATCCATACAAGAAATAGATTTCGTTAGAGAAAATTTAAGAGGAGAGCGAACCATAATTTTGTCTACAAAGATTTGAAAACATTTGCGTACTTCGTCTTTAAATTGTAGTATTTCGAGATCTAAAACACCTTTTTTGTGCTTGAGTGCAGCTTCAGTTGCATATCCAACTTTTATGTATTTCGTTATTACCAAGTTATCTTTTTTAGTAATATCAACTTTGAAAAGATCCATTTTCTTCAAGATATCATCCTTTACGAATCTCTCCATGAGAGACCTCACAAGTGCATAAATTTCATCGTAAAGAAATGGCGCCAACGGATGATTGGATTGAAATTCGGACATAAATGGCTGTACATCGCTCGCAAGGGTTTGAAAAAAGATCAATTTTGGAACGAGCAATGGGTCATTTAACGCGGTCAAAACCGTTTCAAAACTGGTGCATTTCGGAATTTTTTTCTTTAGTAACTTTCTCCACGTATTTACGGATATTCGGTAGAATGGCACAAGTACGTTGAGCAACAGCGATATTCTCCAACCACCGAATTCCACAAAATTTCAAAGGAAAATCTGCAGAACCAGAAGCGTTAATATAATATGCTTTTCGAGCTGGTACGTTTTTGAACAGATTGTAAAGAGTTCGAAGAAATTGAATTATGTTCCATTTTGTTGCATTTATGCCTGCTTTAAACGCGCAGTGCATAGTATGCAATCCGCAACTGCCTAAATCAAGTAGTTTCTTGTTTTCTGGATCGAAAGATAAATCGAGTTTCAGATTTCTCAAAAACTTGAAGTTGACGTTTGGCCCGTCCATTGAAATTTGTATCATCTTCTTAAGCATATTCGGTGATACACAGCTTTTAAATGCCTCAAATAAATCGATTACCGTTGTGTGTCCAAGAAATGTTGAAATTAAATATCTCGTCGAAGTTTCATTTTTCTCATCGTCCCAGAACCGGATCACAATGTCCATTTGTTCTTTTTGGCATATTTTATTTAAGCTTCCATAGACGGGACTTCCGTTTCCGGTAGAGTGAGAGAAGGTGTGAAATAGAGAGCGAGAGTAAAAGTGAAGTGTGAGCGAGTGTTTGGGAGAGGATAGAGAGAAAATGAGTATTGAGAGTAGGAGAGAAGGGGGGTGTGAGTGGGTGTGAGTGAAGGGAGAGAAGGGCGACCTTAGGACAGGGTGGAGGAAAGGTGAGAAAAGTGGGTAGAGTAAGAGGTTAGAAAGAGGGAGAGGGGAGGCCGAGCAGGCGAAAGTATAGGCAAGGAACAAGAAAATAGAGAGAGGAAACAGACGAGGAAGCAGAGACGCACGAGCGGGCACGGAAAGAATTGGATTAGAGAGGGGCATCAGGCCGGTGAGACGGGAGCGTGGGTAAAGCGAGACGGAGTAGGCATAGAGGAAGTAACGAGATAGATAGCAGGGCGTGAGTAGGAGCGAGAGTCCAGGCGTGGAGATAATAGTAGAGAGATGGCGAGGAGGATTGGAAGAGTATACTTAGAGAGATGAAAGTGGAACTAGGAGACGGAATGAGGCAACTAAGTAGAGAAATGAAGGAAATGGCGATAAATCAAAAGGAGCTGGTAAGAGAGGAAATAGAGAAATTGAAGGAGGATTAAAAAAAAGGGAGGAGGACAGGCAGAAAAAAAGGAAAGAGATGAGAGAGGAGCTGAGGAGGTTGGAGCAGATGATAGAAGAAGTGAGAGGGGAGAGGGTGAAGGAGGGGAAGGATAAGGAGAAGCAAGGTGAGGGAGGGGAAACAGGAGAGGTGGAGGAGAGAGTGGGAAGGATGGAAAGGTTATGGGAGATGAAAGAGAGAGAGAAGAGAGAAAAAAGAATATAGTGGTGAAAGGTCTAAAAGAGAAGGGAAAAGGCAAGGTTGGAGAAATAAAAAAGATACTGAAGGGGATAGGGGTGGAGGTAAAAGTGGAGAAGGTGAGGAGTCTGGAGACGGGGAGGAAGGAGTGGGGAGGGATGGCAGTGGTTAGGGAAGGCTAGGGAATATAGAGGAAAAAAGAAAAGTCATGGAGAATAAAAGAAAACTAAAGGGAGGAAGGATTTGGATAGAAGAAGATCTATCATGGAAGGAGAGACGAACGAGGTGGAGGTTGAGACAGATAGCCTTAAAGGAAGAGGCAAAAGGAGTCAGAGTGTGGATAGGTAAGGGAAAGCTGAGGATAGAGGGGGTATGGTGACTGTGGGATGAGGAAAAAGAGGAGCTGAGAGACAGCAGGGAAAGGAGATGGGAGGAGGGAAAGGAGAAGGAAGGTCGAGTTGAAAAAGGAGAGGAGATGGAGATGGAGAGAGGAGAGCAGGGGGAATAAAAAGGGGGGACGAGAGAGGTGTAAGAGAGGAGATAAAGAATTGCGGAAAAAGGAAAAAAGGGGGGAGGCTAGAAGAAGAAAAGAAGGACGAAAGAGGAAGTGAGCGAAGGGTGAGAGAAGTAACAGTTAAAGGGGGAGGAGGGGAGGGGGATAAAAGGGGAGTGAGGATAACATTTTGGAATGTGGCAGGGTTGCAAGGAAAGGATGAGGATTTTTGGAAAGAACTAGAGAATTAGGATATTATGATTTTGATAGAGACATGGGTAGAGGAGAAAGGATGGAAAAGACTGTTAGAGAGGCTTCCAAAGGGTTATGTGTGGACAAATCAATGGGCAAGGAGAAGGAACAGGAAAAGGAGGGCGATGGGCGGGATGATCATGGGGATCAGGAAGGATTTGATCGATGAGGAAGAGGAAGAAATTAAAGATAGGGAAGGAATAATAGTGGGGAGAATAAGGTGGGGTAAGGAAAAAAGGAGAGTAGTAGGTGTATACGTAAACGAAGATTTGGAGAGTAAATTAGAAGAGTTGAAAGAATGGATGGAAGAGAAGGAGTATAAGGTAAAGACAATAGTGGGAGGGGACTTTAATGTGAGAACAGGGAAGATGGGAGGGAATGTCGCGGGCTGAGACGGAAAAGGGGAGGAGGAACAGAGAGAGTCAAAGGACAGGAAGGTCAATACAGGGGGGAGAAAAATGGTAGATTTTATAGAGGAGAAGGGGTGGGTAATACTAAACGGAGGGATAAGTGGAAATGAAAACAGATAGTGGACATATACAGGAGGGAGAGGGGAGTCAGTGATAGATTATGTGCTAGTGAGGGAGGAGGAGAGGAGCGAGGTGAGAAGGATGGAGGTAGGAGATAAGATTGACTCGGATTATCACCCTTTAACGATATGGCTAAAGGAGGGGAAAGGAAGAAAGGTGGGATCAAGAAGGAAGAAGGATAGGAAGATGAGGATGGACAGAGGGACTTGAGTATGACTGAAGTAAAGGAAATGGAGGATAGAATGAGAAAGGCTCCCTTAGAGGAGGTGGAAGGGAGGCAGAAGAGAGAAAGGAAAGGGAAAAGAAGGGGCTGATGGGATGAAGAATGCAGGGAAAAAAAGAGGGACGTGAGGAGAGAGCTGAGAGCATGGAGAAAGGGAAGAAGTGAAGGAGAAAAATATAGAAAAAGAAAAAAGGAATATAAAAAGTTATGTAAAAAGAAAAAGGAGGAGAATGAGAGGTGGGAGAGGATGGTGGAGGAGGCGAAACTGGAGGGGCAAGTTTGGGAGGTGATAAACAGAGAGAGGAAGAGATGGAGGGGGATAAACGAAGGTATCGAGTTAGAGGAATGAGAGGGGTATTTTAGAAACCTACTAGGAGGGGTGGAAAGGAGAGTGATCATGGGGGATAGGAGAGGGAGAAGGACAGAAGATAGAGAGGGAAGTATAACGAGGGAGGAGATAATAAGAGCGTTAGGTAAGCTAAAAAATAGGAAGACTATAGGAATAGATGGGATACCAAACGAGGTATGGAAGTATGGGGGAGAGAGGGTGACAGAATGGGTGTGGAGAATGTGTGGGAGGATATGGAAGGGAGAGGGGTGACCAGATGGATGGAAGGAGGGGGTCATAATTCCTATAGTAAAGAAGGGAAATGGAGAGAGGGTAGAAGAGTATAGGGGGGTGACGCTAATGCCTTCACTATATAAAAAATACGTGTCGATTTTAACGGAAAGGTTAAAGGAGGAAATAGAAGACAGAAGATTACTGTCTGAGACCCAATTTGGTTTCAGGAAAGAGAGAGGGACGATGGATGCGGTGTACATATTAAACTACCTGATAAACAGGCAAGTGACCAAGAAAAAAAGGACGCTTGGCATTGTTTGTCGACCTAAAGGCAGCTTTCGGCTCGGTGGGAAGAGAGACAGTTTTGAGGGCCTTGAAGGAGAGAAGGGTAAGAGAAGATTTGGTTGGTAGGATCGGGGAGGTACTAGCGAAAACGAAGAGCAGAGTGAGAATTGGAAAGGAAGTAGGGGAAGGCTTCTGGACGGCAAGAGGAGTGAGGCAGGGATGTCCCCTGAGCCCGATGCTTTTTAATATAGTGCTAGCAGATCTAGAGGAGGAGATGGGAAAGGTAAGATGGGGAGGAGTGACCCTGGGAGAAGGAAAAATATTCACGCTGTCGTATGCAGATGATATGGTACTGATCGCGGAGGGAGAAGACGAGGAGCATGATAGAGAGACTGGAAGGATATATAAAGAGGAAAGATCTGGAGGTAAACGTAGAGAAGACGAAGATTATGAGATTTAGGAAGAGGAGAGGAAGGAAGAAGAAGATGAGATGGAGATAGAGGGGGAAGGAAATAGAAGAGGTTAGGGAGTACAGGTATTTGGGCTACATGTTACAGGCGAATGGGCAGGGAACACATATAAAGGAAAGGGTGAGAAAAGCGGCAGCGGCGATGGGACAGGTTTGGGGAATTGGAAAGAGAAGGTACGGGAAGGATTGGGGTAGAAGGATGTGGCTGTTTGACAGGCTGGTGAGGACAGTAATGGAGTATGGAGTGGAAATATGGGGATGGAAGAAGAGGAAGTTGAAAGGACGCATGAAAGGTTTTTGAGATGGATGCTAGGAGTGGAGAGTAGGACACCGGGGTATCTAATAAGAGAGGAATTAAAAAGGAAAAAAATGAGGTTGAGGGCAGGAAGAAGAGCATGGGGTTTCGAAAAAAGAGTGATAGAGGGAGAAGGAGGAGTATGGGTGAGAGAATGTCTGAGAGAGATAAGGAAAAGAGCGGAGAGAGGAAGTGGGCTTGGAGAGGGTGGGAGGTGGAAAGAAGGGACTTTTTTTAATTAAGAGGAGGAGATAACAGGGAGATGGAGGAAGAGGGGGGGTATGGGAGGAGATCGAAGAGAGGGAGACGAGGTTACAGAGAGAGGAGAGAGAGGAGAAGATAAGAAAGACCAGGTACAATAGATGGTATAGTTTAATCAAGGAGGAAGGAATCCCGGATTACCTGAAGAAGAGATGGGGAAAGAGCAGATGGAGGAGGATAGCAAGGTTTAGGTTAGGAAATGAAATGTTAGAGGGGAAATATTGGGAGGAGGAGGAAAAGAGAGTTTGTAGGTTGTGCGGAAGTGAGAGGGAATCATGGGAGCACGTATGGGCGAGATGTAGGGAGTGGACAGAGGGAGGAGGGGGAATATGGAAGGAGGTGTGTGGGAGGATTTTGGGAGGAGGGAGAGAGGGGGAGAAATGGATGAGGGAGGTGGAGGAGGAGAGGGGGGAAAGGATGGGGGGTGAATGGATGTAGAGGAGAGTAAATGCGTATGTGTGGAGAGAGTGAGATGAATGATGATTAAAGGAAACGGAAATCCCTTAGGCGCAAGGTCGGATAGGAATAGGGAGAGGGAGAGAGGGAGAGAGAGAGAGAGAGAGAGAGAGAGAGAGAGAGAGAGAGAGAGAGAGAATTAGGCAGGTAAGGAGTAGGCAGAATTGAGCTGCGTGCAATAGGCAGGTAGAGAAATAAGAAGGCGGCTGGCGGTGCGTGCGATGAGCGGCGATGCGATGCGATACGATGAGATGTAGATGTAAGGAAACGTAAAGAATTGTAATAAAAGTGTAGAAAATGTACAAAATGATGTAAAGGTTTGGGAGCGTTCCTATTACAAAAACGCCATTCAATCCCCAAGAGGAAGAATAAAGAATTATCTATCTATCTATTTAAGCTTTTATCAAACGATATGACTAGTTCATTACATTTTTGGATTAACAGATAAAGTTTTTGTTGAAAGTGTTTTGTTATCCCATACGTAATTGTGTACGCTTTATCTTTACACAATTTTATCCGTTTTACAATTTTGCTATCAGGGAATATAGTTTTTATTAACGAGACACTACTTTCCACGTCTCTTAAAGAGTTGTGACCCATCACTGCATTCAGACACAGCATTATCTCCGCCTTCGATGTTTCATCCGTCAATACAAAATTTTTCATTTTTGTTAATTTTCCTTGTTGAGTCACAGCAGATATTTCGGAGTCACAGCAATGTTCCATGCAAACGTTCGTACAGTATTTAAAGAGTAAATGATTTTCATGTGACAATACCGATGAAGCTGACTGAAGAATTCTTTTGGGATCTGGAGTAGACAGAGTTACAGTGCTCGCATCTCTTTTTCTAGCTTTAGTTACATTCCCATCGACAAACGATACGTTTATTGAGTTTTTATATTTTATGATGTTCTGACGTTTTTTGCTATTCATATGACTGTGTAACGCTGCTCGATCCATATTGCTCAACGAAAATGTTGAATTACCTAAGGAGCATGAGGCAGGAAACTTGTCATTTAAAGATTCCTTTACCCATGATGAGAAATGGACTCTTCAGTCCATTTTTTGTTGAAACTACATTTTTTAATGTTTGTATTGGTATTTGACATGGCGTATGCATTAATTGATGATCGGGATCTTCAAAGAAAAGTAAAGGCTTAAAAATTGCTAAAACAAAAATATGAAATTAAATATTAACAGACAAAAAAAAAATGTAAATCTAAATTGATACTTCGCTTTTCTATTATTTTTTAAAACTTAGTTTCTTTATAAAAAATAATTTTCTTTCTGTAATGGTAAGTTAATGTTTATTAAATCTTGTTAATTTTCATAATATTTATCAACAATATTTATTTATTTATTTTATTTTTGGTAGGAGTTTAAACCGAAAGGGAAAAAATTGAGAGAATAAAATAAATTATTTGATATTTTTTTCATTAGTCATAACTCGTTTTCTAATCCGCACAAGAATATTTCTGCTTTTTGTTTTTCATATTTAAAAAATGCCACACTAAAGGCTTGTTTTTTTAGCTTGCAAGAAATTCAGCTAAATAGAGGTATACACTTTGCTAGTCGACACCAACGCTACAAGTAAACATGACATATATATCAAAATAAAGTAATGATAAACACATCTAACCTCATTTACTTTCATTTCGGCTTTATTAATATTTATGAATTACTTTATCGCGAAACTTTAATTATACAAAATAAACTTTTTTATATATTGCTTACCGTCGTTAAATAAATGGTTCAAGAACACAATTTGTCTTGTATTACTATATTGTCGAAAATGACAGATATAACGTAAATATCGCAACCTTCCTAAATATAACCTTAACCTTGACGATGAGATCTGACACTTTGCGACATCTAGCGACGATAATAATACGCCAGATTTCGGATCATTCGAGAATACGGGTAAGAAAAAAAAATATGTATACATCAATGCCGTGTCTCTTTCTGTTCCAAAATGCAAAATTTTGCGAGATAAAAAAGGACAGTAAAAATATCATTTTTAAGGATTTTACGAAATTCCAGAAAAATCACAAAATATCACTTTTCCATGACTTTTCCAGATGTCCGAAAATTCCCTGACATTTCCAGGTTTTCCAGGTTTCCATGACCGCTAGACACCCTGAGTGTCTTGTGATTAGAACTTCACTTAATCCAATAGCTGTAGCAACAGATTTAGCTTGTGCAAAGAAAGTGCAAGCAACATTTCCCGTGTTCGTTGTTCCAGTTCCCTGCTTAACAACATCCACTGTGTTTGATAACTTTTTCATAGATTTTTGGATTAATGTCTTTCTTACCTTATTCGAATCTTTTTCCTCCTTTGTTCTTGCGGACCCCTTCTTGAATTCTAAATTGTATGAAATATGTAATAAATATTCCATAAATCGAATTAATGCAAGGTAGAGAGCCCAAATTTGTAACTTTCCGCTTTACATAAAAGATTGTTAACGTAAGATAAATTATTAACCAACTTGAGTCCGACATGACATATATTACAACGGTTGGACGTCTTCTGTCCAGTAAGAACATGACAAACCTTCTCGTCAATCATTGTACATCTAAGATCAAAAGTCACCTCAAATGATATGTGCAAGTTGTAGACGTTCGTGCGAGATCTCATGTCACGCACTGAGCATCGCTGCGTACAAGTGATATGTGTAGTGATCGTCAATTTTCACCTGGCGCGCGGTCTGCTGAACGTAAACACGAGTACGCGCACGCATGCAACTTGCACATTTTCTGTCTTGTAACATAACATAGTTCTATCCTGGTGCACTTAACTCTGTAAACGAAAATAACTGCAAAAAGAGGCACTTTTTTCCCACTGTGCGTCGATAGGGGTGCCATAAAAAGTCGCAAACCTATGTGGTACAGTACAAGAGTAAATCTCGCTACACGTAGAAATTCGCAAATCTATGTGATACAGTACAAAAATGGACCTCATTACGTCTAGAAGGTCGCAAATCCATGTGGTACAGCACAAACGTGGACGTCTGTATTTCGCTCTGTAAGCAAGGCGAGAGGAGAGAAGGGTATGGGCGAACCTCGTAACGTTGCAAACTCATGTAATACAGAAAACACGTAGGCGAAAAAGAGGTTTTGCCACACCCCCTTCCATTATTAACTAACAAAATTAACTAATAAAACTCGAATTGTGTTAAATGAGTTTTATAAAGTTTTGAACATTTAACGTCATTTTTCTTAAAACTTATTGTCTTTATGGAAAAAATCAATACAACATGAAATATGTATTTCAATGAGATCTACAACTTTTATCTGAAGTATTTGTTGAAATTTCTATTATTTACGGAAATATGTAAATGGAAAAAACCGTGATTTTTATGATTTTTTTATGGTTTTCGCCATGAAAATCAAATTTGCGCCAATTTTCACTATTATATTTGTAATCAGCGTGACAAAATACGTAAGAATACACAGTTTCAAAAAAAATCGGAGGTATGCTTTCGGAGGTATAGCCAAAATACTATTTAATAACAAAGATATCAAATGCAATAAAGTTTTTATATAATAGTTATTTTATTATAAGGTATCTGTACCCAATATGCCCCCACTAAGCTTTGAGATTTTTCTAATTTTTTGATAAATACGAAATTTGAAAAATAAAGGTCAAATTTAAAATAAGAAATATTTTTTAAATAAAAAAATATATGAAATACTTTCAATTATTTATATAAGTATAGTAAAGATAGCATTTGAGTTATACTGATTACATAAATATCCAATATGGCTCAGTTATCTATTTTCCCCTTTTTCGTAAATATTTTTGAAAAAATGCAAAATAACAGAATCAACAATGTTTAATTAAGCATTTATTAACATACTTATGGAAATATTATACATACAGCTATTCATTAAATAATAAAATGTGTTTATTTATTACAAAGGACGTTATATTAACTTTTACCTGTCAAAAAGTTCAACTAACTAAAGAAAGATAAGAAATACTAATCAAAAATTAAACATTAAATAAATAAACAGAATCTTAACTTTCTTGTATATTAATAAGATATATTGTGTTTTTAGTAGTGTCTTTGGCCATAATAGTTTTAGAATACAAAGATCTTTCTTTCATTAATTATAAACAAGAAGTTTCAATAAAAATCTAAAATAAATATAGTGTTAAAAAGCACAAATTAAGAGCTACAATAATAGGAATTGTAGATATTTATAAATTTTACGTCATAGTTACACAAAGCAAAAACTTACCTCTGAAATTTTAGATTCAGAACAACACATTTTGATTAAAATGCAATTACAATCTTAAAAAAAGAGATATTGAGCAGTTAACTAGCATAAATACATTATATCGACTTCCTGAGCAATATATTAGTGTTATATGTGAAATTTATTGTATAACTATTTGAAAATGAGGTGAGCCAAATTGGTACATAGTGATGTTGGGTACAGGTATCTTAATTTAAATTTTTATTATACAATTTTTCAGAAAGTTTTCAGTAATATTTTAAATACACTGTTTAATATGTTATAGAAATATTATTTGCAATGTAAATATAATATTACTTTTATAATGTCTTAGAAATATTTCTAAAATATTATTTTCCACATTTCTTTTGTAATACTATATAAAGATTTAAATGTAAAAATAAACTGTTTTATGTTTCTAAAAGATTTCAAAAATATTGCATTTGTAATATTATGAAAAAATATAAAGAAAGTACGAATACATTTCTGAAACATTTCGGATGCAAAGTTATAATTAAAATATTAATGAAATATTTCTGTACCATTTCCGATTATTACAATATTATAGCAATGTTACATGCCCCGTGGATTGTTCTCCAAAGATTGTTCTCTTACCTCCGTTATCATTTATATAAACGACAAAGACATTCATGGTGCCAATTTCTGTCAGTTCATTATTCTCGCCATACAGCCACAGTACTTGATGTAAACCTTTCTCAACGGCTTCTTGTTGAATATGAATCGTAGGTCCATAATTGCTACCTAATTTGACATCACCACAACCGCCAGGCCAGGCTCTCGTATATCTAGGATCTGCAAGCAGGGAAATCCCGACTTGCTGACCTGGAGATATAAAGTAAGATCCGACGGGAGATAGGATTACATATAATAAAGCTGAATCCGAGGTTGCGACTCCAAGTGTAGGCTATATAAGGACAAGTAAAAGTTCGCTTAAATTCAATTTTAAATTAGATAAATTTTTATTAAAATTTAAGGATGCAACATTATTTCAAGAACTATTTTACGTACGCATTAATTTTTAAAAGTTGAAATTTATATTTATTTTTGTTTCATTTGTTTTGTAATATTAAAACAAATTTTTAATTTAAACTGTCGGTTAAAAGTTGGGGAATTCTTAAATTTTTTTGCATTTCATAAAAATTTAAGTATAAGTCTTTAAAATTTTTCAAGAAAATTTATGCAAATCAAGCACATAATAACATAATACATAATAAACATTTTTTAACTTTGTTCTATTTTTATTTATAGTTTTAAATTTGAAAAGATATAATATGAAATAAAGGGTTTACCACACACACACGCACGCACGCACGCATGTATACACACGCACACGAACAAACACACACGCACACGACAAACACACACGCACACATATTATTGTGAAAAATTATCTTTTATGAGTAATTAAAAAAAAGCATTAAAAAATTTAAAAAAGCCTATTTTGAAATTATTTTTTATTTGATGATGTTTTATTAGAATACAGTAGAATAAAAGTTTCAAATATAAGACTTTAAAATAAAAAATATTTTTAAAAATATAAATTTTTATATATATAAATGAAGTTGATTGCTTATACGATCTGCATCCAATCTTGGCGATAAACATAATTTTTCTATTAATTTAATAGGTTTTGAGTTACATTTTTATATAGTAAGAATTGATATATATATGATACTTATACGTGAAAGTGATGTTCGACTTTTATCATATCAAATTTATCGAAAAAAAGGAAGTGAAAAAGCTCTTAAATGATAAATCAAACTACGTCAAAATAACATGATTGGATGTGAATCTCGTCTCGTATGTAACATGTGACTGTGCGCTAACAAAAGACTGTGATTCCATTTATCAAGTATTATCATTAAAGTATTGAGAAATGTAACGATTAATAACGCGCATATGCACACGCAACACACACACACACACACACACACACACACACAAAACGGTCTTCATAATGTCTGGTAGCATTTAAGTAAAACCTGAATGTTGCTTTTCGTTGACTATGTTTGACTTAATATAACAAATGGTCATACAATTACATCATTTACCGTATATCGTTACAATAAGTAAATTTTAATAAAATAAATACTAACAGGATGTTACTAGTATATGTTCTTAACATTCTAGGAAAATAAAATTTAGAAACAATTCGGTTTTTCCTTTTTTTTTCGATAGTAGTAATGATAGCAGATTTGATTAGCGTTCTTAAATGTGAAGAAATCTTAAACCTATTGACCTATTGAAAAAAACAATAAGGTGATATTATGTTAAAAGAAAAAAAAAACGTGAAACACATAAGAAAAAGAAAGCTGAAAAAATATCGTCTTTTTTCAAAAATTTCTAAAAATTTTTCCACGTTAAAGACTAGATAATAGTCGATAACACATTTTTAATAATAAAACAGTACTTACATCGATGCCTATGAGCGTAGGACGAATGTAAAGACTAGAGGAAGTAGAATGTGGCACCCATTCTTGATCTATACTAATTAATCTGCAAATGCACTTAATTAATTCTTCCCCTCCAAAAGAAGGCAAACCGGATTTTACTGCTGAGTTATTCATTCTCTCCATATTTAGCTCTGGCCTAAACAATCTTATTTTGCCATCAACACCTCTATAAGCTTTCATCCCTTCAAACAACTAAGGAAAGATTTATATATGTATTACCATCATGTCAATTTGAAGCGTACAAGGAATTTCACCTCCGATAATTAGATAATTAGTCTAATAATCTTTGCATATAATACAATTTTAAATATGTACATTTTGTATCTAATAGATTCACGGACGATAGAATAAATATCCTTCGAAATTCTAATTTTCTTATCACTCAAATCTTTTTTTCCCCAAATGAATCTTTCATTTGCAGAAGATGTTTCAATAATTTCTTTATGGAAATTTAATCCATCTATATATATATATAATAAAAAAGGCCGTGGAAACGCGAAAAGTTCGCTCGTGGTCGAACGGTATTCTTGCCGCTTTTCCGCGATGCTGATTCTCTCGCTTGACTCACTTTGTGTTGCAAGAGTAAGACCGAAGACAGAGAACGAGACGTAGATGCCGTAGTTGTGGTCGTAGAGTAAGACAGAGAAAAATGTAATCTATACATGTCGTGACATAAAGTAGACTATATAATAGTCATATGTACGACTTACGTTTTTCTCTGCCTTATTCTATGACTACGACCACGACTACTATCTACGTCTCGTTCTCTGCATTCAGCCTTATACCCGAATCACACGATTGCGTTTGTCGTCTACAATTGTCTCTTGATCAATCAGAAGGCAGCTGCTGACGATTACGATCAGCGAATCTTATTTAGCCATTCATCTATTTGTCAAGAGACAATCGTAGATGCAAACCGAATGCAGACGCCGTCGCCAATCGCTAGTGTGATTCAGGCTTTACTGTCATTACGATTGAATATTGATAGCTGTCAAAATTGTATAAAGGGTAACTATGCAATTATCTTTGCAATTTATTTTTTAAAAGTAAAAATTGAAAAGTTAAATAGCGCACGCGAAGCACGCGTAAGCTTTCAAAAAGAAAGCAGAAAAAGAAAGAAATGAGAGAGAGAGAGAGAGAGAGAAAGACTAGGGAAGAGGAATTTAAAGAGAAAAACAGCGACTTTTGTAAGAAGAAGAAACTGAAAGAGAAAGTGAAAAAGAGAAGAGAAAGGGAAAAAGAGAGAGTGTTGCAAGAGTAAGACCGAAGACAGAGAACGAGACGTAGATGCCGTAGTCGTGGTCGTAGAGTAAGACAGAGAAAAATGTAATCTATACATGTCGTGACATAAAGTAGACTATATAATAGTCATATGTACGACTTACGGAGGAAGAAGAGATAAGGAGAAACATCAAATAATAATAAAATAAGAAATAACATTAAAATATAATATAATTAATAATTTAAATAAACATTTAAATGAAAATGATACATTTTAACAGTTCGCGTACTTTATGTATCTAACAGAGCAGGAATTTTTTTAGAAAAAGAGAATGAAAGAAAAGAAATTAGAGAAAAAGAGAGGGAGAAACGAAAGAAATAAGAAGATAAAAATCAGGTAAAATTGTTAGTTGTTTGTTGTAAATGAAAAGGAAATAAAATGAGGAATAACATTAATTTGATATTTCGCATACTTTTCGTATCTGACAGAGTTTATAGAAAGAAAGCAAGAAAAAAGGTAATATAAAAGGGAAAAGAAAAAGGGAAAAGAGGAATAGATAGATAGGTGGGTAAAGAGGAAGAAGTAGGGAATAACATTAAAATATAATATAATTTATAATATAATTTATAATTTAATTAAAAATTTTACTTTGAAATAATACATAAAATAGACCAAATAATAATAACATATCTTTAAAATTAAAAAATTTTTTAGAAAGAAAGAAGACGGAAAGGAAAGAGATAGGTAGATAGATTGAGAAATAGAAAAAAGAAAAGGATTAGAGGATGTAAGAAATTGGAAGGAGAAACAGCGACTTTTGCAGAAAGAAAGAACGGAAAGAGGGAGAAAGAGAGAAAGCTAAATGGCGTGCGCAAAGCGCGCGCAATATAATGTCCCCGTCTAATAAAAAATGACTTGCCAGCTTTATTCAGATATGTATTTTAAATAAATCTATTCTAATTGTTATTAAAAAATTATTGAAACAACACAGAACAGTAGCACAAAATATTCCAATATGGTTGCAGCAACATTTCTGCAATATTGTTAAAATGTTATACACACGCGTAATTTTCATAATATAAAGTAATATTAGATATACCTGCACAGCATAATGAAAAACTTTCGCAGCTGGATGAAGAACTATGTTTTCGAAAGGTATAATTTCTGGTATTTGCCAACCGTTCATGCCTTCGTAATAATGTATTTTAAGCATGTGATCAGTAAAATATTTCCCAAATGCAAGTTTATCAACATTGGGTTTGATATTTAACTGTTTTGGTTCAGCGAGGCGGACAGATAGATCTACATACTGCAAAGAGATTACGCTCTTTTACTTTTTTCGAGTATTAAAATTAATTACTCAATTATTGTTGTCGTGACAAGAGAGATAAATACCTTGAAGGAACGTTGCGGTCGTACAAAATTCTTATCTTTGGTTTTCAAAAAAGAGCTCCATTTAACGTTCTGCTGCAACTGGTTAACTACGTTCCCAAAGGATAAAATCTAGAATAAACCATATACATTTATTTCTTTTTATAAGAAAGTGTTTCTTCCTAAAGGATGTATATCTTTACAAAGGAATACCTTCAATAAATTAAAAAAATGTTTCTAACGTTATATTTAAAACGCGTCACGCGTCATCACGAACATTAAAACAGTTCCCTAGAATGGAAAGAAATTATGTGACTTTTTATCCATATATCTCTTTTGATATAAGAGCTTCTGTCGTATTCAAAGTAATGAAATTTAAACAAAATTTAAATAAAATATTATTTATTATTTAAACATTTTCTTTATAATATTGATAAATGTAAATGTTACAAAAATTAAAAAAAATTATCTATAGTAATAATTTAAATGTAATAACAACAACCATACTACATTTTGACAGTGTGACGTCACAATTTAAAGGGAATTGTATAATTTATAAATACTTTATACTCTTACACGAAAATGATAGATAAAACTTCATTTTTTTAATTCCAAAATGTTTTTAAATTCTATTTTTTCTATAAATTTTTTATAATTTTTTAAAATATTTATATATGTGATTAAATTATTTAAAAAACGAATAAAAATATGTCGCCAATATTAAATTAAATTATTTAAAGTGCTAAAACTTTTCTTTTCATAAGACACACACATAAACACATACACACACACACACACACACAATCTCTCTCTCTCTCTCTCTCTCTCTCTCTGCTATTTTCAAAAGTTATTAAAAAAAAAACTATATGGTTATTTAAAGAAAATTATTTTTAAAAATAAATTTAGAAATCTCTAATTAATCATTAATTTATTTATTAAAGTGCGACGTATTGTGATTTAATTTGGTCAACAAATTTATGTTTATAGACATAAGTACATCCGAATGTATCCATCGGATATATATCGGATATATACATTGAATAGTTCATATTACTCATAAAAATACATTTTAAATATTAAAAGTTAATACTTTCACATGACTTTAATGAAATTTAGAATAAAATTTTATATAGTCATAAAGTCTCTTAAAATCAAAATTTTGCTACTTTAATATTTTTCAACTTTGAATAATAAGTTTATGCTTAGCAAGTAAAAATATATTTGAAAATGATTATTCATACTCGCATTACAAAAAAGAAGAAATTTTGTTGTTTGATCAGTGTAATTATTTGTTACATAGAAAGTAGAAGCACTACTATAAAAAGTGTAATTTTATGACCTCATTAGACTTTCAAATTGATATGCATTTGAAAGAAAAAGAAAAAAAATGCGATCTATTACGAAATTAAATTATCAGTTAGAAAAATACGTAGATATCAATAAAAGAAACCAGCGATTGCAATTCTGTATATTCATTGACACAAACATCAACTAGACGTATTTGTTCAATTATTCGACTAATTAAATGAATATTTTAAAGAATATTTTAAAGAATATTTTAAAGAATTAAGGCTTAAAACATCTGGTAAAATAAACTTAATTTTTTAACAAGATTTATATTATTTATATTATAAGCAGTATTTAATTATACTTATTTTATAATTTATATTATAAATACGTAAAACAATTTATATTACAAGCAGTACTTGCATATGCATGACAGACAAGAACTAAATGTTTTTGAAATGAATCTTTACTTTCTATGAGGGACAAAGTTTTTTTGAAACAATTAAAACACGGTAAACATCATCTATTAGTAACATAACATCAATGTTATAATTTCTCAATAAAAATTATAAGATAAGGATGTAGTATAAGCTTTAAGATGAAAAACATGTTACGAATAACTAAAATAGTAATAGAAAAAATGAATGAGAAAAGATAAAATGTTCTACGTAGAGAATTACCATATGTAATAATATAAAAGCATAGAAAAATATAAAATTTTTGTTTTAATTATTTTTGGATAAAACTCTTTAACGATCATGTACTTACATAAAATAACAGGAACATCTTATCGAAAAAGTTTGTCTTGCTTGCTGATAACTTCGTTATTCTAACGAAAATGGCAATGGAAAATTTTCTGTATTCCAACATTCATAACAGGGTTGGAAAGTAACGCGTTACCGTTAATTACTTGTAACACCGTTACCGTTATAGTTACTTTTCTTGGTAACGAACTGATAATGGCGTTACTTTTCTCTTTCTGTAACTGTGACGGTAACGTAGTTACATTTTTTTAGTAACGGTAACGAATTAAACAGTTACTTTTATCGTTACTTTTGTTAAACTAAATTTCATATTTATGATGTATGTAATTTATATTCTGTCTTCAATCATTGACGCCAAGTCTTTGCTCTACTATCTGTTATCATTGATAACATTTTCATTTTTAAATAATTCTTGAAAAATTTTTATAAGATTTTTCTAAGTTTTTTTTTAAATATCTATAAAAATTTTTTTTCTAAAATATTCAACTTGGCTAATTTTACTGATTTTGTACTCATTTTCAAATCCATTTATGTACTTGGCGTATCTTTTTTACCTTGTAAGGTTTTTCGTTTTTATGTAATAGAATAAATTACGACAATTATACGCTATTATTCTTTTTAGTCTTTCTTAATTAATACGAAATTTATATACAAAATTTATACACAAAAGATGGTATCAAACCATGCTGTAATTATATCGAGAATTAAGTAACTATCAATCCAAGCTTGGTTAAACACATATTCCTTCGCGCACGGTAGCGAGAGCGACTTTTGCGCAAAACTGTCAAGGTATACTAACAAGGGAACGGAGAGAAGTGTTCCTCACCGATTTTAATGAGCTTTGTAGAATATAAAATATTTTGTAGAATATAAAAAAAATATTAGAATCATATTTTTTTTTAGCGATGTATCTCGACGTTTAGAGATTGAAACTACCCCTCGAAAATGACGCATTTTTTCGTTTCTGGCGAATATCTTTGAAAATGTAAGGTTTATGAAAAAATGTTCTACACAAAAGTTTTATGGCATTTTATACTCTTTACAAGAGGAGGAGAGAAAAAGATGGTGGACGACATGGTTGTTTGGGAGGTGTGCTCTTGGTATTAAAGTAGTGAAAAAGTGGAACGGAGATGAAAAAGGAGGTGAGAGTAAGTGAAAGAAGAGAAGAAGGAGGATAAGTCCCTCGGTCATTGAAAGGAGGTGCGAGAAAGAAGGTGAAGAGACAGGAGAGATGGAGAAAAATCGGAGCAGGTGACGGTGATGAGATAGCGAGTTTTAGAGGAGGAGTCAATGTGCAGGAGCGGACAGAAACAGGGAGGTAGCATGTAAAACGAGATGAGAGTCGGAGAGTGGAGACCCAGACAGCACCAGATATCGTGCGAATATTCTACTCTCATACGGAATGTACTGTGATCGTACCGAATATACGTATAACATTCATATAACGTCTCAGTAGAATGTCATTTTGGTATATCCTCAAAATAAACTTAGAATATAGCAACTGAACTTCGCAACTACTATTGAATGTACAAGATTATATCTAATATACTCAAAACGTCCGTAGAATATTCTATGATATATCTCATGTATATCTATCACATATTTCCAAAATATCCGTCTAATATCGAAAGTGAATCATGTCAACGCTATCTGTGATCTGTAACGTTACGCATTTTCGTCGTGTGACGCAGGCACGTGGTAAAGTGTAAAATGTGAACGTGCGAACACGAATTCACGGACAACGTAGTTTTCTCAGGAATTAAGCCCAGATAATTCTGGTATGCACATAAAATATAATATAGTAACATAAACTATTTCAATTAAAAAAAACATGTTTGGTTTACGTGTTACTATATTATATTATATTATTTAGGTTATAACCTACAATTATCTGAGCATAATTTCCCAACGCACCCCAGCGTATTCAACAGATATTACACTTCATTTCTCGCGATAGCTCCCTGATGTGCGAAATGATTAATTTCTCTTCTTCTTTCTTCATGCTAATTTCTTGTTCCTTATTCCTCTCATTATGTATGAACCCATATAATGCGAACATACTGTAGACATATCCCAGATAGCACAGGACGTCCTCAGGATCATCCTGAATATGTCCCGGGATGTCCTGGGATCTTGTCAGGATATAATAGTTGTATTATTGTAAATATTTTATGTATAAATTTGACTTCTAAAGTAAGTTTAGAATGTTAAATTCTGTAATAGTATTAATATAAATTGAAATTTTACTCATGTCTTGAGGACATTCTTGGGATGTCCTGAGGATATATGTATTCTAGCTGAAAACGTTATTCTTAAAATATTGTATAAAGAGTTTCATTAGCTACAAAATGTCTGAAGATAAACTTAAATATAATGACTGTATAAATACCAGACATTTTAGATAGCACAGAATGTTCTAAGAATATGATATCCTGAAATTCCTCAGGACGTTCTAAAACAATCCTCAGGACATCCTAAGACAGTCCTTAGGACGTCCTAAGAGAGTCCTCAGGACATCCTACGAAAATCCTCAGGACATCCTAAAATAGTATTCAGGGACATCCTGGACGTATAGTAATTTTTTAAAAAAACGTAAATTAATATAGCAAATGAGAAATCTTTGAATATCGTACGTATTTCTAGAATGTATTGCAAAATCAAATGTGTAAAAATGTTGACTTTAAAGTCAGATTGAATGTCTACACTTATTGAAACAATATGGCATATTAACAATACTAAAAAATTATAAAAAATGACATTAAATAATTTTTTAATTTTATTTTATACAAACGGCGCAAAAACAGTTTTTTAATAAGTTATTCCACATGCTATTTCGCGCGCATATGTAAAAATGATTTTAAAAAACTGTAAAACTTTATATTTATTTATAAAAATATAAGTTAACTATATATGTTTCATCCTTATGACAACATCTATTGTAATGATCTATAACAAATATGTATGCATAAACAAGAAGTACTCATGGATCATCACGAAGCGTTAGGATGCGTATGGTCTTCGAAGTCAAGCATCGTCGGCGATGGTTGATACTTGGATGGGTGACCGTTTTCTCGGGTACAGAGATTAAACATGCTTTAACAGGTACAACTGTCGCTGAAACATGTATAGTCTTCTTCCTCTTACAAAATTATCGTAGAAATAATTAGAACTTTTAATTTTTTGTTAAAGTTTTTTTTCAATTCTCAAAAACTGTTAAAAATACTTAGAAATATTTAAAACATTTTCTAAATTAATCGGAATTTTTTATTTTTTAAATTTTTCTGAGAAACGTTTCAATTCTTATAAAAAATCGATACATTTATCAAAAATCCTAAAAAAAAAAAATCTAAAAAATCTGACAAAAAGTGGTCATTGTTTGCTATTCCTGAGGATGTCCTGAGGAAATCCTATGGTATCCTCAGGACGTCCGATGGACTGTCCTCAGAATGTCCGATAGACTGTCCTCAGGATGTCCTGAGGACTAAAAAGTGGCGCTCGTTTGCTATTCCTCAGGATGTCCTGAGGACGTCCCGGGATAAAATCAGAACGTCCTCAGGATATCCACGAAGTCCGTCCTGGACGTCCTGAGGACGTCCGTGTGCTATCTGGGATTGTGAATATACTGAAGATATAATTTAGACATACATATAATATTCTTAAGATATATTGTGAATATATGGCCTCTTGATGACCTCGTGCTTTGATAGAAAAGTCGGGAAAACCAATCCCCGCGAAATTTGCAGGACTCTGCTTTTCATTTCCTGCACCGTGATGTTTTTAAACAGGTCCTCTTTTTCCCTTTTAAGTCGGGACCATTGTGCGACCTTTGTATAGTTGCACGTGTGCAGAGCGTGCATTAGCAAGCACTCATCGTGCTCTTGACGAGTGACGACCGTCTTTCTTATTCGGGGCCGAGAGACAACCGAGGAAGACGACCCGAGTGAGATGACGGATAATGGAACGTCGTGGTGCGGCAGATTAAACGTTACCCGTTTCTTGGCTCAGAGTCGCGCGGACGAACGGGTCAAGGAAATGGTCACCGGTAAGCGACGACAATCGTTAACGTTATCAACGGAGGCAACCGGTGGCGACGGCATTTTCGGCGGTGTTGTTGGTGCCCGTGGCGACGGTAGTGACGACGACGACGACGCGATGCTGATAGGACGCGGGGCCAAGTAAGATACGTCTTGTTTGGACGATCCCGCAATGGCGCACAGTGGGAAAAAAAGCTCATTTTTTGGACAAAAATCTACCGACGGTGCAATTCTCAGCCAATTTTAAGTTTGTTTGGCTTGTTTTACTCGTTAAGGTTTGCTCTTTGACGTAATGCTGAGGCATTATCGATATAGAGTTGAAATACAAAATGGCGGATAGGAATAGAGCGTCAAAAGCATTAAAATGCTATCAAATGATACTTTCGCCTATGATATCAAACATATTTACCTCAAAATGGGTACATATATGTTTTTTTGGCCGCGGAACACGAATTTGAGGTCAAATTAAACATTAATAATCACAATTTATTATAACATTTATTATAAGAGTCAAAAATACTTGTACATCCATAAATCTTGTACATCTATAAATCTTTACAAGATTCATTGATGTACAAGAGAGCAATATTATGCACTTGATGTATTATTTAACAAGTTTTCATATTATTACGCCTCTTAAATGTTTATTTTCCTTGCGTCGAGAGTTAACACCTCCTCGACGCGTAGTGCGTGACGCGATCTTACATAATTATTCGTGTACGATACCAAGTCGCGCACGTACTGACGCGTCAAGGACGCACATTTTTTTAGTGTTGCGCACGACGCGTTGGCGTACCCGCGGCATACGACGTATGCCGCCAAGTGGCCCCAGTCCGTCGGTAGAGCCATCTTGGCGGACGAACTGCCCAGTCAGAAATGATTTCTCGAAACGATGTTGTCGTTTCGATGTCGTTAATATCAAATAGCTGTCGATTCGAAACTTGTGTCGAAATTTCAACATTTTCGAGTAACCAATAATTGTGTATAAATAAAGCATAATGAGAGTTTTCAATATTTTTTAATTTTTAAGTATATATATATATGATATATAATCTTATATTCCCAAAGATTTCATTCAAAATTTGAATCGATGTTATTTAGATCTCATTTCGACGTTCCAACAGTTGATATTATTTCGATCTTATTTCGACATTTCCGGATAGAGAGAAAATTGACATTTGAATAATTCTGCCAATTAACTAATGCAATTGATCAATTGTTTTTTCATTCAACATTTCAGATTTTCGATTTTTAATATCGGATAAAAGATGCTGTCCCTATGGTACAGATTTTTCCCGTAAAGTATATCGCGTGATCAATTATATATAGAGATGTAAGGCCCTGCGCACAATAGAGGAAATATTAGGAATAGAAATTAAATATTAGATACCTATTAGGGAAAGAGAAAGAGAAAGAGAAAAAGAAAGATCTTCCCGCGTAATGTTTTTGATTGGTTACGCGTAAGGGCTTCCGCACAGACATTTGCATAACGCATAACATAAATGTATAAGAAATTCGATTGGTTGAATTTCTTATGCACTTTGCTTATGGACCAATCAATTTGCTTATGTACATACATTATGCAAAAGCATGTGCGGGGGCTCTAACGCGAAAAAGTTTATAATAATCTTATATTTTTTAAATTCAACCATCTTTTATTTTAAATAAGTAAAAAATAAAGGAAGAATAATGTTACCTTCCCAACTCGAATCAATGGACGAGTTCAAGTCAGCAAAGCGGCTAGGCCTGCCAAGCAGTTAAATATAATTGGTTGGATCCAAAGGTGGAAAACAATCATGTTTAATCGTTCGGCAAGCAGACCTAGCCGTTTGGCTGACTTGAACTCGTCCATTGATTCGAGTTGGGAAAGTGAAAGTATTCTTCTTTTATTTTTGGCTTATTTAACCCATTACTTCCCAAGCGGACATTTTATAGTCGATTGGTTTTCGGCTCAGAAAAGTGATGAGATCACATGAAAACTTAAAACAAAATATGCTCTTCTACGTAAAAAGTGTTGCTCTTTCAGATTCCGGGGTCAAAATTTCAAAATTTTCTATTAGAAATTAAATATGGCGGCTCAAAGTTGATATAAATTTTTTCATCGGCTATTGACTTTTTATAGTAGAAAACTTTGAAAAATTTTGTCCATGACTGTTGTAAACGATGTCAAAACGAAAGTCGACAATTACTCGAAATTGGAGTCAAAAATCCATTGTCAATATGCTCGTTTTGTACGTCGACAATAAATTTCGTTCGTTCATTTTTGGCAAACGCATGCCGTGCTGGCACACGTAAAAACGGACGCACGTCATTCCGTACGATCGCCTCAGGCTTTTTGTTTTCAAGACGTTTGTCAGTAAGCAAGCCAGGTTTCTGAAATCTTCCACGTTTACGTTGTACGTGCGCGTTATTCTGTGGCGGAAGAACGTGACGCCCGTCCTCGCGGTCTTGCTGAAGATATACTTTAGACATACGTATAACATTTTTGAGATATATTCGGTATATTTTCACAAACTGCCAGCGAAATTCTATGGGATAAGGCAATGTGGACATAGTGCATTATAAGTATATACTCGGCATATCACAGACGTATCTCCAATATTATACAAATATTGTAATATACTTTCGCAATATCCTACTATCGTTCTCATAATCTACATGTGCTGTCTGGGGAGTGAGGAGAAAGTGTACTGAAGAGTCGGCAAATGGCGTGACAGGTGGCAGGAGAGTAGAATGGATATAAGGAGAGTGGAGCCAATAAGCCAAAAGTCGCCATTTTATGATGACAGCGGAACTGAGGCGCGTAAATTTCAACTACGTAAATGAATAATTTATTCTTCAATCCGCTTGTCATTTTCAAATTTTCAAATTCTTAAAAGGCAATTAAACATTTTAAGTGTTAAAAAATTGGCATTTTAGTAATTATGACGTAAAAACAATAACTTATCATTTAATTTTACACAAATGTGAAGTAAACAAAAAAAAGTAAAGTAAGGTTATATGTATGTGGCACTTAACCCACTCGGGCGACCTAATTGGCTGGCTGGCTGCCGGAAAGTGATCGTAAAATGGCGGAACCAATCAGGGAAAAGAACCAGCATTGGCTCCACTCTCCTTATATCCACTCTACAGGAGAGGACATGATGATCGACAGATCGACCATCGATATACGAGGAGAGAGGCAATGATTGGCGGAGGAAACGAGATATGGAGAAGATTGGTAGAGTCGTAAGCAGGAGGAAAGAGATTGGGCAACGGGAGCAGGTAGATGGCAGTAAGAAAGGGGAAGATGGTAGCGGGTTTTGGGAACGCATATGTTCACGAGACGCGTGGTCCACAATAATTGAGTGAGCCTAGACGAAAAGTGAAAGGAAAAGAAAGTAGAGAAGTTTTGTTCTATGAAGAAAGAAATTGGAGGCATGGAGGAGATGGTGAAGGAATTGAGGGAGATTAGAAGAGGGGTGGAGGAGATGGTGAGAATATGGAGAAGATGGGAAGAGGAAAGAGAGAAGGCAAAAAGGGAAGTGAGGTTAAGTCGGGGACAGGAGGCAAAGAATAAGATAGAGAGATCGCAGAAAAGAGATCGCAGTGAAGAAAAGGAGGAGTTCGAGGAGAAGAGGTGGAGGGAGGAGATGAGGAGGGAAAGAAGAGTAAAGGAAGAGGAGAAAGAAGAGAGGAAAAGAAGAGAAGAAGAAGAGAGAAAGCAGGGGGAGAAGCCAGAGGAATTGACAGAAGGAGACAAGAGGATGTGAGAAGAGGATAGAGGGTGAGGAGAGAGGCAAGGTGAAGCAGAGGAGAAAGGGTGATTTACAGAGTTCGGTGGACAAGGAAGCGGCAGAGAGAAGAGAAAAACGAGGAGAGGAGCAAGAGGAAAAGACGGAGAAGGCAGTGAAAGAAAGAAGGAAAGTGAAAGAGAGAGTAGTGAAAGAAGAGGAAAGGAAGAAGGAGGAGAGTAGATACAAGGAGGAGGAAAGCAAGAGGAATGGAGGAATGGTGGAGGTTAGTGGAGAAAGAAGAGGATAGTAAGTGGGAGAAAGAGCAACGGAAGAGATCCAAGAAGAAGGAAGCAGAAAGGAAAGCGAGGAGACGGATGGAGAAGATAGCGGAGAGGATAGACAGGGAGAGGAAGAAAGAAGAGGAGGACAGGGAGAAGAGAAGAGAGGAGGAGAAGAACAGGAAAGAGAGGAGTGCAAGGGGAAGATGAGACAGAAAGAAAGAGCTACGTGGAATGAGTGATGGAGGAGGTGATAGGCAAGAAGGTTGGAATAAGCATGATGGAAGAAAGAAAAGGGGAAGCAAAAAGGTACGTGGTGATAACGAAGCTGGAAGACACGGAGGACAGATCTCCTGGACAAGGAGGGAGGTGGGGAGGGTGGACGATGGGGAATATGGGTGGACGAGGATTTAAGCATGGAGGAGAGAAGGATGAGATGGAGGAGAAGCAGCAAAAGCGGAGAGGACGAGGGGGAGAAATGTGAGGGTGACAAATAGGGAAATGTGAGTGGACAGGAAGAAATGGAGGTAGACAGGGGAGAAGAGGGAATGGAAGGAGAAGGAGGAAAGTGAGTAAGGTATGGGGTAGAAAGAACGGGAAGAACAGGGGACAGGTGGAGATAGGGATGGGGAGGGGAGGGAGAAAGAGTATGTAAGGGTTGCAAAATGGCCAGGGCGCGTAGGGGGTTAGTTTTTAGAATGTTATGTTGTAAAATGAGATGTATGATTAAATGAGTCTGCAAACCCTGAGGGGAAGCAGTTAATAAATACATACTACTTATACTCTTTACAATGGTATATTTATATTTTTCAAAAATTTTAAATTTTTTAATTTACCTTTACCCCACTCCTTTTTTGCAACATTTGAAAAATTTTGTACGAATAAAAATTAAAGAGCATTAAAAGCCGAATCCATTCACATATAATAACGTATGGGTTCCACCATTTCTACAATTATTGGCAAAACGAGTAATAATTTCGTGCTATAGGCGCCGCGCTAGAAGTAGTGTTGCGTTATTTCTTTAGTCGCGTCACACTCAATAACTGCCTTTTATGCGTATATTTTTATAACGTCAGTGAACCTAGCACCCCCACCACTAAAAAAAAATTCGGACCTACCCTATAATTTTCTGCTAATTATCTGCTAATTTTCTACCCTAGTCCCGAATTTTTTGCTCCTACCCGTTTGCAGGGAATTAAAATTGAAAGTGGGGATGCTTGCGTCACGCGAAGCTAGCACCCCCACTTTTGATCTTAGTTTCCTGCAAACGGGTAGGAGCAAAAAATTCGGGACTAGGGCAGAAAATTAGCAGAAAATTATACGGTAGGTCCGAATTTTTTTTTAGTGATGGGGGTGCTAGGTTTACTGACGTATAATTTTGTTTACAATGTAAACATTTTTTTTATAATATTTAAAAAAAATCTGTATCTTCAAAATAATTGGTTTTATAAAATTAATTGACGTTAATAAAAAAATGTAATACTTTTTTGGAAATCATCTTGAAATTTAAACGCAGATTTCACCTTGAACAAACCATTTTAAATGAAAAGTAATAATACCACTTTGAAGAGCAGGCGAAATTCTGTCAATATGTGTCTTTTGTTTATTTTTTCAAGTCTGTGCCTTTCGATCTAAGTGAGTTGAAAAGATCCGAGTTTTATACGGAAATCACTCCGCGTACGCGCTCGGTCGTTCCCTGAAAGACGAGCAGCGTTGCCACATCTTCAGTGACGTGCGTTCTCCGCGCGTAAGAATGCCTCTACATTGCTTTTTGTATTAACTTTTCTCGAAAACCATACGTGTCACTTTTCGTAATTTTTGACAGAACATTTGTACTATTATGAATTAATGAGTGTCAGTTTTTGGTTTATTTGGTAAAATCCGTTTTCTCCCAATTGCTAATGAATAACGTTTTTCAGTAGCTTGATATGATTCAGTAGCTTACATGTTTAAGGATCGAATTTTAAAATTAATTACCTCAATTTCTGTACGTGCTATCTTTCTAAATTTTTTAAGAATTTATTGCGATCAAGGTATCCTCCAAGTTTCAAGCAATTCTGAAGAAAATCATTTTGGCACCAACATTCTTAATCCGATAAGGTATTAATATGAAATAGATGTCATCGAATCATCAGAAGCTAGGAATCTAATATAAAAAACTTTAATATATAAATAAATAATAAAAATAAATAAATAAATATAATAAAAGTATATAATAAAATTAATTCTATATATAAATTTACCTTAGTGTCAGGCATAATCTTTCTGTTGCAAGTATAGGCTTTCAAACCACTGTCTGCTTTTCGATAAATGGTGTTACTAAATTCAACAACTTTTTAAATTGTGTAGGAGTCATACGAAAATAATTTCTAAATCGTGCTACTTTCAAAATAATCGAAAAAATCAAATAGTAAAATCTGTGGTTACATATCAATCTAAGAATATTGGATTTAACGTTTCAATAACGTTTCCTACGATAATTTTTTCTATTTTGTTGTTGTAATCCGTTCGTTAGAACTGCTGCCAAAAGTTTACGTCACTGATTTTATTTCTAATATCTTTCTTGTATACTTATTTAACCACATATGATATTTCTCTTTGAATGACATGATGTAAATATTTGAACAACACAATGTACTGACACTGATGCAGAACACTGACGCTTTAAACTTAATGCTAAACCTCTTTTCATGCATCTTTTAAAATCTCAGCATCAGGTTTGATCACGTGACCTGTTTTGACGCTAAAATGAGCGTCAAGCATCAGCATGAAAAGACACCTTAATGCATAACGCATAATAGAATCGCTCAATTAAAATCGTCCATTTCTCTCCACAGGATAGAAGATTTCTGATTGGATTATTTTCTTATGCGTTATACATTATGCATTATGTAAAAGTCTGTGCTCCTGTTCTTATAAATATTTATTAGAAATATATATTTATTAAAGGTACATATTTGATATGTAAAATCGACAGGTAGAAGAAAATTTAAGGGGTGCCTTTAAATGATAAAATAAGAAAACCAAGAAAAACTAAATTAAAGGATTTTTTAAGATTATAAATATTAACATGTTTTAAGCCCTTTTACGTGAATAATTAAATATTTAAAATTAGAAAATTAAAAAAACTAATTGTAAGTCTTAATTGTAATTTCTTTCTTAATTTTATTTTATCATATAGGTAGCGCCTTAAATTTTTTTCTCTTTGTTATTGTACACTCTGTATAATGTATTTAATACATACTTAGAAAAAATGTATTATATGTCAATGGACATGTATTAAAAGTCATGGAAAATCTGCACGCAAATTGCGTTCAATGTCACTCATCGGAAATCATGTGCGAACAAGCAAACATGACTTGATTAAATTGAAATCAAATGATCTACTGATGTTGGCATAAATATTACTCTATTCACTTTATTTGCGTTCTTTTACATTTTATCATTCTCTATTTTCTGTCTCAAAATGCAAAAATATTCGTACACGCGCGTGCGCGCGCGCGCGCGCGCACACACACACACACACACACACACACACACACACACACACACACACATTCATGTATATAAATACATAATATAACAACATCAATAAATTACAAAAAATATGTTATATTTATTTATTCATTATAAGTACAAATAATATAAGAAATATAGTTGAATAGACTAATTTCTTAAAGACACTTAACTGGAATTAGAATTGTAAATTAGAAGATAAGATTACTTTATGAACGAAAGCACGTGTAATGTCGCGTGACAACTGTAAGAACGCATTCTTACGTCATATGACTATGACCTGTATGTACATTGACACATTAAAAATACTATACGGAAATTTAATTTGAATAAATTTTGAAATAATATTTCATAATATTTTAATATTATTCCATAATAATCTATTTTCTACTTTCGTTTTTACGATATTTTGTTCCTAAATTACATAAAATTGAAAATTAATATTTTCAATACTTTTCAATACTTTAAAATATTACATAGCTTGACAAAACATCATTAAACAAAAATTAAAAAAAAAATTTTAAGATACGTTTTCTGAGCTTTAAATGTTTTTTTATTAAGATTATAATTTTTTAACGTAGCACAAAATTTTTATGCAAATAGTTATTTTGTATAATATGTTTTCTAAAGTCTGGCTCTCATATATGGTTAATATATTTAAAAAAATAATAAATGCTCCCCCAAGAAATGCCCAATAAATAAATGCCCAATTTTTTATAAAAAACGGCGGAAACTTATTTGTACACCTAATAATATATATGATGAATACATATATGTTTAATATATAGGCCAATATAACTCCAGAGAAAATTAATCTGCAGCACTAAGTTTTAAAGACTCTATACATATGAAATAACTATTATGCACCCTTGTCATTACAGGAAATAATAATAATGTGCTTTCAGAAATGACTTAGAAGCTTTTGGTATAGAAGAATAATGTACCTGAATATTTCATATGTATGTGTGAGGGCGGATTTGGAAGAAGTCGATAAGTAGAGTAATATGAAAAAAATTTTTTCGTTCTCGATATAAAATCCAATTCACAGATTGATATTAATATTTGTACTTTAATTCTGGAAAAGAATTTTCAAATCTATAAAAGAAATATATACAAAATCTCATTAATGGTATGCACAAATGACTCTATCCAGTGAACACAGTAATATAGTAGCAGTGTAACAGCAATGTAACCGAATATAACAGGTTACGTTACTCTGAAGTTACACGTAACTTACATGTAAGTTACAATTTCCGACTCAGCAATATAACATGTTATAATTACATGTTATCTAACCGTCACACAACAGTTACAAAAAAAATAAAATAAAATAAAAATTTCATTTTTTTAAAATTATTTTTATCAACAGCACATACTAAATTTAGAATAAATTTTAATTAATTAATTAAATTTAAATTATGTTATTTTTTATTTTATTCTTACTTGCCGCTGCTAGGTTTGAACCCGGGACCTTAAGATGACGAACCTTGTACTCTACCTGCTACGCCAATTTGACTCATCGATATGAGTACTTGTTATTGTCTACATATATGTCTACCTATATGTTATAAACTGACGCAACTATATTATTTTTTATAAAAGCAACTAAATTTTGCAAAACATATTAAAAATAAATAGCATTAATTTATTTATTTATTAATTTCATTGTTAAATTTATCTTTTTTCATAACCTTAATAATTTGATGGAAATTGCGATCTATTTAGCACTAATCTTTGAAGCGTTCAAATGATTAATTAGATGGTTAATTATATAGATCATAATTCTAAGAAAAATTGAATAGTACATTTATTATTCTGTTTTTGTTTAGTACATGATGAATTTAGATTTTGTGCATTTTTTTGTGTGCAGTAATTGTAGATAAACCGTTATTTTTTAAAACATTATCTTTACGATAAGTTTTTTAAATATCAAATAGATCTCTCATTCAGGATGTTATAATGTTGTCTGATTTCTGAGTCAACTACGACGCATCGTTCCGTAATAACATTGATACGAGCGTGTTATGTTACGATTATACAATTTTTGTTACATAACTGTAACGCCAAAACGATGTATAACAGCTATATTACTTGCGTATAACAAATGTTATGTAACAGGTTATTTCCATGTCATATAGCAACTACATATCACAAGAATAACAATGTTAAATTACATGTAACTTCCATGTTATATTGCCGCTATAAAATGTGTTCACTGGGTACATTATCAATCCCGATCAAGTTTGAGAGACAGTCCAGCATTTCCTTAAGCTATTTTATTGTACAATTTTAAGCAATTGCTCAATTTTAATACCTTTTTTATTTAATTTTGTTTAATTCTGTGCACCATAAAGGTACCCGAATATTTCAAGAAAACCTTTACACACATTTTTTTAAATATAATATATATATATATAACCCAAAATATTTCGTGAATAATTTCTTAAATTATTTCTGAAAAATTTTTAAAATATTCATTATCAAATTTTTAGAAAAATTTTAAATATATTGCTTGTCATATTTCATGAAAGATTTTTGAAATATTTCTAAATTATTTTATAAAAGATGTCAAAATTAATAAAAGAATCGATGACATTTTTCATATGATACAGAAATATTTTAGGAAATATCTTATAAAATATTTCTCATACATTTTTGAAAATATTGTATGAAACACTATGAATATTTCAAGAAATATTTCAAAACTTTGATCCTTCATGGACATATTTGTATTTTAGAAATATTTCATAAAGGATTTCTAACAGACATTTTAAATTTTGCAATGTAAAATTTCAAAATATTTCATGCTGTGTGGGATATTATTGTACAGTATTATAAAAGAACTCAGCGCATAATAAACACTCTGAGCGTTAAAGTTTTCAACATAATAAATATTAAAAATAAGTAAATTGATTCTGTTTGTCACTAAAATATTCTTTCCATATCCATTATAAGAAAAACAGGTTTTATTGTTCAAATAATAGTTCAAATGGATGAAATTACTAATTTAGTAAAAGAGTAGCTAAATCTGTATATGCTTTTCATAATTACCTACCACAAAACTTGTTTATTTTATAAACATTTTATAAACATTAATGTTTAACATTTTTTAATAGTTATATATACTATGATGCGCATGTATGATAATCAGATATTCACAAAGCTTTTTTATTTGTTTCTTTTGATTTAAACACTATATTAAAAGAACCTACTTTTATAAATTTAATTATTGTCATTATGCTTCTTCTTCTAAATATATTGTTTTAAAATTATTTTGAGGATTATAAATTGAATGAAAGTCACACAATTACTCAATTTTCTCTTTACGGCACATACAACTGATGAACCGTTATGTCTCAAAATGTATAAATTTATTCTTGAAAAAATATTACAGTTAGCACAGGCACACAAAAAAAAAGTGGTTGGTCCGGCGGACTAGACTAGTCAATCCTTATGTATTTCGACCCGCTGAATCCGAATCTAAGGTCAGAATTGCAAAGTTAGCTCGTATTTTCTAACCTCAAAAAAATTTTTTTTTTAAATATTGGTCCGGTGGGCCAGACTAGTCAATCCTTATGTATTTTGACCCGCTGAATCCGAATCCAAGGTCAGAATTGCAAAGTTAGCTTGCATTTCCTAACCTAAAAAAAAAAATTTTTTTTTTAAATGTTGGTCCGGCAAACCAGACTAGTTTATTCTTATGTATTTTGACCCGCTGAATCCAAATCCAAGGTCAGAATTTCTGAATTGGCTTATTTTTTCCTAACCTTAAAAAAAAATTTTTTTTAAATGTTGGTCCGGCGGACCAGATTAGTCTATCCTTATGTATTTTGACCCGCTGAATCCAAATCCAAGGTCAGAATTGCTGAACTAGCTCATTTTTTCCTAACTTCAAAAAAATTTTTTTTAGGTTAGGAAATGCGAGCTAACTTTGCAATTCTGACCTTGGATTCGGATTCAGCAGGTCAAAATACATAAGGATTGACTAGTCTGGCCCACCGGACCAATATTTAAAAAAAAATTTTTTTTGAGGTTAGAAAATGCGAGCTAACTTTACAATTCTGATCTTAGATTCGGATTCAGCGGATCGAAATACATAAGGATTGACTAGTCTAGTCCGCCGGACCAACCACTTTTTTTTTGTGTGCCTGTGTAATTAAAAAAGAATTTTTTTTGTGGTTAGAAAATGCGAGCTAACTTTGCAATTCTGACCTTAGATTCGGATTCAGCGGGTCAAAATACATAAGGATTGACTAGTCTAGTCCGCCGGACCAACCACTTTTTTTTGTGTGCCTGTGTAATTAATGTTTAAACAGACACATTATCAAAATGACAAGAAAAGATTGTTTTGGACATAAATGTATTTACAGTAATCCAAATTAGAATTTTATCAGCTTATTTTATGTAAACATATTAAAAAATTACAACTCGTGGAGAGCACAGCAGATGCATTAAATAATTTGTAACAATTTTCTGCTAAAAATAATGTAGCAACAGCATGTAGAAAAAGCAATAATTGCAACATATTTTCTTATGTAACAACAACTCTGTAAAAAGATATCGACTCTAAGCTATTATCTTCTCAAAATCATCATATCACAGGTTCCCACAACTAACGCATCAATAAATGAGATATAAGATATATTTCTATAGGGCATATTATAAATGCTTTTAATCAAGACGTTTAGATCAAGACGTTTTAAAAACATTATAGAATAATTTTTTGTTGCAAGTGCGTGGGAAGCCGTTGCATCCTATTTTCGGAAAAACCGAACTTGACAAGTTAACTAAAATTAAGTTTGTGAAAGCGACGTAATATTGATAATTCTGTGAGAGTTCATACGTTATCATATGCGCTACAAAATGCCGCACATACGAGTAATAAGAAGTAGCGTGCATAAAACAAGTAGAGGGAGAATGTATTATTTCACTGTTTGTACTATTTGTTAACAGGACAAAAACGATGAAATAATGAATTATTTGTACGAAAAAATTGTTTCCTGGAAGAATGACGATTTTTTAAATACAATTCCCGCCTTCGACTTATATATCGACTTCCCGTGTTCCTGGATAATAACTAACTTTTCGCACTTGTTACACAATATACTATTCCTGCTCTTCATATAATTTTGTAAGTTATGTTCTTGACAATTAAATTATCATCATTTGAATTTGAAACAAACATCTTTTCTTATGAATTTCTTAGTATACAGGTGTTTTGGGGGCTGACTACAAATAGTGAAGTTAAATTTTGAATTTTTGAAAATTTAAAATGATGGATTCGACATGGTATTTAGCGCACTACAAATATAAAAAATAGATCTTGTTACTTGAAACTCTATTTTTTAGTAGTTGATTACAAATATAAAGTCAAAGTTTGACCATTTTTTAAATTCAAATTCAATAAACCAAATGTAAAATAAATCCAAAACTCTATTATCTTTCTACTTTATTTATCAAAATTTAATGATATTCATTTTCGCCTTTTTCCATAATTTTGTCAACTTTTTATTAACAACTTTCTCTTTCAACGTATCTTATCAATTTTATCCAACAAAAAATAATCTATCGAATCAACATCAAAGTGACATCAAAATCAATATTACAATATAGTACATCATATTGAAATAATATTCAAAAGGACAATGTTAACTCTTAGTAAGTATCACCCGGAGTCTATTTGATCTCAATAAATTTTCACATCAATATTACAAGTACTAAATTCTCAAAAGAGTGCGCAACATTTCCTGATGGTATGAGGTGTCTAGTCCACGACTGTATACATGCCACAACTCGCAAAACATCAGTGTGCTTCCAGCTGTGTTTGAAGTAAACGTTCCAAAATCTGGGGCCACAGCAATCCTAAGTGTGATTAGAACATAACTTTTTTGTTAATTTCGGGCAATTATTTTTCCGCCATTTTTGTACTCCAAACGTCTCAAAAAATGATAAGTAATATTGTGGTTCTATCAAATTTTTTTTCTATTGCGTTTTCTCGTGATTTCTGAATATTTAGATGGTATAATTGTATAATTTGCGTTCACACTCGATTGTAGAATGAAAATTCAAGAAAAAAAAATTGAATGAATTTTCAAGAATAAAAATCTATTAGAATTATTTTCATAATTAAATAAATACACTCTTCACTATTGAATAACCGCATTTTTTGCCCCAAAATCATCGAATTTAATCTTCGAAATAAATATACTTTTTAAAGCACCCAGTATTTTTATTCTTAGAGTATTATATCTTAAAAGTAGAACCCTAGTTTTAAGGTAAAATTATAAAATATTGACAGAGTTATAAATTTTTGAGTAAAAAGAGACTTTTTATTTTTTTCTTCAAGAATTTTTCTCAATATTTTAAATATTTATTATTTAAATTATGAAAACATATTCTTTAATGTACAAATTATGCATAAGAATTTTTTAATCTTAATAGAACACATACTTTTGGTGCCGCAAGCGTTCAAAATCATCGGGGTCGGAATGATCCTATGTGATTATTATTAAATTGTTCCGAGGTGTAATTACTAAAGGTTAAAAAATCCCGTTTTTGCGGCTTTCACTGGCAAAGGCAAAGGAGGAAGGCCTATAAGGCCACTTTTTGGCCTCTCACGAAAATGGCTCAAATATTGCAGAAATAATCTCTACAAAGCTCCTCATAATTTTCTTAAACCATTCATAGATTCCTATAGATTCTGTAGGAAATTTCATGTATTTGCAGATTGTTTTTCGTAACAAAATTAACATATGTAGGTATATTTGTGTTACATATGCATTTATGATTTACATCGTACAATATATCGTTAAGATTAGTTTTTATGTTCTAATATAAAAATATATGCAGAAGAGGCAGTTACATAGAATGCGACGCGACTAAAAAAATAACGCAACACTACTTCTAGCGCGGCGCCTATAGCACGAGATTATCATTTCGTTTTCACAAAATTTGAATGGTCGAATCCATATATTTTATTAGACACTGGCGCAAAAAAAACGGGACAAAAATTTTGACTGAATTTTTAGGTAGTCTTCAAAGTGACGTAACTTTACAAAAAATCCAAATTACTTTACTTATCAAACTTTACGTACATAATTTTTTTTAATTAAAGGGTAAAGACTCTACCTTAAAAATCCCTAGACAAAAGTTTGATTTATCAAGTGTGACCCTTTCATATCGCATGAAAACCAAACATGTTTTTCTTTTTATTGAAAAAAGTTTGTTATCCTTTTTCACAAGTTTTTTGTTAAAATCATTTCGGCTAATATTAATCCAGATTTTTAAAGCTCGTTCTTCTCTAAGCAATTAAAAGAAATATACATCGATACGATGTTTTTTGTTGATAATACACAAGTTAGAAATTTGCACTGCATTTTATGGTATTTTAGCGAATAAGTACAATATTTTTTGGATAAGTTAGCTCTCCCATATATTCAGATCAGTAAGTGCAAATTTCCACCGATAAATTTCAAATCTACATGATGTGCAAAATCACACAAAAAAACGTATTCGGTAATTATGCAGATAGAGGGCAACCTCACCGATTTCAATGACCTTGATGTATGTTGTCAGAATCATTATTCTGAACAACTTTTCCCTATACATGTTACCGTCACTCGGCCTTAGTTTCCGAGTTATACACAAAAATTTTTTTTTAATTTCTTGCTTTAATTTTATTAGTTTTGAAACAGAGAGGAGAGTAGGATGCAGAAACGCGTGGGAAGGATGCAGAGGGAGAGGCTTCGTCTCTCTGCTTTGCTCTGTAAGCAGGGGAAGAGAGATGTAAAAAAGAGGTAAAAAAGATTAAAAGATGTACCATTGTTTTCTGACTAATATGGAATGAAATTTGTGAAAAGTAAAGTTATATGGTATAGAAAACGCGTGGGCGGGGGTGGGGATCCGCCCCACCCCCTACACCCCCTCCCCGTAATTTTTCCTAACTCTCACCCATTAATTTTATGTCACTATTTGGTTAATGCGAAAACATTGAAAACGTACAGCGTGGAAAATCGCAAACCTATGTGATATTGTACAAACGTGGACATCGTTTACTTTACGTTTCATAAATACGATACATGATATCAGGGGCTCGATTCTTGAATTCATTCGCAAGAAAACGTATGCGCAAATACCCGCTCTAACAGAAAAGTTGCAAGTTTATTGGTTGAAAGTCATACGATAGCCAATAAATTTCCAACTTTTCTGTAAGAACAGAATTTGCGAATACGTTTCTCTTGCGAATGAATTCAAGAATCGGGGCCCAGTGCTTTACGTAAAGTAAACGACATCCACGCTTGTTCAGGACCATCTAAGTTTGCGACTTTCAACGCTGTTCGTTTCCAATGTTTTCGCATTAACCAAATAGCGACATAAGATTGATGGGCTAGAGTTAGGAAAAATTACAGGGAGGGGGGGAGGCTCCGCCCCTCCCCCGCCCACACGTTTTCTGAGAATATATATTGTGTGTGTGTGTGCGTACGTGCGTGCGTGCGTGCGTGCGTGCGTGCGTGTGTGTGTGTGTGTGTGTGTGTGTGTGTGTGTGTGTGTGTGTGTGTGTGTGTGTGTGTGTGTTGTATTTCGTTAAACGCAAATTTACCGTTTTTTGTTATTTTCATGACGATATCTTAAAAAATACAAGTGACCCCCTAATTCTAACAACAGTTTTGGATTCAAGGATCAAAAATATATAAGATCTACTACCTTTGAATTGATTTTTCGTATAGGCCCCTATTATACAGTTTTACCAAAATTTTGGTTATAAATGTCCAATTTTTATTCTAACCCAACTCCAAAAAGTTGATTTACGTAGTGGAAACATTATTTTACTGTAATTTTTTTATTAAATAATTTTTGAATAAAATAAATAATTTTTATTTTTACCAATGTTAATTAATTTTGGTCTCGGTTTAATTTATTCCTTCTCTAGTTTTAGAAAGCAACTCGAAATGTCAGAAAATTCTGAAATTTTGCAAGAACGGTTTATTTGCAGCACAAAACTATTTTTGTTTGTTCCATTTTATAGTTTAAAAGGGTAAAATCACTCCAGAAAAAAAATTTTTCTTTTTTTGTAGTACTATCAAATAAGAAATATTGAAAAAAAGTTTAAACAAAAGTTTCATCTCTTTTTTCTATCATAAAACTAAGCAATTTTAAGAGCAATTGGTAGTGGTAACTTTAGAATTTTTTAAACATTTATCTATATACAGCTTTGTAGATATAAAAAAAGGTGTAGCTTTTCTCAATATTTTCCACTGTTCAGTACTCACACAGCACTCATCTTTCAGAAAGCTTTCTGAAAGATATTTTGGAAATTAATATTGAAATATAACATAGTAATCATTCAAAAATATTTGTAAATATTTCATCAAAATTATTTCCGACTTTTTCAGCGAAATATTTTGAAATATTTCAGAAACATTTCGTATGTAATGTATAAAATATCATTAAAAGTTTTAAAAAATCTGATATTTAATATGACAGCCAACATTGAAATAATCTTGAATGATATTAAAATATTTAATACAAATATAAAATAGTTTCTAAAATATTATTAACATTATTACTTTTATTTTATTAATATTTTTTTCTTTCGCGTCAACGTGAGCAGAGTACAGCGCCATACAGCACATTTTGCAAAAAGTTTTCTGAAAGATATCTGCTGTGTGGGAAATTAGTAAAAAAAACTATAAAACTTTATATTTATTTATAAAAATATAAGTTGACCTTACATGTTTTATCCTTCTGACAGCATCTATTAAAATGATCTATAATAAATATATGTACGCATAAATACTTCGTGTTTATGCGTACATATATTTATTATAGATCATTTTAATAGATGCTGTCAGAAGGATAAAACATGTAAGGTCAACTTATATTTTTATAAATAAATATAAAGTTTTAAAGTTTTTTATCGTGAATCATTACTACGCGTTAGATTGCGTACGATTTTCGAAGTCAAGCAACGTTGACGATTGCTGACATTTGGACGGGTGACCGTTTTTCTGGGTGCAATACTCACACAGCACGAAAGAGTTCAGGAAGTTTTCAGAAAACTGTTAATGAAATGTGAAAGATTTCAAAAAAATATTTGAGACATACTTCGATCAGATATTTGAGGTACATAAAATGTCCGCTTTTATGTAATGTCAGAAATGTATTTGAAATATTTCTCATTATATGAAAGCAGACATTTCATGTATCAGAAACATATCTGAAACAGGTCTGAAATATTTTTTTGAAATATTTCATATTTTATTGACAGTTTTCTGAAAATTTTTTGAAATCTTGCGGTGCTGTGTGAGTAGTTATTCCGAAAAAAATCTACATTTTTCAAGAGGTACCTTTTACCCCCTTAAACTATAATCTGACAAAAAATTGTTTTGCTACGGATTATTGTTTCCATGTCTAGATCAGAGAAAATCGAATAAACTGCTCTACTTGCATACAAAGTTTTAAAATTTTTTGAACTTTTGGGTTGCTTGTCTCTTATAAAAACGAGAAAAAGATGAGAAGAATACCCAGATAACACAGAGAAGAACAAAAATTCCTAAAAAAGTCATTTTAATGAATACTTGGAGAAGTAGAAAAATGAATACATAAAGAATTCTTGAGGAATTAGCCACAATGAGTTCACATTGAAGTATTCTTTAAGAGTTCATTGTAATGAATACCTCGCGATTTATTATTTGGAACATTTAGAGTATTCATAAAGAAGTCATTTTAAAGAATACTTGGCGAAGTAAAAAAATGAATACATAAAGAATTCTTGAGGAATTAGCCACAATGAGTTCACATTGAAGTATTCCTTAAGAGTTCATTGCAATGAATACCTCGCGATTTATTATTTGGAATATTTTGAGTATTTATCAGAAATTACTCGAGTGTTTGGATAATCTCAATTACATTTGTATAATTATATATCGTTTAATAAATGCTAATTTATACTTTTATACGCGAAATGCGCTACATATAATTAACAAAACAATTAATATACAACTTAAGAGCGTGCTGATCTGCAACGACAGAGTGTCGCGTTCCGTTTCACGCATGATTTGCATGATGCAACATTTATCCTCGTTTGTGTTAACTATACATATGTTTCATCCTTCTGACAACATCTATTGTAATAATCTATAACAAATATGTATGCATAAACAAGAAGTGTTCATGGATCATCACGGGGCGTTAGAATGCGTACGGTCTTTGAAGTCAAGCAACGTTGGCGATGGTTAACACTTGGATGGGTGACCGTTTTTTCAGGTACAGAAATTAAACATGCTTTAACAGGTACGACTATGGCTTGACTGAAACATGGTATAATCTTCCTCTTACCAAATTAATCAAATTTTTTTATTTTTTAAATTTTTCTGAAAAACGTCCCAATATTATAAAAATCGGAAAATTTATCAGAAATCTTGAAAATAAATTTTTTAATTGCATTGACATATCTACTTGGAGAAGTCCTAATGAATACTTTAAGAAGTTCTGAGGAATTCCAACAAGTAATTCTATATGAATACTTTAAGAAGTTCTGAGGAATTCTAACAAATAATTCTATATGAATATTTTAAGAAGTCCTGAGGAATTCATAGTGCATAGGAATTCATAGTAACTTCCTAGGTTATTCTTAAAGTATTCTTCTATGAATTCCTCAGGAATTACTGTTCAGAAAGGAAGACTACTTTATGAATTCTTTAAGAAGACACTGTGTTATCTGGGTAAGTTAAACTGAAATTAATCTCAGTTAATTTATATTGATAGAAGTAAACATAAGTGGATCTGAATAAATTTTTGCACAAATATTTATTAAAGTTTTATTAGAATATATAAAAAATTGATTTAATCCATAATGTTACTTTCTCATCAAATAACTGCAAAACTGTGTTTTACATAAACAAAAATAAACAAAAATTAAATAACTTCTAAATCAATTAGAAATTTGGAAACCAATTATGCTCAAATTTTACATAGATACTTAAATAAAATGGAACATAATAGAATATAATAACAGAACAATCTATAAACTTTTTATATTTTTAGTAATGTTTTGAGATATGTGATACATATATTCTTAAAATGAGAATACAATTTTCTTTTATGCATAATTGAGCGTATAAAATTACCGTTTGAAAATTCGATTTTCTAAGCAATCTTGACTATGCAACCCTGACCGAGGAACAAATGTAAATAATGTAATAGGGCAGTGTTATAAATATTTAATAATAGTAATAGGATTTATATATATGAACTATATCAATTCCTCTATACGTCAATAAATTTAACATTTTTGAAAAAATAAAAAATTTTAAACGTTTTTAAAGGAAGAAAAATATAAAACATATAATTATTACAAACATTTATAATAAAAAATTAATGTAATATAAATCAATACAATATTTCTAAAAGAATTGACATTGATCTTTATATATTCCTTCTCTAAAAATTCTAAATTCTTTATCTTTCTAAAAAATTCTGCATGAAAATGACAAAAACCAAATTTAAAAAAATCTCTTAATTTAATATCTCTACTGTAATAATAGGATTACTTACTTTGCGTCGGAGAACCATGTTGAGTTGAATATCCGATTAGTAGGAAAAAAAAGAGAGAAAATCAATAGAAAATACACGATCGTTTGCGCTGTTTTGAGTTTCGCGAAGTTTATTCTATGTGAACGTTCGCTCTGCAATTTCTTTCTGAGATGCAAACGTCGTTCTCGGAATTAGGAAACAAAATGAACAATTGACAAGTCGTCCTCGTTAAATCTGCAATCGCGGAAAAGATGTAGAAAGAACAATTAATGTCTGGAAAAACGGTTTTCGTGCCAGTTCTCAATGCCTGAAATGGCCCACTAACTCGAACAAATCACGTACGGATCACACGGAGGCCGGTCAGTGGTTTAGTATCAGTAAGTTTTATAATATCAGCAAGTGGAAAAAACGAGCGCGTTTATTCAGGTGGAACGTTCGTTCGTTCGTTCGTTCGTTTGTTCGTTCGTTCACTCGTTTGTCCGCTCGCTCACTGATTACTGATACGGTCGCTCGATCACGAATACAGTGTGCTCGAATTAAGCGTCGATTAATATTTTATTTATCAGTAAAGCTTAAAGGAGAGAAAAAGAGGAACCAGGCAAATAGATAGAGAAAGAGAGAGAGGGAGAAAAATAGAGAGAGAGAGAGAGAGAGAGGAGGGAGAGAGAGGGAAGAGAGGAGGGAGGGAGGGAAAGAGCAAGAACTCGACTGCTAAGAACCAACGTCCCTCCTTTTCCCAATCGAACAGCGTGCTGGTCATCTTTGACGATGACGAAACGAAAAAGGAGGGAGTGGGAATAAATTGACAATTTTACGTATACAAGAAGATGTCGGAAACACAACAACGGCATCGCATGATCGCCCAGGAAAGGGGAGGAAAAATTGCGTCAGAGCGTACACAGGCTCGCTCGTGCGCGAACAGGACGTCAAAAACATGTGATAATCGCGCGCCCCCTCCGCGCCTGATAAGCGGACGAAAGACAACACACGCATGTTATTCATAAGAAACGAAACACTCATTCGATTCTCGAAAGTACACGATCTTATGAATATTAACTGGAGGCGTGGCGTCTATACGCAATGTTTTCAATTTTTGTTGCAATTTGCGGGAAGTTTTACAAGGAAAACGACATCAAGCGGTGACGTATGGCAGATACGCCGATTTTCAAGTTCTTTTTTTTTAACGCGAAACAACGTCTGTGCGTAACCTAACAGCAATTGAAACGCTCCATTTAAATGCATTTACTAATCACAGTCTGTGTTTTCACTGATTCAAAATTTGAATTGTTTATTTATATGATTTATTCATTTTAAATATTAATACATCCCACAATGTCTGTTATTTTAATATTAAACTACATTATATTTTACTTTATTACACTCATATATGCAATACATTTTGTAGTGTGACCTATTTGCTGCGAATTTGTAAATTAATCTTTATTTCTTCACAGAATTTTGAATTTTTTATCTACATATAGTTAATTTTAACATTTTATTAAGGCATTATTCTTAAAATACATATATGAATCTTTGAATCCATCCAGCTGTGGAACATTTGATTCTATCGAGAATGATTTTGATCGACGTTGTATGATGCAATCCAATAGACGATTTGAAACTTTGCGCAACTGATGACGAAAATGGGCACCGAAATGTTTACATTTTTTTATTATTTCTTATTAAAATTTTATTTAAAAATTACGCACTAATTACAATGATTAATTATAATTTAATTGAGCTAACTTTCGGTTGCTAATTTTATTTTCTCAATTTTTCAATTTTTCAGAGGTTTATATTATTATTATCTTTTTACAATTAAATATTATAAATGCAGAAAAAGTTTAATAATTATAAAAAATACATATAAAAAAAATTTTTTTTAGATGTGATCCAAATGAAACGTTTACTTCTTTAATCGGTTTATTATCAATACATGGACCAAGAGAATGCATTTACAAGAAAAAGATAACTTGTTACACAGAGCATTAAGATAGCTATTTTAAACACAAGAAAAATAAAAATGCATTATTACAATGTACGTTTAGCCAAATAACTTTAACCCTGGTAATAGATATTTGTGTTACAAATGTGAAAAATCGGCTATTTTCCACGAGTGCGGAGAGTGGACGTACGAGCCATAGTGTGCGAGTACGTTCACCTGCACGAGTGGAAATAGCCAATCCACACGAGTAACATATTTTACTTTTTGTTACAAATGCGTAAGAAATGATAAAGGTAAGAAGTGGTTCAGGGCGGAAGTGGAGAGTTAGGGCGGTAAAGTTAAGGGATTTGTGGAGGGCTCCGCTCCCCGCAATTATAAAAAATTATTTTGTTTGTGAGTAAAAAATCAATTGTTTTAGTAGTAAATATTAATATTTTGATCATAAATTTCATTTTATATTTTTATCAACTATTAATCAGATAAACTATATATAGGGTAAGTCACCAAAAGTGTTATAAATTTATATCTCAGAAGTATTTTAGAGGAAAATGTTTCAGACAAAAGTTATTGTGTTTGAAGAAGAACATAAGGTGGTGCCATCGGTTTAACCTTAATTAATCGCTTGAAGGTCGCGTTAAGGTCAGCTTTAATTTCTTAAATGGAACATTCTTTTTATTACATATTCTTGTAGCTTAAATCACGAGCTTTCCAAAACACTATAACGAAGTGTCTTTTCTGATAACATGATAATGCAGAGTATTAATTAATCGGCAGTAGAACGCTCCAAAGCATATATGTATTGCTAACGTCCGATTGCACCAACTTTATTTTAGTTTTAAGACAGATTTGTCTTTTTTTCTAATAATTAAAAACTGATACATATGTAAGTCTCGCTTAAATAACAATACATAATAATTCTTCGAAACGTTCAACTGCCGATTAATTAATACTCTGCATTACCGTGGTATCAGAGTAATTGATTTATCGATTGCAGTTATCAACAGATTTACACTTAATGCTCTTCAAAAAATATTAATCTCTCGTTCTGTTGACATTGAGTTTTCGCGTCGGGTTGTGTGCATTGTGTAAAAGCGTTTTCTTCGAATAATTTTCATGATATTATTTCACACATGCACATTGCACACATGATATTAATACATTTATACATATTGCACACATAACATTATTGCTCACAAACACATCGCACACATGACATTATTGCACACATAAGCTAAAGGAACAATATTAATACATTGTACATATGATATTAAAACGTTTATACACATTGCACACATGATATTATTACGCTCATGCACATTGCGCACATGACATTATTGCGCATATGCACATTGCACACATAATATCATTGCGTTCATACACTCTGTAAGCAAGAGGAAGGGAGTGAATCCCAGATGCGCACAGTGTAAAACGGACATCACCAGTCAAATTCTATAAATTTATTCTAACATTAACTAAAATAGTAATCTGATTGAAATGATGTCCACGCTTGTACTGTACCACATGGGTTTGCGATTGTTCGTTTCCAATATTTTCACATCAATCAAATAGTGACGTAAAATTGGTAGATTAGAATTAGGAAAAATTACGGGGAAGGGGTGCAGGGCCAGAGGCGGAGCCCCTCCTTCGCTCACGCGTTCCTTTTTGCACTTTGCGTGCGTGTGTGTGTGTGTGCATGTATGTTCTATTTTACATGAATATTTTTTAAACTTCTTTTGTTAATAACTCTTTAACGAACAATGACCGCCGATTAAGTTATAAGGAAAAGTTACTCAGGGTCATGTCCTTGACAACATATGTCAAGGTCAAGGTCATCGGTGCGGTGTCCCTTAATCTAAATAATTACCAAAATTAGTATTATTAAAAACATTTATTTAAAGTTTTATTCAAGCTAATTAATAATTGTGAATATTGATTGACATTTACAGCAATATTTAACTGATTCACAATTCTATATGGGTGCGTTCGGGGAGACACTATTAACGCTACAAACGCTAACGCTATCTGAACTGTTCGTGGAGCCAATAGCGCGGTAGTGATAGCGAGTTCCGTGAACAGCTATAGCGTAGCAAACACTGTTGGGCAGTTGATTAGCCACTGCCAGCAATATTAACAAAATGTTTATATATATATTAATAATTATTTATGTTAACAATGTTACTTAGTATATTTATTATTATTTTTCTTTATATATATATGATACTTATTTGTTTACATTTATTTTATATTCAATATTTTAATAATTATAAAATGATTATTAAACAATTAAATTTTTCAATGAAAATTGAAATTATTGAAGTTCACAAAATAAAAATTATTAAAGTTATTTACGATCTTATTAAATAAATTTTTTAATTTTTAAATAAATTAAATAATAATTAATAAGTCCTATATATTACTCTTTAATTAAAATTATTTTATATGTAATAAAATAAAATAATTTAAACAATTTCCTATAAATTTTTATTTTGTTCCATTTTTCTATCTCAATTCAAAATTAAATTAATTAATTATTAATTTATATTTATTTTACATAATATTATATGTTTGAAGCTTATGCCTAATATAATTTTTTTATGTAAATTTATGTTCTTTTGCACTATGTCGTATACTGTCGCTCTTGAATTGCATTAATTATTTAAACTAAAATTTTAAAATAATATATGATTACGTTATCAATTTAATTGATAATAATGATACTTAAGTCGTTTACATATTTGCAATTGGTATAGAAAAGGATTGCATTTTAAGACAAACAGTACATGCAGTCTAATGAATCAAAATAGTATATATTATTATATACATATTTTGATGAAAAATAATATTAAACTCAAAGATCCAGTCTTGATCACCTTGATAGAAATATATTAATGAAATATTTCACAGAAACTTTTTTATTTGATCCCTTTTTATTATTTATTAAGATTTATTAAAATGCATTAAAATTTATTAAAAATTAATATTTAACATTTATTAAAATTTAAAAAATTTATTTATATAATAAATAACAATGAAATAAATTTTATGATTTTTAAGAAATTTTAACAAATTTAAATGAGTATATATTAAGGAATTTTAATATATTTTAATAAATTTAATAAATTTCAATGAAACAGATCTCTCTCTCTTTCTCTCTCTCTCTCTCTCTCAATGAAGAGAGATTTTTATGTTAATTAAATATTTTCATTAGGACATATAAACAATTTCTTATTTTCTACTTTCAAGATCACGCATAAATTTTCTCTAACCTTAAAAGAGAGATAGCACGTGATGTTTAAACAGACAATGGTGGGGATTGAGCCAAACGCTATCCATGCACTACCTCGGAAGCAGTAGCATGGATAGCGCGCGTTTATGACGTCAAACGCTACGGACAGTGACATCATCATAATTTTGATAGCGCTATCCAGCGTCTCCGCGAACAGCGGTAGTGCTACGTAGCGCTAATAGTGAGCTCCCCGAACGCACCCTATATATCACACAACATCTCATCCATCTCATCGACACTAGTGTAAAATCTGAGTTATGTTGCTCTCTGATTAATTAATTTTACATTGATATTGATGATTAAATAGATGACGTGTGATGATAATAATTGCCCATGCAATTAGTGACAAAAGATGCTTCATATACTTATACCTTTTAATATTTAACCACATGTACAACTTAACCAATGTAAAATTAAATAATCAGTGAGTAAGAAGCTCAGATTTTATGCAAGATCTACAATGTCAGCAGGAGCAATGGAGTAAGGAGTAAGAGCAGCAATTGACCAATTAAAAACTGGGAGTAAACGAAATGGGCAAATATTATTTCATATTTCTTACTTCTTACTCCTACTCCATTACTCCTGCTGACATTGTAGACCTTGCATTACACAGGTGTCGATGAGATAGATGAGATGTTGTGTTATATAGAATTGTGAATCAGTTAAATATTGCTCCAATTGTCAATCAATATTCACAACTATTAATTAACTTAAATAAAATTTTAAATAAACGTTTTTTATAATATTAATTTTTATTCTTCGGTCTTACTCCTGTTGACAGTGTAGACCTTGCATTAAACATAACGATATAATATGCATTATTACTTCACGAACTGTCATAACAACATAATCTCACACTGCACGTCATTTCACGTGAACCCCTGGCGACCCACAAAACTCTTTACACACGATGCAAACGCCGTAGTGACGATGCGAATGGCTGCGCTCCGTTTTATTACGCACATGATTAACGTTTGACATTATTACGCGTGAAACGAAATGTCCAAGAGTCATGTGAATGTAACCGCCGCTATATTTCGTCGGTATGACAGATTCTTAAATAACCTGATGCGCGTTCATAGCACACAAGCGCCTCTTGTATCAAAAGTGTGAAAGTGACTTTTTCTGATCTGAGAGATCGATAATGACGACAATGACGACGTTTCTTACATGAAAATTTTGACATTTGGACTTTGCGTCGTGATATCTCCTCTCATAGGGTACGTAGAGGAAAAATAAAAATAGTTTTCTTATACAAATCGACTTCAAGCTTTCGATTGAACCTAGTTAGAACTCGATCCGTTTAGCCGTTTCTGAAATCCGATAATCTCGGCTCGCAAGTCGCGTACTCGTGTAAAAAGCACGATTGGGCTCGCGCTGCGCGTTTACTTGGCGCGAGCCACTACCGTGTCTCTTAATTTTCGGATTACGGACTTACAAGTAATACTACGCAAGTGCCACTCATCGATTTTGATATGCTTAGAATATGTTGTAGTCTAGGTCAAAATAAGAGACATGTATTTTTTATACGTGCTTGCTCATACAGGCATTGAAAACCCTCTTTCAAAAAAAATCGGTTTTTATCTTTCTAAGCAAATATCGTCGAAACAGTAGGAAATATAAAAAATATTTCAAACAAAATTTTTATGGTTTCTAATGTACTTTAAAACTACTTTATCATATATGGTTAAATTTGTTGTTAAATATACTATAACTTTTGCTATAAACAAAATTTTTTAATGTTCAAAAATTGAGAGGGGAGAGAAGGATTTCGAAAAACATAAAATTTTCGAAAAATTTGATTGCACAGTTTTAAAGTACATTAGAAACCATAAAAATTTTGTTTGAAATTTTTTTTATATCTTCTATTGTTTCGACGATATTTGCTTAGAAAAATAAAAACCGATTTTTCTTCAAAAAGTTTTCATCACTTCAATGTCTCTTATTTTGACTTAAACTAGAACATTCTAAGCATATCAAAATCGGTGAGTACTTGGGTAATGTTACTTGTTAGAAGTTTTCTTGATTTTCAGACTTAGAATTATTTTTCCAACATTCGAACTTAGAAAAATTCCGCTTTGCGGACTTAAAATATTTTCAGACTTACTGACTTAGCCAAACTTTTCTAAATTTGGCTCTTTGAACTTAGATTATTTCCGACTTTCGAACTTAGAATATTTTCGTGTTATTGAAACAAATTCAAGGTAGCGACTTTCCTCTTATTCAATTAATTCGATTTCTGTTATATTTCTAGACTCAAAACAACGACCGTTGCGAGCGTTGCGCGTGCGCATTCGAACTTTAAAGCGAAATCAGCGATTGTAAGGTGCGAGTTCTTATTAATCAATTATTTATTTATTTCTCTTTATTAAAGTACATCAGCGCCATTATTAAATTTGAGCCGAGTTATTTTTTCCCTTCCTTTTTTTCCTCTTTATTCGCGAATTTCAGAGCGCCAAGCTGATCGGTGGTGCTTCATTCTTTCTCCTTCGCGAACAACGTGGGAGATGAAACATCGCTGCGCTGCACACACACACATACACACGGGGTGGTGCAAGGAGGGCTTTGCCCTCCCTCCCGCACCCACTCCGTCGGTAGAGGTGCCCGAAAAGTCGCAACCCATGTGATAAGTCTGTTGGTTACTATGTCCGTTTAGTCTGTGCGCATTTGGTCCGTGCACATTTGGTCTGTGTCCGTTTCAGTCAGCCTGCTGTGTCCGTTTATTACTGTGCGCATCTGGGACGCTTCCGTACGAATGCTTAGTAATAAACTATCGCATCACGTGTATTTAGCAGTCGAAGACGAAACGCATTTAATCGTCGACAAATTCCTCGACGCTTTGAAAAGAGCCTTCGAGCCAGGTAGAAGCGCTAATTACATAGGCACACAAAAAAGTGATTGGTGGACCAGACTAGTCAATCTTTATATATTTTGACCCGTTGAATTCGAATCCAAGGTCAGAATTGCAAAGTTAGCTCGTATTTCCTAAGCTAAAAAAATGTTTTTTTAATGTTGGTCCGGCGGACCAGACTAGTCAACCCTTATGTACTTTGACCTACTGAATCCAAATCCAAGGTCAGAATTGCTAAATTGCCTCATTTTTTCGTAACCTAAAAAAAAATTTTTTTTATGTTGGTCCGGCGGACCAAATTAGGCTATCCTTATGTATTTTGACCCGCTGAATCCAAATTCAAAGTCAGAATTGCTGAAGTGGCTCATTTTTTCCTAACCTAAAAAACACTTTGTAAAAGCAGTTTGGGTCACAAATGTATAATCTGGAGCGTGCAGGCTTGCGTAACCACATTACCTGGGGAAAATTCAATACGTATGACAAGTCTGAGCTTCTGTGAATGAATAGCGTAGAAAATTCACTCCCCTTTTCTATTATATCTAACTCTTTTATTCTAGAAGGTTCTGTGCAATGGCTTTCTCTTACGTTTCTTCCCTTTCACAGAAACATCTTATTTGACCGTCCAGCAGAAATCAACCATGTTCGCACCCCCCTTGTCTTGATATCGATACTCCATATCCTGATGAAATCTTTCTTCCTGTTCTTCACTATAATCACCTAGATTTTCTGGGAAGTAGTCGATATGAGAATCCAAGAAATGTAACTTAAGATTTATTAAGCAACTTTGTTTTCTATAGTTCTCTATCATTTCCGCCACCCTTTCTCTGTAATCTTGACTTTTGTGGTTTCCTAAAAAATTTTTTGTAACATCTTTGAAACTCAGCCATGCTGCTCTTTCATCTTTATTAATTTTGATGACAAAATTGTCGTCTCCCAACATTTTACGTATTTGAGGTCTATCGAAAATTCCTTCCCGCAATTTTGCATCAGAGATGTTGGAAAATTTTTTTTGTAAATACTGGTAGCATTTACTTTTTTTATTTAGAGCTTTCACCCATTGTTTCATGTGTCCTAATTTGATATGAAGAGGTGAAAGAAGAATTTTTGAAGGCTCAACTAACGGTTCATTTTTAGACCCAAGTTGCAGAGACGTTCTTGTTGGCCATTCTTTTCTTATGTAATGGTTCGTTCGATCTCTACTATCCCATTCACATAGGAAGCATGGATTTTTTGTGAAAGCTGATTGTTGACCCAATAATATGATGAGAATTTTCAGGCCATCTATTTTCTGTGTATTTAATTTTTTCAAGAACTGTTTTCAGGTTTGTGTACTCTTCTTTTATCACTACCCAGTGCACTTCAGGAATGGAGGCATATACATTAGTATTGTGCAGTAACACTGCTTTCAAACTTCTTTTAGAAGAATCGATGAATAGTCTTTAGTCATCAGACTTGTAACATCCTGGTTTTAGTTTGTTCATTAATCCGATAACATCGTGACAATAGACTAATAAATGTTTTTATCTGCAGAGAAATATTGCCGATATTCTTTTTCTCTGTCACAATAATAGGAAGTTTTCTCATTTTTCGCCTCCCTAGCATTGTGTTTCAACCAGGACGCCAGAAATTCTGCTCCATCCTTGAGCAAACCTAAATCTCGAACGAGATCGTTCACCTTCTAATGTGTTATTCTTTCTGGCTTTTTTGAAATATTATACGGAACATAGTCACCATTAATTGATTTACTTTCACTCTCAGTCTCGCTCTCAGTTTCATTCTCAGATCCTTCCAAACTTCCAAATTTCCATTCGATTGAGTTCAGAAGTAATACTTGTATCCATGACTTCGTCGTTTGTTTCGTCGGATGCTGATACATATATAGGTTTCGTTAAACTCGAAACATTGGCGTAGCATAATACCGACTTTTTGTGTTTTATTCCATTTAGACTTGTCATACAGAAATAGCAATCTTTTCTGATCATCGGTTTCTTTCATATGGCAGGTACTCTCATTCTCAGTTTTGTCTTGTTCTTTTTACTTCGCAACATTTTATCTCTTACGGAAAAAACACTAAAAATAACACTTAAAAAAACTCAAGTTAAGTATAATTTGGGACAAGAGGTAAACATTCAATTCAGTGTAAACACTCAACTTGAGTGTTCGCTCTTTAATTTACTTTTAATTAGAGTGTTATTACTCTCAACCTTCGCCATCTTATTGAGTGTTAATTTCAATGTTAATCCTAAATTTAAGAATAACACTGAAATTAACACTCAATTAAATGGCAAATATCCAAGTTGAAAGTAATACTCAAATTAATATTCAAAGCCAGCTGAACACTCTATAGTTGAATGTTTATTTTAGATATTTGTTTTATATCCATTTCTACCAATGCAGATTAATTTTAATCTCGGTCCCTAACAGCACACGGAGATTCTGAGAACGTTCTGAGAATATCGCAAACGTATATTGCGTATATTCTCAGAACAATCGCATTACGTACTGTGATTAATCAAGTACATTCTGAGAACGTTCGAATGTCCGCGGTACTTTCTCCCATAGAATGTCGCTGCGAAAGTCTATAGATTGACGCAATGATGAAAATGGGAAGGCTTCAGTCGATCACTTATTCACGCACACATTTACGCAGTGGGACGCGCGCGCTTACATATAGATTAGGATTAGGTTAAGGTTATTGCGCGTTTAAGATGACAAAGCAGCTAGCCTGCTCGCCGAGCGATTAAATATGATTTTTTCTTATAGAGCCAATCAATCACATATTCAACCACTCGGCGAGCAGGCTGTCACACCATGCGAGCTTTGCCTGTAACAGATATAAATTGTACAATTACAAGTTAACAAATTCAAATTATATCTTTAAAAAAATATAATAAAACTAAATTAATTTTAAGTTTATGTGTTGAATAAAGCATACCTGTCACGTAAATTTCTACAGCGTAGAACTAATAACCAGCAGCCAATCCAAATAATACAAAGAAATTGAACCGCAAAAGTAAGCACCTCTGAAAGCAATTTTATGTATTGTTAATGTTATAAGACATAATTACCAATATAGTAATAAGATTCGCGTGACGTTCCGGACATTCTCACAAAAATAATAACAAATACAACAAAGACGGTTGATTGTATCAGTAACCTTCAAAAATATACAAGTTTAGACGAATATGCTGACCGTATCACTTCACGTTTGCGACACTATTTGGAAACTGTATGTATATCAAATAAGATATTTAACGCAAAACGTTTTAATTATTATAGTTTTACATCTTTTAGCATGAATAATACCTCTGCTAAATGCGGCTTTGTGACCAAGGATAACCTCTTAATCAGAAGTTTTACGAAGTTGTACAAAATATTAAAAAATATCGCGTAATTTATATTACGTAACAATTGTTTTGCTAACTTTATTCAATATTTTATGAAATAAAAGTTATAAAGAAAAATTACCTTTATATCAATCACGCTTCAATATAATTAATATATATTACCATGCGGGTCCGTAGAAAAGAGATTGGAACAGTGATTCGACGTATGCAGATGTCGTTAGTATACGTACCGTTTCCGTATCTTAAGTAAAACCTGAGTATGTACGCGCGCGATAGAAAGGCGTAAGTATCATTTGCGTACGTTGAGTACAACCTGAGAATGTACGCGCACGAAAGAAAACCGAATAATACTGTAAAAGATATTATAGTGATGATTTTAACATTCTACGATGATCACAGTACATTGAGTATTAAAATGGGATAATACGTAGGATATCATGTGCTGTTAGGGATTGAACTTGCTTGTCTTGTTTTTCTTTTTATTTAATATTTTCTAATTAAATGGTTGAGAGTGCACACTCAATATTAAGTGTATACCTTCAACCGATAGATGTTGAATGTACATCCTCAACGTTTCAGTGTTCACACTTTATGTTGGAAGTATACACTCATTTATTGAGTGTCATATCCAAATGTTGAGAGTATACTTTCAAATATTCAGTATTTAAATCCAAACTTTGGTATGAACACTCAATTATTGGGTGTACACACTCAATGTTCGAGTATAAACACTCAATCTTTAGTGTAAATACTCAAGATTTGAGCGTATACACCTAAATTTGGGAGTAAACTCCTAAAATCGAGTATTAACACTCAATTTTGAATGTAAACTCTCAAAATTAGAGTGTTTTTTCCGTAAGGGATGACAAAAACTACATATTTTTGGGGGAACCCAATCGGATTCTTGGTTCGCAATTTTGATACAGAAGGAATTTTTGTAGAGATCTTTGATTTTGTCATTAATGTTTTTCCGGTTTTATAGTATCACATATCAGAGGTTAGGAAAAAATGAACCAATTCAGCAATTGGATTTGGATTCAGCGTGTCAAAATACATAGGGATTGACTAGTCTGATTCGCTGAACCAACATTTTAAAAAAATTGTCTTTGAGGTTAGGAAATACAAGCTAACTTTGCAATTCTGACCTTGGATTTGGATTCAGCGGATCAAAATACACCAGGATTGACTAGCCTGGTCCGCCGGACCAACATTAAAAAAAATTTTTTTTTTTGAAGTTAGGAAATACGTGCTAACTTTGCAATTTTGACCTTGGATTTGGATTCAGCGCGTCAAAATACATAAGGATTGACTAATCTGGTCCGTCGGACCAACCACTTTTTCTTTTTTGTGTGCTTGTGTTATTATCGCGGAGAGCTTAGTATTGCTTATAAAAAACCGGGGGAACATATATTAGATTACATCGGTCGTATTAAGGATCTAAAAACCACAATTATCGAATGTGATAAAGTCACACTCAATTGCCCATTAAATGATACCGAAATAAAGTCTATAGATTCATACGCGTTGGAAGTGTTTTATAAGGGACTCCCACGCGAATATCGCTTAGAATTAAAAGCCGAAGAATACAATAATTTTTCAGAGGCATGCTCTAAAGCTATAACCATTTACAAACGGCTCGAAAGAGAAGAAGCGCGCTACAGGAATTCGCGTAACCCGCGTGCCGATTCAACCACCGCGCAACCACCAGTTCAAATATTTAAACGCAATAACTCTGACTCTCCTTCGACCTTTTCGGAAAGTAATACACGTCTCGTCAAAAATGCAGATAGCGGCGGGCGGAAAAAATGCAGTTATTGCAAAAATTTCGGTCATTTAGTAAGCGAGTGTCGTAAACGTCAATACTGCGAGAATTACGCTAATAATTATAATCGCGCAGAGACCAATAACGGAAATAGCACTACTGCTCAGAAACCGGGAAACTACTTGACGGTCTCGGCCAATGAGATACACCGAGGCCAAGGGAACGCTCGTCCCGTACTCCCGCTGGAAGGCATCCCAGGCATCCGTCCACATACTCCGAGAAGATAACGGAGATATACCCGTCGTCGAGCTCGAATCTCCATGCTTCCGTGGACCAGTAGCATTTATGCTGGAGGCACTGGGGCACAGCTCAATATTCTAAAAAAGAGATGTATTAAACAAAACGTTAAAATAAATCAAAATGACATACTCTCACTTACCGGGATCACCGAAGAAGCCCTTAACACCCTAGGATCTATAAAGGCTCGCATAGTCGATATCTCAGTGGTTTTCCATATCGTGGCTGATAATTTTCCTATAATACCACAAGGCATATTAGGATCATTTTTTACAGAACACAATGCTTGCATAATTTATGGAAGCAATAATGTCACCTGTCGCAATCACGTCTTTCCATTTAAGGAAAGAGAATCGCGTCTATAACCCTGAAATAAAAACGGAGTATCTCCCGCGCTTACACGCCCACCGTGGAGTCCTCGCTAGTGACTCTCTCGTAACCTGTATTAATGACAAAACTTGTACTAGAATTATTAATACTCTCGAGTACAAAGTTGAAATATTAGTACCTACCGTAAAACTTCTCGAAGTTGCCGAAATCTCAAGCACTCTGTTTGGTTAATTGTATGTTGAAAAATTTACTGAAACATTTAGACTAAATAGGATGCGTATCGATAAAAATTGTGGTAGGTCATGCAAAGGGAAACCAATTGGAATAATTTTGAAGGATTTATATTTATTTTTAATCTAAATTACAATAATTTTCAATCAATTATTCTTTAATGATTGTACTATTAATAGGACATTGAAACAAATTTTAACGTAGAAACAGGTAATTATTTGAAGAAAAAAGAAGTCAAATTAATCATGATTTTATAAAAATAAGATTAATAAACAATTTTATGAACAGTAGCTGAAAAGGAATACGATGAAAAGAAAAATAATAAATTATTCGATAAGAATCATATGTAGAAATTATTCTTGTATTATTTACGAATGTATAATTCCACTTGATGCGTATCTATTCGATATTAAATTAATAATGTTCGTAAACATTCGATAATAAATTAATAATGTTCGTATCTTAATTCAAGTTAAAGAAAACCGATACGGTGTGAACTTTGCATGTTGCCGATCTTCGATGCTAGCCCGCGAAGGTATGAGTACTTTTTAACAAGAGTTATGAACGATACCTGTATGAATAGTTAGATAAAGAATTGAAGATGCGGCTCTGCGCTTCGCAAGTCCAACAGGAAGATAGATTTGCCTTTCTATGACGAAGGGTCCGCCTTTCGGGAGCGAAGGATTGAGATTCGTCGTAGCGCTTCGCACGAATTTGGGTGAGATGGAGAAGGACGTCGCCGTTGAAGCGTTTCGGTCAATTCTCCTTGTGAGACAATGAGATATATCTGTACGTATTCGCTCCTTTTGTTTTATCTCGTTTTGGTGTAACACCACTAATCTTGCGATTCGCAAGCTTCACTTCTCTTTAAATAGGTTTGAATAGAGATGAGAATGATTCAAACCACCACACTAGATAATGTAAATTTTACGAAAAGTGAATGATTCACGGATCAGACGCTTCGCCTGTTAACACATTGCCGATCAATAAAAGAATGAATGGAAAGAAGAAAAAAAAGAATCTAGCGACGCTTCATCGCCTACGCTGATCAAGAGACTCGAGACAAAAAAGCAGTTAGAATGACGTCGTTATTTGTTATTATTTTTTTAAAGAACGCAATCCCCCTCTCGGTCCCGTCGTCAACTGGAGAGTTCTCCGCATTCGGAAATTCCCTTTAATTTGAAACACACTCCTTTGTACCATTCTGATGAACGTCACGAACCAAGTCAACCTACTGACTCCTCACAATCTTACGCTTGCCTACCTCCTGTACCTCACAAAATTAAACCTGACACGCAACAATCCATTAATTCGCCTACTAAGTCAAAAAAATCTGATAATGGTTTAATCGACACCGACTGCTCCACTGAATTTAAATCGCTATTCTGCGTCGTTAATAACGAACACTTGCACATTAATAAAAAGGAAAATAACCCCGATTTGCACGAGAAATGCCATTTCTCCGACGCACCAAAAAGCACTGATAAATTGTATCGACGCGTTACTAACGAAACAAATTTACCTACAAATGCTAAAATTATAAATCTCGCTGAGTCTTCTAATTGCATTAATCTCCATCTTAATTCAGATTCTCTAGAGGGATCTTTCTGTTCATCGGTCGTCACTTATACTAAATTTTCACCGATCGAATCATTCTCTCCTGAGTATCAAAGGACATAGTCCTTTCATGCGGAACTCGCGCGCCATTCTAATCTCTTCCTCAGCGTCGATATTTGAAATAAATTGTAAACGTACAAAAAATGTAAAAATAAACCATGTCTACGAGTGCGATCGAGCATAACGCGCCCACACGCCACAAAAAACAAAAAGATTATACCTTGCGTCTAGCGAAATAAACGATATTAAATCATTTAACTGCGATCGAGTATCCGCGAAACTCCAATTACTGCAATTAGAGCATCTAAGTAAATCGGAAAAGGAAAGCTTTATAGTCTTATAGCCCTAGTAAAGGTACATAATGATAGATTTTATATACCTAACGAATATGTAAAACAAACTCATTTGCAAGCTCACAAGATTGTTACTTCCGACGATATATCTATACACTATAGCAAACAACATCGCTTCCCGCCTGTGCATCGAGAGGAGATAATACGCCAAGTACAGAAGTTAATCGACAAGGACATTGTCACCCCCATCTGTATCTCCATACAACTCTCCCGTATGGATAGTATCGAAAAAGCCAGATTCATAAGGAACCAAGAGATGGAGGATGGTCATCGACTACCGGAAGTTGAAATGAAAAAACTATAGGAGACACCTATCCTCTACCTACATTTGCAATATACTGGACCAACTCGGAGGAGTAAAATATTTCTCTGTGTTGCATTTTGCAAGCGGATTTCACCAAATCCCGATAGATTCGAAGGATGCACATAAAACGGCCTTCTCTACGATCCACGGGCATTACCAGTTTAATAGGATGCCATTCGGATTAAAGAATGCAACTGTCATTTTTCAACGCCTGATGGACAAACGCTGTCCAGCTTACAAGGCAGAATTATTCGTCAACATGGATGACATCGTCATATACGCTAATTCTCTAAGAAAACATGATATTAAAATCGCTAAAGTGATGCAACGACTGAGAGCTGCCAATTTAATGCTGCAACCGGATAAGTGCGAATTTTTGCACCACGAGGTTACTTACCTGGGACACATCATTGGAGAAGACCCGATCCACAGAAGATCATTGCCGTGAAAAACTTTCTACCACCTTGATGCCTGAAGAACGTCCAATTTCTAGGACTTGCAGGATATTACCGGCGCTTCATCCATAACTTCTCTAAAATTGCCAGACCTTTATTGAATCTGACGAAAAAGAACTGTGGTGGAAAAAGGCGGAAAACGCCTAGCCACCACGCAACCCGGCAAACGCCGGAGCGCTTAGAAATAAGAAGCGAAAGATGTTATAAGAAAGCGGAGATACACTGCGCCGCCACCAGAGGACCACAATTCTCCGGAGTAAAAACAACTCCCAGCAGATATAAAGAGCGAGGGAGCCACTCATTTGCGCTTTAGCATCCGAGTCTGCTTTTTGGGAATAGAACGATAAGCTCTATCACACGCAGGCAAGCTGGCTACCGGCAACAGCACGTGGCGACTTCCGCTCATCCGTCCTGACGCAGTATCACTGACAAGACCACCAAGGGTACTCTTGGCCGCCGACGACCCAAGGGTGTGGAGGTACACCTTTCCACGGTATCATCTCCCGGACCTTTTGGAGGCTCTGGCCAAGGAGACCAAGACGACCGGGACGCAGACAGAGGCCGCAGCGGCAGTCGCAGAAAAGGATACCCAGACGGGAGATTCGACTAGGAGCCAGGAGACTGGGACGCAGACTACCGAAGAGAAGGACAAGAGGAGAGTCCACTCCCGGAAAAGGCACCGTCACGGTGAGAAGAAGAGCTCCCGAAAACGGAAGAAGGACAGCACCCAGGAACCCGCAAGACCACAAGACCCGAAGGTGTCTTCCATGCTCCTGCTGGACACTAACAATAATAATTCCCTCGGCTACCGGATGACAAGACAACACCACCACTGGCTTGGAAACCGAAGAGCTAAGCACCACATTTTTCTTTGGGCCTCCCTAGAGGGGGCCAACCAAGTCAATCTAATAAAAGGCTGTACATAGTGTAAATAGACAGAAATAAAGAAAGGAATTATCCGTCACTCTTCGTCTCCATTTATTCTAGCTTCCGGGCTAACCAACCAGCGATCCTCTGCAGTAACCTTTAATTGGAACATAGATGCTCAAACAGCATTTGATACTTTCAAGAAGTTGCTATGCAAAAAACTAATCCTGCAATCAATTTTTAAGATAAATTTGTGCTTATCACAGATGCCTCGGAATACGCAATGAAACGCGTTGGCGGAATATTAAGTCAAGGCATCCTAGGACAAGACCTCCTGATTGAAGGATACGCCTCGCAAGTCTTGAACACTGCTGAAAAGAAATATGCGACCATTGAGAAAGAGCTCCTCGCAATCATATACTGCGTCAACCATTTTAGACCGTATTTATACGGCCGTCCATTCGCATTGGTAGACCATCAACCATTAGTATGGCTGCATCGCGTAAGCAATCCCACTTCGCGACTGATGCGCTTGCGACTTAAACTAGAGAAATACGATTATACAATCGTCTACAAGGCCGAAACTAACAATTGTAACGCAGACGCCTTGTCCAGAAATCCATTTCATTAATCCATATTAACTATCCGCAAAAAGTCTCGTCTCGACTCGTCACAAAATTCCATTAATCAAGATCATCCTACCTCCGAATTTAATGATGATGACCTACCACACAAACGGCCTCCCTTGAGGCGCAGATTGGTTGAGGAGGAGGAATCACTTTCCATAAGTGCACCTCTAAAGATTCACCCTCCCCTTCCTCATCCCTCAACGCAAGACACAGAAGTCGCTCCAGAGACACCATTAACAAATTTAGAATCACTAGAATTCCACCGGCTTCGCGCACCAGACGACGAGAGTACGGACACCACCCCCTCGGACGACGATTTCAACTTCGAAAAGCCTACAGTAGAAGCCCTTGCCGAACATGGAGACGACGACCACACAGAGAACACAAGTAAATGCCAATTCAAAGAGATAAATATATCGCTACTGCAGCAGAAAGATAACGTAGTCGTCATGGTCACTGGAGACCAACGACCACTCGACAGCGGAGCCCTCGAGCTCTCCACAGCAGGGAAATTGCCTCCACTAAATAATTTAATGATCGGACGAGTATGGGTATTCCCCTCTCCATTTTACAATTAGAGAGATGCTGCTTCTCCTACAATACCGCAGTTCACGAAGGTACCGGATTTACGCCGCACAAACTTATTTTTGGGACACCCGCTAGAGTTCCTTCCGAAATTAATTGAGAAGAGGAGCTGGAAACCTACGAGAACCATCTAACAAACTTGTTCACCACAATCTCTGACTTGTAAAAACTTGCTAAAAATAATTTACAAAAGGGTAAAAAAAAATCGAAAATTATATGGAAGAAACCAATAATAATGAAAGATATGAATCGATAAATGTAAAAGTAGTTTATTAACTACTAATAAGATACTCGATTTAATACAATTTTATGATTCAACAATGTAAGTATTTTACACAATAAATCTAAAATATTACACAATACTAACAATTATAATATTATGTTACTAAATAATATATATTATGTTATAAAAACATACATGTTTGAAAAGTTAATAATTACTGTTTACAATCCTATGCAATTATTATTAATTATTCTGATTATGTCCATAAATTTTGCAGAGAAATTATTGGATATGACGCGATTGAATCGCCTCGTTACGTTGGGAGTTTACGTTACTAACCAAGGGGGGTTACTAACCAACAATACAAAATTTTCAATTTCTTTTTTTTAATAATGGCAATGATCAACATATCCAAGTAGTCGTATGGAATAACGATATCGATAATATAGAATACAATATAAAACAAATAATGTAAGCCTTTTGAATAGTTGTAACAAATACATTATTTTATTAATTAAATAATAATAATAAATTAAATAATAAGAATAACAAAAATAACAAAAATAATGATAATAACAGTAATAAGTAATTACACTTTCTAAATGATTAAAAGTGTTCCAAATAATACAATTACATTCTTTCATATAATTTTAATTTTAATTCTAAAATACATTTTATACGTTCTTTAATAAATAATACATTCGGATGGTGTACACGCACCGGCAGAAATGATGTCCCGCGACGTTCAGCGCGCGGCGATCACCCACATACGCGAAGCGCCGTACGTGTTACTGGGCGCGCGGAGAAGCCGGGGAGATGGGAGAGGACCGAAAAAAGTGGGAATCGCGCCGGTGTTGCATCCTTCACCAACGTCGCACGTTGAAGAAGGATAGAGCTAAGATGAGTGAGATGACGTGATACCGACTCGATGGTGTTCCAATATCCGTTTCATTCGCACTCGATACTAATATCGTCTCTCGCTCGCCAATACCCATGCATCGTGCTTTCCTTTTTCTTTGAGCGGCTATCCGAGTGCACGAAGCGTCGACATTTATTCTATTAGCATGTCATTCATTACTTTATATTGTGTAAAGTGATAAAATTTAATTAAGAAAAACACAAATTTTTATTGAAATATTAATTATGTTATACATAGAAAAAAAAATTCACGTTTATCCCAATTAATTATTGATTCACTTATGATTGCGTAATAATGCTTCTTTTTCATCCCGTAACAAATTTTTGTGTGAAATTATAACCATCGTTACGAATAATTTTCAGACTCACTATAAGAGTTTCTCATCCATTTACAAATTTATAGTATAAGATTAATTTCTTGTATTGTAAGTAAGCTTGCAAAATTGAATTTACAATTAAATGTAAGTGTATAAAAATAGTGATAGTGATAAAAGATTATAAAGTTTTAAACTTATCTTATCGTTAGTCTTTTGTTTAAATTAAAATATATATTTTGTTAATGTTGCAAGGAAAAGGAACAGGCAACAAACGATAATCAAATATTTAAAATATTGTCTAAATTTATTTAATTGAATTGATAAACATATCGCATTATTTCTGTCATGTATTCTGAAATTAGTTTGATAAAATTGTCAGTTTTTGAACAGATATAACTGGGATTTAGTAAGTTTATGTATTTTTTAACTGAATCAAGTAAATAGCATATAAAATTTAATTATGTTAAATGTTAGATGAACAAAAAATTAACTTACAATATATCAACATTAAATAAATCTAAATGTTGAAATAAAATTTTTATTATCTTTTAAAATTATTATTTACATATAATTAAAGTTTCTAATTAAAAAAAAACATTATTAAACAAAACAGTTATTGTATGAGTTATTAAATAAATTTTAATAGTTTTTCAACCCAGCTTATGTGCCTCACTCACACGGTGAACCATATGTATCGGTCTTTTTTCTTCTTTTGCTTGTTGTTTTGTTACTAGGAGACCGCATGTTTCAAATGTTTGTTACTACTTTTGCTTATTAAATTATTTATCGTGGTGTCATAGCACTAAGCGGACGTAATTCTGCAATTGTGATAACGATGCCTAAAAACTTGTGTCCGGAGATGCGAGGTCGTATTGTTGGGCAGTGGCAGACCGGAAGATCTGTGTTGCAGGATGCGCGAGGGAGCCTCGCGACCACGACCATGCGGGGCTGCGGCACGTACCGATCACAACATCAGAGCGCGATCCGCGGGATTCGATCCACGCGACGTGTGCGTGCCACCGTTCAATTGTCGAAATCAGGAAAGCAAACCAAGGGTCCTTCCCCTTGGTCACTTGGAGAACACTATCCTGACGTACGCAGCCCTGATTGGATAGGAGGGATTTACGATCCTTCCCACTCGCGAGCTCCGCCGCGCACCCGTCTTCAACAGCAGATCGTTTTCAAACGGAAACCGAAGTAAATCTCTCCGTGTCTCGCGGATTCTCGTATTCGGTCAATCTCGCTACTGAATATCCGTGCTCTGAGTTTTCGCAATTCTCTGGATTCGGTTCGCGAGTCTCGCTCCGCCGATTCCAAAAAGAAGATCTACACCGTGCGGTGCTGGCGAGCCACTCGGCCCATGTTTCGGCGTTCAAACTCAACGCGTGCAAAATTCGAACGCGTGAACAAGAACAATCAGTAGCTGAAATTGCTACTGAAATTTCGTGTTCTGTGATAACTGTCCGACGATAGATATAGCGTTTTACGGATGGCGGTAATCATGCTTTGCATGATCATCGTCGAAATAATCGTGCTCCCCGAAAAACTCAACCAGAAGAAGTTGAGGCTATCGTTGCCGCAGTTGCTGATCAACCCTTTGGTACCATCCAAGAGGTGATCAACGCAACGAACGTCGAAGTATCCGACCGGCGACGTCTCAACGAAGCTGGATATCACTGTTACCGTCCAGCCCGCAAAATTCCGCTGACTCTCTTTCATCGGGAGCAGCGCATCGCGTTTGCTTTGGAAAACCTGGTGACGAGCCGTGAGGAATGGGAAGCAACGTTCTTCACGGATGAGAAATCCTTCGTATCGTCTGTCGACCGCATACCTCACGTATGGCGACCACAAGATCAACAGTTGCATCCGAACCATGTTGTGCCTCTTTACAGAAGTGGAAAGATTTCATGCTCATTGTGGGGCTGGATTAATGGCACTACAATCGGAGAGCTGGTGGAGACTCCTCCACGAATGACCTCTGCAGATTACATTCGCATACTGGAAGATGTTTTTCTTCCATCAGTACGCGCAATTTATTCTGTAGAGGACATGCCAGTTATTCGATTAGTGCAGGATAATTCTGGAGTCCACACTTCGCGTGAAACGCAGGCATAGTTTCGGAATCATCCGGAGATCAAGTTGGTTAACTGGCCTGCTCGTTCACCAAATCTAAATTTGATCGAAAATGTCTGGGCACAAATAGTTCGACGATAGGAACCAAGAAGGGAGAGGACGGTAGCAGCGTTAGTCAATCACGCAAAAGAAATCTGGGAAGAACTTCGGTTCTGACCAAACTTTCTTGCAAACTTGATTAATTCGATGCCTAATCGACTCAATCAAGTTATTGACCAGTCTGGATAATTTCTATTATAATTATTAAGAGTAAACTAACTTAATATAATGTATATATAAAATTTGTATTATGGTACATGATACACTTTTTTACCTTTTTAAAATGTTATTCTTTTATTTGTTTTTAATCTCACTACATATTTAATAAAATATTTATAAATTATTTATTATTTTATGTACCCGCACGCATTCTGTCAACTAACAGATTACTACTTACACAGTATGCCCAACCTGCAGAAAATAAATTGTATATGGCCTAGGTATTTTCGTTACCACCATTTTCCCTAGGATACCCCCTTCCTTTTTATGGAAATTGTCGGGTAACCGGTGCACAATACTACGCACCACATAAAAACAAGGTCGGGACCCCCAGAAGCTTGCCGTCCGCGAAGACTAGCACCCGACAAGTTAAAAGCTGCACGAACTGAATTTGATCTTCTCTTAAAGGAAGGAATCATACAGCCTTCTAAGAGTCCATGGGCCTCATCTCTGCACATGGCCCCGAAAAAAGGAGACACATGGAGACCCTGCGATGATTACAGAAGACTGAACGCCCGGATCGTACCAGACCGCTACCCGATTCCACACATAGAGGATTTCACGCATTCGCTCAACGGAAAAACCATATTTTTAACATTGGATTTGGTGCGAGCATACAACCAGATCCCAGTCAACCCGGAAGACATCCCAAAAACGGCCATTACCACGCTGTTCGGAATATTCGAGTTCCGTTACATGCCATTCGGCCTACGGAATGCAGCACAAACCTTCCAAAGATTTATCAACGAGGTCTTGCACGGATTAGACTTGTTACGCCTACATCGATGATATTCTCGTGGCGTCCAACTCCGAAGAAGAACACCTCAGTCACTTGGAGAAGCTGTTTAGCCGAGTGAGTCCCAGTTGCGCACAGTAATAAACGGACACAGCAAGCTGAGTGAAACGGACACAGTAACAAACGGACACAGACCAAATGCGCACAGAGCGAAACGAACACAGACCAAATGCGCACACTGCACATGCGCACGGACCAAATGCATACACGGAAAGTCGCAAACCCATGTGATGCAGTGAATGCTTTGCACGCACACACACACACGGGGGGGGTGCAAGGGGGGCCTTCGGCCCCTCCTCCCGCACTCACCCCGTCCAAGTCGCTAACCTATATAGACTTTACTCTGCTTGCAATGTACATGGATTGCATTTGGTCCGTGCGCACGTGTAGTGTGCGCATGTGCAGTGTGCGCAATTGGTCCGTGTGCATTTGGTCCGTGCGCATTTGGTTTGTGTCCGTTTCGCACTGTGTCCGTTTCGCTCTGTGCGCATTTGGTCTGTGTCCGTTTCGCATTGTGTCCGTTTCGCTCTGTGCGCATTTGGTCTGTGTCCGTTTGTTACTGTGTCTCTTTGTTACTGTGTCCGTTTATTACTGTGTCCGTTTGGTCTGTGTCCGTTTGTTACTGTGTCCGTTTCACTCAGCCTGCTGTGTCCGTTTATTACTGTGCGCATCTGGGACGCTCCCGTTTAGCCGACTTGACAAATTCACTCAGCCTACAACTGAACCCAACAAGATGCGTGTTCGGAGCAAGCGAAATAAAATTCCTGGTATACTCCGTTTCTGCACAAGGGACTTAACCACTGCCAGAGAAAGTGTAAGCAATCCAAAACTTCAAAAAGCCCGAAACCGTAAAGCAGCTGAGACAATTCCTGGGCACGCTAAACTTTTACAGAAGATTTATACCGAAAGCGGTACAAGACCAAGTGCAATTACACGAGGCTCTACGGAGAAAGGCAAAACCCCCGTGCAATAAACTCCACAGCTTGAGCAAGCATTTCGGAACTGCAAGGATAATCTGGCAAGAGCGACACTCCTGGCGCACCCAAAAATGGAAACAACGATCACGCTAACGATGGATGCTTCCGACACGGCGATGGGAGCAGTGGTGCACCAAGAAGCAAACGGAGAATGGCAACCTCTCGCATTCATGAGTAAGAAACTCAACCGTGCGCAAATCAAATACAGCCCGTACGATAGAGAGCTGCTAGCGATTTACACCGCAGTGAGATATTTCGACATCTCCTAGAGGATAGAAGAGTCACCATCTTCACGGACCACAAGCCCCTCATATACGCTTTTCAACAAGATGTGCAGCTCACCGAGACAAGCCCGCCATTTGGATTTCAACAGCCAATTCTCGACGGACATCCGACATATGGCCGGCAAAGACAACATAGTCGCAAACACATTGTCACGAGTAGAAGTCGTCCAACAAGCACCGGACTTCGAGGACTTAGCAAAATCCCAACAAGAAAACGCCGAACTAACGAAAATACTAAATGGCAGCACACAACACTCGTTGAAATTAACAGAGATGCAAATACCAAACTCCACAACAAAAATCGTTTGCGATACGACCACACCAGTCAAACGCCCTTTTGTCACTAAACCATTTAGACGGCAGGTTTTCCAAGCCCTGCATGATTTGGCACACCCTGGTATAAAGGCTACCACAAAACTGGTGCAATAGAGATATTTGTGGCCAAACATCCAACAAGATTGCCGCAAATTGCACAAGTCTGTGTACCATGTCAGAAGGCGAAAGTATACAAACACACAGCTACGCCTACCGGAAACTTCCTGGAACCCACCAAAAGATTCGAGCACATACACATGGATATTGTCGTTGCCAACATCTCGTGGATTCAAATACTGTCTGACAATCATCGACAGGTTTACAAGTTGTCGTCTGTCGACAAAATGGCCTGAGGCGATACCAATCTCAGACATCACGGCGGAGACGGTAGCAAGACAGCTGTTAACAAAATGGATAACAAAATGCGGAACTCCAGCTCGGATAACAACCGACCAAGGCCGACAATTCGAGTCCGATCTATTTAAAAAGCTCACGCAGTTAACCGGATCCGCATACCTAAAAACAACAGCCTACCACCCAGCAGTTAAAGGGATGATAGAAAGGTTCCATCGATAACTTAAGGCAGCCATCAAGAGCCATCAGACAGAAAAATTGGATAGATGTACTTCCAATCATCCTGATGGGCATAAGGGCGGCCTGGAAAGAGGACCTACAGGCAACACCGGCACAAATGGTCTTCGGAGAATCAATCCGATTACCCGGACAATTCCTCGAAGAAACAAACTCGCCAAACAACACAGAAGGCTTCGCAACTCAACTCGAAAAAATTATGAGAAGCCTACAACCGAAATTAAACAGACATGAACAAACATCCACCTTTGTGCATAAGGACATGAATACAACCCAGTAAGTCTTTGTACGACACGATGCGCCGAGCGGCGCCCTGCAACCAACATACGATGGACCGTACCAAGTCCTCAACAAAGGAGAGAAAACCTTCAAGCTCCGTACCAACGGGCGGGCAATCAACGTCTCAATAGATAGACTTAAACCAGTATATACCCTGAAAGCAGACGGAGAAGAAGCAGAAACCAAGCAAGCGGAACGACCTCCTGAGAAACCAGCAGAAAAGCGGATGAGAGGCGGACGACTATCACGTCCTCCAGTCCATTTCGAGGGACTTTAAAACAATCAAGTGGGTCATGTGGTCTGGCGGCACGCCACAGAGAGACGCGCGCGCGCAGCTTCCGCGGCCGGGTCAGCGGCTCCGGCGACCGCGAGTAGTGCGCGCGGCCGTCACTAGGCGAAAGCGTGGCGCCTTAACTCGGGAGTAAAGTGACAGCACTTGGCTTACATAAGGAGACCACCCACGACGAAGGATCAAGTTAAGCTTCCTACGCTGTATAGTGAGCTCGACAGGGCCTATACCAGCAGCTTCCTTTTTTTTCGGACGAAGTATCTCAGGGCCTTGGTGTTCTGATATTCGGCCCAAGAGAGCTCAAGTACTTCAAAGATCTCCTCCGGGAGATATACCGGCATCCTGCCTCGCTACCGCCTACCGAGTCACCGTGGTCTCCGGACTCCTCCTTGAGGCACCTCCGAGTGCCACCTAATCCTTCTACTACCAGGGCTAACTATCCTAGAGGAAGAAAGGCTTACGGCAGACGACAACCAGAATGAACCATCTTCCGGGGCTACTTCAAGATCACATTAAATACAAACTTACATACTCACAGTTGTATTATCGAAGAGATTAAATATATCAGACACGCATTTATACTTTAAGGGGGCCTTCTGTTCATTACAACGCCAAACCTAACCTAACCAACAATCCCCCGTAGATATAATGAATTGATTATTGATTTTAGAAACAAATTATGTAAAAAGTATCAAGATCCTCATTTTTATGATATGATTCGACAAAAATTGCGTCAAATTGATTGTCTATTCTCGAGATGAAAAAGCAAAATGATAAAATCGACAATTTCTTTACAATCTTTTCACTAGATATGATGATTGTCTTAAAGCTGTTAGAACGTTAACAGGTTTAAATAAATCAGGAACTGATTTTAAACCTCTGTCATTGGCTACATCGTTAGGCACATTACTAAAACAATTATGTAAATGATGTATTACTATAATGATAAAAAGACGAGATAAAGTGAAACGAAAATTAGCAGAGGAATTTTTAAGTTTATTAACAGAAGATTATTCCTCTTCTATAGCTCGAACTGCTCTTGAAACTTAACTTGTGAAAAAAAGGCATTCTAAAAAATTACTACCAGAGGATATTAAAAAATTAGAAATTTTTTTAAACAATAAGTTGAAAATGGCTCACAATTCGTTAAATCAAACGTTTTTTCTCAAAGATTGGGGAGCATTGATAGAATGTTGTTTGTTATCTATTTAGTTATTTAATCGGCGTAGACCAGGAGAAATTTAATCAAAGATTTTGAAAATTATGAACAAGTGAATGAAAGTACAATAAGTACAATATATTTACAATAATAAAAAAAGCAGCAGAGAAATATGTCCGAGTAACTCTCAGAGAAAAATTAAAACGTACTGTACCTATTTTACTTTATAGACAAATGGTCAATAATTCACAATTACTTCTGAGCTATCGAAAAGAAGCAAATGTACTTTCAAAGTATCCTTATCTTTTTGGCATGCCTGGCACATTGAAAGGAGATTACCGTTATTTACAAGCATGTGATTTGATGAGAAAATATTCAGAGGAATACGGAGCATTATATCCGAATCGATTGCGAGAAACCAATTAAGGAAACATTTAGCGACAACATGCACCAATTTAAATCTGAAAGATTACGAGATTTCTGACTTGACTACTTTCATGGCTCACGGTGATAAAATACACAGAGCATTACCGGCAATTAATTTTAAGTAGAGAAATATTCCAAGTTTCAAAATTATTAGAAATTATACATGAAAAAGCGATAAAGAAAACAAAGAGGAAAATGAAATTGAGGAAAATAATAGAGAACAAAATAGTTTTCTTCGTATGTTACGTAAATTTACTTTACTTCTTTTGTATATTTTAATAATAATTAGATAAATAAGACAAATAATACAATATCATGCAATATTTTATTTTAATAACTTGGAACAATATATTATGTAAGAAAATAACGTTTTTATTATTGTAACGTTCTTAGTCATTAAAATCTAATATTATATGATTAAAAAAATAAGTTATTAAAACTTTAAAAGTTTTATTGTTTATTTTTGCTTCTCTATAAAATATAACAATCTCAAAAAAATTTAAATTATTTACAAAAATCTGTAAATAAGATATTAAATCAGCTATCTAACATCAAGTTTATATTCGATTTATATTTTTACAGTACTTTACGCAAATAATATCATACACTAATTTTTAATTAAAAAAAAATTTGTACTTGTAATTATCTCAAATCTTTACCATTCTCCTAAATAATTAATATCAATACATCTTAGTTTACACGAGGATATAAATAGTTGATTGTTCGAGAATCATTTTACTATCTAATACTTTCGTTGCTGGCCAGATGGTAGCATCTATTGAGCTAGGCTAACCCAGATGGTGGAGTGTCGTGTAAGCGCCGCTCACGCATGCCCGATAGGCCCCGCAGGCGACAGCGCTGCTTCACCTTCGTTTCCGGTCTCTCTGCTCTATGGCTACCGTGCGATTTGTACGTGTGAGATTGTGCGCAAAGGTATTCGAACGGTTCTTCTTATCTCGTGGACATTCTGAACTCTCGATTGTACTCAGTAACCAGGATGAACTCATTAGTTAGATGCATCCAAGGGCATCTCTAGTACATCGCTATCGTCCACTCAGACTCACCGCGTGAAGTGCAAGCCGGCGCCACGCGGCATACACGGCTAAAGGACATCAACATCATCAGGTCGATACTCGATTAATAGAATTAACCTGTGCGAGTGATAACGGACTATACATCTGTTCGAGAATTATGTTACTATTTACTACTTTCGTCGCCGACCAAATGGCAGCATCTGCCGGGCACGGTCGGGCGAGACTAACCGAGATCGGCGCACATCGCGCAAGCGCATGCCCGATCGTCTCAGCTGGCGACAGCGCTGCTTCTTCTTCGTTTTCGGCTAGAGTTCTCTATGGCTACCGTGCGTTACAAACGCGTGAGATAGTGTGTATACAGTTTTTCTTGTGTTCTTCTTATCTCGTGGACATTCCAAACGCTCTCATCGATACTCAACGCAAGGATCAACTCATTTGCCAAACACATTCGTGAATATCTAGTGCATCAACATCGTCCACTCAGACTCACTGCGTGCTGCGCACGCCGGCGCCACGCGGTCTACACGGCTCAAGGGGCATCAGCATCACCAGGCCGGTGCTCAATTAATATAATTGACCCGTGCGAGTGAGAACATTTTCATTTTCCAGTGAAAGACATTGAGTTCATTCAGACTTATCATGTGTGTATTCTCATCTCTATCAACCTTAATTCTGTGATAGATCAGACTCGCTCTGATCACTGTGTGATAATAATATTAAAACCATCTATATTTTTATTCGTAAGCATTATTGCCACTACGTCCTCTCACCCTGCTCCCACCCGTAGGGTTCCAGCGAATTTTATTGCGAGATTCGCAAACATTTTTTGGTTCTTCGAGCCGGATGTGAAAGACATTTGCCATTTCATTTAGACGTATTACGTGTGTATATTTTATCGAACTCTACCTGTGATAATACCCGAGTATCTCAGACTCGTTCTGAGCACTGTGTGTGATAATATAATATTAAAAGCGATTTTTTAATTTCACTTGTGAGCATTAGTACCACGACGTCCTCTCACCCTGCTTCCATCCATAGGGTCCCAGCAAACTCATTGCGCGAGTCGCGAACATTGATATTTGAATAAAAATAATTATTATTTTAATTCTTTGCATACATTCATTTTACAGATTTATTAGAAAGTGACAAATCTAATTTCTGTACAGAATACGACACAGATAAAAAAATCTTTCATTTCCCCACAAGTAAATCGTAAAGATAAAAAGAAACGTTCAAGTAAGTTTAATTTACTGAATATAAATTTAAGTAATTACTTATTTATATATTTAATTTCATTGTCAGCATCCCTATTTGGAAAATGCGTTCGCCGACGTTGGACGAGAGAAGAAAAAAATATTACATACGCAGTTTTTTAATATCATATTACTTCTGGAATTTAGCCTACTTGTAAAGAAATTCAGAAATTAAAAAATGAAAACCCTCATATTCTTATTAAAAACTCATATTCTTATTAAGACATAGATGAATAATAAAATGAAGAATAATAAAATAATATAAAATCATGCTACGTCGTCAAATTCTTTATAAATCTTTGTTTGTTCGAAATATTCTACTTTGAAGGTTACATATTATATTAAATACAAATCTAGGCAGCTACTAATTCTTATTACTTTTATAATTTTAAGAGCGTTTATAATTTTAAGAACATTTATATACATTTTTCTCAACGTTATGGATAGGTGTAAGACTATTTAACTCTATTTTAATGAAAAATCCTAGTTATTAAGATTATTGTTTATAAGTTTAAGAAACTTTCTACTTTCTTTTCTTAAAAATACAAAATGTAAGAATAATTTTCAAAATTAATTTAAAATGGTAACGAAAATTATAACTTTCTTCGACGTAAGTTACATATACATTTTGATACAATATATAAGATACATATATTGCATTGTATGAAATATTAAATAAAATACTAAATGAAAGTAATAAATTGATTATTTCTGTGTCCTTTGTGTTATTGCCTGAAATCTTGTTTGCAATTATACATTATTGGAAAAAAAAATTCTGATAAATGTCGCCCGGATACATGTATCTATGAATAACAATATAGCAATTCATATTTTTGCAAGATTATAATACTGAACGACTTTCAAGAACATTTGCTATTGCTTATTGCATTTATTAAGAAGTAATTATAATAAAATTGATTATATAAATTTATTTTTGTATGTTGTGCCCCTTATTAGAATGAGGGACATGGTAGTAGGGATCGTCTGTCGATACTCTTCAAGTCAGATTCCTTGAGAGATTGTAGCCGATTGTCGAATAACAATGTATATATATTTTCTATCTTGATTACACTGAGTTACACTGATTTGATTCCCGTGACAAATATAAAAGGATGAGCGACATACGTTCGTCACTATGGCACGCAAGTAAGCCCACTCGTTATCTTTCCATCGGTGTTTATAGAATAAAATAGAATTTATTGTTTCCCAAATGGGGTTACAAGGCGCTTTTTTACACGGAGCGTTCCCGAACCGTTCACAAATACTTAAACCCTCTGCTCCCGAAACCGACCTGGCCATAAGCGACCTTTACATTCTGTTACCTCCCACCCCTCTCGCATGCCCCTTACCCCCTACCCCCCACCCCCTTCCGCCCCTTTTCCTCCACTCATCCCTTCTCTCTTCCCATTTCTTCTCTATTATTTTCTTCAACCTCTCTTCAAACCTCTCCTTCCTTTTTCCTTCTGGGACCTTTCCTCCTCCTCTTTTTCTCCTGACTTCCTCTGCTCTCCCTGCTTTACCTTCTCCATCTTCTTCAGGCTTTCTCTCCTTCTCTCCTTCCCTCCTGCTTCTCCTGCTTCTTTCTCACCACTCTTCTCCCCTTCCACGTCTCTTTCCTTATCTCCTCCGTCTCTTCCTAGTAACATAAAGCATAAGACATAAATTATCTCCTCCAGCTCCTCTCCCCTTTAATTCCCTTCCTCCTTTCCTTCTCCCTCGCCTATTTCCCACTTTTCTTTCCTTATATTCCATACCCATTCTATCCCGTCCTCCCACATGCTTCTATTCCCTACGTACACCTTCTTTCCCTTATTTCTCTCCTCTTTTGCCCTTTCTAACATCCTCCACCTGATTTTCCTCTCCTCCATTGACAGATCCTCATCCAACCTTACATCCCAGCGACTCTTTATCTCCGCCCTCCTCTCTAGCAACCAGTCTCTATCCTCCTCTCTCACCACCTCCGTTATCACCACTATCGTCCCCCTTTCTCCCACTCTTTCTGACACTATCCCTAACTCCACCTCCCTTCCCGTTTCCCTCTTCATAATCCCCTCTATTATCGCCTTTCTTTCTATCGCCCCCTCCCCCTCCACTCCCCTCCATATTATGTTTCTTCTTCTCACCTCCCTTACTCTTCTCTCCCTTTCCGCCTCCCTCACCCTTTCCCACCCCTCTCTCTCTGCTCTCTCCCTCATCCTCCTTTCCATTTCCCTTTCCACCCTTTTCCATGCCTCTATCCCCTTCTCCCCTTTACCATCACCGTTCCCATTTCTCTCCCCCTCTTCCCCCTCCGCTCTCTCTGCGCTCTTCCTCTCCTCCCTGCCAGCTCCTCCTGCCTGTCCCTCCTTCACTTTCCTCCCCTCTTGGCTGCTTCCTTCCTCCTCGCCTCTCTCCTCGCCCCCTCGCCTCTCCTTCTCTTCTTCTCTTCTCGACTCCTGCCACCAGCTCTCCTCGTCTCTGTCCTTCCGCCCCCTCCCCTCCTCTTCCCTCTCTTCTCTTCTCCTCTCGTTCTCGCCTTCCCCCATCCTCTCCTCCCTCTTCTCTCCATCCAACTGTTCCTTTTTCCCTCTCCTTCCCTCTCTCCTGTCGTCCTGTCCGATCCTCTTCTTCTCCCTCTCTCCTTCTTCGTCGCTGTCCCTTTGCGCTTCCTCTTTTCCACTGCCTCTTCCTCTCGCTTCCCGCATACTCCTTAGCTCCTCCCTTTCACCTGCTACCTCTTCTTCCCTTCTCAGACCTTCTCCTTCCAGCGCCTCTAACCTCTCTTCCAAGCCCCTTAATCTCTCTCCGACTTCCCTCAGTCGCCTTGTCATTTCCCACCTCAATTTCCTCAACTCTCTTCCTAGCTCTTCCATCCTCTCTTCCTCCCTCGCTTCTCTCTTCTCCACACAATTTCTCTCCTCTGAATCCGGCACTTTCTCTCCCTACGCACTTTCTCTTTATCTTCTTACTGTAATGTTCTTTCTCCTCCTGTGTCGAAATCACACTGTCGACATGTGCCATCGATGGACCACGTGTGCGGAAATCCGCGTTTCCAAACACGCTACCATCCTGCCCTAGCACTCTTGCCAACTTAACTCTGTCCCCATATTGCCATTCCCTTCCTTCCACCAGATGACGTTCCTCTTCTCTCTTCGCGCTCACGCCACCGCATCTCCGCGCGCACCGCCATCTGCCCTCCGTCCTTCCCCTTCTCCTCTCCATCGAAACTCTTCTCTACGTCGCATCTCTCCAGCGCCCTCTCTCTGACCTCTTCTTCTCGTTCCTGCCTCCATCTTCCCCGCTTTCTTCTCTCGCTACTCCGATGCTTTCCCCGACTTCTCCATCCTAATATCTTCTCACCTCCATCTTCCTTTCACTTCCCTCCAATTACCCGTTTATTTCCCGATCTTCTCTTCCCGATTTTCCACTTCTTTCTCTCCTCTCTCTTACATTACACCCTCACAACACTATTCACTCCGGAGCTCTCTGTGCCACCTCTACTCTTAACCACGCCATCTTCTCTTTTTCCCATCGGTGTTTATATACACCGATTTTTGGCGTATAACCGGGGAGGGTACTTCTGCGGTCACTGGCCTTTCGTCAGTGCTCTTGCTTAGCCAGCAATTGCTGGCTATGCAGATTCCACCCTAAAATCAGGAGATTTTGGGTGTTGTTTATTAAGCAACCGGGTGCATTGCCCGATGCGATGCCCGGTATATAGGCCGGGCGATGTCCGCGAACGAGGTGTCATTTGACACCTTTTATCGCTCGCGACATTTCTTGTGTGAGTGCATCACACTCACAACATGTGTGTCCTAGTTTTCAAACGTAAACACTTCTAAACATTGTTTCAGTAATTAATTAAGTTAGAACCTATGTATAACCTGTCAAACTTTTAATGGGGCGGAGAAGTAGAGCTGAAGCTTAAGCAGGAGATATATGTACAACATAAATAAATAAAACAATGTTCAAGAATGTCGTCATACATACGTAATGTCATATATCATTCCAATTTTATGGATGTAATGTCAAAATTAAAACCGATCCTATGACTAGTCTTTCAACATTTTATCAAAATTTATTAGTTTTGGCACATAGTTCTCATTATTAAATCATTAATTAGCCCCTCAATAAGCCTCGTGAAAAAAATAGCATTATCAATCAAGATAAAGATTTTAAATGATGATTCACGTTTGAAAATTAGTATTTGCTAATATAATGAAGCATTGAACATATGAACATTGCGCTATATTAATTTCAATGTGTACTATGTTCAAAAATATATGTCAGGATACATTGTAAATACGAAAGAAGGAAATTATTATAATTTTGAAATTTTAACAATGCATTCTCACATGTGGGGTCTAAATTCTTCGAGGCAAAGACAAAAATCAGAAACTGTCAATTAAATTATTATTGTTATTAAGTTTTACCGAGTTTTACATATTTCACGAGTTTAATGTTCACATTATATAATTTAAAAAGATTATTATTTGTGAAGAAGTTGAAAATTTGAATATAGATTTTAAAAATTTGTAAAAAGACGTTGTATTTGAAAATTTTTAGCTAGTCTACATAATGAGAAAGTTTAACTCATTAGACGCTCAAAACTTGGTGAAACTTAATAACAGTATCTGTTCGCGACTCGGCGAAGAGTTCACTACTTAACCCCTGAGGATGATAAGCAGGATGAGAAGACGTTCGTGGAACAGATGTTGAAATAAAATGCACTGCAATTACGTGTTACGTGGACTCATCGTGATGTCCGAGTCGTACCGTATATTTATCACAGATATTGGTTGATACACATTACACGCGTTTACTATTTAATGAGCACAAGTATGAGTTTCTGTATGATAATACTGTCTTGATCACTTACGCAGGAAATTATATTAATATATTACCGGTGGTGATGATGATGCCCGTGAGCCGGTATCACGGCGGCACGGGCGTGCGCGTAGCGTGGTGAACGTGAGTCTCTCGTTGGTGATGTACCTGAGCGATGATTATGAGTCTCTTAATTACTAAATGAGTTGAGCAGTCTCTGAGCAGGTATTTGAAGATCCCACGAATAGACTTGAACACAAAACTACGTCGAAACGATCGCACGAAATACAACGTGAACTGCCGCCATAAAGCACACGTACCAAAGTGAATTATGGCGCTGCGCAAGCGCTAGCGCGCATGTCGTGGCGCTCCATGATCTATGCGGACGATGATCGATAGCTGCTGCCATCTGACGCGACGGCGCGAGCTCAGTATTCACTAAATCCCGAACAGTATCTAATAATTTTATTGGCAGGTCCTGATTTTTATGTCGAAGAATTTGGATCCCATATGTAACAATGCGTTGTTAAAATTTCCGAATTACTTTCTTGCTTTTGTATTTATAATATGTTCTGACACATATTATTAAATAATGTATTTTTACACAAACATCGAGATTAAAACAACACAATGTTAATATATTCGATGTTTTGTTATACTTGTAAATATCAGTTTAAACATAGGTTACCTTCTAGAACGTTGTCTTCATTGATACTTTATTTTATTTACGAAATCCTCATTAATACTCTAATTTACATTATGGAAACAATATGTCAACAAAACTCCTAAATTTTAACAAAATTCATGTTAAAGGAATATTTATACAGCCGGTTTTGATTTTTAATATTACATTGAAGAAAAAATGGGCCCGATATATAACGTTGCATTTATTAAAATTTTTAATTGATTATTCATGCTGTATTTGCATTTCTTGATGCAGTATTTGGATTATGCACTGACAGAAATTATAATAAAGTGTTTATGTATTCAGTATATTATGAGTCCCATTCTTTAAGTTTCGATAATATTCAAAAATGTTATTTTACTAATATTTAAATATAAGTAAAGAATATTATTGAAACTTAAAGAATGAGATTCGTAATATACTGAATACGTAAACACTTTATTTTAATTTCTGTCAGTGCATAATACAAAGAATGCAAATGCATGAATGCATGAATAATCAATCAAAAATTTTAATTAGTGCATTGTTAAATATCGGGTCCGTTTTCTTTGATATAATGTTGAAAATCAGAACCGGCTGTATAAATATTCTTTTAACATAAATTTTGTAAAAATCTATAAGTTTCGTTGACATATGGTCACTTAAATGTAAACGCAAGTCAATGTATACTTATGAATACATTACAAATAATCCGTCTCATTTGCCAAATAATAAATACAAGTTGTTACATCCAGCCTTGTGGGATTTAACTTTATTTATTTGGTTGGAAAGGATATTTCACAAGAATGCTGATAAGGCAGGGAAGAATGTAACGAGACTTAACATTCCCGTAGGCACGCAAGAGAGAGAGGGTAGGTGCCTTGGTTCGAACGCACTTTTTGTGACTCAAGAATGTAGGTCAACGTGCCGGTAAGTCCGCTATAACCCGTTTCAAGTCGTCCGTCGGTCCAAGTTTCGAGTCAACAAAATGAATCGTTTTAACTCGGAATCGGACCAGGTGCTATCTTTGTTCGAGACGAGGGGAGGTAGTTGAAATTAATTGAACAATGGAATTACTTAAAAACTAACAAAATATTTATTCTAACATTAAGTTTACAAAGAGAGCGCGCGCGCGCGTGTGTGTGTGTGTGTGTGTGTGTATATATATATTGTGACGTGGCGCATCCGGCCGCGTTCATCACAAGGGCGTAAGCCCGATCGAGGGGGTGGTCTGGGGCTACTCTTCGCCGAGCCGAGGGGGAAGCTTTGTTGCCCTTAAAATCTCGCGTTACCGTGATTTCATTTTTTTTTTATTAGTTTTAATTAAAGATAAGGCGCCGAGTGAAAGCTCCATTTAACTGTACTAAAGACTGAAGCGGAGCAGCCGTCGAGCGAGTTTCGGCGCCAGCTATCGACAAAGAACGGAACACCCCGCAAGGAGTTTCCCCGCCCGGCCGTGCGTTAGGCCCCGCTATGCGTTGCCATACCTTAGCAACAAGAATACCGACCTCGTCAGGATGCAGCGATACCGCAAAGAAGACCATTCTTAGGGCGAACAATGCCGAGGGCACGCCACCGGGCTGCAGACCGGAAGGACAGCCGTACAACTGCCAACCACACGCCACGAAGATTGGTTTGGTCGCGGCCTGGCCAGCCGGACCAGCCGAAGCGGCAGGGCATAATAGATTTCGCATATGCCATCAGAATACAAACACGCCCTAGTTACGGAAAATTCCGAAGGATGAGAGCGGCGCTGCGAGGATCGAGGATCCTGGAAGGCAAACTGATCTACGTATGAGAAATCGAAGCGCGCACGCGCCTGCGCGGAGGCCCGAGCCGGCCGAAGTAGGACCGGGGGTTCCTCATTGTTCGGCGAGGACCTGCTCTGGCTAAACCAACCCCGTGGACCAAGATACTCTGTAAGGCCATCACTCGGCAGCCATTCCGGATTTACGTAAGATAGTACGGGTAAGACGGTCGACTCTCATGCGGCTTTGGACAAAGAATACCGCTTCTTATCGTGTTACCGATAATTCCGCTACCGTTACCGTTGTTGCGTTTATGTTTGGGAAATTAAGAGTAAGACGTGAAGTCTCGTTACCGCACGAGAGGTCGTACCGACCGGCCCCGAATACCGATTAATTAAGTAAATCCCTCTCGGACAAAGCCGGCCCCAACAGTCACATTTAATTTGACAAGGGGACCTTACGGGTCATGGGTCATCGATTTTTTTCATACTTATAGGATTTGAAGATTAGTACCCGGACTTCAATTTCCTAAAGCAATACGATGCGCTTTTCAAAAATACTCAAGAAAATCGATTTTGAAGATTTCCAATATCTTTAAGTACAGAAAATTTTGACCTATCGTCAGAGCCGCTCGTAGCTGAGCGCACAGAGCTTTAGTTTCGTAAGCGCGGAGTCGCTGGTTCGAGTCTCGCTTTGACCACAATTTTTTTTTAATAAGTTCTCGAGTATTTTTGAGAAGCGCATCGTACTGCTTTAGAAAATTGAAGTCCGGGTACTGATCTTCAAATCCTATAAGTATGAAAAAAATCGATGACCCATGACCCGTAAGGTCCCCTTGTAAGAGTAGAGCCGCGATTATCGTTCCCGTGAGTAAATGCAATTGTTGTCGTTCGAGCGAAGAGGATTGTAAACCTCCCGCCTATTGTAATAGATTTTTTGTAGTTTCCGCTTTTTTTTTATTCGACGATCATTGTTTCCGTTTCCATCGCGTAGATCTGCGAGTCTATCGTGATCCATTCACTTAAATAATACGTTGTTTCCGTCTGTTACCTAACTCGTTAATTACTTAAAATATATTTTTGTCATTGTTAAACTATTTGAGTTTTATGTACTACTTTTATTCTGCGACCCGCAGACTACCCCGCTCCGAAGTCTCCACACATACAATTTATTTGAAAACCACGCCCTTCTACCGCCTCGTGTCAAAAGCTACCGACATTCATAACGCTTCTCTGTTACCGAACTATTGTGTGGCGCGGAATTTCGTGCCTGGCGCTCAAAATATATAAGATTTCGTAGATACCGTCTTCGCAAGTTATCGATATCATTGAGAGAGCATTTTCAAGCAATATTTCGTAGATACCGTTTTCGCGAATTACTGATATCGTTGAGAAAGCGTTACCGGTTAATATTAGTAGTCGTTACCGATTAATTGGACGTAGTCCCTTCGGACATGGCGATTCCCGAAGAAAAACGCGTCGCAATATATATTATTGTAATGTACTAAAATTGATATATAATTATCTACGTTAACTAACATGACTTTGCAAAGTTCAAATTTATCTGTACAATATTTCACTTTATATCTTTCAATTGTGTATTTCTTTTTATAACAGAAATAAAAAAAATTTTAGTCCAGTCGAGATTACGGGTTATAATACACATTTTGTTTTAAATAAAAAATTAGCAAGAATGACAAACATCTTTGACTCGAAATATCATGCAGTGACACAATCACACATGATAAGGTGGCATTGTCCGGATGAATTAATCCGACTCAATCAAGAGATGTGAGCCTCGCTTTGAGGAATAAGTTTTTTTTTTAATGTCAAATATTTTTTTATCATTATCATAATAATGCGATAATACAGAAAATTTGTTAGAAATGATATTAAATTTACAGTCTTTTAAATTTATAATTATTTAGGATTGATATGGAAGACGACTTCAGACTATTAGTGAGGCAAAGGCGTAGCCAGTTTTTATCTACTGGTAAAATTTGTTTTCTTTGATTAATTGACTTTGATTAATTTTATATTGTAAAATATAAAAAACTTGTGTATTACAGTTGATATAGATGATGAGGAGCCGATTATAAATGAGGAGCCTCAGGAAATAGAGATCATACATGATCGGCAGGAGCAAATAAACGGCTTCATACCTAATGGTAATTGTAATTTTGTATGCCATAGCAATAATAACAAATTGTCACAAACGTCCTTTTTAGATACTCAACTTGATGACATACCTGCTGGCCAGCTTCTTTAAGAAGGACAACAACTGGGTAGAGCGCGTGGTAGAGGATCTCGTCGTACGTGTGGGATTCAAACAAGAGAAAGAATCCGTGAGGCTTATGAAACTCATGAGGTAATGCATGAAATAACTACAGATTAATTAATGCATATATTCTGTATCAATAACCTTTTATTGAAATATTGTAAATGGTTATAGCTTCGGGCAGTACCTAATAATACTGATTCTCAAGTACCACCAAGCCGAGGTCGTGGTGATCGTCGTCGACGAACTCGCGGTGGTCGTGGCGATGAAGAAAGGCGGATGTTATTAAGTCAAGTAAATATTATTTAAAAATATATTCTAGAATTAAATATAATATAAACATTTATAAATAAATTTCCAAAAATGTTTCAACAGTTTACAGAAAATGATAGAACATCACTTATATGTGATGTTACACTATCACCGATACACGATTCAACACCATCGCTGATAGGTGAAGTAATATCGGCGAGATCATCGAAACGGCGCATATTATCGCAGGAAGATACTCCACATAAAGATACTCCACAGGGAGATACTCCACAGGGAGATACTTCACAGGGAGATACTCCAAAGGGAGAATTCTCCAAAGTGGAACAAGTGCGTGTGCAAACGCCACCTCCTGTTCAACCACGTAAGTAATTTTCATATAGAATAAAATGAATTATCTTAAACCTATCCAAAAACGATAAATTTTATTATTTTTTTCAGTAGAAAATAGAAGAATACGCTTGAGATATCTTAAACGAGAAAAAGAAGGAACAAGAATATCTCGTTCAAAAAGAAAACGTGAAAATAAAAGACGAAAATTAGAAGCTGCAGGTAATAACAACTACACTGAGAAAAAAAGTTGTTGATTTGACTAAATTTTTTAACTTGATTAAATTTCTTTAATTCAACTATTTGTGTATTTCAGTCAAAGATATAAATACTTAAATAGAAGTTTAAGTATTTTATATATTTAAGTTAATTGTATAAATATTTGAACTAAAGAAATTTAATCTAGTTGAAAAATTTATTCAAATTAACATTTGTTTCTCAGTGTAAGAAAATCTTTATTCTATTATATCATTTTACACACAAGTCTTTTGTTGTGAGCGAGGCACTCACAACCGATAATATAATATTGTGTAATATAGAATATTAAAATTGAATTATAAAAGATATTAGAATAGCTCGCCGAGGAAGATTCGTTATCGCGAGGTGTCAAGTGACACATGCCTAGTGCGCTGCCGGCCGGCCATCGCACCGGTCAACGCACCGGGCATCGCACGGAATTTAGCAAAGTTCAGCTCAGCAACGATCATGCCACCGGAAACGCATATTTGCGTTTTGGCAATTGTTGCTAAGTTCGCGAATATTCTGCGCGCGCCGGATGTTATGACCAAATATGATCATGCGGAGGGCCCATTGCCCCACTATTATGCCAAATCCGCACTACTTAAACCGCTGCCGAATAGCGGGCCACGGGATCAGTCATAGTCAATTAAGCCGATACGTATGGCCCGCGAGATTAGCATACAAACTTAGAGGGACTTAATCGCAACACACCTCGAGCGAGCGAATATACAGCGCGTTATCTCTATCTTATCACCTTTGAGTAAAACAACACGGCACCTTCGCCGATCGCAAGTGAAAAGAACTGCATTGTAACTTATAGAGAATAAACATCTCTTTTTAATTATCAAAAACAAATGTGTCAGTGACTCGAGGACCTTGCCAACGAAAGCCTCTTTTCGCGAGTTCCTATTCCTAAGGCGGCAACGAACTCAACAAAATTATCTGTCGCACCGCAAGGTACGGCAAAATCATTTGTTGCACCGCAAGGTACAACACTTTTTTTATATTAAGTTATCCGTAGTTTTATGTTGATAAGTAAAATAAATATATAATTTTTATACTGAAGTTTAATTAATATATGACTAAAGCCATAATAAAAAATAAAAATTGTAGTTAGTTCTTATTAATATATATCTCCGATTCGTAAAAATAATTTTATTAAGTATACAATAAACATCAAATAAAATTAACGAGCAAAAGACTGGTAATAATGCAAGTTTCATTTTAAACTATAACATTTTTTTATTAAAGTACTGAAAGACAAAAAAGTGAATTAAGTAGTGAATATTTATTTGTTATTATATGTACTTTTGCGACGCAATTTTTATTATGTAAAAATGAAATAATTTTTGCACATTTATTATAATTTAACCTTTTCAAATACAATTCAAATATACTGTAGTCCCGATATCCCTGATAAGCCAAATATACTGAAAACTGTGATTGTAAGAGTATGAATAAAATATTCATTTTTTAATTATTAATTTCTATCAATGAAGTAGTAATTCTTGTATACGAGATATTATCCGTTTGAAATTAATTCCAGACGCAACAGTAAAATCTAGGAGAAGTAAATTTGAGATTCGGATAATTTTATGTAATTTTTAAAAAGTTGCCTTTTACGCAAAAGTGCAAAGATTAGAGCTTAAAAGTATAAAGTACTTTTAAAACGAAAATAGAGAGGATTATTTTTTCTGATACATGGGTATGAAAACGCCACTGGAATTCTAATGTATTAAAAAGTTGAAAGTTCCAAATTTTTCAATGTCGTGTACGACGATTAATACAGTTTACACATAAGTAAAATTATAGAGCATGACATAAAGAAAATAATTTACAACATTGTATAAAAAGAAACATTGATACTATAATACGCGCGCCCGCAGAATGAAAGAAAACACTCTTTTTCGAATAAAACGTCTTTATTTGAAAGATAACAGACACGTCCGATCTAGCTCGCAGTCTCCTTACAACTGTTTATTTATTCTTATTTACTCTCGTTGCCCGGCTCTCAACAGCTGACCGTCGCCGCCAATCGATATCGCCGATCCAACAACTGACTCGCGGCCGAAGATTATACCGGGCAACGCGCGTAACAATATTAATGTATTAGTAGTAATATTAGTATAGTTGTACATTATTGAAAATTGTTAAATATCTCTTCATGTAACACGTCAAGATCCACACATTGCACGAGGTTATATTTCAGCATTATTTTATAACATACCTCAATACAAATACGTAAATATTAATTCTTATTTGTACAACATATTATAATTTATATTTACTTCATAAATTTGTATACTACAAATTTTTGAAGATGTGGCAATTTATAAAAATATATGAAAAACATTATTCATCTTCGTAAAAATGCAGTGGTTTCAGTACGGTAAGCCGACTGTAGAGGCTGCTGATTCCGCATTTACTGCGTAGATGAGTATTAATTCGTAAAATTTCATTAATAATTACATGATAGTGAATATGTAAAATCATACGATGTGTACAATTATATTATTATTCATATAATAATGCAACAAATCTAGTACAATAAGCCGACTGTAATGGAGGATGCTGCTCTGTTCTTGCATTATTCATATGAATAGACGTAACACACTTATGTGACCATTTTCACTTTAATAAGTATAAGAAAAGTTACTCATCAAATCATACAAAATAAATTAAAAAATTATAAAAGCGTAGCATATCCATATATTGCAAATAATACAAACATGTTTTAAATGTAATTATAATACGCTTCAAGATTGTAGCTTTGTAACGAACAAACGAGATAAATTTAACAAATATTAATACAACTCATTAATACATTAATACAACTGCCAATTCTTTATATGATAGTTCACTTAATGTAAAAGGGGATGAACCTCGGTGAATTCTTATCAACAGCAACATACATTGGCACACTGTAAATTCCGAGCTTTGATATTTTACTCATCCATTCTTTTCTTTTTCTGTTCTTCTTCTAATTCAAATCAAGTGTTTCTTCCTCTCTTTAATAACTAAAAATAAAACAACACAAAGTATTACTCTTATCTCAGAATATTTATTCCATACAAAAAATAAAAATTTTGTGCAACTTATCTAATTACGCAACGCATGTTTTACTAAATTCTTCAAATTAGATACACCCGTATTCCCTTCCACGATGTAATCCACGATGTGATATGCAAATTATGCATGAAATAAAAACTAATTCGTTACTAACCTCGCGCACATCAAAACATCTCTAACCTCAAATTGTTATCACATCGTAGAAACGCACCGCGGTTAATTACTTCGCACGCAGACAGCGCGGACGCGACCGCCAATCATGACACGTAACTTCTCGTATCCGTGTCAACTTGTAAATCACGTATAATAAACACGCGTTCACGTAAAAGTGCCTTGCTTTGGTGGGTAATATTGGACGCGTTCAGCAGATCAGATGGAGGCGATGGAGCCATAGACTAACGTAGACGGAGCATTAGACTAGAGTGCGTTCTACTTAACACTCGCAACGCTCAGATTGCTCTTGGTGCTGTTCCACTTATCGCTCGCGGCGCTCAACGTAGACCTCTGCTTCGCCACGCCACGCCGTCGCCGCCATAAATTTTGATCCCGATTCCGCCGCCGTCACTATAGAAATTTTCGGCCGCTGTCGTCGTTATTACGGCGCGCCGCCACACCACAGAGCATTTAGTAGAAACTTTTGACTATACAAATAGTACTTAACATAATCAAAGGTGAAAACCATAAAGCATTAGAAAAAAAAAGTTCTAACGCCGCCATTCGCCGCCGCCGCCATTAAATTTCTATATGTCGCCGACGATAACAACGATTTTCGGCGACGCCGCTGCCGCCGACCAATTTTAGTTACGACGCCGCCGCTATTACTTGATGTAACGGCGCAAAGGTCTAGCTCAGCGGACGGTGTAGTGAGCAACTTCAGGCGATACAAATGAACGCTCACAACCAGCGTTGCCAACTCTTGCTCAACCATAGAGCTTGTATTAATGGAGGGGCTATTGCTATATGCCGGAGTCCGCGCGGGGAGAATTGACAGAGACATGAATATATTCTCATATATATTCTGTCTCTTTTCGTGTTGGACATCCCCACCACTTTGTTTTCTAGAAGGAAAGAAGCGCACATACGAGCGGTACGATAGGTACGAACCTACCTACTTCGTGCCTACTTGGGCCTCGGGCTATTACAATTAGTACAAAAAATTTTTACATACGAAAGTAATACTGTGCATTCATTGATTGGCATGCATCTTTTAGATTCTATATTATGTACCACTTAATGAATACACAGTGTTATCTTTGTAAGTAATTTTTTTTTCGTACGAGTTTGACAATCGGGCCTCAGATTGTAATTACGAACCTGTTCCCACACGAAAAAAGACAGAATATATCCACCTCTCTGTCGATTCTCCCCGCGCGCGTCGGGATGCACCAAGGCACCTTCATTGGCTTAGTTTACATCGTGCATTTGATACGCGTATCAGGTACCATATTCGTATCAAATTCGTACTAAATATTTAGTACGCACGATGTAAACGCTGCCGGATCAATTTGGTACGAGCGTATCAAGTAGGAGTATCGTACTAAACTGATACGCGTACCAAGTGATACAAATGTCGATGTAAACGCATAAAACGCATTTTAGAGAGAATTTAGCAATTGAGCATAACCTCAGTGCTAAAATCTAAAAACCAGTGTGAAAATGTCTTAGTAGGAGACATCAACATGAATTAAATTTGTATTATATTTTTCACAGTACATGCTTAGTACATTCGATGTAAACGCGCCCGTACTAAGGCTTTGATGCGCACCAAACTTAATACGCGTACTAAGGTTTTGACGATGTAAACTAAGCCATTAATACAAGCTCTATGTGCTCAACATATTCTGTCAGATAGTTATGGTATATCCACACAAACTTGCATAAGCGCATAAACCTATACATAAGAAAATTGATTAGTCTACAACAAGCACTTACATAAGAAAGTAGACCAATCGAATTCCTTATGCATATGCTTATGCGCTTATGCAAGTTTGTGTGGATATACCATTAGTCTTAGAGACCCTTAAGGCCGGATCTACAATAGGTTTAGTAAGCCTTATGCCCTAAGAAATTGACCAATTATAATCGAATATGAGAAGAATAATCGAATATAATTGGTTAATTCCTTATGGCATAAGGTTTACTACACTATTGTAGATCCGGGCTAAAAGGAGTCCGGACGATCATGTCGGCACTTTCATTGGTTAGAAAAGGAAATAGCGCGACCAATCATTGTCGTCGAAATTCTATTCCAAGTGCAGCGGTAATTTGAATGTGATGGAATAGAAAATAAAAACAAATTCTTATAATTTATTAAATAATTAAATTTATTTGACAGTAGAATGCATTGCCATAGTTTTGCTATTATAAAGTGGTCGTCGCAGACGTTCTTTAACACAATTAATTTTTATTCTATATTTAATAAAATATTTCATAATTTTATCAGCTAGAGTGTGACAATTTTTTAAACTGTCATGCTTAATATGATTCATTTTTCCTAAAAAAAAGTAAAGTAAATCACAATCTATACCTAATGATCTTAAATATAGTAAATAACGACGAATAATAATTTCCATCTCATAAAAATAATTAAAAGTTTCATTATTAACAAAAAATAAAGTATCTGCTTTATAGCATCACATGTGAAGAAATTTACAATATTTATAACTAGAATCATATTTTTTTGATTCTGTGTGCAGAATGTATGCATTCTTTACAAACTTTATAATTTTTAGAAATTTTCGAAATAATATAACCGCAAACACAATAGAAAGCATGTTTTTCATTGTTATCTATTGTTAAACAACAATTGTCTTACCTTTTTATTAAATTTTTTTAGATTATTTTATACGAATATATATATTCACTACATATATAAATATCAATGGTGGACGCCATTTAATTTCTTACTAGAACATTGTCCGGACTCCTATTTTAAGGGTCTCTAGTTAGTCTTATTCTACTAGATTCCACCAAATAGCCAATCTAAAAAATATTTATGGTATATGAACTTGAAATATTTTTTATATTCTTTGATAATAATGGTATAAATATTTATTTTAAATATTTTCATAAATGTTTATCATAAGTTTTTTTATACCTGACAAACTCGGATATAAAAATATGTACAAAATATTTATCATAAATATTTTTCCTTCTTATAAATATTTTATAAATATTTTATAAATATTTTGTGCTATCTAGATTGTAAGAACACAATAGTGTTAAACTTAAATTTATGTTTGTTACAACAAACTGCTTATAATAAATGAAATAAATGAATAAATGAAATAGACTTTTTAATCTAAGTTCTAACTTAGATTAAAAAGTCTATTTCATCTATTACATTAGCTGTATAACAGTCTATACTTTTAATTTTATTAAAAACTGAATTCGGTAAATCGAAGGTATTACATTTGTTATATCGTTTTAATCCGGCTCTTATAGCTAATATTGCTGATAACATAGGCCTTTGCATTCTATTTCTTAACTTATTTTTTATAATATTCATATTATTACTAAATAAACGTTCTACCTCCGCATTTGAATGAGATAAAGTTAATACCTCCATAGCAAAGTCTACTAACTCAAGAAATAGATTTTCACCTACACTATTCTTAAAATTTTTGACTTCACACCAAAAGTCTTTGGTAGTTGTACAATTGTTCCACTTTACGAAATTAATATTTTCATACAGTGTTTCAATCTTACTGATTAAATAATCTGGTTTTCCAAAATATTCTAATAACTCTGTCAATGTTTCTTTATTTCTTTTCAAAGTCTGATCCACACTTAACAGTGACATTTTCTCTAGAATATTAATATTATTAAGTAAATGTGCTTTTAACTGTTCAATTAAGGAAACTATAAAATTAATGCTTCTTTCTCTTAATACAATCTCGTCACTTATTGGTAAATTATTTTTGCTTTAATTCCTTTTACTGTTTTTTCAAACATATAACCTAAGTAACAATTTTTGTCAATAAAGTTTGCGAAACTCACGTTGAAAATATTAATTTGTGTACCTGGTATTAATTTTTTACTACATAATAATTGTATTAATGTGGCGGCACGCCACAGCGCGACGCACGCGCGCGCGCGGCCGAGTCAGTGGCCCCGGCGACCGCGAGTAGTGCGCGCGGCCGCCACTAGGCGAAAGCGCGGCGCCTCAACTCGGAAGTAAATTCACAACACCTGGTTTACATAAGAAAACTACCCACGACGAAGGATCAAGCTAAGCTTCCGTCAAAGTATAGTGAACTCGAGAGGGTCTATACTAAGCTATTACCTTTTTGATAAGAAGTACCTACGGGCCCCGGCGTTCTGAATTTCGGCACGGGCGAGCTCTGGTACTTTAAAAAACTCCTCCGGAAGACACGACCGGCAACCTGCCCCGCTGCCACCAACTCGGCCACCGCAGTCCACGGACCAATCCGATGCGACCGGACATCAATAAACCAGCGAAACCTCTAGGACTCGAGAAGTCGCCGGCGAAAAAGACTGACATTCCGTGGCGACTGATAAGGATCGCGTTCGTCCCGAAGAAGCTGAGGGACCCGACACTGCAACCACAAAATTCCCGTCGTCATCCCCCGGTCACCAGGGGTACACAGATGGTCAGACGCGGAGTAGTTACGCGTGCATAACAGACTACAACTTCTGGCCCGGCAGTCACCATTGGTCGTTCGACGCAGACCAAGACCGGACCTCGAATGGTATCGGACCTAACCTCAAGAGGCACGCAGACCACTCCGGAGGCCATCACCGCTGCTTCGCCCGACTCGCCAGATGTTCCCGAGACACCACGTGCGCTCCCACGTACGCTCGGGAAGTACATTCCTCGCGCTCTATTGGAGAAGAAGCGGGCAGTCTTCCGAGAGCTGTTTGGTAGTGACAACGTCTAGGGAAAGTCCTAACCTCCTCCGGGCACCTTCGGGTGCCGCCTAATCCTTCCAAAACCAGTACGAACCCTCTTCCGAGGCTGAGGCTGACGAGGAAGTCCTAACTATCTACAAGCACTTTCGAGCAGCGCCTAATCCTTCTACAACCAGAACGAACCAGCTTCCGGCTAAAACCTGCGCCCGCGGAGCGGGCGGACTTTCCGAATTAGGCTCCCAGTAGCCATGTCAATAACTAAAAGTAAAAGAGAAGAAAAGAGAGAAAGATGTCCAAAAGTATAAAATTAAAGATGTATATAGTAATAAATACATAAATAATAAATAAATAAATAAATAAATAAATAATAGATAAGAAATTTGGACTAAAGTGTCCGCGTCATGGATTTGAGCCGTGCTACTCGGCGAGACTCCCCCCGCGCTTGTCGAAACCACTTGCCCCCGCGAGGCCAACACCAATTGGCAGGAAGAAATTTGGACTAAAGTGTCCGCGTCATGGATTTGAGCCGTGCTACTCGGCGAGACTCCCCCCGCGCTTGTCGAAACCACTTGCCCCCGCGAGGCCAACACCAATTGGCAGGACACCGTTATATCAGGTGGGGCTTTCCTGCCTCCCGCAACTCGTGTTGGGTCCGCGGCTGATTTGGGCGCCCCGAGCATCGACGAGCGACCCAGAGAACGAGGATTGTCCCCCCGGTCGTCGTGAGCCGGCGTCTCCAGCCTAGGACCCCTCGTTTAACGAGTCGCCGGTATGTTACTTGTGGCGGTCTTACGCCACTCTATGTAGCGCGCCTACGCTAATGCGCTCACTTCATACACCGATGCGTCAACCAACGCGCGCTCACCGCCCACGCCGCGCGCTGCCAGCGGAGCAGTACGCGGCGCAGCCGATAGAGCGGCCGCGGCACTCCGGAGTAAGATACAGCGACCCGGCTATATAAAGACCCGCAGCGCTAAGAAAATAATCGAAAACTAAGATTCACAGCGGAGCTACTCTGACAATAGATCAGATACTCTTTTTGATAGACGGGCCTTCTTCTTGGAGAGTGCTCGTTCATAATATCTTGGGCCTCCTTCTAGGAGTGTGCTCATCAACTGGCCTCCATTACGGAGTGAGTCTGGTTACCTGAGATCGAGGGTGCTCGACTACTGGGCCTCCTTACTAGGAGTGCGCTCGACGGGCCTCGATGGCAACATCCTACCTCGACGGAAGAAGACGACCAGGCCGTATCGGCCAGCAGAGAGGCCACCATACCTGAGCGACAACAGGACTCCAAGACTCGACCCAGGGGAAGGCAAGCTGAGATGGAAGTTAATCCGCCTTGATCTCTCGCCTGTACAGTGAAGGAGGACACCTCGCTTCCTGCAGCGGACAGCGGTGACACAAACCACACTGGTCAAGCCAAAGGTCGACATCAGCATCCAGGTACAGTCTCCAGGAGGTTCCGACGACTCTTGGCCCAGCACACCATCCGGGAAGCCTCGGACTCCACGGACACCGAGGAAGAAGTCTAGGAACACCAGCGATAAGAGTCGGATTAAACCGAGAGACCTCTACGACAAGTTCATAGCTTCTTTGGCCAACGTGGAAGACAAACCGTCCTTCTGAGGACGCTTGACAAAGCGCCCTTTTTAGGGCGACTAAGAACTCCATACGGTGGAATATCTCTAGTGGGAAGTATTATACACACACAGACACAACCCCACATTACTCATCCATGAATGCATTTGCCATTGCTATCGAGCTCCTAAGTGCAATGAGCGAAATTGTGAGCCAGTCCTTTCTGGCAATTTTGAGCTGCCCCAGTACTTTTGTCGTATGGTTAGGTAGTGCTCCCCTGGAGCCTACGACTATAGGCACCACTTCGGCGTCTGAAACTGCGAGGTCAGACTTTAGCTTGCCAGCAACTGCTCTGTACTTTTGCACCTTCTCTGTGGCTGCTTCGGAGAGGCTCTGCTTATTCTCGTACCGGACTGTGACGTCGAGTACGAGAACCCGATCCTCATTCCATAGGACGAGGTCGGGCTTCCAGCGCTCTCCATGGAGCTCGATGGTCGGCTCCACCATGGTTTTATACTTGCAAGCCAGTCTTTCCCTCAACAGTTCGACAATTTCGTTGTGCCTTTTTATACGTTTTGCCTTTGTGGGCATTGGCCGAGAATGTGCCCTAGCGTTTCTACAGCCGCTCCGCAGGCACGACACCTGGTGTCTACGTTTTTGTGTGCCCTGGTCATGACGGCCCTTGTTGGGTAAATGTTAGTTTGCATTTTGATCGCGTCAATGACGCGGGATGGCTTCAGCAGATTATCCTTTCTCAGCCATAGGTTGTCGAGCGGTTCTTGGGCAAATTCGTCTACGCCCTGACCCTGCGACGCCTGCTCGGCCTACTTCTTTCTATACTCCTTCTTAATCTGCCGTTTCCGGCTCGCGATCTGCTCGCTGGTTGCTGGCCACGCCGGGACAGACGCAGCGCGGCGGCGTATGTCCCGTATAGCTTTTGCGCCCGTTCGTTTTGTATCGTGTTTCGGACTAACTCGTCCGTAGACTCCGCTGCCCTTGCCGCGCTCCTGAGCGATGTCAGGAGAATCATCGGCAGGATCTCGGTAAGTCCTAGTCCCCCTTCTCTTGATGGCGTGTAGAAGAAAGCACTGCTGGTTGTTTCATACAGATGTAATATCTTCTTTGCGTGCGCTCTTATTTCCGAGTCGATGTTGCTCAGTATTTCTCTGGGTGGTGATCGCATAACCAACCCATATGTGTACCTGGGTAGCAGGTACACGCGCAGAAGAGTTATTTTCTGCGCCGGTTTGAGCGGTAGCGCTTTGACCCGCTCTAGAGTGTCCCGAAAGGTTTCCAACTCGAAATCCGGGACCAGGCCCCTCCAAGGCGTGGCTGTTGCGCCCAAGTATTTGACTGCTCCGGGTCGTTATATGGTATCGGCGTATCCCGAATGACTATTTGCGGGTCCCTGACGTACCACGTCTTGCTCCTCGGCACATATTCGAAGGCCGAACTCTTTTCTAAGGCCAAAGTTATGCCTCTTTTCTTTAGCTCCGAGTGAACTAGTTCGACCTGACCGATGGCTGTTCGTCGGTCGCGTGCCACGAGAACTACGTCATCGGTGAAGGCCATAGCCGCCAGATTGCGGTTTTCGATGTTCATACCTGTTGACCCATCTTGTATCGCCTCTATTATTGGTTCAATAACTAGATTGAATAGCAGGGGTGAAAGTGGGTCACCCTGTTTGACGCCCCTTTTTAGCGCAATGCGTAGTTCTCCTTTGGTTTTAATTATAGTTTGGCACTCGTTGTACATGCTCGTGATGTATCCTGTGACTTCAGCCGAGATCCCTTTTCGCTCCAACGCGCGATGGATTGCGTCGTGCGAAACGGTGTCAAATGCCTTCGATATGTCGAGGATTATAAAGACGCCGCCATTGGCTTTCGCTTCGCTGATTGCACTACCCAGCAATCTTGTGTTAGCGAAGCAGCCGTCCTCCCCGGAGAAGCCCTTCTGTCTCTCGGTTTGCTTTACGACTCTGCATATACGGGTGTCCATTAAGAAGGAGAAGATTCTCCCGAGCATGGAGGGAATGGTGATAGGCCTCCAGTTCTTAATGTTGCTCGGGTCTTATCCAGCTTTGGGTATCAATGTGGTCCTATTTTGCCTTCAGGCTTGCGGATAGGCTTTGTTTAACAGTAGGACGTTGTATAGCTCTGATAGGACCACGCAAACACCTCTGGCATGCAAGTCGCCCTTTGTAAGGCCGTCTAAGCCAGCCGCCGAAGAATTTGCAATGCGTTTCAGCCTGCCCATTACTTCCGCGGGTGTTACTGGAAGTAGAATATCTTTCACCGCTACCGCGGCTTGTCCCCCAGATGGCTGTTGTGGGCCCACGACTCCCCAGAGGCTTTTGTACAGCTCTCTGGTAGCCGCTAGGCCGGGGGGGTCTCGCATCTGTAAAAGCGATAGATCGTTGGCGGCGACGGCATCCGCCAACTTCTTTGGGCATTTGCTTATTAATTCTCGGCATTTGGCGAAAGCGTACCTTCTGCGCGCCGTTCTATTAGGAGCAGCTTTTCTATTTCCTCTCCTTTTCTTTCTGTATTTGGACCCCTCTATTTTCGAGGGCTCCTTTTCGGTCGTCAGTTCTGTTATTAGGTCCCCGTATAGCGATTCGATTTCGGTATCGTTTATCGTCCCGCATCCAGCCAGGGTGGCGAGCAATCCCGTCCATCTGTCCGGGGTCTCGTAGCTCTTTCCTAATTCGGCTACGATCGCGGCTTTCCAATCGTCGCCTTGCTTCTTCTGTCCGTTGTTTTCGGCCGGGGAAGGGTCGGCGACAACTATTTCACAGGGAGCTTCTTCTGGAGCGACTTCGGGTGCCGGAGCGGTGCGCGCCCTGAGGCGTCGTCTTGCATCGCTGATCTGTTTGTTCGTTTTTCCCGGGAAAAATTCCATCAACTTAATGTTAATGTTCCTCTCCCCGCTGTACTCGGCATCAAGTTGCTCCAGTTCGCCCATTTCCTCCTCCGTCCAGACCGTGAGTTTCCTGCCGGTCCTCTCGTCAGGTCCCTCAGCTTCCGCAGCTTTTTTATCGTTCCTAGTTCTACGGTGAGCGTGTCTCTTGTGCTGCGAGAGACCTGTTTTTGTGTCGAACGACATAGGACACTTCTCACACTTGTGCTCTTTTGGGCGTTCGGCAATCGCTCCTTTGCATTTTAATAGGTGGCAGCGCCACGCGTGTATTTTGTCGAAGCCCTTGCCGCATTGGTCGCACACCCAGTTTACGTTTACTTCGGGGTGCTCCTTTTGTATGTGCTCATGCAGTTGTTTTGCACCCATGCATCTTATTTGTTTGTCCCTTTCGAGACACTCCGACTTAAATTCACTAAACTCTTAGCTTCATCGCTTAATTCTCTCATTTTATTTTTCTGAACAATTCGCAATGAACTTATTACAGGGTCAGACGAGATCAACATAAAGTTCATAACGTCTTCGTTATTAGCTTTACGTGAAAATAATCTGCTGTGATGTGCTCTTGCTTGTTAAAAAATTTTGTTATGGTCTTCTTCTGATAAACAACTAATAGGTAAACCAAACACTTCAATTAGTTTAGTGAATTTAAGTAATTGTGAAGAACATGATAAAAATGATATTGAAAGTGAAGATAAATAAAACAAATCACAATAATTTTAAACTATATTAAAATAATAAAAATAATATATAAAATATAAAAAATACAAAAAAACGTACAAAAATTTTAAAAATGTAAAAAGAATTAAAAAACCCTCCTTGTAGACTGTAACCTTGATGCGGTGAGGAGGCTTAATTATTATTTGAATAAATTGATTTATTTTTGCAGTTAACTAATAACAGTCTAGTGCACATCCAAAAAATTTTTTTTGCTGATATAGACAGATTTCTTGATATCCCAACAAAAATAACCATTTCGATAGCACTTTTGTTAGTCATGATAGATTTGCTATATCGAATTTTTAATTTTTGGCAGTGAATTCAGATTTAGCGACCAAAAAACTCATAGAATATCAAATTTCATTTAATTCGATTGAAAATTGACGTAAGTACAGAATTTTGTCCCTTAACGTCTCGTTTTTCCCCACTGTGCGGCGATCCTATCGATCAAGATCCTATCGATTACACACTGACGTAATTACAGTTGTACATACAAAGAAATCAAATATATCTAACACGTATTGTTATAGTTTAAGGGGGCCTTTTGATTAATCAAGTTCTAACCACAACTCCCCCATAATTAAACACAACAAATCTTTTAAAAGTTTAATAAGGTCTACATTGTTACTTTCAAACAATTTATTTATTCTTTGAACATCTCCGAAAATTGGCTTCAAAAATGACAAATATGCAAAATTTATGTCATCATACATTTGATATAATAATTCAGCAGCGTAACATTTGTCATTAACTTTAACTATATTAAAGTGTGTTTTCAATTCTAGCCATTGATCATATATTCTACTCACAGCTGATTCAATAGATAACCAACGAGTTTGACAAGATTGTACTATTTTTAACGGTTTATGGCCATCGCTTAACAAGTTATAAATTTTTTTATAATTATTCTGCCTATCCTACAGGATGATTTATTAAACCAGTTGTATGTTTCTTGAATTAAAAATTCAATATTTCTTGGCAGACACTGATTTGCTGAATGTGACACTGCTAATTGTAAAAAATGACAAACACAGCGAATTAAAATTAAGTTAGGAACTTCTTCTTTTAATTTTGCATATACGCCATTGTTTGTTCCCACCATAACAGACGCGTTGTCTGTCCCAATCCCTATTAAATTTTTTATATTGAAATTGTATTTTATTAAAGCTTTTTTATGCCTTCAATTAAACCTTCTGCATTGCAGTTTTCAATAGGAACTATATCAAGATATGAAGTTATAAATTGATTATATTTAATACTGAAATATATAATAATAATTCCCAAATACTTATTAACAGTTGTATCAGTGGACTCGTCAATTATCACACTATATTTAGAATCACCTACGTCAGTCTTTAAATCTTCAAAAAAGAACGGCGCAATAATATTTTTTATAATTCCTAAGCATTTAGTTCTATGCATTTGTAGATTTTCTATAACTTTACCATTTTTTACAAACATTAATTAAATGATCGCTAATATTAATGGAAGTATGCTGTGCTATAAATAAACATAATCTTGCTTCCGCTTGCTTTGACAAGAATAAATCAGAATTCTTCTGAAACGGTATTTTCGGTTGAGATTGTGGGCCTATTATTACCTGTTCATTTGTCTTGTGTTTCTTTGAACTTCCATGACTTTTCATATCTGCATACCTATTTGATAAAATCTGATTGCATACTTTGCATTTTCCTAAGGTTCCTGTAGTGTTTTCCACAGCAATAAGCCAATCTTTAAAGAGCGAGTCTTTAAGCCATGTGATTGCGCGTGCATAGATTAAACGCGATCGCACGGAGAATGCCGGAATCCGTCCCGATTGGGACGAGAAGCGAGGGGTGAGGAATGCGCGTAGGTTCACGGGGGGGAACGTAGGTAGTGATAGGAAGAAAAGAGAAGGCAATGATGTCACTCTCACTTAATGATTTATTTACCGCGGACGTTCAAAGCAAGGGGCAAGCCGTATCTCTTTACAATTTTATGGAAATCTTGAAATGTCCTGATATTACACTGCTTATAGTCGACGCGGAGATCTTAAAAAGCCTCTAGATCGAAGCTCTCGCGAACCCGGAAATCTTGCATGCGATCCGACGGAGATCTTGCGCACGAGGCAGAGGATGTTCGCGGGAGAGATACGAGCACCCGCGCATTTACGTAATGCACTCACACATTCACACGGATACGCGAACTTAAGAAATACTTGGCAGTAACAGAATAATTAATTGCACCCACATAGAAATTGGCATCCAGTGGATGTCCAATGGACGTCCATTAAACTTCCATAGATCCATGGGACGTCTATGTCCATGGTGGAAGTCAGATGGACGTCCATTAGAGGTCTAGTAAACTTCCTTAGCTCCATTGGAGGTTTACCTCCATGGGGGAAGTTAGGTAGACGTCCATTAGGGTTCCAGTAAACTTCCATGGCTCCATTGAAGGTTTAGCTCCATGGCGGAAGTTAGACAGACGTCCATTAAAGATCCAGTAAACGTCCATGGCTTCATTGGAGATTTACCTCCATGGTGGAAGTTAGATAGACATCCATTAGGGATCCATTAAACATCCATAGCTCCATTGGATGTTTTCTTCCATAGTGGAAGTTAGATGGATGTCTATTAAGGTCCACTAAACTTCCATAGCTCTATGGAACATTATTTCCATGATGGAAGTTAGACAGACGTCCATTAAGGATCCATTAAACTTCCATAGCTTTATGGAACATTTATTTTTATGGTAGAAATTACCCAGACAACACGCTTGTCAGAATAAAAACTTTAAGAGGACTTTTTAAAGAAAACATTTAGATATCTTGGAAATAATGTCCAAATGGTAACATTTATCAGAGACGTCTACTAAGATAGGTCTTTGAGATATCTCATGGAAGAGTTTCATTTAAGTTTCTTGAAAATGTTATCCTTATGATATCACAGCTAAATAATATCAGCTTAATATCTCATAAAAGATATCACAATGCTGTCCGATTTTTGAGCCGTCCATGCGCGTCGTAGTTGACTCAGAAATCAGACAACACTATAGCATCCTGAATGAGAGATCTATTTGATATTTAAAAAAATTATCATAAAGATAATGTTTTCAAAAATAACGGTTTGTCTACAATTACTGTGCACAAAAAAATGCACAAAATCTAAATTTATCATGTACTGAATACAAAAACAGAATAATAAACTATTTAATTTTTCTTAAAATATATGATCTATATGGTTAAAATTATCTAATTAACCATTTGAACGCTTCAAAGTATTAAATACTATACTAAATAGATCGCAATTTCCATCAAATTATTAAGGTTATGGAAAAAGATAAATTTAACAATGAAATTAATAAGTAAATAAATTAATGCTATTTATTTTTAATATGTTTTGCAAAATTTAATTGCTTTTATAAAAAATAATATAATTGCGTCAGTTTATAACATATATGTATATGTAGACAATAACAAGTACCCATATCGATGAGTCAAATTGGCATAGCAGATAGAGTACAAGGTTTGTAATCCTAAGGTCCCGGGTTCAAAACCAGAGGCAAGTAAGAATAAAATAAAATAATATAATTTAAATTTAATTAATTAATAAAAATTTGTCCTAAATTTAGTATGTACTGTTGATAAAAATAATTTAAAAGAAATAAAATTTTTATTTTGTCAATCATCCATCGAGGCTCCGTGAAGCCTCTATTAATGATCCACGAAACGTCCGTAAGTCATCCATCGAGGCTCCGTGAAGCCTCTGTTAATGATCCACACAACGTCTAATAGACCTCTTTGACGACCTCTATTGAAGGTCTAATAGACGTCCACAGTGCGGAACTGTGGATTTCTAATGGCTCTATATTGGACGTCTAATGGACGTCCACTGGAAGTTTAAACTTCCATGGCAGACGTCCATTAGACGTCTACTGGAGGTTTCATTTCTATGTGGGCACTATCACGACACGAGTGCTAGGGATGGAACGGAAGTGAATCCCCGCAGCTAAGATCGGCGGATAATGGGAGAGATCAGCGGGACGATCTAATGTCGATGCTGCGCTGCGAGAGACTGATCATATTTTTTCGTCTTAGGACAATCGCGATCGGGGAGGAGAAAGAGAGACGGCAAGCGAACTGGTTTCGAGCCTTATTTGGGCATCGATTTGACATGCCCTTTTTGGGCATGCTTTGCATAGTTACCACGATGCGAGAAAACGAAAGAAGCGCGCGTGATGAGCTAGTGACAGCGTTATGCGACTAGGTGCATCGGATGGACGAACTACAACGAGCGCGATGGCTATCAGCAGCTTTCACTTCTTGCGGATAAAACAGAGCAAACAAAAAATGCTGAAATTCTAATAAAATTGTTCTAGTCTCGAACACTATGCATGACGAATATTTTGTTTATATTGTACTTTAGGCATTTTATATCTTAAAACTGCAAAACAGTTTGCTGTTATTTATTATTTTCACCATAATCATAATGCTAATTTATTTCCAAACTAGTAATATTCTATTGTAATTCTTACACACAATGCTAATGCGTTAATTGAAGTAGGTTAATTGAGGTAGGTTAATTTGTATATTTTAATCAAACATAGTGAGAATTATAAAAATAAACGATTTTTGTAGTAACTAAAATAATTGTAATTTTATTAGTCAATACCTTGTAAATTTACTCATTTTTGTAATTTAAATATTTAATAAATAAACTAAGTTTTATTAAAATATTCAATTGTCCACAGGGGCTCGATTCTTGAAGTCATTCGCAAAAGAAACGTATACGCAAATACTCGCTCTAACAGAAAAGTTGCAAGTTTATTGGTTAATAGCTATACGATAGCAATAAATTTCCAACTTTTCTGTAAGAACAAAATTTGCGAATATGGTTCTTTTGCGAATGAATTCAAGAATTGAGTCCCAGTGCGCTAACATTGCTGCTAATCTCGTTGTGTGAGGTATTTTGTTAAACGATATTTGTTTATAAGAACAATATATAATATTTATTATATATATATATAATATACATATATATATATATATATATATTGTGACGTGACAGCCGCAGGCTGCTGTCCGTCACAAGGCCCTGAGGGCCCTTACGCAATAACATCACGCGGGCCCTGCGTCCTCCCGCTCGGGAGCGGACGCAAAAGCGTATTCTCTGTACTTTTGTGTGTGTGACGTCCCACGTGCTGTCCATTTAATTACGTGTTAAGATTTTTGCGAGCGTTATACCGCGGTTGCGGCGGAGATCGGTGGCTGTGAAGATCTCATTGTAGTTGTCGGACGTCTCGTCTCCACGGAAAATCTTCCCGGAGATTGCAGAGGAACGGACAACGAGGGAGTCAAGGAAGACCCTTTTTAAGCGGGGGTCCGCAGGTAATGCCGCCCTTATCTTGCCTACCGTTTGTGCCATGTAAGAATTCCGATACTGCCGCTGAATCACGCTTTCAGGATCCAGTGACGGCGCGCGAGGCCGACATCCCGACGGGGCGACTGCAGACCCGATACCGCGGGAAGTGCGGCGAAGGAATCACGACAACTCAAGATCCGCCTACGCCCCGTCGAGGAGGAAATGACGCCCCGATGGCGGAGGATACGCCGGGCGAAAAGAAAAGAGTCGGCCGCGCAAGGAAGCGCCAGGATTCCCGTGCCCGGGGCCCATAAACATCGACCGCCGTGCGTGGATCGATCAGCCGGCGACAGCGTGGGCACCGCGCTCTGCGCGAAAATCGATTTTCGCGAAATCCGCCAATAAGGGCCGGGAACGCCGGGGGCAAGGTGGGGCGCGCCGCCGAGCGGTCCCCGCGAGATCCAGGATTCCTCACTCGTGCTGCGGACGTATTCGTAACAACTGTGTGTGCGTTTTCGAGCTCCCGAGCCTAGCCGTACAAAAGGACGCAGGGAGGAACGTTATCCCGACCCGGAGGAGGCCAGTCACGGAGAGGCGAAGTGGTGAGACGAGCGTCAAGCCTATTGTAAAGCCACCGATTTCGCGGGTTGGGCGAGCCGCGAGGAAATCGCGTACTTGTCGCAAAATCTCTCGGCGTTTATGAGAATCTCGAGCTTCCGGATTCCACGGAGCTTCGTCGTCTCGCCCGATCGCGCCCGTCCGCGTGATTTCGCTACGTGCCGTGTGTTTCTGAATCGTTTCGCGTTGCGTGTGCGTCCCGATCCGCAGCCGAGTCAATTGTTGTTGCGTCCGGTCGTCGTGTCGCGGGTTATTCCCGCGCTGTATCTTGTCGCGTCGTAGAAGATTTTGTTCGTCAATGCTGTAAAATTTGGTCGATCGCACTGTGACTGCGAGCCCTTCGGGGAGTATATTCGGATAATTGTCGACGCGTTTGTCGTATCCCGCCGTGCGGGAGAAGCATTAGTAATCATCGCGCTTATCTTCGCGAGAATCGTTCGAGCACGGGAGAACACGAGTCCGTCGCATGTCGCGCGGGCTCGGAGTTGCGATCCGTCCCGTTCGCCCTTGGCGAGGTCACCCTGACGGAAATCGGCGTCCTCCAACGGCGCCGAGTTAAGCGTAAGACAAGTCGGAGAGTTCCCGCGTACGCATCATAACCCGCTCGTTTAACAGACCGTTCTCGAAGAATTTGATATCCAGCGGACACCCGCTGATAACGCGCGCGAGCCACCACCGCTCCGCAGAGTCGGTAGTTTCTGTATTATTTACGATCAAATACACTTGTTATTTTTATTTGTTACATCTGTGTCGTACAAGTAATTCTCTCGCCTTCCCGATTCCATCCGCCCGCACCGAACCTCCCCCTCTACCATTTGAGGGCTGAGCAGCTGGATCTCGGAGCCGCTAACGCCCCGGTCGCCTAGCGTGCGCCCGTCTTTCCCGAGATTCACGTCTCGAAACATTGGTTTGCGAGTTGGTGCACACAGAGTGGTACGCTTAACGTACCTGGCGCCCAACTTAGTGTTGCGTCGGGAAACCTCGCGAGGATAGCCGTCCCGACACCCGGGCGGCTCAGGGCCGCGGCCAGGGACGGAGGCGAGGTTGGCCGTCGCTCGTGAGCGGCGGTTACAATATATATATATATATATATATATATATATATATATATATTATAGTTATTATTACCAATGTTGTAATAGTAATTGCTATAAAAATGATATTCCTAACTGTAATCATTTACTATGCAATTGTGATGGTTACAAATACAACACATTTTTCTATCAGTGTACAAACAACGAGATGAGTATCGAGAGACACGGTAGTGACTCGCGCCAAGTGAACGCGCAGCGCGAGCCCGACCGTACTCTTTACGCGAGTACGCGACTTGCGAGCACCCGAGATTATCAGATATCTCAGAAACGGCTAAACGGATCGAGTTCTAACTAGGCTCAATCGAAAGCTTGGGGTCGATTTGTATGAGAAAACTATTTTTATTTTTCCTCTACGTACCCTATGAGAGGAGATATCACGACGCAAAGTCCAAATGTCAAAATTTTCATTTAAGAAACGTCGTTATCGTCACCTCTTGATTGACCTTTCAGATCAGAAAACGTCACTTTCATACTTTTGATGCAAGAGGCGCTTGTGTGCTATGCGCCTCGGGTTATTTAGGAACCTGTCATACCGACGAAATATAGTGGCATGAGCAGCGATCACATTCGCATGCTTCTCGGGTAACGTTCCGTTTCACGGATAATAATGTCTAATGTTAATCATGTGCGTAATAAAATGGAACGCAGTCATTCGCATCGTCACTACGGCGTGTAATGGATTATGTGAGTTGCCCATGTGGGTCGCGTGAACTCGTGAAGTGACGTACAGTGTGATGAATGTTATGTTATTGTTATGACAGTTTTCGTGAAGTAGTGCATTTTTTAATTTTTATTATACCGTTATGTCTAAACAATGACTGATGTGTCTCTTTTTAAGAATTTATTCGCAAGAGAAACGTATGCGCAAATACCCGCTTTAACAGAAAAGTTGCAAGTTTATTGGTTAAAAGCCATATGATAGCCAATAAATTTTCAACTTTTCTGTAAGAACAGAATTTGCGAATACGTTTCTCTTAGAAATGAATTCAAGAATCGAGCCTCAGAGAGAAACCTCTCCGAGGTTTTTCTCTGTGGAGACTGTGTGCAGACAGTTCGCGAATTGTTCTTTATTAATTGTTTGAGGTACTCGTGATCATCGAATGAAAGAGAACTTCGAGAGAAAGAGAACAGCGAGAGCGGTCAGTGGAAAGAATGGGGACTGGAATGCAGCTTATATTATTTTGTGTGTGATGGCTATTTTAATCTGTTGCGGGTTTCACGGCAATGATATAATAACCTGTATATTACATCGTGGATTACATCGTGGAGGAAAATACAGCTGTGCTTAATTTGAAGATCAGAAGTTACACAAAATTTGCATTTTTTGTTAAGTATTCTGAGATAAGAGTAATACTTTGTGTAATGTTTTAAATTTCAGTTAAAAAGAAGAGAGGAAGAAACATTTCAACCAAAAGAAAATTAACATCAAAGCTCAGACTTTACAGTGTGCCAGGTATGCTGCTGTTGACTGTTGATAAGTTCACTGAGATTTATCCCATTTTAAATTTAGTGAAATATCGTATTAGAAAATTAGCAAGGCAATTCGTATCATTTCCCAAGTATGCCATTATGTTATGGCAAGTCGGGTAAGAGAATATAAGTATTGTTCGTTTTGTCTGTTCTGGGTCTACTTGGAGCAAACCCAAGCAGACCAACGCACTCTAATAGGTTGGCGTCATCGGAATCTGCTTGGGTTTGCTCCGAGTAGACCCAGAACAGACAAAACGAACAAGGCTATAATTACAAGTGTTATATATTGTTTTTTTTTTCCAAAAAATATCGTATTGCAACGGTGTGGCTCCTAATGATATCATACAACCATCTTTTTTAGATTTTGAAATAGGTGAAATATGTGAAATCTTGTCTCAAATTATTATAACAAATTATATAGGCTAGTGTCACCCAGCTAACTTGTTATCGATGACGTGGCCATGTAATATTGGAGATATTTTCATTGATATGAATGCCAAAGATTATCTTTACGTCTGTCTATTTAGTAACTGTCACACTCTACATTCTATGCGAGCTGGATATATGGATATGACACAGAAATATACAGATAAGGTTTTTAGTCAAATCAAAAACTAAAAAGTAAGTATTTAAATACTTTGTTCCCGAAACAATTCATTCTAATTAATACAACTACCTCTTTAAAAAAAGATAAAAATAATCGCCGAGTGTGTGCGTGCGCATCTAAGAAAAAAAACTATTATATTAGGTAAATTGTCTTATTATTATGTTGTTTTTTTTTATCTTATTGTCTTCTCTACAAAGTGATTGATATGAAGTACATGCGCCAACTATGCATCAACCTTGAAAGGGAAAAAAGATAGACCAAGTAATAAACGCGTGCTTTCAAAAATAAATGTAAGATCAATACAATTAGCCATGTATAATAAAAACAAAAAAAAAACACTAAATAGTTAAATGATTAAAATCAACCAACGGGATTATAGTGAAGCAAAAACTTGGCGTGCCCGGCTCTCAATTTGTTCTATATTTCCAAGATTCTATATGAAAAAATATATATACAAGAATGCGATTAATGTGGCTTGGGTATTGTTTTACTCTCATCATATCAGTTTTTGCTTCATTATCTGTTATTATTCGTAACATTTCCATGTTTTATATAATTTTTAAATAGATTTTATAGAATTTTTCTGTCTTTTTTTCAAATTTACTTGGCTAATTGTATTGATCTTACATTTATTTCTGAAACGTGTTTATGTACTTGGTCTATCTTTTTTTTATTTCAATGTTGACGCACAGTTGGCGCATTTACTTCATATCAATCATTTTGTAGAGAAGATAATAAAGCAATATAGTAATGAGACAATTTACCTAATATAATAGTTTTTTTCTCAGATGCGCGCGCACACACACACACTCGGCGCCTTCTTTTATCTCTTTTTAAAAAGGTTTGAAATACATAACAATTGTGATACACGTGCCGACATAAAGAGAACATTCATTGTAACATTATTAAGTTAATTGAAACCAAAAAATTCTATAAACTTACTGATTCTATAAACTGACTGAAACAGTTCAAAGTTGCTAAAGTGACTTCCAGACCTGTAAGGGCTAAAGTAAAGACTAAACTACAGAGTTCTCTGCTGTAAACAATATGAAAAATACCCACTAATCAATGTCAAATTAAAGTAATATAATAAATATAAATATAAAGTAAAGTAAATGTAAATTGTTAATATTTTTACTTTAGGAACACTTTAAAGAGGAGGAACCATAGTAGGACGGTTATTATTAAGATGAGTGCGTATAAAATGAAGGTTTTAAAACGTAGACGAGGATTGTGTGAGACGGTGTACGATCCGTTCTGCGATTCTACATTTCTAGGCATCTCCGACATCTCATAACGACCTAATGGGATGCTAATGTGACGGTTGCTCGAAGCAATGCACTCCGATGAACAATAGGTGCCCATGGCAATGGCATTGATGGCCTCCGCGGAGGAATCCTCCGCACCCGGCTCATCTACTGCGACGACTTCCTCCGGCGTGATTTCTATAACAGACATATCCATCGCGACCACGATTATCGTCTCCCGACGAACAGACAACGATGGTCTGAAGAATCGGAGTAGTACTGCGGCCTTATATAGTAGTACTGCGGCTAGTACCTGTTGGGTGGGGGGCGACAGAGGGAAGGGGAAAGTGGCGGACGGGTCTCCTAACCTCTGATTGGCTAATGTACGTGAGGAGGGATAATTGGGGTAGACATAGACCGGCCCCTACCAGACCCCCGTAACTCGGTTACGGGCCTACCGCCAAATATCGGCAAGAACGCGGTAGCGCGATGCGGATTAAGACCGTCCAGCGAGACGCGCGTCCGTGGTCGCTAGGAAGTTGTTTACAAGGAAATGTATCTGTCTAAATATATTATAGTTTGTAATTTGTTTTAAATCTTTATATTTCAAAATTTTGAGAAAAGTCGTGCATAATATGATCATATATAAATATGAATAATTAAATACGAATAATTTGTATATATAATTTTTTTGATCTAATAGCACATATACATATATATTTTTATACAATTGCATATAATAATAACCGAATTTTGGGCCGATAAAGTCTTATTAATTTTTGTAATCATATTTGTTCAGATCTTTCAATCATATGTAACTGTATATGATTACATACAGATAAAATTGTATCATTTCCTCCTCCAAATATTATTATATATGATCGTATAATGTGTAACATATGATGATATTACATTTAATTTTGTATAATTATATTTATACTGGTCAACAAAATTAACGCATACGAAAGTTTTGCATAATTTCAAATAACTATAACACCGCGGAAAATCATCGCATTTTCATTTTTCAAAAAGCATTTTAAGCTTGAACTTTCTACTATATTAAAGGATACTATATCAAAAATTATTATATTGTATAATGTGTATATTTTGTATTTTTTCTTTTTCTCTTAACAAGTCTCATTTTTTTTCAACCAGTGGTATTTTTAACTCTTTAGTTTAGTCGGTTATGGTATTTAAGAGAAAAACCATTAATATCTAAATATAATATATTAGATTTTCATAATATTACGTGTACCTACAGTAACTGTTTTATGCATTTAGAACGCCAATGCTTGTGGCGGTGATAAGGATTTGATTATTAAATCGGCGTTCTTTGTGTTCACTGTATAGAAAAAGTATATGTGACTATTTATTCTTTCTTATGCGTAGACTGATCGTACAATGTATCTGCGATGTTCACGGCTCTACTTTCGGACGCGAAGTGCGTGGTGCGATCAGGCGGATGACAGTTTGCTCGACCAGGCCAGCGATCATGTAACTTCTTCCTTAGGGAGGGAACGTGAATAGTGAAAAGTTTCGTGTAACCCTTTCTATAGGTGTTGAATAGAAAGGGACAGTAACTTGAAACTTTTCACTTTTCACACTTCCGCCCTACGGGAAAAATTACATGATCGCAATACGTACCCTGATCCGAATACGTTGAATACAAACATACCAGCAACTTAAGCCACCAGTCGTCAACAGTCGTCACGAATAATACAATTAAACATAAATACGATTTATATATAGAAACGTTGATATAAGTTGTTAACTTTTTTTTATTAAAAAGCGTTATTACTATTAATTTAATAAAAATTGTCCTGTTCTAGTATACCACAAGGACAAGATTTTCTTGAATTGAAATAATCCGTTGCTACATAGGGAAAAAGGTCTTTAAATTACATAATACTGTGTGTAATAAATATTTTCAGGATCATGCTATTATTTATATTAGAATGATAAAAAGAATTACAGACAGAGGCACTTCCGCTCTGGAGCTGTGTCCACTTTACATTTTACAAAAGAAAAAAAAATTTAATTCTTAATATCTGATTGAATATGAGTGAATATTTTTTTCCAGTTTTATTCCAGTTTTATAAATGTATAAGAATTAATTAAAAAAAGTTTCGCAGTAAAATAAATATATTAGGTATTATGATACAAGAAACGCGTGTAAATAAGGATAATGAAACAAACATGTGTAGATAAAGAGCGTCAACGACAGAATTTTATTTATCCTAATCAGGGACCCGGTCCGAAATAAAATTATTATGGTTCGGTTTCAGTTACGATTTAGTAAAATATTCGAAAACTGTTACGGTTTCAACTTTAGTGTAACGGGTTCTATTTTTTGACAAATAAAAAAAACCGAAAATCGTTTAAACTACGAATTTTTTCAATTCCGGTTCCGACTCTAAATTTTTCAGTTCTCAATATGTAATAATAATAAATAATAGTATTTAATAATATTTAATAATAATTTAAATAATTGTGTGCACTGATAGAAAAATGTGTTGTATTTGTACCCATAATTGCAAATAGCACTTATGACATGGTTGCTGTAACCAAAATGGAGATCTTTATATACAGTTAGTTGTGTACCATAAAATAATCTTTATTATAAGCATTTACCATATATATATATATACCCAGATAGCCACAAATGTATGTATGAGCACAAATTGTTCTCATGTTGCTAATAAAGATGTTAGCATCTTGCTATGCATTCACGTTGTCCCTTATGCTGTTATTTGCTAGCATTCGACACTGATCTTAAGTAATGCTAGCATAATGTTTGAAACGTGCAAAGAATTTTATTTCCGACATCGAATGCTAGCAAACAACAGCACAACGGACGATATAAATGCATAGGAATATGCTAATATTTTTATTATACTAAACTGGCTATCTGGGTATATGCTACAGGGTGTTACAAAAGCATCGGATTTGCTTAGCACCATGCGATAGAGAATGAAAATCTAAGAAGAAATATCTAATACTATTTTTTGATGTGGTAAATAGTTTCGCCTTAATTCATTATTGTAATAAGTCAATAAGCGCGGAGGTACAAGAGAAAGTCAGTGACGGAGAATGCGTGAAGTTTACTCCTTGTTATTAAAAATTAAAAAATGCTTCTAATGCTAATAATTATCGATAAATATTAGCACTGTAAGCTGCGGAATAAAACATTTCTTTAGTTAAAGATACAAATTCGAAAATTTTTTAAGTCCCGTCAAAATGGAAATATTTCTCGGTAACCGACAGTTCTATTGAAAATTTTGGTAGCCTTCTAAAGAATTTTATCGATAATTATTAGCATTAGAAGCACTTTTACATTTTTAATAACAAGGAGTCAACTTCACGCATTCTCCGTCACTGACTTTTTCTTGTACCTCCGCGTTTATTGACTTATTACAATGATGAATTAAGGCGAAACTATTTACCGCATCGAAAAATAGTATTAGACGTTTCTTCTTAGATTTTCATTCTCTATCGCATGGTGTTAAGCAAATCCGATGCTTTTGTAACACCCTGTATATATATATACATATGTTTGTAAAAAAGAAAATTAAACATAATTATTGACGGATTTGTTTATAATTATTAAGATATAAACGATTCTTAAACATTAAATGTTGCATAGTAAAAATATATAATAAATTATTTATTTTTGTAACATTTTAATTTTATTATTTAAAAACCTAAAATTTAAAAAATTGTAATCTATTGTGTATATAATCATCATGTACAATCATATATGAACATATATACTTAGATCTATTCATAAGTATGGACCACTTATGGATAGATCTAAGTATATATGTTCATATATGATTATATTTGATCATATAAATGCTTTCGCATGATCATATATGATAATATACAAAAACGTTAGACCATATATGGCTAAATAAGACCATACTTAAACAGGATTTACAAAAATGATTTAATCACATATTTTCATATATAGCCGTATAAGATCGTTTATAATTGCACTTTTATTTCTTATACGACAATATATGAACATATATAAACATATATTTGTTAATATGAACAAATAAGAGGTATTTTTTCCCAGGTTGTAGATGGAAGAAATATTTGCAAAGAGAGCTTGATGCAAACCTGTTGCGCTTGCTTCATCAAGTGGATTATCAATAAAGAATACGTCTTCTACAAGTTCATGCACTAATAATAATTCTTCTGATGATTTAGAAAATGATATTAGGTCTTCAGGTTAGTTGTATTTTAATATACTTTAAATATTTTTTAATTTATAAAAAATGATAATTATTTTTAAAGAGATAGAATATATATTCTTTTATTCAGGCAGTACAAAGATTACATGGACATTAATGGCAAAATTGTTAGAAAAAAGACTTTCACAAAAAGAGATTCGTGAACAACGAAAACAAAAACGTCATGAAGATAGAATGGTCATGGAAGAAAAATTAATTGATTCACTTTCCAAGTTTCTTAATAAGTGATATGTTTTAATATTTATATAAAGTAAACCTTTTTTAGTTTTATATTTTTATTTGTGATTAATAGTTATAGTATTTGATGGTGAATTATAGTATTTGAGTAAAATTATCCTAAAAAGAATATTTTAGAACAGAGCCTTAATAGTTATTTTATTTTTTTACAAACGCAATGTATATTGTTACATTTTTATTATTAGTTTATAAAGACAAAGAACAAGTCTTTCAGTTCCTATATTATTATAACATTTTAGTTTATATTAATTTTCGAGTAGTACCTGATCGACTTTATGAGTATATATTATTATATAAGGGAAGTTGGAGGACATTGATACAGTCATCATATCTCCGCATGGAAAATATCTAAGGTCATTTATCCATAAATGGATTATAATATAATTCATTTATGCATGGATAAATAAATTACAGAGGATTAATATTAAAAAAACTCTCAGCCATTAGATCGATTTGAGACATAGATATTTTCCATGAATTCTTGGATATTTTCCATGCAAAGATATAATGGCTGTATCAATGTCCTCTAACTCCCATTAAAGAAAGAGAATGTATCTTAACAGGTATGCGTGAGATAATAAAATTAGATGGTAAGTTACACAAATATATGAATATAATATATTGTTATTACTATGTATAATAAAAAAATATATATATTTTTACTATGTATAATAAAAATCAATTTAAAATTAATATTCAAGTTTTTTTTGTGTAACATCATTAATGTTATTAGAAGAAAATCCTCTAAGATAGTATCCTAATATAAGATAGCAGGATTTCTGCTAAACTAATAGGCCCCATTGAGATATATTATGAGATCCTATCTTATGATATTTCAGATTAGAATTCCATCTCATAGTAGACAACTTTCTTCTAATAGTTATTATACGTGCGAGTAAATACTTATATAATTATGACAGAACACAGAAAATTAATATAGCATTAAGAAAACTCTAACAAGGGAACGGACAGAACTGTCCCTCACCGATTTTAATGAGCTTTGGATATGTTGTAGAACATAAAAAAATATTAGACTCATATTTTTTTTTATCTGCGTATCTCGACGTTTAAGGGTTGAAACCACCCCTCGAAAATAACGCATTTTTTCGTTTTTTGCGAATATCTTTGAAAATATAAGGTTTATGAAAAAATGTTCTATATAAAAGTTTTATGGCATTTTATACTCTTTACAATAGTATATTTATATTTTTTAAAAATTTTAAACTTTTTAATTTATCCCACCCCCCACCCCCTTTTTTCAACATATAAAAAATTTTGTAAGGACAAAAATTAAAGAGCATTAAAAGCCGAATCCACCCATGTATAATAACATATGGGTTCCATCATTCTCAATTATTAGCAAAACGAGATAGTAATCTCGCGCTATAGGTGCCGCGCTAGAAGTAGTGTTGCGTTATTTCTTTAGTCGCGTCACACTCAATAACTGCCACTTCTGCGTATATTTTTATATTAAAACATAAAAATGGATTAATTTTAATTATATAATGCGCAACGTATTACTCGATATAAAGCATAAATGTATATATATAACAAAATTAGCATATATATACGTATGTGCCTACGTACATTTTCATTGTTACAAATGCGAAAATAAATTAATATGAAGCAAAATATTTTTTAACATTTATAACTGCAAATACAATATAACAAAATATATAATATCAAGAGGAAAATATAAAATATAAACTGCTATTATATAAATATAATAACTATTTGCATAATTATATTATTTACACTATATGCACGTAGCACGCTCTGATAATAAAGATAATATAAGTATATAATTTAATTTAATTTGAAGTTTAAAAATACATTTATACGGATGTATATATACATTTTGCATACGACACGGACAAATAACTTTAATATCACTGTTGATAAAGGGACCGGTTGTTTTCGCGCAAGCGCATCACGTGAGGCTTCAGTAAAATATCTATTAGTAATAGGAAGGAGATCTTTGATCATACATCTTGCACACGACACTAACGTATAAATATAGCAACAGTGATAGACAGATCGGTTGTTCTCGCGCAGGCGTGAGGCTTCAATAAAGCATCTATTAGTAATAGGAAGGAGATATTTGATCCCCATACAATTTTTTGCAAATTTATAAAGACGTGAACACATTTCACATATTAAACACACATGTATATTTTCTCGTATTAAATAGAATAATTTATAAATATTGTATTTTATTTGATAAATACTGGTAAGATTTTTTGCAAAATTGTATGGGGACCAAACATCTCCTTCCTATTACTAATAGATACTTTATTGAAGCCTCACGCCTGCGCAAGAACAACCAATCCGTCTATCATTGTTGCTAAATTTATACGCCGGTGTCGTGTGCAAAATGTATTGCATATATACATTCGTATAAATATATAAAGGAGAAGCTGCCGTTTCAGTTCGTAGTTGGTAATGTGAACAAGTATATTGGATAGTGTATTGTCACAAGTATTGTTCTTTCGTGAACATGTAAGTATCTGCTTTTAATTTATTACTCTTTACTCTCTTAATGTGTGCCGTTTAATTCTGTCATTGTCATTCATTTTTTGTCATCTTTCATATTATTCTCCGATTTCATATTTCTAAAAAAATTATTTTTTAGAGCAATTTTCATAACAATAAATGTTGTAATTGATGTTGTGATTAATTCTACATATTTTTTGTAATCATCTGTATTAGCACAACTATTTCGTTTACAAAATTATTTTTTATTTACTTTAAATGTCAAATATTTATTTTAATGTCTTGACTGTAGTCTCCCTATAATTATTATTCAGTTTTAGTGACTTAATTCATTTTGACTTATTATTTTTTTTTTATCAAGAGAGTTTGAAACGACATAACTATCATAGAAACTCTAGTAGAAATATTTTTACAATTTTTTACGCAAAAAATGCGAAGACTACAATTTTTTATGATTTAACTATAACTTTGTACAATACATCTACTTCATTTTTATGTCAAACAACGCGATTTGGGCCATGTTTATAATTTTTCATAGATTTACGTAGAAAAATTTATGGAAAACTGCAAACATCTATGAAAATTTACAAACATTTATGAAAAATTACAAACATCTATGAAAAGTATAATTTTTCGTAGATGCGTTGTAATATTATAGAAAATTACAATTTTCTATGCAAATCTATAAAATATTACAAGCATGGCCCAAATCGCGTTGTTTGACATACAAATAATGTATCGTACAAAGTTGTAATTATATCATAAAAATTGTGGTGTTTGCATTTTTTGCGTAAAAAATTTAAAAAATATTTTTATTAGTGGTATTAACGTATTCAATTCTAATATTAGATATGTTGTAAAAATATAAAAATAATGATAAAAATATTATAAGTATATATATTACATGCGGTCATAAAAATATTCGTAAAATGTTGTAGATAGTTGTGAATAGTTGTGATTTTTACAACAATGTACAACTTCTACAATTAATTACGTCGCTCATGAAAGTGCTCGTAAAAAATTGTAGAAACTCAAAAATACTATATTAATTACAAATTGTCATGAATTTTTACAATTTTCATTAATTTGTAGAAAGTTTTGATTTGTTGTAAAAAAATTTAATTTTTTATAGAAATGCATAAAAAATTGTAAAAATATTTCCACCAGGGAAGACAATTCTATTTATTGATTATGAAGTGTATTATTTTTTACATATAATAAAAGATTGAGATATATATTTAATTTTAATATTTCAGAATGCTGCAATTTAATCCATATAATGTCCCAGACAGCACATGTAGATTATGAGAACGATAGTAGGATATTGCGAAAGTATATTGCAATATTCGTATAATATTAGAGATACGTCTGTGATATGCCGAGTATATACTCATAATGTACTATGTCCGCGTTGCCTCATCCCATAGAATTTCGCTGGCAGTTTGTGAAAATATACCGAATATATCTCAAGAATGTTATACGTATGTCTAAAGTATATCTTCAGTATATTCACAATATGTCTACAGTATGTTCGCATTATATGGGCTCATGCATAATGAGGAATAAGGAACAAGGAATTAAACATACAGAATTATAATTAGCAAGAAGAAAGAAGAAGAGGAATCAATCATTTCGCACATCAGGAAGCTATCGCGAGAAATGAAGTGTAATATCTGTTGAATACGCTTGGGAAATTATGCTCAGATAATTGTAGGTTATAACCTAAATGATATATATATATATGTATATATTATTATAGTTTACGTTACTATATTATATCTTATGTGCATACCAGAATTATCTGGGCGTAATTCCTGAGAAAACCACGTTGTCCGTGAGTTCGTGTTCGCACGTTCATACCCTACACTTTACAACGTATTTGCGTCACACGGCAAACGAAAATGCGTAACGTTACAGATCACAGACAGCGTTGACATGATTCACTTTCGATATTAGGCGCATATTTTGGAAATATGTGATAGATATACATGAGATATATCACATGATATTCTACGGATGTTTTGAGTATATTAGATATAATCTCAGTACATTCAGTAAGAGTTGCGAAGTTCAGTCGCTATATTCTAAGTTTATCTTGAGGATATACCAAAATGACATTCTACTGAGACGTTATATGAATGTTTTACGTATATTCGGTATAATCACAGTACATTACGTATGAGAGTATAATATTCGTACGATATCTGGTGCTGTCTGGGTGTGATATTTTTACTCGCTATAACTTTCAATGGTTTGGATTATCCGAACACTCCGATAACATCGCAGGAAAGACGAGTGAATGAAAAAATTGAACATATGCTATTAGAAATAAAAAATGAAGAACAATTTCAATTAGAAGAGGAAGAAACTTTAGATTTTTATGATGAGTATGAGGTGCCAGAAGCGGAAAAAGTTGATTTATTAGAAGCGGATGAAGAAAAAATCTATTTTCCAGAAGAAGTTATTTGTGATTCAGTTGAAAAAACAATATCAAATGACTATAAAAGGCAAGCTGTGGAATACTGGAAAAGTGGTAAGACAAAACCAAGATCGCTTGAAGGAGTTAAGCAAAAATTTAGACAAGTTACATCGATACGACAATTACGACGATGGGAAAACTATTTCATCCAAGGTGGTAGTAGGCCAGAAAAATTAAAAAAAATTTCTCAATACACATTAGACCATTTTAATGAAGCACTTGAAAGAAAAATCATCATTCATGACATTGACATCGCTCGATGGGCTTCTCAAGCACAAAATGAAGAAAATGTGGCAGGATTTAAAGCTTCAGAGAAATGGGTACAAAGATTTAAAAAAGCACATAATATTGTATCTAGAAAAATAACAAAATTTGTTACAAAAAAGTCTCTATTATCAAAACCTGATTTAGAAAATAAATGCGAGACATTTATTGCAAACGTAAAATATTATATTAATCGATTTGGCGTGGAAAATATTTATAATTCAGATCAGAGTGGATTTCAGTTAGAATTTCATTCTGGTCGTACTTTAGCTCAAAAAGGTATTAAAAACGTAGAATCTACAGTACAGTCTATATCAGCAACCACGCATAGCTATACAATTCAACCGACTATTTCGGCTGATGGTAGATTATTATCACCTCTTTTCATAGTATTAAAAGAAATTACAGGAACATTTGGTCCGAGAGTACAAGAAACATTATTCAACGCGCCTAATATCTTTGTTACGGCTTCAAAGTCAGGCAAATTAACATCAAATCATGTAAAAACTTGGCTAAAGGAAGTATTTTTTCCGAATGTCGGGCCACAATCAGTATTGTTGTTAGATTCGTGGAGTGGACATTGTCCTAACATAGTTTCAGAAACTAAACCAGATTCTGCAACAGATATTGTTTTCCTAACTATTCCAGCCGGTACAACGGGAAAAATACAGCCATTAGACGTATACGGATTTCGATTGTGGAAGAATTTCACTAAATACTTTTCTGATACTATTGTGTTGTTAAATCTGGCTTTAGATCTTCATAATAGAAATAATATCTTGAAATTACAATCATTAACACACCATCAATTCTCGTCGCCCAGGTTTCAAAATATATTTAAATATGCGTGGACTAAAAGTGGGTACGTAGAGAATGCATACGATGAATACCTGCAAGTTATACCGATAGAATTTGAAACACCAGTAGACTTTTGTTTTAAAAAGAATTCTAAAGTAAAATGCGATCTTTGTGACGAAATAGCCATTATAACTTGTTCTTGGTGTAGAAAATCGCTTTGTATAACACATTTTTTCCACGAACATCATCTTTGTAATGAATATGTGCCATAAATATAAGACATTTATAAACATGTTTGGTAAGATTTTAGCAGTTTTCCTTACCCATGCAATAAATATTGGTATTCTTTTATTTCTGTTTAATAAAAATTTTATATTGGTAAAATTATATTTGTAACAATTATTTCAACCTCTTTTCACTTTTCCTTTATTTATACTTTCATTTTTATTTAATAATATTTTTTAATTAATATTTCAAACTTATTAAATTATATATTATATTATCTTTATTATCAGAGCGTGCTACGTGCATATAGTGTAAATAATATAATTATGCAAATAGTTATTATATTTATATAATAGCAGTTTATATTTTATATTTTCCTCTTGATATTATATATTTTGTTATATTGTATTTGCAGTTATAAATGTTAAAAAATATTTTGCTTCATATTAATTTATTTTCGCATTTGTAACAATGAAAATGTACGTAGGCACATACGTATATATATGCTAATTTTGTTATATATATACATTTATGCTTTATATCGAGTAATACGTTGCGTATTATATAATTAAAATTAATCCATTTTTATGTTTTAATATAAAAATATACGCAGAAGTGGCAGTTATTGAGTGTGACGCGACTAAAGAAATAACGCAACACTACTTCTAGCGCGGCACCTATAGCGCGAGATTACTATCTCGTTTTGCTAATAATTGAGAATGATGGAACCCATATGTTATTATACATGGGTGGATTCGGCTTTTAATGCTCTTTAATTTTTGTCCTTACAAAATTTTTTATATGTTGAAAAAAGGGGGTGGGGGGTGGGATAAATTAAAAAGTTTAAAATTTTTAAAAAATATAAATATACTATTGTAAAGAGTATAAAATGCCATAAAACTTTTATATAGAACATTTTTTCATAAACCTTATATTTTCAAAGATATTCGCAAAAAACGAAAAAATGCGTTATTTTCGAGGGGTGGTTTCAACCCTTAAACGTCGAGATACGCAGATAAAAAAAAATATGAGTCTAATATTTTTTTATGTTCTACAACATATCCAAAGCTCATTAAAATCGGTGAGGGACAGTTCTGTCCGTTCCCTTGTCAGTATAATGAGTTTTTCGGAAAATACGCCATCTGCTAGCCAAAATTCCAAATGTATTTTCAATAACTCTTCTAGCTCTTCCTAAACGATAGTTAAAAGTACGTTTATCATGTTCGACATTGTATTTTCCTGGATATGGTCTCCTGAAGTAAGGCTTCAGAGGAAATGCTTCATCTCCAACGGTACTAAAGCAGACTGTCTCTATTTTCGCAAATAGATGCAAGTGGTGGAAGTTGCATGTCATTATTTTCAATTTTTTTACCTATCTCAGATTCTTTAAAAATCCCTCCGTCACTTCTTCTGCCATATGCTCCTATATCCACAAATAAAAACATGTAATTTGGATCGCATATAGCAAGAAGAACAATGCTGTGAATACTTTTATAATTATTTTATAATTATAAAATGATGAACCCGCTTTAGCTGGACACTAAAAATAGTATTAATTTTCTTTATATTGACATAATTATAAAAATATAATATTTAAATATAACTTGTGACGTGACAGCCGCAGGCTGTTGTCCGTCACAAGGTCCTAAGGGCCCTTACGCGTTACCATCACACGGGTCCTGCGTCCTCCCGCTCGGGGGCGGATGCAAAAGCATATTATCTCGTGTTTTTGTGTGTGTGACGTCCCATGTATTGTCCGTTCATTGATCGTTAAGATTTTTGCGAGCGCTGCCTTGCGAATGCGACGGAAATCGGTGGCCACAGTGATCTATCTTGTAATTTTTGGACGTCTTGTCTTGTTGGAGAATCTTCCCGGAGGTCGCAGAGTAAGCGGACATCGAGGGAGTAACGAAGACCCTTTTTGAGCGGGGGTCCGCAGGTAATACCGCCCTTATCTTGTCTACAATTTCCATCTTGTGAGAATTCCGATACTGCCGCCGAATCACGCTTTCAGGATCCAGCAAAGGCGCACGAAGTCGGCATCTCGACGGGGCGACTGCAGACCCGATCCCGCATAAATTCTGGCGGAGATCGCGACGGCTTATAATCAGTGAATGCCCTCGTCGAGGAGGAGGTAACGCCCTGGATGCGCCCGGCAAGGAAAGAAGAATCTGCCGCAGAAGAAAGCGTCAAAACTCTGGTGCACGGGGCCCAACAGTATCGATCATCGCGCTTGGATCGATCAGCCAGTGACAGCGTGCACGCCGCGCGTTGCGCGAAAATCGATTTTGGAAAATCGCGGCCAATAAGGGCCCGGCGTATCGGAGGCAAGGTGGGGCGCGTTGCCGAGCGGCCCCCGCAGGATCCAGGATCCTGCACTCGTGCTGCGGACGTTATCTTAGATAGTGCGTGCAATACGGAGTCCCGAGCAACGAATCTTGTAAGAGACGCAGGAGCCGGAGTACATCCCGATCCGGACAAGGCCGAGACGAGGGAACCGGCTTGGTGAGACGAGCGTCGTATTAGAATTGTAAAGCCACTGATTTCGCGATTGGGCGACTTGCGAAAGAGTCACGAGAGTATTACGATCTTGTAGTCATTCGATTAGAGTCACGAATTTATTGGATTATCGTTTCGTATTACGATTACGTTGCGTATGCGTCTCGATCCGCAGCCGAGTCAATTGTAATTTCGTCCTGTAGTCGTGTCGCGAGTTATTAACCGCGCTGTGAATTGTCGCGCATTTATAATTTATTGTTAGTAAAATATTGATTTAATTTGTCGCATCGGTATCGCGAATCTCAGTTAATTGCGCTTTCGTCCGACTTCCTTTCATTGTCTTGGTACCCCCTCGTTGGCTAGCTCATAAGAATTATCGCGCATATCATTCGCAAGATCTTGTAACGTGTGGAAGAGTACGAGTCCGTCGCATGTCACGCGGGCTCGGAGTTACTGTTCGTCCCGATCGCCCGTGGCGACACTGTTATCCTATTGGGAGTTTGGCGTCCACTAACGGCGCAGGATAAAGCGTAGACAAGTCGGAGAATTCCCGCGTACGCAAAATAACTCGTTTCAGATCTGTCCCGTGTTTGTCAAATTTAATTCCGAGCGGTCATCCGTTTGTGCCACGCGCGAATTACCATTGCCGCTCAACGAAGCCTTGTCAGTTTATATCACCTGTTGTCAAATACATTTGTTAATTTTATTGTTAAATTTACGTTGTATCAATAGTTCTCTCGCCTTCCCGATTCCATCCGCCCGCGCCAAATCTCCCCCCCCCTTCTGCCATTTTAGGGCTGAGTAACTGGCTATCGGAGCCGCTAACGCTCCGGTCGCTTACGAAGATTATTCTTTTCGCGACTTAGTTAATTTGAGCGTAATCTCCCGCAAATTACGAGAAGAGTGGTACGCTTAACGTACCTGGCGTCCAACCGAATATTTTTGTAGAAAACTTTACGAGAAACGGTCGCCCCAACGCTCGGGCGGCTTAGGGCCGCGACCAGGGACGGAGGCAAAGTTGGCCATCGCTCGCGAGCACGGTTACAAACTATATAAATTACTTATTTGGATAATAATATGTTTACCGTCAATGGCACCTACGTAATAAGGAATATTCCATTTATTTGAAAAACATTCAGAAATTTTATACCAATTTTCATAACTCAATTCCATTGTCATAACAATTGGCAACAAATTATCCCATAAAGCTTGACAGATTTCAGAAATAATATTTGCAGCAGTTGTAACACCAACTAAATATTGGTAAGACATTGAGGAGATGGAATCTCCAGAAGCAAGAAATCTAAAAATAAAGTTTATTAATAGAATTAAGTTTTCTAATATTATTATATTTTTTAATTTTAATAAAAATTTCACAATAACAAGATTAAGTTACCTTAAAGTCAAAAGAAGACGTTCAAAAACACTAATACCTTCTCTAATATAACTTTGTTCATTAATATCATGGCCAATTAAAACTAACAAATTTTCCAGTTGCCTTGTTGACATTCTGACATAATTACAAAATTTTAAATATTCTAATCTAACAAGGGAACCTCGCGAACCCGAAAATTTTGATTTTAATGAAACTTGGCATAAATGTAGAGGGGGTGAATATATGAATTTAGAAATTAAAAGTTGGTGCTTATAAACGGTTTAAAGGGTTGAAACCACCCTTCAAAAATTTTGAGTTTTTGCTTTTTCTGGATATATCTTGTAAACTAAACAAAATATTAAAAAATGTTTCATACAAAAGTTTTACAGTATAAATACCTCTATTTAACTATGTTATTTATTTAAAAAAAAAATTTTTTTTCAAAGACAAATTTTTTTTTTGAAAAAAAATTTTTTTGGACAAAATAAATATGATAGTTGAATAGAGGTATTTATGCCGTAAAACTTTTGTATGAAACATTTTTTAATATTTTGTTAGTTTGTGAGATATATCGAGAAAATGCAAAAATGTCTCAACTTTGAAGCGTACTTTCACCCCTTCAAGCCGTTTTTGAACCAAAATAAAACATTTCTAAATTAATTTATTTACCCCCTCTACATTTATGCCAAGTTTCATTAAAATCAGAAAATTTTCTGTTTGGTCTTATAAACGGTTTGAAGGAGTGAAACTACCCTTCAAAGGTTGAGATATTTTTACCTTTTCTCCATATATCTCGTAAACTAAACAAAATATAAAAAAATGTTTTATACAAAAGTTTTACAGCATAAATACCTCTATTTAACTACGCTGTTTATTTTTCGAAAAAAAATTTTTTTTTTTTAATTAAGATAAATTTTCAATAAAATTGACTTTTATGTATATAGCATTTATAAAGTAATTATACTATCTTATACTACGTTTTATTTATATCATATATGTGTATATTATATATGTTATATATTATCTACGTTATAATACTATACATTTATATTATCTGCATCCTTGTATGTATTAGTTTTTATCTAACAGTTGCGCAATGTAGTAGTCACGTTACTTTCACACAGTGTTCATTCTCTCTACGTCACATATTTCACATTCAAGTTTTATATTCGTCATGTCACGGTATGTATCATATATGAAATCACGTATTAATAAAAGTTTGGTATCTTTATTAATGGTGTTACGCGTCATTTTCACATCAGTGTCAAGTCTAACGTGTGTTTGATCAGTACATCAGTATCACATCTAACATGTGCTTGATTTTTCTTGTTAGATTGTTTTTAATTAAGCGAAGCATAATGTTACACATAAATGTTGCAAATGTTCTTAATATGTTAATTATTTTATTTCAAATTACACATACGCCTATAAATGAAAGAGAAATACAATTACATGATGTGGTAAAGGATATTATAACAAATGCAGTGAATGACTTATCATTTGATGTACACACTCATTTTGCTTTAGAATTTTAAAATTATTGGGAAGTGGATTTACCTGACATAGAATATGTAACAAATGTTGAGGAAGAATTTTTTAAAAATGATAATTGTGGTAGGGACTTCACCTTTGGGTAGAAGGTGGTAGGGACTTGATACAGATGTGAAAATGACGCGTAACATCATTAATAAAGATATCAAACTTTAATACGTGATTTCCATTTCATATTTGATATATACCGTGATATGACAAATATAAAACTTGAATGTGAAATATGTGACGTAGACAGAATGAACTGTGTGAAAGCAACGTGACTACTCTAATATTGCGCAACTGTTAAATGAAAACTAATACATATAGGGATGCAGATAATATAAATGTATAGTATTATAACATAGATAACATATAACATACATAATATACACATAGATGATATAAATAGAACGTAGTATAAGATAGTATAATTATTTTATAAATGCTATATACATAAAAGTCAATTTTATTGAAAATTTATTTTAATAAAAAAAAAAAATTTTTTTTGAAAAATGAACAGTTTAGTTAAATGAAGGTATTTAGGCTGTAAAACTTTTGTATAAAACATTTTTCAATATTTTGTTTAGTTTACGAGATATAGCGAGAAAAGGTAAAAATATCTCAACCTTTAAAGGGTAATTTCACTCTTTCAAACCGTTTATAAGCCCAAACAAAAAATTTTCTAATTTTAATGAAACTTGGCATAAATGTAGAGGAAGTAAATATATTAATTTAGAAATGTTTTATTTTGGTTTAAAAACGGTTTGAAGGGGTGAAACCACACTTGAAAGTTAAGACATTTTTGCATTTTCTCGATATATCTCGTAAACTAAACAAAATATAAAAAAATGTTTCATACAAAAGTTTTACGGCATAAATACCTCTATTTAACTATGCTATTTATTTTAATCAAAAAAATTTTTTTTTCAAAGAAAAAAAATTTGTTTTTGAAAAAAAATTTTTTTGAAAAAATAAATAGCATAGTTAAATAGAGGTATTTATACTGTAAAACTTTTGTATGAAACATTTTTTAATACTTTGTTTAGTTTACGAGATATATCGAGAAAAGACAAAAATTCAACATTTTTGAAGGGTGGTTTCAACCCTTTAAACCGTTTATAAGCACCAACTTTTAATTTCTAAATTTATGTATTTACCCCTTCTACATTTATGCCAAGTTTCATTAAAATCAGAATTTTCGGGTTCGCGAGGTTCCCTTGTAAGTATAGACAAAATAGCATGATAAAATCCATGGACTTTTCTTTCTTTAAAAAGCGGAGCAACCCAATATTTCTTTTTACGGTATTCTCTTTTCTTCTTTAAGTGCAAAACAGTACATAACGCCGCCAGAGCTTTTCTCTTTCTTTCATTATATAAATAATTATAAACTACTTCTACAGTATGTTTTAACAAATTGTTTTCGGTATTAGTTATCCAATCTTCCTGAATCAAATTTTTCATAATTTAAGAGACTACACCTAGTTAAACAGACTAATTATACTTAATAAATATTTAAAAATATATTTAAATTATTGTTTATTAGTTCGATATTTATTTACTTTTATTTTACTTAGTTATTTGTACTTAACGTGTTATTCGTGATTTCACATTCATCATTTTCGTAACTATTCGCAACTGTGTTCGCAATCGCTTGCAATTCGCAATTCGCAGCGAATTATTCGCAGCATGAAAAAGCACCTTAAGAGAAACGTATTCGCAAACGTATAGCTTTTAATGACCAATAAACTTGCAACTTTTCTGTTAAAACGGGTAGATATTTGCGCAGCATATGTTTTTCTTGCGAATAAATTCAAGAATTGAGCCCCTGGTCTCCAACTGTCTCACGTTGCATATTTACACTTACTTACAGTGAATCAATATAATGCCTCTCGAAACTTCGACCTCTCTTAAAATATTGTTTTCTTATTAAAAGACACATCAGTCATTGTTTAGACATAAATAACGGTATACTACTTCACGAAACTGTCATAACAATAACATAACCCTCACACTGTAGGTCACTTCGCGCGAACCCCTGGCAACCCACATAACCCATAACCCATTACACACACCGTAGTGACGATGCAAACGCCGTAATGACGATGCGAATGACTGCGTTCCATTTTATTACGCACATGATTAACGTTAAACATTATTATGCGTGAAACGGAACATTACCCAAGAAGCATGCAAAATTGCAAAAGTGACCACTGTTTCGTCGGTATGACAGGTTCCTAATTAAATAATAACCTGAGACCTGAGACGCGTTTATAGCGCCTCTTGTATCAAAAGTGTGAAAGTGACATTTTCTGATCTGAGAGGTCGATGGCGATGACGTTTCTTAAATGAAAATTTTGACATTTAGACTTTGCGTCGTGATACCTCTTATCATAGAGTACGTAGAGGAAAAATAAAAATAGTTTTTTTATACAAATCGACCCTAAGCTTTTGATTGAGTCTAATTAGAACTCGATCCGTTTAGCCGTTTCTGAGATCCGATAATCTCGGGTGCTTGCAAGTCACGTACTTGCGTAAAATAAACACTTTCTTTTTACTTTGTCTGATAGACAAATCTTTGTAAAACCTATAGCGGTAAAATTTTTTTCGGTAATCGGCAGTTCTAGTAACCGCCTGAAGAATTCTATCGATGATTATTAGCACTCGAAGCTGTAAGCTGCGGAATAAAAAATTTCTTTAGTTGAAGATACAAATTCGAAAATTTTCTAAGTCCCGTCAAAATGGAAATATTTCTCGATAACCGACAGTGCTATTGAAAATTTTGATAGCCTTCTAAAAAATTTTATCGATAATTATTAGCATTAAAAGCATTTTTAAATTTTTAATAACAAGAAGTCAACTTCACGCATTCTCCATCACTGACTTTCTCTTGTACCTCCGTGCTTATTGTCTTATTACAATGATGAATTAAGGCGAAACTATTTACCGCATCGAAAAATAGTATTAGACATTTCTTCTTAGATTTTCATTCTCTATCGCATGGTGTTAAGCAAATCCGATGCTTTTGTAACACCCTGTATAATGCGAAATAGCACATATTTGTATATAAATATTGTTGTCTTTTTTACCATATTTTATATGGTAAAAAACTGCGCAACGACAGTATAACGACACCGACACCTTTTAACGACCCAAGTAGCAATAGGTTATCAAAAAGATATCAAAAAGATAACCGAAAAAAAATTTTGATAACTTTTTTAATGGCTAAAAAGATGTCTTTTTGTATTACAAATAGTATTACTTATGTCCGCTTGGATGATGACTTATTTATGTCCAAACAATAACTATTAGAAAACTTGTAATGCCTCTCAAATTGCCAACATATAGTAAACATTTAGCAGTTGCCAATACGTGAACGTAAAGTTATCGAATTGCTGTGACTGAAAGATATCCGTTTAAAGTTATAAAATAAATATACTGAAGTCATCCAATAAATTTACAAAAAAGCATCTAAATGGCATCAATCAGTAATATCCAAAGGATATCTTATTTATAGGTTATATGAGATAAGTACGAGCAGATGATAAAAATTTGTTATCTGAAATACGGATTAGTTCATTGCTATATATCAGTGCTTTTTTTTGTTTACGCGGAAGTGGAAAATCTTCATAAAGGGCCATCCAGGAAGCCAGACCGCAATGCGGTCAGGCAACCAGGAGGCCCAAGACATCCGGGTGCCCGTACATCCGGATAGTGTGGGATTCTATGTGAGCACATCGCTAAAAGATACTGCACACACAGCCTCCCCACTAAAAACCACTCCTATCGATTCTCCTTATCCGGCTTGTGACCCCCCCCCCCCCCCGGTACAACGCTAACTATTCAGGGAATGTATTAAAACCGCTGGAGTTTTGTGTAACTCCTCCTACTTGGTGTTACGGGTTTAACTTCTTGAAAACGACTAAAGGTAGCTCTACCTACCGCTACTATTGGCTCAGAAGCAGGGGAGCGCCAAGTCCCAAATATGTTGCCATACCCTCCTGTGCTGATATATCAGTGCTTGGAGTTGCACATTTCGGTCCGATTCCTCAGGAATTCATCATAAACCGCCTGTTGTATTCCCACTACCGCTCTAGACTCGACGGTCGAGCCGCCGATTGCGCGCGTGACCTTGGGAGCTTTCCAGCAATGACACAATAAGACACAATTAAACACAGTACCAAACGTAGTGTGTTCCAACTATGACACGGTGAGATGCTATACGACACAAAAAATAAGTAAGTTAGAGCGTGTAGTGTACCTCAGTGTCACCACATTTTAAATATGAAATTACTATTTATTAAATTTCATTTTTAAAAGATGGTAACACTAAAAGTGAATACAGAACCTACTATCGACAGAATTGGTTTCATACCCTGTTATTTTTTTACACTCTTATTTTCTATAAAATTTCTAATAAAAATTAATCTATCATAAAATATGTAAACATTGTCAAAATACAATTTCGTCTTGGGATGAAGTTCCTAATCATAAGTGTTTTATCGGGGAAGATGTATACATGGATGACAACAATGTGTTATTCAAATTGGAAAAATCATCTCCTGACAATATTCAATGTAAGTATATGATTAGAAGAATTTCGAATGCAATATTTATGAATAAATCTATTTTGTCACATTTAGCCATATATGATGCTTCATGCAGTGATGCAGTTAATGAAATTTGTACAGCGGGTAAGGAAAATATAAACGACTCGCTCAATAAGCAAAGTATGTGTATCTATTTTTTTAACTGTACAGTATTTAATCTATTAATATAATTATCATATATTATTCATGTTTTAGTATTTATTTTTTTAGATGCAGTATGGAACATACAATCAACATTAGCACTTTTAAGTTTATATGAAATAAACTTGCTTAAAGCTGATAACGGAAAAAAGAAAACATATGGATTGCAATAACCAGAGGCTTGAAAGATTTAGGTATAAATGTAAATATTTAACATTATTTTCTTTTTTAATTTTAATTAAAAACATTAAATAATGTATTTAAATGTACACTTTTTTGCAGATAACTATTGATTAAGTCAGATGGAAAATTAACTCGTTAATAAAAAAATATAAAGAATGCGTTGATAATAATTTAAAGTCTGGACGGGCAAACATGACGTTTGAATTTTACGACCAGTTAGAAGAGATCTTAGGGCAAGGAAAAGAAGCCACAGCTCTTCATACAGTCTTGTCAAAAATATTATCAGACAGTGATTCTAATGATAAAAGAGATAATACTGAAGGTCTGTTAAATCAGCGAAAGCAGCAGAAGACTGATAATAAAAATGATGGACCAAGTACCTTTACAATTCAACATAAATCATCAGTCGTCAAAAGGCTTCGACCAGGGCATGGCACTGGTTCGAATCTTGCTAAAATAAAAACAGAGTTGCAAACACATTGGTTAAATTATTTAAAAACAATAAAAAATCGAGAAACAGAACAAACTACAGGGCATGAAAAATTGCTACAAAACAAAATGGAAATAATTAATGTAAAAAAACGTCAGCTTGAGTTAAAAAAACAAATAACAAAAAAAACTTAAATCAAAAGAACGTAGACATGAAAAAGTTATAGAAATAGAAAGATTAAAAATTAATTTACTTAAAAAGTTACTTAACCCTTCAAGGTCACACTGCTCTAGATCTTTTTTAAAAAATTGATAGCGAGCAGAGATACGACCAACATTTCGACAAGGTATGGGAAAAAAGCTTTTTCACATTTATCGATAATAAAATCATCTATCTTCTCTGCGGGTATAAACCCAGTATTGTTAAAAAATATGTCCTGCTTAGGCATTATAAGATTAAGCATTCGTATGAGTACTCGAAGTATGTGAGCCATTCTACAAGAGAAAATTTAGTAAAGAAATGCCTCATCGTAGCAGTAGAGTCAGTTAAAAATTTATTGACTCTTGAAGAAGCTATTAGCATTCCTTTAAGTGAAAAATCATTAATATTATAAAAAGTTATTAAAAATTTCTCAGTCATGGAGAGAGAAAGCAATTCTTTTTCAGCAATTTCTCCAAGAACATAACGCAACGTACACAGATGTGCCTCTATATTGTGAAGTCGGTGGCTCAGTACAGGAAAATGTTTAGAAAAATTCTTTGCATTAAGAAAAGAGATCTTCCTTTTCTTGTAAGAAAATTTTGCTGCAAAATATGAAAAATTTAAATCTTTTTTCGAAGATATGAACTCGCTTTGCGAGCTTGCTCTCATAAATGACATGACAAACCATTTAAATATTCTGAATTTAAAGCGGCAAAAGACCAATCAAGTGATTTCTCAATTAGTCATGTCGATTCTTTTCGCAGAAAGTTACAATTATTCAAAAGTCAATTAGAAAGCAATATTCTTCACTTTTTTCCGTCCTGCCAGATTCTCTTCGAAGAATATAGCACAGAATGTAATTTTAAAAAGTATACAAATATAATCGATTCTTTAATAAATCAATTTGATACGCGTTTCAATGACTTCGAAACGCTAAGAAATAATTTAATTTTTTTTTGAGAATTTTCTCTGTGCAAATTGAGAAACAAAGCCTAGAATTTCAAAGGCAAAACTTTGCGATTTGCAACATGATCTTTCTTTGAAAGCATAGTTAGAAAAGGGAGTTGAGTTTTTCAAAATTTTAGATGCATCGTGTTATCCACGTCTCCGAAACTTTGGTCTTCAAACTTTCTTTATGTTTGGGTCCATATATTTATACAAATGCTCATTTTCTAAAATGGAAAATATAAAAACAGAAAAGTTCGTCTTTAAGCGATGCATCATTATCCTCGATGCGAACTAATTCTTCTAAATTATCTGTGGATATATCATCCCTTGTAGAATCGTGCAAACGACCCAGAAGATCAAATGAAAATTAATACGTTTCGAGTTCAATTTTCCCGCCAAGTCATATTTTATTATCGTTCTTATTATCGTTTAGTGGAATAGGCCTATAGGGAAAACTACTTTTTAAAAAACGCATCAACAATAATACCTCCTGGGTGATGTGGAAAGCTATTGACAAAATTGCAATTATTACATTATAATATATTATAATATTATTGTCATTATATGTATATACAAATATGTTTATAGAAATAATATTAATAACTATAATTGTCTGTAAAAATAAAAATTATTCACAGGGCAAAAAAAATTTTAATTACGCGAATGGATCCAGCCTTATCTATTGTAAGAGGGTTCTGGTTTGGAACGCAACCCTGATCAGGAATGGTAAGGGCGAGGCGAGAAATAATCGTAATTCTAAGTCGGATCAAGCTGTTTATTGTGAGAGTAAACAAAGACTGACTGCGCTGCACATGCTGCGGCGCACACTGGGTGCTTCCACCGCGCATGGTGACATGCGCGGTGGCAATGCCCAATGAACGGCGAGTGTGTTGCCGTATATGCGCTTTAGGCCAATAGCGAGCAATATTATAGCTCGGCCATTCTGACGGTTTATTCAACTCGAATGATTTATAATTTATAAACTAAAAGCAAAAATGATAACCAACGTAAGATTGCTGGTATAGTATTAGATAATACTTAACAATGCTTATAAATGATAGGAGTACAATTATGAGTTATATATAAGATGTAAACAGCACAACAGTACAAAAGTAGTTATTGGAAACATTATGATTTTAAGACAAGCTCGTTTTAGAAAAAGAGAATTAGTAACAGTAGAGAAAAACAATATGAACTTATAATAATAATGAACTTTATTGATTCCCCTTGGGGTTTACAATCTCAACATAAACTTATTCTATCTTAAACTAACTTATTTCTATCTTAAATCTAATTCCTGGTTGCTTTGGCAGCCGCTGCTGCCTCCACACCCTGTCCTCCTACGCACACACACACACACCGCCTATCTGTGGACTTTCGTTTCCTCTGCCCTTCCTTTCAATTAATTAACCATTTTTCCACTCTTCATGCTATCATCGTCTCTCTCTATCCCCTCCCTCTCTCTCATTAATTCCCTAATCCAACTCTCTCCCTCCCCATCTGCCCCTAAAATTCTTCCTACCACCTCCTGCCAACTGTCTCTGTCTAAACCCCAATCTCTACACCCCTCCCATACATACTCCCACGTCTCTACGCAAGATAATCTACATCTTTTCTTTTTCTCCTTCTCCCAATATTTACTGCCTCTCATCTCGTTACCCAATCTACACCTTATAATTCTTCTCCACCTGCTCTCTCCCCACCCTTTTTTCAAGTATCCTGGTATGCCCTCCTCCTTCACCATTTTATACCACCTATTATATTCCGAACCTACAATTCTCTCCCATCTTTCCTCTCTCTGCATTTTTTTCTCCTTAATAAATATCGCTTCTACTCTATCCTCCTCTCTTTCCTCGCCTAACTCTTCCAAACTCCCTCCCCTGTCCTCCCAAAAACTCCTTTCCCCTTCCCAACTACTCCCTACTTTTTTTGTCCTATACCTCAACATTATTTCTTCTAAACATTTTCTTGCCAACTCGCTACCTCCGCCCTCTTCTAACCTTCTTTCATATTTCCACGCCCTTCTTCCCGCTTTCCCTCTCAATTTATCCCTTAGTATCTCCTCTCTTACCATATAGCCCGGCGTGTGCCAATCCAAGCCTAGCATCCATCTCAGGTACCTCTCCTCTAGCTTCTCCATACCGTCTCTCTCCTTCCATCCCCAAATTTCCACCCCGTATCCCATAACCGTCCATACCAACCTGTCAAATAGCCACCTCCTCCTTCCCCAATCACCACCGTACCTTCTCTTCCCAATCCCCCAAACTTGACCCATCACTGCCACCGCCCTTCTCACCCTATCCTTTATCTGCGCTTCTTGCCCCCCATTTTTTTGGAACACATACCTTAGATAGCAAAATTCCTTCACCTTCTCTATCCTATTCCCTTTTCACCACCAACTTCTCCTACTCTCCCTACCTCCTCTCTTTCTGAACCTCACTATTTTCGACTTCTCTGCATTTAAAACTAAGTTCTTTTCATCCAAGTATTTTTTTAGTCTTTCCAACATACTTCTCATCTGATCCTCGTCTTCCGCTATTAACACCAAGTCATCCGCATATGCTAACGTACACATCTTCACACTTCCCACCTTCACCCCTCCCCACTTGACCCTCCCCATTACCTCTTCTAAGTCTGAGATCAATAGATTAAACAACAACGGACTCAGTGGACAACCCTGTTTTACCCCCCTCCCCGTCCAAAACTCTTCCCCCGTCTCCTCCTCATCCAAGTATTTTTTTAGTCTTTCCAACATACTTCTCATCTGATCCTCGTCTTCCGCTATTAACACCAAGTCATCCGCATATGCTAACGTACACATCTTCACACTTCCCACCTTCACCCCTCCCCACTTGACCCTCCCCATTACCTCTTCTAAGTCTGAGATCAATAGATTAAACAACAACGGACTCAGTGGACAACCCTGTTTTACCCCCCTCCCCGTCCAAAACTCTTCCCCCGTCTCCTCCCCAACCCTAACTCTACTCTTCGTTTCTCTTAGTAAGCATTCTACTCTCTCTATTAAACCTTCTCTGATCCCCCTCTCCCTCATCGTCTTTATCAAAATCCCTCTATCCACCGAATCAAATGCTGCCTTCAAATCTACGAATAACGCTACTAATGTTCCTTCTTTTTTGTCCACACTTCTATTTACTACGTAGTTCAATACAAAAATATTATCTATTGTCCCTCTCTTATTCCTAAAACCTGCCTGATTTTCTGGGATTATTCCCTTCTCCTCAATCTCTTCATTTAACCTCTCTGCTAAAATTTTTGCGTATACCTTATAAAGCGTGGGCATTAACGTTATCCCCTATACTCCTTCACCTGCTTTCCCTCTTCCTTTTTGACAATCGGTACTACTACTCCTTCTTTCCAATTCTCCGGCCATTCTTTTCCCCTCCATACCCTATTCAAAAATCCCACTCCTCTAACCTTCCTCCCCCCCACCTCCATACCTCATTCGGAATTCTATCTAATCCTCCCGCTTTTCCTAATTTTAGATTACTCACCACCTTTCTTACTTCCTCCTTGCTAATAACCTGTTCCTCCTCTCTCCTACCACCATCTCTATCCTTTCTCTCCTCTCCTCTAACCACTCTTGCCTCTACTCCACCTAACAAACACATAAAATACTCTTTCCACTCCTCCATTCTTATTCCTTCGTTGACCCTCCTTTTCTTTCTCCTATCCTTATTTACTATCTCCCACACTTCACTCTCATTCCTGGCCTCTTCTGTTTTTTTCTCCCACTTCCTATTCTCCTCCTCTTCTTCTCACATAGAACTTTGTAATCTCTTTTCAGCCCTATATATTTACTTCTATCCTCTAATCCTTTTCTCCACCTCCTTCATTCCCTCCTCACCTATCTCTTCACCCCCCTACATTCTTCATTCCACCAACCTCTTTCTACCTTCTTGCCTTTCCTTCTCTCTCTCTCCGTCTTCCCCATTGCATCCTTGATTTTACTCCGCATCCTATCCCACTCCTCATTTACCTCCTGTTCATATTCTTCCTTTATCTCTCCCTCCAAAACTCCCCTGAACAATTCCCTTCCCTCTTCATCCCAGACTCCTCTTATCTCCCTGCCTCTCCTCCTTACATTTACCCCTCTCTCCTCACTCCTCACCTCTGCCACTACTGGAAAATGATCCGACTCTACCTTATCTATTACCCTCATCTTTTCTATTCTATCTTTCGCCTCTCTATCTACTAATATATAGTCTATCACAGTGCTTCCCCTACCTCCCACATACGTATACTCCTCTTCCTCATCTCCCACCATCCTTCCATTTAACATTTCCCATCCACATTCACCTATCAATTTTATTAGCTTTCTTCCTTCTTTATCTGCCTTACTATCTTTGGACATTCTCCTAGTCTGCTCTTCCCCATCTTCACCATCCAAATTCTCCCCCCCAACCTCCTCCTTCTCTACCGGTTCTAGCATTGAAATCCCCTCCAATAATCACCTTCGTTTCTCCATCCTTTGATTTCATCATCTGTCTCAGTACCTACATAGCTCCTTCCCTACTTTCCTCCTTTATATATACCCCTACTATCCTCCAACTTTCCTTTCCTATCTTAATTCCCACCGACAATAACCCTTCTCCTAATTCAACTATTTTACTTCCCTTCTCCCCCTTCCTCTATCCTCAACTCTCCTTTCTCATTCCTCAAGACTTCCTCCTCTTCATCCCACTTCCACCAATAATCCCCTATCCTGATCCTCCCATATCCTAACCATACCCTATTTCCCCTTTCCTCTTCTACTCTTGCTATTTTTTCTAACCTCCATCTCATCCTCCTCTCCTTCCAAGTCCAATCTTCCATAATTCTTTCTTCCCTACCCTTCAGCGTCTTCTTCCTACTCCACACCTCTTTCCTCTGTTCCTCACTCTCTAACTTCAGCCATATTATCTCTCTCCCTTTTTTGTTCCTCTCTTCTATTCTCCTAACTCCCTTCACAGTCATCTCTGCTCCTATCTCCCTTAACACCTTCTCTACCGCCTCCTTCCTATTCCCTTTCTTGACCTCTACACCTTTAATTAATAAATTCTTCCTTCTGTCCTTCCTTTCCTTCATCTCTAACCTCCTCTCTATCTCTTTTCCTTTTTTCCCACTGCGCTATCTCCTCCTACTTCTATTCTCTCTATCTTTCTCTTTAACTCTTCCTGTGCCACCACTAACTCTTTTCTTTCTCTTTCCCATCTATATTCTCTCTCCTTGAATTCATTAATTTCCTTTTTCAACGCATTTATCTCCTCTCTCATCTTTCTCCTCTGCTCCTCCATAATCTCCTTCAGTTCTTCCTTCATCTCTAATTTAACCATCTTTAAGCTACTAACGATCTCCTCTTTCCAATCTCTTAATTTCCTATCCCATTCCTCTCCGTCCTCTCCCGCCGGCGATCTAGCTACTCTCTTGCTACCTCTAATGCTATCAATCGAAGTGCAACTGTCACTTCTACCTCTATCCGTCATGTTTGTCGCGGCTACTGAACCCGCCTTAACTCTATATTACCTCCCTACTCTGTCACTATGCGGCGCTCTTACTCCCCCACTCTCACGTACGCACGTCTTCTCTCTGCCTACTCCCTGCTTTCACTCTGTTATTCCCCGTGACACCTAATTAATACGTAAAATCACTCTTATCCTCTCTTTCTCCACTCATCTATCCACCCACACATTCTCTATCGCTCTCTTTCACTCCCACCCGACTATCCTACCCTCTCCTACCCCTTTCTAACACCTCTTATTACACTCAACTCACTGTTTGCAACTACACACGTCTAACTTACTCTGGCCCGGAAACGGAAGTCCAATATGAACTTATAAACTATAACCTATAATTAAATGATATTACAAATGTAGCAGGTTTTGCTACGAGTGTGACATAAGGTGTCAAAAGATGATTATTTGAGTTAAGACTTAAATTAAAGACTTATAGCAGATTTTAATCGGACCTATTAATTATGATATAATAATAAAGTTTGAGGATTTTGCCAATATGTATCTTAAACTAATGACTTAAAACTAAAATGGTTTATAACTTATTTAAAGGTAAGTGACGTATAAAGATATTTTATAGATTATATACGTGTAAATAATTACGTAGAAATGAGTTTAATCCAATGTTTTAAACGGTCTGGTGAAAGGATGGAATTGTAAAGCTTAGAAGTTATGTTGAAACCAAGTATGTCTTCAACAACATAACGATTTTTATTTAAGACTTATAATTACGTACGGACCTTTGTAACTAGGTTTGAATTTTTTACTTTTTCCGGGTTTAATACCTGAGTCTCGTGTCATCATAATCGCCTGGATTATATTTGGTTGGCTTTTTATGATGTTTATCATAATATTGTTTATTATAGGATTTTATCCTATCTATAGTTTCCGATGCTAGGCTTTGTGCCTCTTGCCGAGAATCTTTTGTATTTAATTCGACTTTAGCCAGATTGTTCAAAAATTGGATTAATTTAATGTCTGAATGACAACGTTGGTCATAACCAAAAAATAATTTGGAAAAGGAAGTCGTCAAAGATAAATGGACAGTATTATTTGTTACATACTGAGCACTTTCGAGCTATGAGTGCCAAGAAGACTGGTCGTCAATTAGTTTTTTTAGCGAAGATTTCAAGAATCGGTTGATTCGTTTTATGATTCCATTAGCCCATGGGGCTGCGACAGCTATTAATGTTTGTTTAATGCCGCGAGCTTTTAGGAATTCTGTAAATTGATATGAAATGAATGATGTACCTTTGTCAGAAACTAATGTGTCGGGATTCTCAAAAACTTGGAAAAGCCATGTAAAATGTTTTATTGTTTCTTTAGATGTAGTTAATTTGCATGGGAAGAGCCATACAAATCTTGTAAAAACGTCTATGACTAGTAGAATATGCTTGAAACCTTCGGAAGATTCAAGGATCGGGCCAAAATGATCAGTATGCAAAACGTAGTATGTTAAAAGGAGCGGTTGCCTTATCCGTTATTTGCAATTCACCTTCGGATGTGTTAAACGATGTATTATTAACAATGCACGTAAGACAATTGTCGATGTAGTCTTGAGTTTTCTTATGAAGGGAAGGGAACTAATAATTTGAAGCTATGCCTTGTACAGTTTTTTCCGTGCCACAATGGGCCATGTTATCATGATAAACTCTGATAATATTGGTTATCGTGGAATCTGGAACTACAAAACGGGATTTGTCAAGCCCCTACTTATAAACGAGACTTTCAATTAATTCAAATTTTTCATTATTAGAAAACTCGAGTTCTACAGCGATCTTATTTATTTCTTCTATACTTTTTATCTCCTTCACCATCACTTCTGCCCCTATATCCCTTTGAACACCCGTTCTACGGCTTTCCCCCTCTTTCCCTCCTTTACCGCCACCCCCCTAATTATAACATTTATCCTTCTCTTTTCCCTATCTTTCAAATCCAACTTCTTCTCTATCTCCCTTATCTTCTTTTCCAGCACTCTATCTCCTACAGTATCTATCTTCTCTATCCTTTTTTTAACTCCTCCTATGTGTCCACTAGCTCCTTTCTTTCTCTTTCCCATCTAATCTCCCTCTCCCTAAACTTTCTAATTTCTTTTTTTAAAACCTCTATATCTTCTCTCATCTTTTTTCCTTACTCTTCTACAATCTTTTTCAACTCCTCTTTTATTTCCGTCTTTACTACCTTTAGATTCTCTATTATCTCATCTTTTCATGTCCTTAAATTTCTAATCCTCATCCCCCTCCTCTCCTGACGGTGACCTTGCTACTCTCTTATTTCCCTTTGCACCCCCTATCAAAGTACAGCTATCGCTTCTCCCTCTCTCCATACTCTATACTATGCCCGTTGTTTCTTCTGAATTCGCCTTAACCGTCTTAACTCCCCTCTAAACCTCCAAGCGGCGCTCCTGCTTTCTACTCTACTCTATTCTCCCGTCACGCACGCTCGTCTTAACGCTACCTACCTACTCCCTGTCTCTACTCTGTTGTCCACTGACTTATCTAATTAATATGCTATTTCTCGCTTGCACACTGCTCTCCCCACTCTGTCTCGACCATCCACACACTCCACTCACTCCCTGTAATCACACAACACTATCCTACTCCTCTTATTACTTCTAATACTATCAATCTCACTCTACGAAACTCGCGCTAATAGGACTTCCGTTTCCGGGCCGTTGTAAGTTAGACGTGTGCGGCCAAAATGTTATATTTATTAGTTTGGAGACACAAGAATAATGAAAGACAATTTCTTTGATGTTAATATTCTTTGATGTCAAAACACTATGTCGGCGCGTGAATACTTACTTGAACTGATCACGCGCGGAACATATGACGCCGGAATCGCCCAGCGCTGAGCGTCGCGAGAAGGAAGTGCGGGAGGGTGATGAGCAAGGAAATCACACAATTGATTAGACAGATTGATTAGACCCTGCATTATTCCTTTAATTCACTATACTCCTTTATGAGTCACAAATAATTCACATGTGCGCATACACTTGGACAGAGCGAGATAGCGGGGCGCCGAACGGAGATCTTGAACCCTCGTAAATGCGATAGATCGACGCGACGGAAATCTTGCCGAATGTGATATTCACACTCTTCCGGAGCGGAGATCTTGAGCGCGTATGACGAAGGTGACGCGAATCGCAAGAGGGTGTCGCAACCGCGAGCCACCGCTATCACGCGCGTCATCAACACTATGAATAAACTCGTGAGTTATCACAAATAATCGGTTCGAATCGGAAGCGGTTCACACGCAATGCAGCACGGCGTCCGACCGACAGAGATGCACGGATGCACAGCGTACGGGCTACTGTTCGCAAAAATAAGAAGAATATTGAGTATGCGGGTGCTCAAGAGAGGCAGAAGCGTACGACTGACTTGCGGGCGAACGCTCTCACGAAAATTCCGGCGAACCGGTGGGATCGTATTACAAGCCCATTGGGTAAAATCGATCAGTAGACAACATTCCACGTGTCGCACCCGGGAAACGCTGGCTCGAACGTGCTCAAGACACGCGTATCTTGCGTGTCAAGCAACAGCTGATCGCAGCGGCTCGACACTGAAGGCTCGTCCGATATGAGCAATAGAATCGCGAACAATATGTCGATTAATATTATGTTTATTTTTAAATAACAAATTATTAAAAATAACATCTTTTGTAAATTAAGCGTAAAAATAAATTTTACAATTATATGCATTTATATTTTAAATGTTCACAATCGCATCGTTTTACAAGTGTGCGTTACCGACACATTACGGATATAGCACGGAACGGAACTAAATGATTGTGGACATAGCGGGGAGAGACCCAAAAAGTCGTGCACATTATCTACGGGATTCGTAGACATTGACTACATAGTTCAATGTGCACGTTTTGTGCACATAGAGGCGCTAGTGGACAGAAACACCAAAAACTACGGGATGACCGCTCTCAGGTTCCCCTCTGGTCATAGGAAAACGATGGTAAAACTTCCGAACAGCATCAGCCTACAAATTTGCGCGCCTCGTTTTACACGAAAAGCCTATGTGGAACAGAACAATTATAGACTTCGTTTTGCGTAAAAAGGTGCAAACCTATGTAGAGCCGTACAATAATAGACCTTGTTTCGTCAAGTGAACTGTCAGTCAAATGATCGTGTCGGCTAAATGTCATGTTAATTGCTAGCTAAGAACTACTGTCAGTCAAATGTACTGTCGGCTAAGTGATATCGATCAAATAAACTGTCAGTCAAATGAATATACCGTGTCGGTTAAGTATATTTGTCAGTCATGTAATTGTCGACTAAGTGATACTGTCGACCAAGTGTACTGTCGAACAAGTGGTTTCGGTCAAGTAATTTGTCGGTCAAATGAATGCGACCGCTCAAGCAATTACCGAAGTAGAAGGCGTCAGGTTTACAACGCAGCAAGATTAGTAGAGGCTGAAAAAGCATCCCGAATTTTGATTTTCCCAGGTACGGAGCAGCGCCACTTCTTTTTTTTTACGAATTTACGAATACCTTTTGAGAATATATTCCACAATCTCTGATAATTTTGTACCTTTCATCTTATCGAATATGTCACTGAGTTTCGTATACATTTTTTGTATTTGGTCCGTAAAGTTGACGTCTTCTGTAGTTTCTACACTTGTCAAAAATGTGTAACGCCGTTTCTGTAAATAATAGAGTATTTTATTACACGTAGTTCTGAATTAATAAAAATTCCAAAAAACAAATTACATACTGAAAGCAACTCAGTTGGCCATATCTATTTTCGTTGTATCTTTTTTATCCTTTATCAATCTATCTGCGTAATAAATAAATAACTCGGCACATTCTAATGCGGATACCGCTTGCACTATTTCACATTGCCTGGACTAAAATCAATTATCTCTTAAATGTATAGAAAATCTTAGATATATAGTTTTTTCAATAACAAGCATACTTGGAAAAAGAATTGATCTTTCCAAATTTCTGCTTTCTTTTAAAAGTGTATGGTATATTTATATCTGAACAGTGCTGTGCGAATTCAATTAGTTTCGCCCCGATTCCTACTCTGCATTGGTTTTCCAATTTTGAAAATTTGTAGGACTGTCCGCTTAAAATAGCACTTTTAGGCACCTACAAAAAAGAAAAAAGTAGTAAAGGATGCATGATTTATATTTTGTAATTAATCTGCGCGTGCGTAGATTAATTTTTGTTATTTGTAATACCCTGACGTTGTCAAATTTAATCCGTGCATGATCCGAATGCCTCGATGTCTGGATTCTCTTGAATCATTGTTACACTGAACGACTCGCGGTCCACAAAAAAATTTTGGTATCGTATTCCTGTTTAATTTAAAAAAGTTAGTCATGAGTGCTGATTTCGTAAATATTTTTTCTTTATACAGAATTTACTTACCGCGGAAGAATTTGTTTTTGCGAATACTAAAAGAACTCTTGCGACATCGGAGTTCAAAATCTACATTTTTGTTCCGTTTATTGGATAATCATTACCATCCTTTTTCGCTACAGTTTTCAGAGGAAAACGCCATTTAGAATCAGGTTCTAACAAACAAAAGCCCCCGACTTGAAATATGTCGCCGTTGTATTAGTTTCTCTATCCGTACGTCAATATCCCTCCGTAACGAAAATGTGTAACAACTTACATGAGTTTGCGCCAATTTACGTAAATATTTCTTTTTTTATTCTTTGGATGCTGCTTTCGTGATCAGCGGATTAATCACGGTATTGTGCATTATGACGAGAGTGGCTAGGGCCGATATACTTTGGCGATTTCTTCGATTGATAAAATTATGCTTGTAAAGTTTAATCCTGAGCCGCCAAATTCCGTTGAAACCTCGAAATCCATAATCTGCAATTTACCAAATTTCAAATATAAAAGTAACATATTTCGTCATTAAATTATAATTCGCGTTCATGATTAGACGGAACATTATTAGACGATCACTTGTGAGAGTATCGTGTTTCTTTTCCGCATAATAACGATTGAAAGGATCAGTACTGTTACAAAAAGCTGGTATTGTAAACTTACTGTTAAACAATTTATAAAATTCTATGACAAAAAATATCACATGCAAACTTATCCCTTTTTCGAAAAGTCCTTTTAAAACAGCCTTTTTATTATGTTTCGAAAAACCAATTCCGCCACTATTTAACATATAAAATATAATATGACGTACTGTTTAATTATCATTATAGTATAGTTTCGATTTGCCGTTTTTTTTTTAATCTAAGTTCATCATTTGATGCGGATAGATGTACTTTCCGCGCAAGTTTTTGAGGCATCTACAAAAAATATAATTGTTAACTATGTTAAATTCCTCTTCTTGACGCTGAAAACTGTAAAGACGAACATGTACGTGCGTGCAGGAAATTATGTCTATCAATTATTATAACGAATTATTCGATCTTAATATAACGTAGCGTTTAATTATATTACCTTTTTAAGAAAGGTAAAAAAAAAGCGCGCCAAGTGTGTGATTTTTCTTTAAGGAAAAAATTACAAAATCCAAGATAATATTTTTGATCATATTAAATTCAACCTAAGTAATATATAAAAAATCCAAGAATACTTTTGATAAATTCAACATAAGTGATATTTTTTTATAACAAAAAAATCATAAATCCAAGATAAAACTTTTGATCAAATTCAACCTAAGTAATATACATTCCTAAAATGGTATAACTTTGATTATTAAAGTAACAATTATTTTAAATAAAAAATTGTTGTATTTGTTTTGTAATCAACGTAAATATTTTGCTATCCGCGCTGTGTTTAGATTGATGAATAAAAGTCTCGTGATGATGTTATCTATCACCCTTGCAGTGAATTTATTAACACAACAACACTCCGTAATAATGATGATTATTGTTTATAATAGTTCGTTTGTAATCGGAACGTGTGTGATTATAATGTAAATTATTGTAATTCTTTACTCGCGTATTCACTTATTACGACGACAACGCCTGGGAGCCTGTGGGCTCTGAGTCGCTGTAAATCAGCGTTGCGATTTAGCCATCAACGCCTGGGGGTTTGTACCCTGAGATGACTATTCGGCGAAATCGTTTAAACCCGTGGATCTTACGGCCGCTGTTATTGCGATTCGAGACCGCACGTCGTGACTCGAGATCGTGTCGCGTATCGCGTCTTAAAGTCAACGCACAAGCTGTTAGCAGCGACAGTTCGAATAGTACGTTCACTGCGTGGTCGCGGAGAGAAGCCAAAAACTGTGCTTACTGCCCGAGGATCGGATAGAAAGTGAAGTTTCCCCCAAAAGGCATGCCTTTATATCAAATTTCATTCTTTCTGGAAAATTTCTATCCTTTGTTCGATGTATCGTCCGGAGATAAAGAACGACCGTTGGCGACGATTGTTACAGGCAAGTCCGAACATGTTTATGCATGCATGCAGGCGTCACGTACGATTCTCGAGCCCGAACACGCGGTCGAATGCATTCATGATATTTTGATATTATATTAATTCACCGTGCACGGTTTCGTCACGTGTACGCAGCATACTCCCCCCGTTGAGAGAGTACCGATCAAAGGATTCATAGATCTATGAGTTTGTATGCGGTGTATCCGCCTTTGTTTTTTATTTCGCTAGCATGATAATATAATTGTATGTATGTGTGAATATGTTTATACATATGGTTCGTGTTACGCGACTGAGGGATACAATTTCTTAGTTTACAGGAAGTGGACATACGTTTTTACGGCGCGTCTCACTTCCCCGTTGGTTGTCTTAAGGTCGGTTGCCCGTGCTATCCCATCTTTGCCTGGATAGAGCTTCGTGATCCTGCCCAATGCCCAATGGGTGCACGGAAGATTCCGCTCCTTGACGAGTATCACAGCGTCTACCGATAAGTTGCGGGTGTCCTTATGCCATTTGGCACGCTTCTGAAGTTCTTTAAGATACTCGAGATGCCAACGTGTCCAGAAGTCCTGTCACACTTTTGTGATGTGTTGCCAGGTCGACAGTCGATTTTCTGGAATTGATTGCAAATCGCCCTCGGGAAGAGTCGTTAGTGGTTTGCCAATTAGATAATGGGCAGGTGTAAGAGCAGATAAATCGTCCGGTTCGGATGATATTGACGTTATAGGTCTCGAATTTAAAATGCCCTCTATTTCTGTGGTGAAAGTGCTTAATTCTTCGAACGTGAACAATAAATCGCCTACTACGCGCTTGAAGTGGTGCTTGAAAAATTTAACAGTATACTCCCAAAGTCCGCCGAAATGTGGAGCGGTGGGAGGTATAAAATGCCACGAAATGTGGTTCGTACTTGCGTATCTATTGACGAGTTCAATATGTTTGTGAGAATTGAATAACGCATATAATTGATTATTCGCGCCGACGAAATTCGTCCCATTGTCGGAGTATATGTGTTTAAGTAAACCGCGCCTCGCGGCAAATCTTCGCAGTGCCGCTAGGAACCCGTCGGAGGTCAAATCGCTCACTAGTTCTAGATGCACCGCCTTTATAGTCATGCACACGAACAGGCAGACGTATGCCTTGACTCGAGCTCTGTTTCGATGTTTCTTTTCTTTGAAAAGAAAGAAAAAGCCACAAAAATCAATACCTGTTGTAAAGGGTATTGTCTCACAGACCCGGGATTCAGGTAGATTTCCCATTTTGTATTCCGTCACTCGTGAGTCGAATCTACAGCAACGCATGAATGTACTTATTACCTTCCGTACCTGATTTCTGCCATCGAGCAGCCAAAATTTTTGCCTGAGTGTATATAGAGTACCTTGAATACCGGTATGATAATTTTCGTGAACTTCGCGTATGATGCGGTCAGACACGCGATTTCGACTAGGGAGCAACATCGGATGTTTCTGCAGCGTGGATAAGTTTGAGGACTGCAGACGTCCTCCGACGCGTAGCACGTCGTCGTTATCCACGAACGGGCTCAAACTAGCTAATTTACCTTGATAAGGCGTTCGTTCATTTTTTAGTTTTTTAATTTCATCGGCAAATGAGGACAATTGAAGCAGTTTGATTATCCGAATTTCTGCTTCGCTTATTTCCTTTGAACACAATGGACCGCGATAAGTATTGGTCGGCCGGACGCGAAGATAATACGTCACGATTTGACACAGTTTAGAGTGAGACGAATATTTTTCTAAGATGTTGAGATCGATGTCCGAGGTGATCAAACAAACGTTTCGCTCTAACTCGGGTATTTCAACAGTCTGCATTGTCAGCTCAGGCCACCCGGTTTCGTCCCTTATTAGCCATGCCGGGCTGACGCGCCATTTATCATTCTTTAAGAAAGCATGTGGTAATTGTCCTCTCGAAACTGCATCAGCGGGATTGTCATCGGACCGTACGTGGCGCCACGCGTGCGTTTCCGTGATTTCACGTATCTCTATTACGCGATTCGCAACGTAAGTCTTGAGTAAGTGAGACGCTGTTTTTAGCCAATGCAACACTATAGTGGAGTCGCACCAGAATATTACTTTATCAGGTACGATATTTAACGCGTCTCGTAGTTCTCGATACAGGCGTGCTAACAATAATGCCCCGCACAATTCGAGCCGCGGTATTGTAACAGCCTTTAACAGCGCTACACGAGATTTACACTGCATAAAATCTTACAAATGCTCTTACCATCCCTATCGACTGATCGTACGTAAATACACGCCCCGTATCCGGCACAACTGGCGTCACAGAATCCATGTAATTGTACGCTCTGTCGTCTGCGTATGAATAGCCCACGATCGAAAGAAACATTGTTTATTGCTCTGAATTGTTGGGAGAATTCGGACCATTTCAAATAAATGTTAGGTTTGTCCCAGTGTACCTGAGAGCGCCATAATTCTTGTATAAATTGTTTAGCGTATAACGTAGACCACTGGCCCTAACCTAATGGATCATAAATTTTTGCGATCTCTGATAATATTTTTCGTTTGGATAGTATCTCCGATATTTCAATTTCCCGTGCATAATAGCATATCTTGTCGTTGCGCGTATTCCATGATATACCGAGCATCTTTAATGATTGATCGTCGCCTAATACATAATTAGCGTGTAAAGCGTTGTTCGAAAGATTCTGTACCACGCGTGTGTCGTTTGACGCCCACTGCCTTATAGCAAATCCACCGCATCGTAAAAGCGCGATTATTTCATCTCGTAGTTCACGAGCCTTTTGAACGGAATTCGCACCCGTTAATAGATCGTCAACATATAAATGTTGTTTAAGCACTGCGGCTGCCTTGGGAAATAAATGCCCGTCATCAACCGCGAGCTGTTGTACGGCGCGGATCGTGAGAAACGGAGATGAGGAAACGCCGAACGTAAGCATGTTCAACTGATATATCTTAATTTCATCGTTTTCGCGCCATAGAATCATTTGATGCCGCCTATCGTCCTCGTAAACTAATACTTGGCGATACATCTTCTCGATGTTCGCGGTTATAACGTAGTTGTATGTGCGGAAGCGTATTAAATGAGAAAATAATTTTTCTTGGACAGTGGGCCCTACCATCAAGAGATCGTTTAACGATACGTTGTCCTTTGATTTTGTCAATGCGTCAAATACAATCCGTACCTTGGTGGTGTTACTAGATTGTTTTATTACCGCGTGGTGAGGCATATAGAAATCATCATCGCGCGGACACGCAACTAACGACATGTGCCCTAAAGTTTTATATGCTTCGATGACGCGAGTATATTCCGCTTTTAAGGTAGTGTCGCGATTTAATTTACGTTCTAGCGCAAGTAGGCGTTTCAATGCGACAGTGTGCGAGTCGCCAATGCGATGTTCAGGATAACGAAACGGTAAGTGCACGACGTATCGTCTTTCGTCGTTACGAATCGTGTGATTTGCAAAGTGCGTTTCGGAACTGACTTCTTCATTTGATTTGATTTTACTGGTCGCGATTTCCTCAATTGTCCAGAATTTAGCAATTTGCGTTTTCAAGCTTGTTAAGTAGCACGATGCTTTCTTAATAATGTTCTGCTTCGCGGAGCTACCAGCGACGATCCATCCCAGGGATCGTACTTTTTCCTCTTTTCCCTCTTTTTCCATTACTGTTCCCTTTTTTACACTAAATCCCACAATCCTCCTCTATTTCCTCTATTTTTGACATGGCACATAAAGTTTTAGTGTCTTAACGGGCTTAAAGTTTTAAATTTTGTAAATAGTTGCGTTTATTTTAACAACTGGTGAGTTAACGGGCGCGTTCAGCAGACGAAGCAGATTAGTGAGCGCTCAGTGATTCTCTGATATGATTGGTTCTTGCCTTTAGTTCTTCGTTGGATTTAGAAGCAGAAACCAATCGCAGTAAAGAATCACTAATCCGCTCGATCTGTTGAACTCGCCCATTGTCTTATTAAAATTTGACGTTGATTTGTTGCTTTAATAGTAAGAGCCAATCATGTTCGACTACCCACAGTATGTTCTGTTGAGCGCGCCTATTGACACTAACCAATCACAGATGTTGGTCTATATTTTGTTGTCGCAGGCTACGCTTGCACATATCGTGTGATGTGAAAACTTTTTGGGAAACATCATCCAAATATTATTAGCTTAGAAGACAAAATAAATATGAATGAAAATACATTTAATGCCAGATTTTCAGTAATTGATGAATTAAAAGGATTTAATTCTATGCCTTACAAAGTATCGATAACAGATGAACTTTTAAAACTTGCACGAAATGCACGTTGTTCATATTACGCTTACTTAGATGAGCAGAAAAAAAATGCAGAAAAAAAGAAAAAACAAGAAGCAGACGAGGAAGAAAGTAAAAAAAAGGAATTATCTATATTAGAAAATGTAAAAGCATAAAAACCTTAAAATCTTAGTTAATATCTGAAGAGAAAGCGTATAAAGAAACTATCGAAGAATCCGAACAAATGCAAACATTACTGAAAAATTCAGCTAAGTCCGTCACAAATAAAATAGTTTTACAAGAATTAATAGGGAGTTTAGGAAATCTTCGAAATAAAGAGAAAGAACAAAGAGTTAGAGTTGAAAAATTAAGAGGAAAAGTTCAAAAACGGAAATCTCAACTTATTAAGAGAGAGAATACAGTTAATAAAAAATTTAAAGCTAGTGAGAATGTCAGTAACCCATTTAGTAGTAAAAAATAAGCAATATCCAAATGTGATAAAATAAAACAATTGTACTAATTATTTTACTGCGATAACATTGGATCTTTTATTAATTTATGTAAGTTTGTAAGATATTATATAAGTTTATAAGATATTAAGCTGAGCGTGCGTGTATATGTATCATACATACATCACACAGAAAGAATTTAATTTGTTTAAAAAAATTTGTTTTTTTTAATGATTATTTTTATTAAAGAAGAATAACATTACGTTACATATATAATTGTTTCTTATCAATTAAAATTCCCCTTATTTCATCAGAAATCTCCCCTTTTTTCATTAAGATTTTCCTCTTTTTCCCCTATAATAAAAAAAATAGAGAGTATGATCCCTGCCATCCCACGTTTTTTGTAGATATAGATCATATTCATCATCCGATAAGTTGATTTGACCGACGAAAAATAGCGACAGGGTGGATCCCGCTCCGAGCAGCAGATCGACAGGACGCGGCACATGAAATTCCGGATCTGCCAGTTTTATATTCCTGGGGATTTCGATCGCGTTCCGCGGAAAAGTTTCAGACCAGACAGAATAAGATCTGAGATGACCGATAGCCTGAGACACGTTACATTCCTTCGAAATTTACCTTGCGTCGATTGTATTGTGACTTGCACCAGCCCCCGTGAATTTGAGCTCATGGCGTTGATCGCGCCGACCGGAACGGATTGTGGCGTCGCCCAATCTCTTGACGAACTCTTCGGATATAAAGTTGGCCGTCGCGCACGTATCTAGTAGAGCTCGACACTTAACGGAATTATGTTTATTGTCGGAAACGTAAACGATCGCACTTGCTAATAATTGCGGGGTGAACGTAGGGCACATCGACGCAAAGCTCATCGCGCTTCCCCCGGATACGTCGGTTAATCAATCTTCCTTCGCGACTTCTGGTTTGGTGTCGCCAAATTTATTCGCGGTCGCGTAATCGTTTAAATGCAAGAGCGAGTTGTGACGTTTGCGACAGATCGAGCAATTAGAGAACTTGCATTGACTGCCAACGTGCGAACGGGCGTGAATTTAAGCAGGTTTCGATCCTGCATAACAAGGTTGAAAATTCCTCGAAAGTGAGCCTATGAATGCCTAATACGCGACGCAAATGGGTTTTAACGCTTCGTACGCCGGCCTCCCACAAGCCGCCGAAGTGCGAAGCAGACGGTGGAATGAAGTTCCACGTCACATTATTCGAAGCAGTTAAATTTAAAAAATTAGGATTGCGCACAGCCGCTGTGTACGCTTTGGTCATTTCTCGATCAGCTCCGACAAACGTTGTTCCGTTATTAGAATACATTGCCTGAGGAAGGCCGCGACGTGCGCAAAAACGAGAAAAGGCGTTTGAAAAAACCGAGATGGAGTAATCTCCGACTAATTCCAAGTGTATCGCTCTGGTCGCTAAGCAAATGAAAAGGGCGATATAGGTTTTCTGCGATGTAGTGCCTCGACCTGCAAAGGCGCGAATCTGCATGGGACTAGCATAATCTACCCCGCAATGCAAAAAACTGCGAGCAGACGCCGACACACGAGGCTCGGGAAGGTCGCCCATTAGGGATAGGAATCGCGGCGCGTTCGCGCGTACATACGATACAGTTATGAATTATTGATTTAACGACGTTACGAGCGCGGAGTATCCAGAAATCGCGACGTAACTGACTTATCGTGAGCTGAGGTCCAGCATGCAATGCCCGTAGATGAGCTTGAGTTACAATGAGCGACAATGGATGGGCCGCCAGAAGAATCGGATGCCGAACATAAAATGAAAGAGGGGCCTTGCCCAATCGTCCACCCACGCGTAGAACTCCGTCCTTATCAAGGAACGGCCGGAGAGCGAGAATCGAACATTTAGATGAGAGGGGATAATTGTTGGTCAGAGAGTGTATTTCCGCCGGAAACATGGCCGATTGAATTTTTTTAAACCAAAAGATTCTGGCATCGTTGCAATCTGATGCTGAAATAACAATTGTTTTTGAGCAAAATGTGGACGACAATGAATTGTCGTTAAAATATGAGCGACGAAAACGGCATAAGCGAATTTCAAAATATAAGCGGTGACGCGAATTAACTTTGGCCATGAGGAATATCGTGTCGTGAGATCCCAAGTGTCGATCGGTGGAAAACATTGCAAAGCTATGACCTTATCCTCCAATGAAGCTTGCGGAGGAAATCGTGCGTTGGAACAAGGCCATTCGGGAGCATCAAGGCGCAGCCAAGATGGTCCGTGCCACCACAGGTCGTGATTGACAATCTCGTTGCCGAGTAGGCCGCGCGAAGCGCAATCCGCGGGATTGTCTTCTGTTGAGACATGTTGCCATTTCCCATTTGGAAGACGAAACTGAATTTCACTGACGCGATTGGCAACAAATGTCTTCCATCGCAACGGATGCTGAGTCACCCACGCGAGGACGATCGTGGAGTCCGTCTAACAAAAATACGCAAGGTTGCTGTAACCGGGTGATTCGCGCACGAAACAGTAATGCAGCTGATAATTCCAATCGTGGCACGCTTAGCGGTTTTAACGGCGCGACCTTTGATTTGCCGACTAGCAGGGAGATTGTAATTTGTCCCGACGAGACAACTTTAAGATAGACTGCAGCAGCGTAAGCAGTGTTTGACGCGTCGGCGAAGCCGTGAATTTCAGCGGACTTAACGTCCGACCCGAGTCCGCACCATCGGGAGATCTGCATATCTCTTAGATGCACAAACCGAGAATAAATGTCTTCTCACCGAGATAACAGGGTGGTGGGAAGCGTATCATCCCAGTCTAATTTTTGTCGCCATAATTGCTGCATAAAGATTTTCGCGGTTATAACTACCGGAGTGACGCATCCGAGAGGATCGTATAGTTTTGCAATAGCGGATGATACGTTTGCTTGAACACATAACTGGTTTCAAAAGTGAGACGCTGAATTCGAAGATATCGGTGGCAGGATTCCAACCGATACCAAGAACTTTACTTTAGATATTAATTTCAAAGCATATGAGATTGTTTTATCAAGCGAATATAATTTGACAGAATTAAATGTAAAAAAAAGTTCAAAATTATTGTACATAAAAACATGCAATTATCATACTTCAAGAGATAGCAGATAATTTGTTTTAGTATTTAACATTTGAAATATTTTACACAATTTATAATTACTACATTTTATTATATATTAAAACAAACTATTATAACTGTAAATGTATGAACTATTATATATGTATACATGTACTGCAGATATATATTGTTACGTCCGGCGGAGCCAAGGATCGCATCGTTTACTTCTTTTATTAATTTTTAGTATTTGCTCTACTCCGCCGAGCGGAAACAGAGAGAGAGCGCGAATAGAAGCAGTGGATTATGGAAGTGGAGTGTGCGTAAGAAAATTATAGCGGTTTTTATGAATGAGTTTCTTTTATTTTATTTTATTTTGGCCCTATTAAGGTCAATTTGCTGGAGAGGCGAGTCCCAGGGGCTAATGCCTGCAGGCGCACTACGACCGGTCTGGAGAAGTCGAACGGGCTCCTCTGACTGCGACTGTTCGGGGCTGCCGGCGCGCGGAATCAGTTCGCAGGCCCCTAATACGTCCGGGGGCGCGGGTGACTCGAGCGACGACCCTGCCGCGGGCTCTCGGGGAGACGGCCCGCTGCCCTTCGTGCCCCCCTTCAATAATTCAACGAGTCGCCTCAACCGCGCCCATCGTCCACCCCTGCAGGATCTTCCCATCTGCATGGGAGAATGCCATTTCTGTTTTTTAGTTCTCTCTTTTTAAACCAAATGTTAGGATAATGAATTTGTTAATTAGAGTGGTGGGGCGTTCGATACCGTTCGTGATTCACCCGGCTGTGCTTTACGCGAAATTTCTCTAGCTATCCGGTGCCCGCTGGATCGCCTAACGGCGTGGATAGAGAAAGGGATCGACGGATGTATACCTCTCACCATGAGTTCGGATGGAGGCGCCTGGTTAGATAGCGGCACCATATTCGGTGTCCGCTCCGGTGCTGTCGGTTTTGTCGGAACGCGAACGCGCGCCGACTACCCCGCGCCTATGCTAGAGTCTTTCGACTTTCGCAGGGCCGGTTGACGGGGAAGGGTGTACACTTTCCAGCGCGCACCTTCCCGCACCGTTGGCTGTTCGTCCTCGAATTGATAGGAGGCGACAGAGAGAGAGAGTTGAACGAGGCAGACGATCCTCCCGGGTGCCGCGAGAGAACGCGAACGCGCTCACTCTGCGAGTGACGAGGGCCACTGAGTTCCTTACGGAACTACAGCTCAACGCCAGGTTCACCACTCTCAATGTCTGTGAGAGGAAGGTGTATTTCACGAATGATCGAAGCACCACTGTTGTCGCACGACACTCCACGGCTCGAGAACGGAACGCACGAAAGAAAAAGAAAAGAAATTGCTTGCTATAACTGTAGTGGTTTTAATAAAATAAGAAAAAGAAGAGAGAACTCGCACCTTTACAATTCGTTAATTGCACTATTACAGTCGCACTCGCACGCACGCACGATCACGGAAATCGGGAATTGCTAACTATAAAATAATAAAACGAATTAGTAGTGTGAGGGAGAATTTGCCTTCTCTGATGTTACCGGTTACCGTAAATGCTATAACTCGGTACGCTATTGATTGAAAATATTCTAAGTTCACATTTGCGAGACGCGAAAATATTCTAAGTCTTCATTCGACAAACCGAAAATATTCTAAGTTTTTACGCGACAATGCGAAATATTCTAAGTCCTTACACGACAATGCGAAAATATTCTAAGTCTTTACATGACAATGCGAAATATTCTAAGTCTTTACACGACAATGCGAAATATGTCAAACGACCTTTCGGCGCGAGACGAGGAGACAAAATCTCTCCTTTCGCACGAAAATCGCGGCTTTTATACTCCTAACCGAGGGAGTTCGGGGGTGAAGAGCGTGGAAAGGAGAGCAGTAAATCATCTAGTGCCTGTCACGTAATTAATGAATTAGCGTGTCCGATTCTATGGTCACCAGATGAAATTCCGCTTCCCCATTTGTAATTTTGAGTCGCGGGGCGTGCAACTATCGCCCGCTCCTTGCAATCGCTTGCATTCCTTATTCGGGTTTTTATGAGTGGAGTTTAGAATAGCGAAATTCTGGAACACGAAGGCGCAGCGTGTTCCTCCGCGTGTTCAATTTCATTTAGCTCGTTATCGATTAATTAAGGGCGTTGGGCCTCTAATATTCTACTCCAAACGGTCCCACGTGAGCGTGGCTGCGTCGACGCTAGCGGGAGCGTTCGCCCGTTTCTTTTTCGAGGAGTAATTAATTCGTCTCGTTAATTAGGCGATTTACGCGATTGCTATTAAATGCCCGGGTTGGAGGCGCCTCAGGGAGAAGCCGGCTAGGGGGAGAATTACTCCTCTTTTTGTGTTTTTGCGATATCTAGTATGGTTCGCTAAGAATTATCGCTTTTAATTAACGCGTGCGTGCCGGTAGAGTAGCCCGCACGCTCGCAGCGCGTGATCGCTCGGGCCCGGCACCGTGAGCGCGTAAATTCGCCGGCGTACGCGTTGTCGTGGCAACGCGTCGTTGCAAAGCGCGATCCTCGCCTGGATCGTGACGGCCGGCTCGAAATCTCGGCCGGACGTAACAATATGTATAGAAAATAATAAATAATTTTCTTGCCTTAAAGGTTAAGACCAGTAGAAGAATAGACAAAAAAATTCTAACACACTGTTCCACACGAGAGGGATCCGATAGCCCACAATGCCAATTTGCCAATTAAATATAAAATCTTCTAATTGGTAGTCTAACAGTAAATCTCTAGGCATCGGCCGATATGAGTGGATGTGTGCTACTGGGATGTGTGCTAACAGAACCTTCCCGTTCCATACTTGGTTGACACTTTGAAGTTTTATTTATTGTAGTTGTGCACGTAAGTCAGATAGCGCACCGCGTTATAGATATGACTTTGCATCGCATCGGATTACCAGCGGAACGTTAGTGGTATGCACTATGGCATGTATCTCGGTACTCTCCGCTCAATCACTGCACGTACATGTTCATATCGACCGATTGTCTGCCGATATAGTGCAATTTCGTTAAGTCAGTGAACAATTGCGTTATGCAGCTTCCGAGAAGCTAAGTGTTTCGACATCAAAATGCAACTGCCTCGCGGTTTATTCACGCAGCATATCTTTCTGGAGCGATACGGAATTGCTTTCGGGGTTGCTCCGTATCGGGATGTACAAACTCGCAGAAGTTAATTAAGACTTCCGTAAGCGCGGCTAAGAACCCTGAGATTGATTGCGTTCAGCAGAAAAAAACGGCTTTGCAACTATAGTGAAAATCTTCAATACGTTTGATGGTTCTTGCTTTAGTTCTTATCGGATTTAAATGTATTGTTGGTGGTGGACCACCCGAGTGCATAGCAGACGGCGGCGGAAGCGGCGCTGTGATCACCAGAAAAGACAGAAGGAGCGATTGAGCGGCTTGTCTGTCAGTCATCCTTTTTGTCAGTCTTTATTAGTTATCCTTACTCTCATTTTTTATCTTCTTGTATTCATACAACAAATAAATATCTCGTGTCATATATATACATATTCTTGTCTCACTAATATAACCAAGCAACATGTATAATTTAATCGTAGAGAAGTCATTAAATCTAAATAAAACTAAAATAAACTACACAAAACTGAATTTTAATGAATGTGCCAACTTTTTAACATGGGAGATAAGTTATCAACTGCAATTCTAATACACATATGTAGATGCATATGCCGTACATGTGTATATTAAAGTCAGTAATCCAGTTCCCATAATAAAAAGTCAGCATTCATTAAAATTCACCTTGTATAAGCATTCAAAATATTAAGCATAGAGTATGGTAGAAACAAAGTAAGAATGGGAGATATGCGGACACCAATAATACACGGTTAATCAGAAGAAAAGATTTATTTGCTAATTATTTGTATTTCACAGTGATGACAGTTTGTATTATGAATAAGAAGTTACAAGAGGTTTTAAGAAGCTCACAAGGAGTTCAATGCTACAATCACAAAGAACTATGGTTCGGTCGATACTGTATGAATCAAGAGATTATTGTAAACACTGCGATCGAAACAAATGCATTCTTGTGTCGATCTCCTGGCGATCTTGAAAAGAAAAAATGTCATGACTAAAACATCGAGACAAAACGCAGCTTCTACTAGTGCGCTTATACTTATGTATTTATATCTTCCTTTCTCTATCGTGAATTATTAGACAATTCATAATTAAAATATCACAATTTTATTTCACTCGTCTAACGTGAACACTTTGGCACATCCTTTTCTTATTATTTTTTGACTTGAATACAACCTTATAGGTTCAGCCAAATTTTATCCTTTTTTTTTTACATGTATCTACATGGTGTAAGTCGCTTCTTTGATTCCTATCCACACTTGACGAATGTGAAGACAATTTTTTTCCTACGAAAAACTTGATACAGAGCCAATTATTTAACCATCAGTCTTTTTAACTTTCGGTTAAAATCGACTCTTTAAATAAAAAAACTTTAATTTTATACAAAATTGAATTTAAAAAGACCTTTTATGTTATCTTATCTTGTCCTATCAGAAACATACTATATATATACGAATATAGTTCAAATTAAGTAAATGTGAATAAGAAAACGGTTTGACGTAATATTGCTGCGCTGCGTAAATACGTATACCTATTTACAAATCTACAAATTATACAATTATAAAATAATCAATGTTAGGCAAAATTTAATCAACTTATTGATTGATAATTACGACTAAAAATTTAGTTCTTAATTATTATTATAATTTTTTTAGTTGCTTCGACATAATTATTAACAATAAAATATAAAGTCATTGTTGTTGCTAGTAATAATTAACAAAAAATAAAACTTTTTTTTAATAGACCTTATTGATAAAGAATGAGTAAAATTGACTGATATTAGCTCCACATGTGTAACAAAAGTTATATATGTACTTTTAAATTTTGGGGGTCGCTCAATACGGTAATAATATTCTTAAAGGGTCAAAATGATTTATTTCAGATGAATTTTAATCACTTTTCCACAGGTTTAAACAGAAGAATATTATTATCGTATTCAGCAATAAAAAAAAACATAAGAAAATATGTATAATTTACGTTACACTTAAAACTTTCGATTAAGCCTAGTTAAAACTCGATCAGCTCAATCGTTATTAAAATCTGATAATCTTAGGTGCCCGGAAGTCACGTACTCACGTATAATACACGGAGCAGACCCGCGCTGCGCGTTTACTTGGCGTGAGACACTCATATATGTAATAAGACTATATTGCTAACGTCGGACTTATCCCATAGGAAGAGTGGGTGAAATCAAAAAGAGATAGACGTAGTGAAAATCATGTACCTGCGTTGTTGTGCGCAAGCGTAGTACATGCATAGTTAGTAGGCACGTGTGGAGCGCGCGGTAGCGAGAGCGACTTTTGCGCGAGCGCAAAACTGTCAAGGTACATCAAGTCGTACCGTGTTTTCACCCTCTTCCGAGCCCAACTAGCAATATAGTCTTATTACATATATGAAGACATTACGTACTGTGTCTCTTAATGAAATAAAAATCGATCAATTTTACTCATCGTCCTTTAACGTTAAATTAGAGAATTATAACGTTTCAGGAATCATGACCTTTGCTTCAGATCCCTTTCAAGTAAAATAACACATACAAGATTAAAATTGTAATTGTAAAAAACATCCATGAGTTTGACCTAAAGCAAATATATCAAAACATAATTCTCTAATTTAATAGTAAAATTTATCAGTGATGTCAATCAAGAGTAAATTTTACTTTTTATAAAGAAACCGACTAAAGGTTTAAAATATACATATATAATCAGGATTAATGTAATTAATAAAATTAATTATTGACTATACAAAATTGTTCAATATTTAATTTCATTAATTACATTAATCATATGTATATTTTAAAACTTTAGTCGGTTTCTTTACTTAAAATAAATAAATTAATCCATTAATGCCCAACATTGTATATAATGAAATAAATATTTATATCACACAATCAAAAATGGTCGGCGATAATGGTAAACATGATTCTCCAATTAACCTTGGGAGTATCGGGTAAACTCATCTAAAAATTTACCCACACGACTGTTGTGGGTTTCTTTGACGCTCGAAATTATGAGCAACATACATATATATATGTATATATAAACAAACGTATCACTATAATTTTTATATTAACAAAAATTTTGCATTTTCTTTTTAGATATTTTTTATGAAAGAAAGAGTTTCATGACTCGTTACATTTTCTTGATTATCCTACTATCATATACATATACAGATATGATTTTTATTCTATTTTTTACAATGAAGATCTATCATTAAAATCTGTATAATCCATTGCATGAAACGGAGAGTATGTCTTCTTTGATGAAATAAATTCGGAAAAGTACTGTCACAGTAACAGTGGCAATGCAATAATGATGATAATAATAACGGTTGACCATATCTGATGCGAAGGCTGGCGATGTTTCACTATAAAGTATTGTACACTAATTATCTGGAAGATTATATAAATTTTGATAAAATGTATTAGCTTTCACCAGGGGTGCTGTAAATTTTAAGATAATGTCTACCTAAATTATGTACGTATGTATTTATTTTATATTTTACGAATCATTTTCTAGTAAATAAGCAATATAAATTATTATAAATTGAATAACACATAATACAGAAGAAATAATTAAGTCATAAAATTATTAAAAAATAAACTTTACAACTTCCCGAGAAAGAGCAACTTTATGTATTATTTAAATAAAAATATATAATATTAAGAAAAGAAAAATATGAATATAAAGGTAAGAAGGCGGTTATGGAATAGAAATGGGATTATGGAATTCATGATATTTCGTACACTTTGTGTTGAATTTTAGGGATAATCATCTAAAGTCTAAATTACTTCTTTACATATTATTTAGATGTTATAACATGGCCATTGATTATGAATATCTACTGTTGCCATAACGGCTATATTTCAGTATTGTAGGTAACTGAAAGTTTTATAGATGTATATTCTTTACATTATTTTCAAAAATATATCGGATTTTTTCATTTTAATGTAATTTTAAGGACTCGAATATGGCTTCCAAATGACAATTAAATTTAATGTTTGACATAACGCGTATGTACATGTATTTGACGTGTAAAGTTATATTACCTGCGTCCAAGGCTACAAATCACTCGCTAGTTTGAGTCCCATAATCTCTTCGCACGTAATATCTTTTACAATACATTTTCGTAATATTTTTACGATACTTAGATAATATTGTTTGTTATAATACTTTTATAGTACTTCTACAATACGCAAAATCGCAAGAACCAAAGATTCTTTTACATATTTTTCTGTGATATTATGTACAAGATATAAATACTTTTTGTGATACTGATATACATAATCCATTAAAAAGCGTTAATTTTTGTTATCCCTCTGCTGCTTCTACAACCACAATTTTTTTCTTTCTTCAGTAAATTGTTTATAATTATATTCGTTATACATATATATTCGAAGAACTTCTACTTATAACATGTATTATGATTAGTAGAACTTTATGAGTAACAAACTTGTACTAACAAGAATTATGTCATATAAATATTTACTGACAATGAGTTATTTAAGTAAAACAAAATAGTAATTCATAATCGCCTTCTTTCCATTATAATTTTCATCATTTCTATTTGAATCTTTTATAAGCCTTTGATTATTGTTTACATAAATGACACGTAAAACATAGTTCGAACATATAATTTACTGTATACAAGTAATAATACGATTATTTTATGTATAAACACCTAACTCTGCTATACCGCACAAAAAATATTGTAGAAATATTACAAAAATATCGCTTTCAAAGACTTACAATTAATAAGAAAATTTTAATAGAATTTTGATGGAATTTTGACAAATTTGACATTTTATTAAATAAAATTTAATAAAATTTCAATTAAATTGCAACTAAATTTTAATTCTATTTTGCTGAATAAATTATTTTCGGTGATTATTTAGAATAAAAAAACATAACATTTTAATAAAAATTTAATTTAAAAAAATAAAATTTAAATAAGAAATTATTACTTTTATAATAAAAAAATTAAATTATATGTAAATTGTAATGAATTTTAATGTAATAAAGTTGTAACAAAAAATAATAGATACTCTGTAATAATAAATTAATATTATTGAAATAAATAAAATTTTGATAAAATCAAGATGTCTTAAAATAAATATTAAAAAATCAATATAATGTTAAAATTTTATGAAAATTTTAATTAAATATCATTAACATTTTTTTCATGAAAGATTACAATATTATATTGATTCATCGTAATTTGTTTTAAGTTATAAGAATTTACAGTAAAACCTTATAGCAAAACCTTGCACGCCTCCGCAACTTTTAATGACAACGACAATGGTGACGATTATGATTCTTACGAACATTATAGAGAATGTCCCAAAAACTGGCAGTTTCTCTCCGATATTACATGGAAAGAGTAAAGAAGCTGAGACTTTTGGAAGACTTAAGCTGCCATCGTGTCAAACGAAATGAAGAAATTTGCGTTAATAGAGCTGTCCTTACATCGCATTACAATGTTACATAACAAGTCCGACTTTTTTCAACTTTGAATCACAACATATGACGCAAAAATGATCAATGCGCTGATATTCTTATCCAAAGAGAGAATAATAATTCTGGGGCGCTCTGTATAGGTAAAATTTTTTTTGTAGTTATATAACATACCTATTTGTGTGTGTATTTATGTGTACATGAATAATTTTATTTGCGCACTCAAACATTTTTCTTTATTTTTCCCCATAATATTTAATTTTCGTCTGAAGATCCGCTGGAACTTTCTGGCATGGTATTGAACCACTTTTCACGAGCCCCAGTGATCCTAGATATAAAGATACTTGAAGAGTTCATCCAGCAAAATCAGTAAATATTTACTATAATAGATACATCAGTTCCAATCAGCTTAACTTTGACAAATATGATTAAGGTCATAAGTTTCCTGAACAACTTTCAAAAGATTTTAACCACATAGCTCATTTATTAAAAAATTAAATTTAAGAATGTTGACAATATAAATGTATACAAAACCAAGCTAAAGCAAGAGGCAAGACAAATAAGCAACGACAAACGAGACAAACTAATGTGGATTACGGTGTAAAAAAACGTGGAGTAAAAAAAACAAAGAAAATATGAGTAAATCCAAAAAAAGGAAAAATAATATAAACCTAAAAATGCAGAGTGACAAGAAAAGAAAAGACGACAAGAAAGATAGAAATGCAAAAAGAAAAATAATAGAGAAGACAAAAAACGATTATCATTAAAAATAAAAGCCAAAAAACAGCAATAAGAAATGCAACACGGGAAGACATTACAACAAGAAAAGGAAAATAACATAAAAATAGTATATAGATTGGAAAAACTATTATGGACAAAGTTGGGAAAACAAAAGAAACTAAAGAAATGAATGATGAAAAAGAATTGAAGACTAGTTATTGTGTGGTATATTATTTTGGTAAGATTAAATAATTAGGAAAGCCACTGAAAAGGTAAGAATAATAAAATTAAAATACTGAAATATTACTAAAATAATCTAGATCAAAACATCGAAATAAAAAACATTGAAAAATGTTGACAAATTAATGATTGTGGAACTAACGAAAGCATTGGATGATAAAACAGGAGTTGGAGAGAATGTTCATCAGATTTAATACAAAGACAAGGAAGATAGAAACGATTACGAGAGATAATATATTAGTGGTCTTTAGAGAAAATGTCGTAAGGCATTCGCGTTTGACAAGATTACGAATCAAACCATATATTCTGGCTGTCAAATAGTGCCACAACTGTTATAAATATGGTCATATTAAAGTAATTTGTTGCAATAAAGAAGAGTCGTGTAAGCGGTGAATCATTTCACGAAGGTAAAGAATTTATAAAATATATAAATTGTGGGAAATGGATGGGCTTCGAAAATGGCGAAGTGTGGCAGATATGCGGGAGATTCGATCTCAGAATTATTGTTGTGTGAGGTGTGAAAATTGATGGAGTAGAAATGAAAGTTGGACGAGGAGGAAGCGGAGGACAGAAAGAGGACATTAGGGGGGAAGTGTGGAAAGAAAGAAAGAGAAACAGGAGACGTGCAAAAAATTCGGAATAAGAGTCTGGTGGAAAGATGATGAGAAGAAGGATGACGTGGTGGATATGAAAAGGTGACAGTGAGCGAAGATGACGCTGGAGTGTTCGAGCAGAGAGAAGAAGTAGAGAAGGAGCGGAAAGACAGATGGCGGTGGAGGCGGTGATGGAAATGAACAGACGCGATGAGATCGAGTCATGCGCATGCAGGATTGGGTACGCATAATACCTCACGATTTATGCGCAAATAACTAAGTAATCTGCGCAGATAACGAAGCGAGGTTTTCTGCTGCATAAAATACCCATTAGACAGAAAACCTATGGTGCCTGCAGGGATAACCGTTATAACGATCAACAAAAAAAAACTTATGGTTTTTTAGTGAAAATGTCAAATACAGGAGGAAGACCGTCTCATGATTATTACAATAAAGGTCAATTTATCAGGATCAAAGAAAATAGAAAATATTTTTCAATTTGCGAATTGTGCAATACAAGGTTATGTACTACTGCAGTAGAACGCCTGAAAACTCATCGGTACGTACAATAGTTAGGATAAGACAAAGCATAAACATTTGTCCATGATCATGAAAAACATGAAATTGTGTATTTAGTTCTTCCTTGCTGTCTCCCATTTTTTAATTTCTATGTATCTAGGCGCAGTTTACAATGAAGACTTAAGCCTTAAGCCATGAGAAATTGACCAACCACAGTCTTTTTTTTTTTAATACACAATTGTGATTAGTTAATTTCTTACGGCTCAAGGCTTAAGTCTTTATTGTAGACTACGCCTATTATGTAGATGTATTAATGAAATTAATTCAAGCACGATGAGCATGAGCGTCAGTGACCAGTAGAATTGTAAGGCCTGTGGCACACGCTTTCCGTAAGACTTAACAGTAAGATTTTGACCAATTACATACTCGATTTAGCCAGTTACGGTTACGGTCGCCCAATTCAATGCGTCAAAACGTTATTGTTACGTCTTATGGAAAGCGTGTGCCCCAGGCCTTAGGGTTAGAATGGGTATCTCATGGATTTTCTGCGTTTTCTACATTTTTCTGCGTATTATGCGTATTATACGAGAGTTGTGCATAATAGCTCCCTGACGCGCATATTACCCAACCCTGTGCGCATGGGCCGAAAAGGGGGAAGCCCCAATTGGCCGACGGGAAGTGGAATAAGGAAGGATGATGGTGGCGTATGGTGGCAAGCGTGCCCTTTGATATGGATTGGTACGTCGATATATCGATACATCGATGGAAGAGAGATGGAACCGGAACCGGAGGAGGAAGGTAGGAGACGAGGTAGCACGTGAGCGGTGGATGTGTATTATTTGGTGTATCGACTTATTGAGGTATCGATCGAGGGTAAAGATCGAGGAGTGCAATTATCACGCGGATGTAAGGTTGGAAATAGATACAAAAAAGTCGAGTGATAAAGTGGTAAACGAGAAGTAAAAGTAATTTAAGAAGGAAAGGTCAGGAGAGAAGTGGTTTTAAAGCTGGAGAAAAGTGAAAGAGAAAGAAAAGATGGAGCTGTGCGGAGAGATGAAAGAAATGAGAAGATGCATAGAGGAGATGGTAGAGTTACTGAGAGAGTTGTGCAGAAAAGTAAGCAGAGGTAAGCAAAGAAAAAAAGGAAGATTGACAACAAGGATCCAAGTAAGAGCGGAAGAAGAGGATAGCAGGGGTGAGAAAGAAGAGGAAAAAGGTGAAGGTGGCCGCGAAGAGGATGGAGAGGGAGAGAGAAGAGGAATAGGAGAGACAACGGGAGAGAGAGAAAGAGAGAGAGAGAGAGAGAGAGAGGGATAACGGCAGCCGGAGGAGTGAGCGAGATGGAGGTGAGAAGAAGTATCGAGAAGGCAAGGGTGGAGAAGGAAATGGCGAGGAAGAGGAGAGGGGGTAAAACGTTGGAGGAAGCAGGGTATATATTTGAAGAAAGGGAGAAGAGGAAAATAGGAAAGTACAGGAGAAGGAAGACAGGAGAAAAGAAGGAGAGTAGGAGACAAGAAGAACGAGAAAGAAGATAGGTAGGAACATAGGATACAAGGACGGACTGGAGAAAAAAACTAAAAGCAAGAGGGGTTCAAGAAGGGAGAAAGAGGAGAAGGGTGCGCAGTTCCGGTCCAGAAGGACGGGTGAGAAGATGGAGGAGAAGCGACTGGAAACGAAGAAGACTGATAGGGAGAGGTTGGGATTGGAACGGGAGACGAAACTAAGGAGGTGGTTCAAGGAAGAGACAAGAAAGAAGAAAAGGGTGCATTATTTGGAGGGGAATTGAAGGGGATAACCAGGAGGAGAGAAAACACTGTGTGAGGATGATTATGAAGAGTGAATTGAGGAGGAAGTTAGTGTTAAGGAGAGTGGAGGAAAAAAGGGAAGAAAGTGGGAGATAAGTGATCATAACGGAATTAAACGAGCTGGAAGACAGGAGTGAGATCTTAGAGAGAGAGACGGAGATAAGGGAAAGCTGGGATGTGAAAGTTGACGAGGACCTGACCATGGAGGAGAAGAAGAGGACATGGAGAATCGTGGGAGCGGCGAAGAGGGAGATGGGAAAAGGACGAAGGGTGATTTTCAATAACAGAGAAATTTGGGTGAAGGAACGAAAATGGAATTCGGATGAGGGGGGAGAAAGTGGAGGGGAGGATAAAAAAAGTAAGTAAGAGGAAGAGTTAGAGAGGAGAAGGGAAGGAGATATGGGAGTTAGAAGGGGTCGTGAAGGGATGGGAGGGAAGAATTGTAAGGCTGCTCAATAGCCAGGGCGCGAAGGGATAAGATGTTTGTTTGTATATGTTTGATGAGATGATTGTATTATGTGATAAAATTGTTGAAATTGTAAAGGATTTGGTGCATCCTGAAAAACACCCCGTCAACCCCAAGGGGAGTACGGAATAAACTCATAAATTGTGGGAAGTAATAAAAAATGCTGAAAAAGTCGTGCTAAGACAAAAACAAAGATAGACAATTTTGGGAATTCGTAGAAAACTAGATGTAGTAAGAATGGTAGAGACGTAAGTAGATGAAAAACAAGAGAACAGACTCAAAGAAAAATAACTGCGGGTTACAAATGGAAATGTTAATTTGCAAGGAAAGAAAAGTCTAAAGAAAGAGCTAAAGAAGGAATTATAACAGGAATAAGGAAGGAAAAAGAAGAAAAAATAGATAAAGTAGAATAATAAAAAAAGAATAAGGTTGAAGATAGATAAGGACACACAAAGAGTATTAACTATTTGTCATAGAAATATGCAAGAATTAAGACAGGAACGGAAAAAATAATTAAAAAACTAAAGAAGATGAAATTAATAATAGGAGGACATCTTAACGCAAGACTAGATTTCAGGGGAAACATATGTGAAGAAGAAAAAGTAGATAGAGGACAAAGAATCTCGAAAAACAAGATAATCATTAAAAAAAGGAAAAGTTTTCCTAAAATTGTTGGAACAAAGAGGATAGGACATTCTTAATAGAAATGTAGAAGGGAATGAAGATGGAGAATTTATATACGTTGAAACAAGAAATAACTTACAATTAATATTTAACGATAAATAAATGATAATAGGTCGAATTTCTGGCAAAATTCAGTTTATTAAAGAAACGTTTCTTTAGTAATTAAGTAGTGACGAATTGAGAGGCAAGAAATAAAATCAGAAATTTCAAGAGAAAGAATAGAATCCACTGACCACATTCCACTGATCGTCATACCATCGTCAAACCAAAGGAAAATAATACAAAAGAAGATAGAAAAAAATTAAAATTTTGCAAAAAAAGGATAGTCGATAATCTCACTAGTTAGTAAACAGTACCTATCTAATAATATTACATAAATGTTATAATTTCATATGTAACAATAAAATGTATAATTTTTGTGTTAAATTTACGTTGTTAAGTAAGATATCATAATTAATGCAATATTACTGTACACTTAAAACATCCAAAACACTTGTAAAACTCAAAAATAATGTCAAGTGATTAAAAAAAAAAAAAAGCAAACAGTATTCTGAAATAAGGCATGGAGATGACAACATCATTCTGATTCTATACAAAAGCTTAAATCTATAATAATAAATTACGGATCAACAGTATACCTAATAATAACTTTAATATAAAAACTTTAATGCAGAATAAAAAAGTGTTTCACTTGAAAATTGCATATTTATATAAAGCAGAACAATTATAGACTTTATTTTACTCTGTAAGCTGGAGGAGGGTAAAAATATCGGATAAAAATATAAAACTTATATGAAACAGTAAAATTACAGACCTTGTTTTTGTCGTAAGCAGAGAAAACATAAGATAAACTTTGTTTTGCGTGAAAAATGCACGCACTTGTATTTTATAACGTGAAACAAAATTTCCTCCCGGTGCGAAACAAGTACTACAATTGTACTGTTCTACATAAACTTTACTTTCACGTAAAGCGACATCTATAATTGTGTTGTTTAAATTAATTTTTTTATTATTAGTTACGTAAAAATCTTTATTTTTGAAAACTTTGTTCGTTATTAACTTTTTAACAAACAACAAGAGATGGCTGATGCTTTTTCTTTAAGATCTCGATATGTCAAAGTCAAAATAATTGGACCTGGATCCGGTATTGTCCACATTTACCGCGAAATCTTTCAGGTAATACCGTTAAGTTTCAGCATAATTGTGATTTTTTTTCTTATAAAAAGTTAAGTAGTTAAGTTTAAAAAAAGAGTCATAGAGAAGTTTTTAAATGTTAAAAAAGAAAGATAAAGTTTTAAATCTGTCTTTCAATTTTGTTTATTTATTTTCTAAAAATTACATGAAGTTGAAAATTAAATTTTTTAAAAATTATTTTCTTATTTTCTTATTTTAAAGCGTTATAGCTTGATGACATATCGTGGGAGAAAATTAACAAAAAATTATTTTTAATTAAACTTTAAATTTTAAAATACTCTTTCGAGAAAACTGATGTAATGATGTCTCGTAATGTTAATTTTTCCTTCTTCAATAAATTGTTAATTCTGTTGTACCAACATGCTGTTTTCGTAAAATGCGAAAAAATCTCAAGCATGCTAAAACTTTTAAGTTAGTGTAGTTTTACGGTTGATAAAAATATAAATAATATATTGTGTAACAAGGGCGGAAAGTCGGCTTTTTCACCAAAAGTGCAGAAAGTAGACACACGATTCAAAGGCAAATATGTTTATCCGCACGAGTAGGAAAAAAACTAATCCGTACTTTTTGCACATAATATTTTTTGTTACAAATGCGTCGAAAGTGATCCTTGAGTGACACGAACTGACAGGTTAGCCAAGGATAAGTTCGCGAAAGCATCGGTAATTCTATGAGAATTATCATATGCATGTCGCGAGATAACATGCATATGAGTGATAACAAAGGCAAGGGCATGAAAAAAATCTACAAAAAAAGTCGTGCTGAAAAGTTTTTCACCACAATTTACACCATCTTTTAACCCTTTAAGGCCCGACTCTTTTTGATATCTTATCATTGATATTGGAACTTGACGAAAGTTAAACAGAGTAACTGATTACAAAAAATAAATATGATTTTTAATTCACGAAAAACTACCTCTTCAAGCAAAAACTATCCTTGATCTAAGTTTCATCAATGGAAATCCGTTAATTTTTTTTTAATTCTTGTCCGACATATTGGATCTGCCACTTCAAATTTTGGATTCTGATGTCATATTCAATAACCCATAAAACCTCAGAATATCAAATTTTATAAAGATCCGTTGATTTTTTGAAATTCATGTCTACTATATTAAATTCGCTATTTTGGATTTTTATTTTCTCTTATGATCAACTTTTGCAACTAAAAAGACTTCTAAATGTAAACCAGATATCAGTTTACTTATTTATAGTACGCTATAAAGCGTTAGTAATAGTTTTAACCACTTTCGTCATGTGTTTACCTAAAACATGATCTCATTCTTGATGCCCTATCTCAAAAACTAAACTGAATCTACGTACAATCGATATCGCATCTTTTAATAAAAGAATTTATCTTAACAAATAAAAAATTAAAGATATCTTGATTTTTGACTGAGTTATGAATTTTTTAATGCGTTTTTGACACTGATAACTATAGTTATCAGTGGGCCTTAAATTAAAGGACGAAAATTGTGTAATAATGTTAAAATGTAAAAATCGGTAACTTTACGCACAAAAAAAGTAACACGAAAAAGACCACTTCCAACACACATGTAATAAAAAAATTTTTTCGTAACTTTGATAATTAAAAAAATTCTTAATAATAAAAATTAATAAAATATATACCTTGTACGTTGACGCGTACTCGTCGGCAGTGTAAGTGAAGTTCTGTAATATTGTGGTGTGGCATTTGATGCTGCTTCGTCTGGTCTTCTGTGCAATGTCATAGTTTCATGAAGGGACGTAACGAGCTCGTCCTCATTGTCCAAGTAATAACGAGAGCCTGTCGCACTCTTACAATTCTCGCATTCACTCCGATAATCATCCGTGTCATCGTGGAGAGTAGGTAATGCCTGCATGCTGCAGGTGCACGTTACCGAATCGAAGCTGCCGCTCGCGTTGATCTCGTTGGCTACACTTAATGAAGGCTACACAGAAAAAACAGTATCAAACATTAATATCAAATTAAAACTAATATATCCTATTTAACAATTATTGAAACTATACTCTTGCTTATACAATATGAAATAATCTTGTTTATATATAAGTGTCCCGCAAATTTGAATGTTAAAACGTCAGGCGCGTGTAGGAGATTGATAAACTAAGAACAAATCCTGTGGAGATTTGTTCGTTACTTTATTTTTCAAAAAAATGCAAAAAATAAAAAAAACAGTTTTCTTTTTCATAAAAAATGACGAAAGTTTATTTTTTCTTATTACTTAGTTATTATTTATTTATTCATGTCACTTTTTAAATAAAGCTATTATTAACACTTGCAATAATTTAAGTATTGCATTGTCTAGCACTAGACAATCATATTGTAATCAGACATTACTCGAGAACCACCCTTACGGAAAAAACACTCTAATTTTGAGTTTACACTCAAAATTGAGTGTTAATACTCGATTTTGGGAGTTTACTCCCAAATTTAGGTGTATACGCTCAAATCTTGAGTATTTACACTAAAGATTGAGTGTTTATACTCGAACATTGAGTGTGTACATCCAATGATTGAGTGCTCATACTAAAGTTTGGATTTAAATACTGAATATTTAAAAGTATACTCTCAACATTTGGATATAACACACAATAAATGAGTGTATATTTCCAACATAAAGTGTGAACACTGAAACATTGGGGATGTACACTCAACATCTATCGGTTGAAGGTATACACTTAATTGTAATATTGAGTGTGCACTCTCAAACATTGGATTAGAAAATGTTAAATAAAAACAAAAGCAAGGAAAACAAGTTCAACCGAGATTAAAATTAATCTGCATTGGTAGAAATGGACATAAAACGAATATCTAAAATAAACATTCAACTATAGAGTGTTCAGCTGGCTTTGAGTATTAATTTGAGTATTACTTTCAACTTGGATGTTTGCCATCTAATTGAGTGTTAATTTCAGTGTTATTCTTAGTAATCAGACATAATTGTTCCATATCCGTATTATATCCGTATTATATTTATGTTAGTGACGCTTGTTCTCAGATGTCCGTATGATACCTGAATACTATCCGAATCTGTGATAGAGGTGATTTGTTTTTTGATATTCGTGATGCATTCACTCATTAATTTTGACAAGATATAAACTTTAACTATGAATAACTCGCAATTATTGCATGACTTTTAGATAAAAATACACAAAATTTTAAAAAACAGAAATAAAAATAGATACATAACATATGTTTTACGCGAGAAAAAAGGAGAATTTTCTATTTTAAAAAAGATAAAAGAATTGAAAAATAGCTTACAATTGAAAAAATGTTTACAATTTATACTTTTATTCTAACACGTAATGTCACATTTTTTGCGTTTGAAAGACACCATAATTTTACTAACTTTATAAAATTATTTTTATTAAAAATTATTTGATAATAAATTATGTATGTATACGAATATTCAGTGTTTGTTTTTATTGACATTTTTAGTTTTACGTTTACATGATATAAAGAGCTCGACTTTACAATAACAATAGTTTTGTACTTAAAATTTATGTATTTAAATATTTTAAGAAAATTTATTATAAAAATATTAATCTTTAGTTTAAAGTTTTTTGGAATATAATATTTTATTAATCGTTCAGTGTTTTTATTGAAAACACATTAGGATATCTTAGTTCGCCATGCAGGTCGTATTCGTGAAAATATCGTCTGTGACGGAGACCTGTGAATACAGATAGTCCAACAATGACACAATCACAGTTGGATGTGAACATTTCCACTGAATTCTACTGTATTTCTTTATCCGTTTATAGTACAGATATGGCACAGTTATGTCTATATCTAAATCTAAATCTATATCTAAATCAACCTTTATACTGTGACAAATTGTATACTTTTTTACCGTGTAGTCGCAAGTCTTCTTGGATACATTTGTCGTGTTCGCAGTATACATTTCCGATTGCGCTAGACTGGACACTGATGCCACAAGAGCGTCCGTGTAAAACGCATTCGAGTTCTTGGTACTCTTGTAACTGCTCGGGGCCGCGACCACACCTGTGGACAACTGCACAGAACGCGACAGACTCTGGGGTCCTGTGATATTACTCGGCGACAAACGAAGATAATCTCTCGTCGAGCAATCATTTAGAACGTCCTTCGCTCTGCTGGTGATGCAAGGCAACGTTCGTGGAATCGTACGATGGGAAGACACATCCGAGTTCGATAAGGTCGCTGATATCGTGAATGCGCCACCATCACTACCGTCACCGCCGTTACCGCTGCCGTTCTGCCGTGGAAACATCGTCGTGTGCTGACGATAGCTCTTAGGTATGGTTGAATGCGATATTGGTAGTAGTGGATGCGTACTGGTACTGGTCACTGCAGAATGCAGTGGTTGCGTGTTGTCGTTGAAACTCGTCATGTCAACTGACGAAACTGGTAGATTCTCGTACGTATTTGTCCCCATCGTGAAACTTGTGGTGGAGGTGCTTGTGTTCAGACCGACGGTGGACGATGCGCTGCTCTGGCTTATCGGTCGATAACCGCCGCTAGTATATGCGCTAGGACTAGACAGCGGTCTGCTCGTTGAGGACATCAAAGGCGTGTGTATGTTGTTATCGTTGGACGCCTGCGTGTTCATGGTCAAATCATTTTGCGCATCTGCAACGACTGCCACGCTCGCATGATTGTTGGTATTCGGCATATAATTGTCAGAGAAGTTCATCGGTAGCAATGTGTGAGGATTCATTGACAACAATGCCTGCTCCGCTCTCGCAGCCGCGATTGCCTCCTCATAGGGTGGAGGTGCCTCACCGCGTGGAAAATAATTACTACCGGGTGGTTTCCACAAGGAGTAACCCGTCCCACAAGGTATGTCATCCATGGGAACACCATGAGGTAACCCATTTCTTTCCAGATACCCCATATTACCTAAGCTTCTTTGGTCCTCTCCAAGTTGTCTGTTTTCTCGACCTGCCACACAAACTAGTGCAACATATATATATATATATATATATATATATATATATATATATATATATATATTAGATTTAAAGGTTTTGCAGTCATTGAAGTTGCTTCCAATAAAAAAAGCTTCCGAATACAAGCCGCGTTCTGGTACAGCGTTTCGCCGACATTTCGCAAACGTTGAAGTTTGCATCATCAGAAGTAGAAGTCCAATATTGAACTCTCTTAGATTATGATTACACAGCCACACAAAAGAAAAGTTCGATGCCCGAGAAACTACACCTACCTACCCCCTTGGTTTTCGATGCGCTGAATCAGAATCTGAGGTCCATTTCATTCCATTAGGTCCCAGTTTTTCATAACCTCAAAAAATGTGAAAATTTGGGGTGAGCTTGACTTTGTATGGAGAAATCGTTCAATTCTCGGCTGGAATTTAATAAAAACGTTAACCGATAATATATATCGATGTGCTGAATCCAAATTTAACACACGGTTAGCTTTGTGATGTCGGGATTCACTTTTAACCACGTTAAAAAATTGAAAATTGGTTAAATTTGCACTGTAAAATAGAAATATGGCTGGTGTGTAAATCGGAATCAAATGCAACATGATAAGGGGGCGTATTTCAAGTCGTTAAAAGGTGTAATACGTTCTTAACCTCAAAAAACTCAGAAATTTCCTGAATAATGTCTTTTCATCGTGATTTTGCTGTGTACACTGGAGAGAAATTGGAGACTTTTTGTGTCCATTACATGACAAAGTCTCGTTCGGACAGAAACTGTTTCTGAATCTGCTGCCATGATGGACAGTGCAGGCGATGACAACTGCCTTGAAAGGGGATGTGTAGAATGATTCGCTTTGCGGTCCATTATGGTAACGAAGCTAGTGAAGGCGCGCTGCCCTGCAAGGGACGTTAGGTTGTGAGAATGAAGCCGCAAGTCCGTTGTTAGTCCGTTGTGGTAAGTCCGTTTATTACTGTGTCCGTTTAGTCTGTGTTCATTTGATCTGTGCGCATTTGGTCTGTGTCCGTTTCGCACTGTGTCCGTTTGTTACTGTGTCCGTTTCACACTGTATCCGTTTGTTACTGTGTCCGTTTCACTCAGGCTGCTGTGTTCGTTTATTCCCGTGCGCATCTGGGACGCTCCCTTGTTGACATGGCTAATATTGTCGCATGAATAATATTGACGTGGCCAATCTGCCTCGTGGTCAATCGGGATCGTGGCCAATATTGATGTGGGCAAATGGGACGCTTCCCATTCGACGATTCAGCGGACAAACAAAAACACGACATGATCGATATCCTACAGTCGGACAACGATGATATCGAAGAGAATGAACCGTCGACACGTGGGCCGGGTCGTCCATGAAAGATACTTACCGGAAAGCGAGATGCCAAGATCACATGAGGTATCACATGAGGAAACCAACTGCTCAACCGAATCAACCCATTGCCATTAAAGAAAATCCGCCGTTGAAGTTAAACGAATCAACCGACAATGTAGAATGGTTTGATGCACAATTTGCAATTAATGCTTCCGAAATACTGTTCTCTCAGGCTGTTTCAGATCCAGATGCTGACGAATAGAGAATTGCTGTATATGATAAAATCAGATCTCTCGTTAAAAAAATGGCACTTAGGCACTTGTTGACAAACAAGACGATGAAAAAGTAATTGGGTGCCGCACTGTCCTAAGGAAGAAATACAAAGCTAACGGCGAACTCGAACGAAGGAAGGCCCGCATCATCGCAAAAAGATTTGCTCAGCGTCTTGGGATCAATTACACGATACATTCGCGCCAGTCGCTAAACTGAGTTCACTGAGAATACTTAAGGCCGTGGTCATTGAAGAGGGGATACGGGTCATTTAGATCGACATCGCAACAGCTTATCTTAATGATACAATGGACACGGTCAATGGAAAAGCCAAAGATGCTTCAACAGATGCTCGAGAAGATTGTCGCAACCAAATACGACACAAAACTGGTTCAAAAGGCAATGATAATGTTACCTGCACTCAAACGGAGGAACAAGGTATGTAAACTCAACAAGGCATGGTACGGCTTCCGTTAGGCCGGACGTCGATGGTTTGCACATTTGGACTCAGCGAACAAATTTAGACTAACTCCGACTAGCGCCAACCCGTGCGTCTATTGCGGCGAGGACAACCATATCCTTGTGCTCACCTATGTGGATAATATACTTATTGCTTCCCGCGACGAAATTGCAATCACGCGACTGAAGGAAAAACTTGCCAAAATCTATGCGGTCAAGGATCTCGGAGACTTCAAATATTGTCTTGGCATCGAAGTATCCAGAAACAAGGAGGGAGTTCGTTTATACTAGGCAGGATATATTTGTGACATCCTAGAGAAGTTTGGAATGACAGACTGCAAGCCTGTGCGAACGCTTCTCGCAAAAGAAAGATTAATAAAAAACGAATCAAAATACGTGTACCAAATACTACAACTTTTCTAAATCGTCTTAACCGAACATTAGGTGGAGACTGAATCTACGTGCAATACGACAAAGCTACAATGCTAGGTCTTTCTCTAAGTTACTTCGGCAGGAAACAACGTAAAAGTCTGGAAATTTTGGAATATTACGCTAACCTTAACCTTAATAAAAGTTATCAGAGAAGTCCTATTTGGCACATTATTTTCCCGGTTTTAATTAATCAATTAAAATATTGGACAACCACTCTTTTCCTTTCTTTTCTCCACCACGAGGATAAGGGATACTTAAAGATAATCATAATCTAAGAGCCCAGCAAACACTAAGTTACATATAACGTGCCTGTTAGTTGTAATTTCTCACTCAATAATATAATTATAATATAACACACGTGTGATATTACAATTACATTGTTGAGTGGGAAATTACAACTAATAGGCACGTTACATGTAACTTGGTGTTTGGTGGAAGAGCTCAATATTGGAACTTTTACTCCTAATGACGCAATTTCAACGTCTGCGAAACGTCAACGAATATTGTACTAGAACGCTGCATATATCCGGAAGCTTTTTCTTTTGAAAGCAACATATCCACAGTCTATTCAAAAAGTTCAAGGACTGACTTTTTCTGATGATATTAATCCGGTAAGTGTGTGATCACAGCAATCGATTTTTTAATAAAAAATCTAATAATAATTAGCAAAGAATGCGCCAGAGCGTTACTGAAAATCGTGACAATACGAAAAATCTAATGAACTTCAAACATGCAATACACATAAAATACTGATTCAATTGCGATAAAAAAATATGGCAGACCCATGAGACTTCCTATTAATTAATTCCTGTATTAGCAAAGGGGTAGCGTCATTAATATCGCCGGAAAAAAATCAGTCCCAAAACTTTTTTAATAGACTGTGTATATATTTTTATACTGTCATATTTATAATTTTATACTGTCATATTTATAAAAGAAAAGACGTATTTGTAATTATTTCTGTTATCATTTTCTATGCATTTTTTTATTTAAACATATTTTTATTTAATTCTTTGCAAAAATAAAAAAGATGATAAATTAAATAAAACATTCTCCGTATACATGCGCGCGCGCGCGCGCGTTCTAAGAAGCATTCTAACAAAATATTTTTATTAGAATTATTATAGTGGCACACACATCTTTACTTTTTTTCATAGACTCGGTTTTTTATGAAGGAAGCGTCACTTTACCTTGTATCTTACGTTGTCGTAGGCGGTGTATCAAAAAAAATAGCAGACTTAGTGAAAATATCGCTGTCACGAAACTAGCGACCGATCGTAGACCTATATCGTAATTTGCATTCCCGTCTATCGTGTTTGTCCCTGCTTCGTCGGCTTTGTCGTTGGATACCGACATATCATCCAGGCAAATAAATTCGCAGCAGGTGTTACCTCGCCGGAAAGATTTACAATTTTCCTATTGTATAAGAAGTAAATTTACTATGTAAATCTTCAAAGTATTATTCCTTGCTTTGTTAAGCAATTCCATCGACTATAAATCTAAATGTTAGTGTTTAGATATGAAATTTATTCAAATTTTATATACCTCAAGAAACTTGCAAATAAATGCTTTGCACCACTTTGGATTGCCATTATCACAAACGCAGAAGGTGCATGGTTCAGGTCCGGGAATGTAATGATAGCCACTTTCGTAAGAATGCCCATGCTGATCTTTGCAGGCAACTCCACCTTCCGCATGCACTATAAATATTAATATATACTTATTATTAAATACTAATATTATACTTATTATTAAGATTAAAAAAAAAAATAAAGCGTAAAAAGCAAAAACTTGCGGTTCCATATAAAATAATTATTTATTAGGTATACGACTTAATTCTCGACCCTTGCATTTAATAAATTACAGCATCCATTCAAATTTAAATTTCTTTCTTGCTGTCGTTTTAAACCTCTACCCTTAAATTTTTTAATGACGTATAATAATTAACGGTATTGCTGACATACTCCCAAGAAACAGTAAAAACGATGTTATTCAAAAAACAGCGTCTGAAATACTATCTCCTTTTCACATTTCAACTGAAAAAAATACCAACAAGGCTAAGAAAATCATATACTTGGCTTTAAATGAAAATGCTGTGTCTTATAGTAAAAAATGATTCCAAAAATTTTGAAATGACAATTTCAATCTCCAGATAAAAAACAACAAGCCTTGAACAACCAAAGAGAAAAATTCTTGTCAGACTCAAAGCTTGCAAATGCATTTAGAGTGATCCAACATGCAATTTCGAACTTCTATATAAGCTTTTTTATACATAAACATGTTCTCTTTAAGAAGGTTATGAATTAATTAATGTCTAATATCTAATAAATTCTAATAAATTTTAATATCTAATAATATCTAATACATTCTAACACTTTGTAGATAATTACTTTAAAAATGTGTGACAAATTTCAAGATATCGGAACAGTTATTATTATGACTTTATGTCATTATTATAACATTTTAAAAATTAATATTTTCTAACAAATTCTTTGTCAGTTTTATTGTTAAAAAGTAAAAAGAAAATTAACTCTCAATATCTTAACTCAAGTATTTCATTTTGTTTTCAATTGCACATGCACATAAAAGATTATAATAAAGTGGATAAACTTTTCAGATTTTGAGAATTAAAAAACTTCCTAGACAGCACAAAAAGTTTATTATAAATATTCATAAATATTCTAAAAAATTTTTTTTATTATATATATTTTATAGATATATAAACTCTAGGGTGGCTCTTATTTGGATTATTTTCAAATTTTAATGAGTACGCTTCCTAGATTGGTTTCAAATAATTAAAAAAAATATAATAGCTCGCCGGATTGCCAGGTTCGAGATAAATTGTGAAACACCGATTATAAGAAAATATAAAAGATAATAACTTTATTACAAAGATAAGATAGAAAAAATAGTATATAGACAACAGATCAAATACAGTTCGATTAATTGCTCGTTGAAGCTAGCAATGAATACAAAATAATTTGCAGGCAGGTGCTAGATCTCGGTACATGAAATAATTCTCGGAATATAATAAACGGTATACGCTTCGGTATCGAGTAAATAATAGCGCCGAGTAACGGATCCGGAAGGAAACAGAAAGTTGGACAGAATCCGGGCAGGAACGGAACGGTTCTAAATAATTTCTGGAACAAATCGGAAACAGGAATATTAATGTATACGGGTTACGAATCTATCAGAGTTTCTTAAAACTAGCGGTTTCCATGGGATCGGAGACAGTAATCGCATCGAGCTCCGGACAGGCACGGATCGGAATTCCACGACGGAAAGGTACATCTGGCGATTTACGCGTTTCGTTCTGGTCGCAACGGTTCAGGAAAGACGCGTCGCGGTCGGGTTGCAACGGTACGTAATAATACGCGTTGCGGTCTGGTCTGGTCTGTACAGCAAATACTGGATCTGGTCTGGTCGCATATGAGCGAATACTACGCGTTATGAACGGGTAGTTTGAGTATGGAAAGCATCCCGGTGGATGTCCCATGGTCACGGTCAAGCGGTCGGAAACGTACACGGTCGACGCGACACTGCAAAGGATGAGTACGTCCATCCTAGCGGTCCGATTAGTGGACCTTGATTCGGGAACTCCCGATGAAGATGAAGTACGCCCCATATTCTGGTGGCCGAAGCCTACGTCGAAAACGCCCGACGGCCAAAAAGCCCGATCACAGGTAAACGACCAGCTTATATACCCGCTCGGACATCCCCACTCCGTGCGCCGGGGCAGATGGCGGCGGTAGAGGGGATGACCACGGGCCGTAGGGGTGGGGAGACGCACGGACGGCGGCGGCGACGGGGGCGCGAAATGGAAACGGCCTTGATACTATTTCGGTCGTGATACCCTATTGTTTATACAAAAAAATCAATAAACATAAGTTAACCTTTTTGTACATTTGGAACACCTGTGTCCCACTTATAAAAATCATTATAACTTTTAAATAGTTCTATTGACTTCTACTTTTACTTGTTTTAAAGATTCAAGCTACAGGTACAAACCATCGCACTTTGAAATGTTGTTTTCAATAAAATATAGTTATGTAAACTTTGCAAAAAATTCAACTTTTAGATAGTAAAAAAAAATAACCATACACTGAAAAGAAAAAAATTGCTGATTTGACTAAATTTTTCAACTTGGTTAAATTTCTTCAATTCAGCTATTTGTGTATTTCAGTCAAATATATAAATACTAAATTGAAGTTTAAATATTTCATGTATTTAAGTTAATTGCATAAATACTTGAACTAAAGAAATGTAATCTAGTTGAAAATTTTAGTCAAATTAACTTTTTTTTTTCAGTTAATATTATGTTAAAAAATCTTCGAATTGATGTTAATTATATACTTAAAGTCTTATTTAATCATGAAAAAATGCAAAACTATTAAAACTTTATTAATAAATATTGTAATAATCGAAAAGAGATGTGTCGCTAGCCATAAATTAGACCCAATGTATAGCCAATAAAACAATATTTTATTACCGTGGAAATACTTGATCACAATACTTGATCACAACTTCATCAATTAAAAAATCTTGTGTTGTTTATACTACTATATTTTATTGTGGATCGTTTTCTGAAAACTTTCAGCGAACGCACATATTTGCATACTGGCAACTATAAAGATTAGAACCAAAAGACTAATTTAGGTTTCGGTTAAAGTCATCAAAACTGTACGAAAAATCACCAGTTCCAATTATCAGTTCCAAATTTGCTCACTCGTAGCGCTGGCTACTTTTTGTGCACTCGAATATCATTCAAATCCTTTCTCAAAATCCGATTCGGAAAAGGGTATGTATTTAATATTTAAAAAATATAATATTAAAAGAATCCGAATCAAACCGGAACCGATAATCATTCTTTTAGTTAAACTAAAACTGTAAATCGTATCAAAATTCTGTTAAATTTAAAATACCGAAATCATAACCGAAATATTAAATTATTTTTTATTTATGGTACTTTTTGGTACATATTTGATTCTTACAATTTACTTTCTACAAACTTATACAACTTATTTAAAGTTTTGTTTTTTTCTTGGCTGGTCATTTTAACAATATTTCGATGAATCAATGCCATAATTACATAGATTACATTATGCGTTTGTATCGTCAAGTGGACCGCATACACAGTAAAATATAGTGAATAAATAACAATATTACTTGTTAAATATTATTATAAAAATTATGTATAATTATACTGTATATTATATTATAAAAGAAATAATATAAGAAATTCTTTTTAAGAATTCTAATTAAAAATTTTCTTATTACGTTAAAAAAATTATATTAAACGGAGCACTTACATACACACTATATACACACGATATTCATAACAGATCATGCTAACAGAGAGCAAGAGAGAGATAGATAAATAGATAGATAGATAACTTCATTATGCCCAAGCTAAGGCTAAAGGGCAAAATACAAAAGAGTTTTAGTATATAGTATCATTTTGATAATTAAGAACATTAAAACATTAAGGCAGCCAAGATGAATCGAAAAACATATGTACAACGTACAAACAAGACAATAACATTCAATATAATTTAAAATAGTACGCAAAGAATAAGGAAAGAGCAGAACATAATCATTCAATTTACACAAACCAATGCCAAAATGCTCGACCATTGCAGAGTAATAGAATACATTAAATAACTATTTGGTTTATAGCTTAAGGATAGCGCATTAAGAATGAGAGAGGAGAGAGAGAGAGAGAGAGAGAGAGAGAGAGAGAGAGAGAGAGAGAGAGAGAGAGCAAATGAGAACGTAGGTATATGTGTATTTATATATTTCAAACATAAACTATTACACACATTAATTGAACACAATATTTTACTCGCACACTAATACAGTAATTTTACTCGCTACGTTTTGCTTGCAATTTTGCTTACAACTGTCCAATTATTCCCGTCTTTTTTCATCGATTCTCTTGATCATATTTTGTTTTCCTTTTTGTGGTACAATAAATTTATAGTCACAATTTAAATCAATCTTCGCCTTCTTTACACACTCGTTTATTTAAATTACTAGAACATTACAGACGCGCGCTACGCGCGCGCTATTTAGCTTTTTGCTTTATGAAAATAAATTGCAATAACAATTATATAGATTATAGATAACCATTTATACAAATTATCTTTTGCTAACTTTGTGATGACTATCTCTCACAAAGTTATTGCAGTAAGACTACCAATCAGGGTTGCAGAAAATTGATGACAACATTTCAATAAATTAGATCATCGATTTTATTTCTTTTTTTTATGTTTTGAATAATAACATTATACATTATACAAATATAACATTATACAAAAAATTAAAAAGTAAAATAAATTATAAAATAAAATAAAATAAAAATTTTTAGAAATGTATAATACTATAAAATGACATCATTGTAATAATATTATGTTAATGTCTTGCTCATTGAGCAATCTTTTTTCTTTCGGTCATCTTTCCCTCCCTCTTCTTTTCTCACTTCTTATCTCTTTCTCTCCTCGCTTAATTTTTTATTTTTATTTTATTTATTTTTTAACTTCAAACAAAATGTCTTCTTTTCTTTTTCTTCATTTAACATTGATTATTCTTTATTTCTTCTTTAGGTTTAAATATCAATATTGTTTCTTCAGGTTTAATATAATATTAAAATACCCACCACACACACACACACACACACACACAACACAACAACACACACACACACACACACACACACCCACCAGAACACAACATAGAACAAACATATATAAATAGTATAGAGTATAGATAGTATGACATAGTAAAAGACATACATAGATGACATTATAGCAATATTATTATTGAGGAGGGGAGGCGGGTTGCTTAAACAAAAGGAACCGGTAGCCGCCTCTCATCTAAGCGCTTGAGTAGAGAGGAGCAAGAGGAACGGCTAGAGAGAGTCGAGAGTCGAGGCAGAGCAGAGAGAGAGTAGCGAGAGCGCGAGCGAGAGAGAGAGAGAGAGAGCAGAGAGAGAAGCGAAAAAAAAAAAAAGAAAGAAAAAAACCAACAACGCTCGAAGAACCACAAAGCGCCCTAAGCCCGGCAATCAAACTCACAGCTAACCTCGAAGAACACGCAGCCCCACTCCGCCCTACCACGGCAAACAACTCCAGACCCGATCCCAAAAACCTCCAAAAGCACGAAACAAAGACCCCCACCCACCCAAGAAAGACAAGACAAAACTAAAACAACGAAACCCAAAGAATCCCAGGATCCTCCCTCCCTCCCCCTCCCTCCCCCCCCAAAGACATGCCCGAAAGAACCTCCCCCCCTCCCTCCCTCCCGTCCCTCCCTGCACGCAAAGAAAGAACACGAAGAAACTCCCACGCGCCCTCCCCCCTCCCTCACGCAGCAAGCACCGCACATAAGCCCCCCCCTCCCCCTCCTCCTCCCCTCTCTCTCTCTCTCTCTCTCTCTCTCTCTTCTCTCTCTCTCTCTCTCCCCTCCCCTCCCCCTCTCCCACTCCATCTCCCTCTCCCGGATGAGATACAGCACCAGATTATGAAGAAATTATATCCTGCAATTATAACATCGTTGGAGTCTAGACTGATTGCTGAAAATGAAGATAGTGAAATAAGTGTACCGGGGTAGAGTGTGGTTAGATGCGACGCGGAAAATAGGAACACAGAGCGGAGGGGGGGGATGCTCTATATGTAAGAGACGATATCTGTGCATCACGTGGAGAGTTTATAAGATTCTTAGAGGAGATTGTAGAAGAATTAACAATAAAAGAAGAGTGTATAATATTAGGAGATTTTAATATAGATTGTATGACAGACTCTTATTATACAAATAAACTACTAACGACTATGCAAAGTCTAGATATGAAGCAATATGTTGATAAACCAACGAGAGTTACCAAAAATAGTAAAACAATTATAGATCTAGTTTTTGCAAATAAGAAAATAATTGTACAAGTAAATTATGAACCTAAGATAACGGATCATGCGTAGATAAAAATTTTATTAGACGGAAAGAAAAACGTTAATAAATATAGAGTATTTACTGGAGAAATTATAAGAAATTTAGCATTGAAGAATTTAGTTTATAAGCAGAGAAAAATATAAAGCAGTCTAGCTCAAGGAATTAACGAACGAGTAGGTTTGTAAATAGTATGGTCAATGCGCTATTACAGCAAAAAGAATTTCGAATTCCAAAAGTCTGGGAAGAAAAAGTATGATTTACAAATGAGATTAGGGAAGCAGCAACGGGAGCGTCCCAGATGGGCACAGTAATAAACGGACACAGCAGGCTGAGTGAAACGGACACAGTAACAAACGGACACAGTAATAAACGGACACAGTAACAAACGGACACAGTAACAAACGGACACAGTAACAAACGGACACAGACCAAATGCGCACAGAGCGAAACGGACACAGTGCGAAACGGACACGGTGCAGTGTGCGCATTTGGTCTGTGTCCGTTTGTTACTGTGTCCGTTTCGCACTGTGTCCGTTTCGCACTGTGTCCGTTTATTACTGTGTCCGTTTGGTCTGTGTCCGTTTGTTACTGTGTCCGTTTCACTCAGCTTGCTGTGTCCGTTTATTACTGTGCGCATCTGGGACTCACTCGCAGCAACTAGTAGAGATAAGGCATTTAGGAGAACTATAACTGAAAATACGGAGAGCAGCTGGATACAGTATAAAACAGAGAGGAATACAATAGTAAAATTAATTAGGGAAAAAAAGAAGAGATATTATGAGGCTATGATAGATAACAATAGGGATCCTACAAATGTGGAAAGTATTAAAAAAATTAGTTAAAGGGGAAAAAAAGGGACAAAAGAAATAAATAATATAGACTTTGAAATAGATAAGACAATTTAATATAATTTAGCTGATAAATTTAATATGTATTATATACAAAGTATTCAGAATACTTTCTGTAAACAGAAGAAGTATTTATGTTATTGAGGCTAAGGGATATTTTGGAGACTTTAAATTAATTAACACAAAGGATTTAGAAGCAATTATTATGCAGCTACCGCAAAAAAAGGTACAAAAGAGGGAATAACTAGCGATATATTAAAAGGGATATTATCAATCATTAAAGAAGAATTTGTTAATGTTACCAATCAATCCCTGAAAGAAGGTTGTTGTTCACAGAGCTGTAAAACATCGACAATAATACCGATACCAAAAATTGAAAAAGCTAGGAAGGCAAGCGAATTTAGACCTATTAATATTCTACCGATATATGAGAAAGTTTTAGAATTAGTGGTTAAGAAACAGATTGAGAATTACTTTCAATCTAATGAGTATATAACAGAGCATCAATCAGGTTTCAGGAAACATTATTCGTGTGAAAACGCAATTCAAATTGTTGTCAATGACTGGAAAATATCAATTAGTGAGGGGAAAGTAAAAGGAGTAATATTTATGGATCTCAAGAGAGCATTTGAAACAATAGATAAAAATAGATTAATAGAAAAATGATATCAATACGGTATTAGAGGAAATGTATTAAAATGGATAAAAACATATCTTAGAGATAGATTGCAACAAGTTCGTATTGGTAATAATTGTTCAAAATTAATGCGGACTGAGCACGGTGTGTCACAAGAATTTGTATTGGAGCCCTTACTATTTATTATATATATTAATGATATAATAAAAATTTGCCTAAAAGGCTATAATATAAAAATGTTCGCAGATGATACACTAATATATGTAGATGAAGAAGATAGTGCAAAAATATAAGGGAAAATAAATTTAATATTTAATATAGTAAAAGATTGAATGAGATTAAATATGTTAAAAATAAATGCAAGCAAAACAAAAGGGCATAGCGGAATAAGCAGGTGAAATCTGCCCCCGCACTAATCGAGCTCAAATTGATATCATTAGTTGGCACCCTTGAGATGTAAAACTTCCCCAAAAATTAACTACACAATTGCATTTTTGGGGGAGTTATGAAGCTGAAAAAAAATTAAAAAAGTATCTTTTTTTTCCGAAAATGGTTGGACCGATTTTAATGAAAAAAATATATGTTGTAAACATCGTTTAGACAAGTTAAAGAAAATGTTAAGTAATTTTTTTGGTAAAAAAAAAACCCGATAAAAAAATTGTTGAATTCTTAATGAATTTTTTGGGGGGTGATAGTTTTGAGATACCACTTTTATATTTTCACGAAAACATTTCTAGATTTTCTTCTTTAACACATATTTTTTTCAAATCAATCGGAGTGGTGAGAAACATGGTTAAAAATAATAATTCACACCGCGCCATTGTGCCGCGCCGCGCCGGCTGGGCGACCGCGCCGCGGCGCACGGCGATTGTTAATTGTCATGTTGAACTTACATACTAGTTGCAGTGTTGCAATGTTTAGTTGCCAAGAAAAATTATGATATAATAATATAAAATATAATAACACATATAATATTTTCAGGACGTCTGCAGTTAGCCTATAAAACTTATCGTTTCGGCAGTTTATCACGAGAAGATTGCAGTACGTTTTTAAATTCCATATGTTCGGGGTGCTTTTTTAATGTGAGTCCCCTTGCCTCTCACATTATTTATCATCGGTGTGCTTTTTTAATGTGAGTTCCCTCGCCTCTCACATTATCTATCATCGGGGTGCTTTTTTAAAGTGAGTCCTCTCGCCTCTCACATTATCTATTATCGGGGTGCTTTTTTAAAGTGAGTCCCTTCGCCTCTCACAATATTTATCATCGGGGTGCTTTTTTAATGTGAGTCCCTTCGCTTCTCACATTATCTTTTTGAACTCACATTAAAAAAGCACCTCGATGATAGATAATGTGAGAGGCGATTGAACTCACATTAAAAAAGCACACCGATGATAAATAATGTGAGAGGCAAGGGGACTCACATTAAAAAAGCACCCCGAACATATGGAATTTAAAAACGTACTGCAATCTCCTCGTGATAAACTGCCGAAACGATAAGTTTTATAGGCTAACTGCAGACGTCTTGAAAATATTATATGTGTTATTATATTTTATATTATTATATCATAATTTTTCTTGGCAACTAAACATTGCAACACTGCAACTAGTATGTAAGTTCAACATGAATATTAACAATCGCCGTGCACCGCGGCGCGGCACAACAACGCGGTGTGAATTATTATTTTTAATCATGTTCCACCACTCCAATTGATTTGAAAAAAATATGTGTTAAAGAAGAAAATCTAGAGATGTTTTTGTAAAAATATAAAAGTGGTATCTCAGAACTATCACCCCCCAAAAAATTCATTAAGAATTCAAAAATTTTTTTATCAGGTTTTTTTAACCAAAAAAATTACTTAAAATTTTTTTTAACTTGTTTAAACAATGTTTAAAACATATATTTTTTTCATTAAAATCGGTCCAACCATTTTCAAAAAAAACCACTTTCTTTATTTTTCTTTCCCCCTCCATAACTCCCCAAAAAATACAATTTTGTAACTAATTTTTGGGGAAGTTTTACATCTCAAGGGTGCCAACTAATGATATCAATTTGAGCTCGATTAGTGCGGGCGCAGATTTCACCTGCTTATTCTGCTATGCCCTTTATAGTTTTGAGAAGTATAAGAAAGGAATTAAAGGGAAATATTGTGTTGAAATGTCTAGACGAAACGGAAATAGAGACGTAATAAAGTACCTAGGTATAATTATTGATGATAAGTTTAGATTTTCCACTGTGATTATATGTCCACTGTGGTTATATGTTAGGTCCACTGTGATTATATGTTAAAGAAAATTGAAAAAAAAAACGGGTTTATTAAATAGGATAGGAAACTACATATCGACATACACGAGGTGTATTACATATAAGTCGATAATAGCACCCCACTTTGAGTATTGTGCAACATTACTAATAGATATGAGAGAAACACAATTGAATAAATTGTAAGTAGCACAGAATCGGGCTATGCGAGTAATACTACAATGTAATAGATATACTAAAATAGAACATATGTTACGAGCGTTGCAATTTATGTCTATAAAACAGAGACTACACTATAATGTATTTATATTTATATTTAAGATTTTACATAACTTGGCGCCAAATTATTTAGCGGATAGACTAGAAGAAATTAAAAATGAAGATGGTGGAAAACAAGACAAAATGGAACCATTGCAATAAAATTTTGTAGAACTAGAAGTGCGCAAAAAAGCATGTGCTATGAGGAGGTAAAACTATATAACGCGTTATCAGTGGAGATAAGAAATTACGATAAAATAGAAATATTTAAGCGAATGCTAAAAAAACATACATGTATGTTACATAAATTTACATACATATATGTTTTTTTAATTCATTCAATCAATCAATTCCTCTCTCTCTTTCTCTCCCCATAGCATGTAGCAAATTTACAAAGCGACTGTCACTTTGCAAATTTTCTACATGCTAGTTTACAATTGTTTACTTTATGTTTTATTATTTGACTATTATACATTTTTAATTTATATCTATATATAATTCATGGACTTGGGATATAACGTGCTTCATATTTCGTTTAGCCCGAATTTATAAAGTTGTTATGTCGTAACCAAGTGGTGTACTTTTACCTGAAGAGGACCAAAATCAATAGTCAAAACGTTGTAATATATTTAATAAACGGATTTGCCAGAAAGTCGACCTTATATTATTGACTTAGTTAATTTTTATTCCACTGGCAACAAGAAGTATTCCTCTTTCTTAAAATATAAACATTATTAAAATTTTAGTACTATTATAGACGTAATAAGTCCGTTACTGTCGAGGCTGGATGTTGAACTTAATAAGTTTGATGTAATCTTATATATTTAATGCACTTGAAAAGGACCAAAAAAAATCTATGATTGAAACGTAGTGCTCTTATCGAATTATATCTGGCCAGTAAAGCCAATTGAACGATTTCACACGTACACATAGTTTTCTACCTATTCACTGGCGAAACAAAAATCATTTTCATTTATATCACCAAAGTTTGTTTTATTATATAATTATATTTTTGTTTTAAGGATGAGTAAAAGTTATAATTATGAACTCGAAATGTTTGGCAATTTATTATATTTCAAGAACGCTGTGTAATAACCAATATTATATTAGCGTATACCATATAAAAAGTACGTATTTTATATTTTATACACGATTATCTTACAATTGAATGTGTGACAAGATATCTCAAATAGTTGCACTTTTATTTTTGTTACATATTTGTATGTTTCTGAATATAAAGAATTATTGTACACATTTTGCTTATTATTTGCAACTTCACGAATTGTTGTCTAATTCCTACCTTCTTTGTTTTTTTCTTCTCTTAATTCTCTCATTCAATCATCTTTTTTTGAAGCAATTGATTTATTGGTAGCACAATTCAAATTGATTCCTTCCTTCATACTTAATTCTTTATAAATTATTATTAAACACTATTAAATATTACTATACATAAATACTAATATTTACTATTACATAATTACTTATTAAATGATATTATTGGAGTCAAGAACCAGAACCGTAACCGGAAAAAAACGAAAAACTGAAATTTAAATGGTTTTAGGTTTTCGTATTTGCCAAAGAACCAACACTGAAACCGTAAATGATTTTTAAATCTTTTTATTAAACCGTAATTGTAACCGATCTTTAATTTGATTCGGATCCCTGATTTAAATTACCTTTTTCTCTTCTCAGGGAGGGAATAGTTTGAACTACCTTGAAACAGTTTTGAATGGGTTGTAAAAATGAAAGATTAAACTTTTCTTGTGTACTTAATTTATTAATACATGAAAAGTCTCAACATAAACATTCAAAAATCTCTTTTGAAAAAAAATAATTTAATCAAATAATGCAAAACAAATAAAAATTAATTATTTTTAATTATTGTTGCCTTCTTCAACATTTGTAAAAACTTAAAAAACTAATTTAGAATTTAAAAAAACTAATAGAAATTTTAAAGAATAATCATCTCTTTTTAGTTCTTTATTATTTTTATAATTTTATACAGAATATAATATAATGTATTAAATTTAATATTATAGGCACTTATAGTTCCTTCAAGCATCATAGTTTTATTTATCACTCGCACTTTTATTATCTTCATTGTTGTTATTGTTTTTCTCTTATAATTATTTTAGTCTAACAATAAACAAATTAATAAAGTATTAAAAATATAAAAAACAAAAAAATATAAAAATTAGCCACTGCAATCAATTTTAATCTAATCAAAAGTGACATCCAATGAAAGATCTTATTGGATATCGCACTCCTGATTAAATTAGCTAGAGTTTGATTAAAATTTTTAATGGAAAATGACGTTTAAAATTTTTTCCATAAATTTGAACAATTTTTTACCAAACAACTTAGCAACTTGCAAATTAAATACATTAAAATTTTATATATATATGTATATATTTAGATTGTTATGTTTATTACTTATATGCATAACTAAATATTAATAAGTATTTATAAAAATAATAAGTAAATTAAAAACTGTGCGTTTTTAATACTACATATATATATGTGGTAATATGACCACTCATACTTCATCTTTTTATCTCCCCTATTAGCTGACAAATTCTAATAATTATTTAAAGTATTGTTTGTTTAGTAGCTTGCCGTATATGACCAAACACAACAGTCAACATTTAAGGCATTATTATAAGGCATTTTTATTTTCGAGAATTTCGAAACTTTTTAAAGTACGTTAAATATTTAATTACACTCATACTTCATCTTTTTAAACTTAAACGCATTATCACTTAAATGTATGTACACTTGAGTATTTTCTTGTTATTTAACTCTTTATTCGGCTTTATACATATTTTGAGTTATACAAAATTAAACAATGATATAGGATTTTACTAATGTTATCTAAGTGTGCTGGTAATATGGTTACTTTCGATCTCCATATCGAAAAAATTCCTCGATGAATCGATTATCGCTGTACTATTAATCAATAATTCACGTGACATGTAGGCTTACGAAAAGAAAAAGATTACGTGTAAATGTATATATTTTGCAATATTTTATTTTTTTCTATAATTATGCAATAATATATTTTGATTACGTTCCATTTAACGCTTGCAACGCTCGCAAGTATAATGCAGTTAGTATGCCTAGACGTATTTATTTACTTGTGTTCATATAACTTTTTCTCTCTTTTTTACAATTTTCCTTTTTAGTTCATTTTTTATTTCCCTATTATAAATGCCAATCAAAATACAACTAACAGTGCATACTCTCACTAGAGGTTTTATTTAAAAAATTTCTTTATCAACTAAATTCAAATAGTGTGACTAATCAAAAAGTTTCCTACATTTTTTATGTATTATATTGTTTTTAATAAAGATGATTAGATTTTACTAGCTTTTTTCGAAAAATATCTTAATAAATACCAGATTTTTCATTTATATAAACTTTATTCAAAACGTAATAATCCAAAAAATAGAATACTGCCAACTTTGGAAAATATTGTACTTTATGTAAAAATCTTAAAAATAGTCATTATAATTCTGAGTTACAAGCCTTTATGTAAAAAGTGATGCGGTTTCGATAACGTATTACGTTTACATTTGTCTTTATTTTCAAATATCGCTACGAAGAGAATTAGAAAATTCTTTTGTTTATTAGTACGTAAGAAACAAAAAAATATTTATTTTGTTAACTTTTTATATTTTAAGCAATACAATATGAAAGTAAGTCAGGAGTAAATTTCGGTTTTACGTGTCTCATTGGTGAGAACGCTCATTCATCACTTAAATTTGTTTTTTTGCAACTTAAATCTATTTTTTTGCAACAAGTATTTATAGGACGAAATTTTGGTAATGGAAATTGTCCCTTTTCTCTGCGTAAAGAATCACGTCTTGTATTCTGCATGGGGGAATTTTCGAACATCCTGTATATTAATCATATACTAATTCGCAAAATTTAATCAATTTCGTATATATTATACAAAAAGATTAGAGACATTTCGATTTCAATTTGACTTCCACAGTAAATGCAGTTCTGGCAAATGTGTGAGAAAATATCCTACGTCCCGCGGATACACGCACTCTCACAGAGTTCACGCGCGGGCAGATTACGCGCGCGCGCGTCCGCGCGGGCGCACGTGTGCACTTTTATACACACGACATTATATAGAATCTGTCCTATTTTCCTTGACAGCTCTCGAGAGCATTCAAGACTTTCAAGAGTGAGACACACACGAGGCATAATACTCAATGGCGGTGGTGGCGACTTCCTCCGGTAATCAATGGTGCTATAAAAATAAAAAAAAAACGCGACAAGGAATGGGAACATAGTGGACATGCATGTGCCGTGTTATGTCGTATCGTAGCGTATCTTGTGTCATGTCGTACTGTGCCATGCCATGCCATGCCATGTCATGCTATGCTATGCCATGCCGTGCCTGACCTGACCTGACCTGACCCGATCTGGCTGTGGTAAATGAACTCACCCTTGAGGCGAGTGAGGGTGAAGGTAAGAACCGCATAACCGAATAGGTTACCGCTGCTACTGCTACGCCTCATTCTGTATCTGTTATCTCGTCATAGCTCCGACGTGTCTTCGACGCTCCGTGAGATTCTTTTACCCTGTTCGTTTTTCCTCGTCGCAGCAGCGGCGAACCACCCTCCGATTGTTCCTCCCTCGAGCCAGATCACAACGATATAACAGCGGACCGTTGTTATATCGTTATATCGTCGTTGGGTGTTGACGATATCGTTGCATCTCACTGCACCAGGAATCTCTCACGTCTCACACCGTGGCCGTGAGAAACTAGGCACAAGGTTTACGCGCGGGGAGATCCGCGCGCGCACTGGTCTCGCCGCCTGGCAACTACCATGCTTCTCCTCGCCTTCACCTTCGACAACGTATCATCATGCATAACAGGAATATGCGTGCATGCGCGCGTGCGGCGATCCGAATCGGTTCACGTATTTTTTTTTATTTCCTCTCGGATCATTAGTTCAAAACAGCCCCCCGACGCGCGAATATTTCTGAACGATTCCGCGGCACCGACTCCCGAAATGATCGATTAACACAAGCGGACGATTGGGCCAAAGAGAATTAGATAGAACGGAAAGTCTTGCAAGAAATAGTATAATTTTACGTTAACTGCTAACAGCGCTATCTTGTGAGTTTGAAGCCGAATTACTATTCGAAGCGCCGCATTTATCAATAGTTTATATTATATATAATGGATACTCACAATTAGTAAGCAAAAGATATTTTATCAACGTTTTTAAAATATTAATTTTAGATAAATTTTCTAAACATTATAACTTAATGCTTCATAAATATTTTTAAAATATTTCTCAATAATATTGCTGTCCTAATATTATTAAAATATATATTTTTAAAATATTTATTATGAATTTTAAATGTTATTAAACGTTATGATATATAACGTTTGATAAATATTTTTTAAAAATTACTTAATAATATTATAAAACTACCGTTATTTTAATGTTTTAGAAAATATTTCAGGTACATAATATCCTATTCAAGACCTCGATCATATAATTTTTAGAAACTAAAATTTCGTGAAAAGTGAAAACCCAGTGAACACAGTAATATAGCAGCAGTGTAACAGCAATGTAACCGAATATAACAGGTTACGTTACTCTGAAATTACACGTAACTTACATGTAAGTTACAATTTTCGACTCAGCAATATAACATGTTATAATTACATGTTATCTAACCGTTACACAACAGTTACAAAAAAAATATAATTAAATTAAAATTTCATTTTTTTGAAATTATTTTTATCAACAGCACATACTACATTTAGGATAAATTTTTATTAATTAATTAAATTTAAATTATGTTATTTTTTATTTTATTCTTACTTGCCGCTGCTAGGTTTGAACCCGGACCTTAGGATTACGAACCTTGTACTCTACCTGCTACGCCAATTTGACTCATCGATATGGGTACTGTTATTGTCTACATGTACCTATATGTAAACTGACGCGACTATATTATTTTTTATAAAAGCAATTAAATTTTGCAAAACATATTAAAAATAAATAGCATTAATTTATTTACTTATTAATTTCATTGTTAAATTTATCTTTTTCCATAACCTTAATAATTTGATGGAAATTGCGATCTATTTAGCACTAATCTTTGAAGCGTTCAAATGATTAATTAGATGGTTAACTATATAGATCATAATTCTAAGAAAAATTGAATAGTATTATACATTTATTATTCTGTTTTTGTTCAGCACATGATGAATTTAGATTTTGTATATTTTTTGTTTGCAGTAATTGTAGACAAACCGTTATTTTTAAAAACATTATCCTTATAATAATTTTTTTTATTATTAAATAGATCTGTCATTCAGGATATGTTATGTCTGATTTTTGAGTCAACTACGACGCATCGTTCCGTAATAACATTGATACAAACGTGTTATGTTACGATTATACAATTTTTGTTGAATAACTGTAACGCCAAAACGATGTATAACAGCTAGATCACTTGCGTATAACAAATATTACGTAACAGGTTATTTCCATGTCATATAGCACCTACATATCACAAGAATAACAATGTTAAATTACATGTAACTTCCATGTTATATTGCCGCTATAAAATGTGTTCACTGGGAAGTTTTACATTAACAATTCCACTGGTTATAATCATTAAGTTCACGTAAAACTTTTTATTTTTCATGTTTCCGAAAAGTACATGATCGATACCCAGCACTTTCACATTATAAAATTTGAAATTTACAAATAACAAATTTGTGTGCGTGTGTTAAAAATTTTACAAAAATATGTGTTGTCCAAAACCAACTATGTGGTGTCCAAAAGCAACTATGCGCAAATGCAACATGTCGAATCGAACGTGTGCAACTTTATGTGTCCAATAACATGGTGTGTAATTAACACGTATCCAATTATACTGTGTGTCATTCAATCACTCCCTGCCGCATTGAGGTAGAATACACCACCATTGAGGTAGTATACAAGGCGCGTTCTTTTTACATAGTGTCCCCAATAGATCTAGTCTATGTTGAGTGTAAAAAAATTACGTTTCGTCCTCGTCTTCATGAGGACAAAACGTAATTTTTTTACACTCAACATAGAGGTAAAATATTTGTTACCTAAATTTCATGTATTAGTATTTCATTGTCAGATTCTAAGAGGTCTGTATATATCTTCGTTATCTTTCTCATCTTCGCTGAAATTTGTTACAAAAAGGTCAATGGTATTAATATCATCACTCTCAGTAGAAACTTTATCGGAAGAATCAGCAACAGAAGCTTCAGGCATTGCATTAAAACATGACTGTCCATGACAGTTGCCGCATACAACGGAGCAAAATAAACCAATTTTTCTGCATCCGCAATTTGCAGCGCATTCTTTTGTACAATTACAAAAAATAGTATAAGAATATTATCTGGCGCAGGTACAATGTTGTAATGGGCTCCAAAAAATTGTTATTAAAAATCCAGCCCCATTATTGTGGATCTATATCTGTTCTCAGCCACGTTTGGATCTGGTAATATACACGGTACAACCCAATGAGCACACAATGTTTTTAAATATTTATTTTTAATTATTTTTACATTATTAGTGTTTATTATATAAATAATATTTAATATTTATTAAACATTTGTTTTATATTAATTATTTATTTCAAACTAGCTATACCCGGCCACGCGTTGCTGTGGCTTAGTCTGGTTTTTTTTTCTAATTTTAGATTAAGCGCATGTTTCTAATATTGTTTCTCACGGGTGTATAAAAAAGAAACACTCTTTGCAAACCCAAACATCTTTTTATTTGTTAACCAAAATATCAATAAGATTAGTCCGAACAGTAATACAGCTCCAATAAAAATCCCCTGATAAAATCATGCACTTGTTTTGCAAACATTCGTTGCTACCGTCCATCAATACTTTCCCACAGATGCTTCCCGGTGTCTGACCTTATACGCTTCTTGCTTCTTTCTTTAGAATCGGGGGGGGGGGGGAGGAATTGTCTCCCGTTATTTTTCCAATACTTGTGGGTATACAATATTTTTTGTTGTTCCCTTGTCTGTGCAGATATAGAGATTTTCTGGTTTGCCGACTCTTGAACACGCAACATATAATTGTCCATGTGAGAAGCAATCTTTTTCTAAATCTAAACCGCACAATTCTCAAGTTTGGCCCTGTGCTTTGTTAATGGTGATTGCAAACGCCAATCTAATTGGATATTGCATTCTCTTAAATTGAAATGACATATATATCCGTTGGAATCCATAGGAATGCGAGAAATGAGGACATCTTCACCTTTAAAAGGTCCTGTTATGATTGTTGCTTCTACGATGTTGCTTATTAATTTTTTACTGCCAGCCGCGTGCCGTTGCACAGCTTTGGCTGGTTGAGATGTCGCAACATGATAATTGACACCCCGATTTTCAATTGCAGTTCATGCGGGGGCATCCCTGACAGATCAAGTAAATTCAAAAATTCTATTGGATAATTAACCACTTCTTCTGTTTCCACAACTGTATCAAAAGACTTATATATAACTATGTTGCTTTGAATCTTAGACTGAATAATATTATTAAGTTCGTTCACGTCTTTGTTCTTTGTCGTAAGAGTTGTTCGTTCACTGAGCCAATCGTGATTCTTATAATTGATTTGAATATTTGGTCAAGATGTCCAGAGAAGAATTGGTTGAAAATACTTTTTCTTCTCTTGACATTACTAAATTGCAGAAGTTATTAGGCAATGTAATTCGTCTTGTTGTCTGATCAACCGGCACCTTTCCGTTCCCAATTTCAAGCAATTGTTGTGAAAATATCTCAGCTGTTCGATCATTTTGCAGCTGCACACGCATATTTGTTGTTAATTTCAACGTCTTTACGTGTCGCCACAAAGTAGAATATTTCAGACAAACATTTATTTCGTCCGCTGGTGTCGATCTAGGAATTACAGGTAATGTTTGCCTGAAATCTCCCGCAAGCAATATTATTGCGTTCCCAAATGGTCCATTATGTCCTCGCAAATTTTGCAATGATCGATCAAGAGCCTCTAGCAATTTTTGTGCGCCATTGTGCATTTATCCCAAACAGTAATATAAATTTGCATTTCTGCAATACTTTTCCCATGCCCAAACAGCCAAATGAAGGCAACGTGTTGTCATTTTGCTGTCACTTATTCCCTATTAATTTCATCAAACTAAAGCCAAGGTGTTTCCTCAAACTGTCTGTTGATATTATGTAAAATTCTTCGTTAGAATTCAACAAACGGCAAGTTGTCAACATGCATGCATAATTGCTGTCAATGTGATAAGTTTATTATTTTTCAATGCATGCACTTACAATTTCATAAACTCATGAAGGTTATTTGTCCTCCTGATGCTAACTTTGTTCCACGTTAAATTACAATGACAGCAAATTGTGGACAAGTTCACAACATATATGCAGTGCATTAATTTGCCCGATATGCTCAATCTCGCTTGGCTATCTGGATATTAAAGACCGTCGGCCCTGGGCAAATTTTCGTCCTTATCAAAGGGGCGCCGGGGGCGCGAGGATAATTGAAGAGCGTTGATATTATTGACTGTTTTAGCTGCTCCGAGGATAAATTTCTGAGGATTTCATTTTATCAAGCACTGTTTTATCCACAGAAATGTACGTACAAAAATCTTTATTGAAAAGAAGAAGAATAGAGAAAGAATTAACATATGAGTTACCACAAATAGAAAAATATTTTATAATTTTTTCAATATTTGAATTCTTATTTCTAATCTCTGTGTCCATTTTTTTTATAAATATATAAAAAAACCTTATTTCTAATCTCTGTTCATTTTTTTATTTGATTTATGAATATATAAAAATATTAAAAATATATATTATTATACACTGAGCAACAAAATTAACGCAACAAAAATTTTTATCAAAATTTCACTCAAATTTAAATAATTGTAACTTCGCAAAAACTTATCCTATTTGAAAGTTCTTTTTTTCATTTTAAAGCTTGAAGTCTCTACTTTAAAGAGCATTTGTCAGATTTTGATCCTCTCCTTTTCTTTTTACGGCATCTCTTCAAAAGTAAGAATGTGTTTTGTCTTCAAAAATTTTTATACTTTGACGCGCTCCATGGAGTGCAGTGAATTTTTCTCGTAAATTTTATAAAAATTATTGTAAAATATGAACTTTTCCCTACAAATTGAAAAAAAATTGAAGTCTGTACGATTTTTTTGGCGAAGTTATTAAAATTTTATGAAAAAATGGTCATTTTGACTTTTATCGCTTGTTACTCGTGGACAGATCAACGTACAGCGCTCAGCAAAAAAGCATTGGAAAGCTGAAAGTTTGCACTTTTAAATGCTATTATTAATTTTTTCATAGATTTATTTTTTTTAACAACAAATCGCATTTTTATAGATTACGTAAAAAATCGCATATTTTACGGTTTTCATTTATTTCAATGTATTGTCGTGAAGAAAGATTCAATCACGTCGCTAAAGCAAAGTTTTATAGTACAATTACTCCCTTATAATAAACACTAACGTTCTTTGATCAATTACTGCTTGTAAACGTTCTTACATCCCAGGTAGCAAGCCCACGTCATTTTGACGTCCCAAAATAATCATATCTGGTCATATGTCGTCAAAATGACCATTTTTTTACATGACCTAAAATTGACGTCATGATGACGTCATTTCGAAGTCATATTTCAGTCATGATCTGATGATTATTTTCCCAGACAGCACGCATCCAAAATCGGGACATAAAGACGTCATTAAGACGTATTTTAGACACGGTCTAAAGCAGTGTCTATACAATGAGATTTAAGGCATAAGGCATAAGCATATTATATAAGCATATTATATTCAACTTTAAGAGAACTTTTTTAAGAAAATATTTAGATATCTTGGAAATGATGTCAAAATGGCCAAATTAACCATTTGAACGCTTCAAAGTATTAGTGCTAAATAGATCGCAATTTCCATCAAATTATTAAGGTTATGGAAAAAGTTAAATTTAACAATGAAATTAATAAGTAAATAAGTTAATGTTATTTATTGTTAATATGTTTTGCAAAATTTAATTGCTTTTATAAAAAATAATATAATTGCGTCAGTTTATAACATATAGGTATATGTAAACAATAACAAGTACCCATATCGATGATTCAAATTGGCGTAGCAGATAGAGTACAAGGTTCGTCATCCTAAGGTCCCGGGTTCAAAACCTACCAGCGGGAAAGTAAGAATAAAATAAAATAATATAATTTAAATTTAATTAATTAATAAAAATTTGCCCCAAATTAGTATGTACTGTTGATAAAAATAATTTTAAAAAAATGAAATTTTAATTTTATTTTTTTATCTTTAGTTGCAGTTTATTAAAGATATCCGATTTAAGAAAGTTTTTAGATATTAGTTTTATGATATCTTTCTGTTCTCAAAAAACGACGCATTGGTTAACATTCTGACATTATATGTTATCTTTTAGAAGTCTCTTTATGTTATCATTTTCAGAAACAGGATATCTTTTAGAGATCTTTTTGACAACATATTGTTCACGTCATTCCATGACGTCAAAATACGGTACATTTCATGACGTCAGGAATTTGTGACATTCGACCGTCATTTTAACGTCATAAGGGCGTCATTTCGTGACGTCAAAAATAGTCAGTAAATGACCATTTTGGGACGTCAAAATGACGTGAGTTTGCTACCTGGGATGTTTATGCACCTCTCAATAATTTCCTGCGGAATTTTGTGCCAAATTTGCCTAAGCGCTTTTCCCAACTTATCAATTAATATTTGGAAGTGCAAATTTTCAATTTTCCATTGTTTTTTGCGAAGCGCTATATGTTGATCTATTCACTAGTAATAAGCGATGAAAATCAAAATGACCATTTTTTCTTAAAATCTTAATAACTCCACCAAAAAACATCGTACAGACTTTAATTTTTTTTCAATTTGTAGAGAAAAGTTAATATTTTACGATAATTTTTATAAAATTTACGAAAAAAATTCACTGCACCCCATGGAGCGCGTTAAAATATAAAATTTTTTTAAGACAAAACACGTTCTTACTTTTGAAGAGATGCTGAAAAAGGAAAAGGTGAGGATCAAAATTTGACAAATGCTCTTTAAAGTAGAGACTTCAAACTTCAAAAAAAAAAACTTTCCAATACGATAAGTTTTCGCGAAGTTACGATTATTTGAAGTTGAGTGAAATTTTGGTAAAATTTTTTGTTGCGTTAATTTTGTTGCTCAGTGTATAATTATTATATAATTATATTGTATTAAAAATTTTTATTTTAACTAATCAAACTTTAATCATTGTTAAAATGTGAAATTAATACTAAATAAAAAATAAGGAATTAAAATACTATAATTTTTTGTATTGTTACTTATTTAAAATTATTTAAACTTTTGACATAAATTTACTTATGCAATAATTTTGTTCATAAATATGTATGTAATTGTAACTTCTATGTAAAATTTAATAACAATTCTGCATTGTAGATATGTCACCTTAATGATTAATATTTATATACATAAAGTGATGATATCATCACTCTAAGTATCTATAATTCTCTTTTGATTATAGAAAGTAAGATGTTTGGATAAATACATTTATATACGAAACTTATGTGATATATTTATTTAAAAAAAGTTTCATTATTATTTCCTCACTACACCCACACAGCACGGGGAGCTCCCGAGGAGCTCCCGAGAAGCTCACAAAATTTTTCATAAGCTTTATTTAAGCTTTAAAAAAACTTGCACGGAGATCTCCAGGAACTGCTATGTCCGCTTTTGAGAGCTCCCTGAGAGCTTCATTTAAGCTCGCAGGGAGTTTAGAAATCATGTTTTAAGAACTCTCTGCGAACTTCAAAATAATTCCCGGAAGCTCTTATGTCCGCTTTTGGGAGCTTCCTGAGAGTTTAGATGAAACTATCAGGGAGCATATATAGAAGCTTCACGGGAATTATTTTGAAGCTCGCAGGGAGTTCTTAAAACATGATTTCTGAACTCCCTGCGAACTTAAATAAACCTCTCAGGAAGCTCTCAAAAGCGAACATAGAAGCTGCCGGAGAAAAAATTTTATTTTTATATTTTCTCAATTTTTGGAAGCTCTCTCTGAGTTGCGAAGGTCCACGAACTCTCTTCGTGTAACAAAAACAATATATACTACACTTTGCTGCTAGTGAAGTACTAACTGCTAAGTAAGCCGTGAGTGATGGTTTTCTTTTATAAGCCTTTTGGAGTAAATTTTCTCACGAGAAGGAGGAGCGCCGTGCCTTCGCCTAGTGGCGATCTTGCAAACTACTCGCGGCTATATGACTATACATGCAGTACATTAATTTATCCGATATGTTCAATCTCGCTTGGCTATCTGGGTGGGAACTTGTTTTGCCGAATTTTGTAAGTTCCTCCGAAGGTCAGCAAAATAAACTCTCTGGGAGCTTGTTTTGTCGAATTTTGTAAGGTTCTCGGAAACTCAGCAAAACGAACTCCCTGGGAGCTTGTTTTGTCGAATTTTGTAAGCTTCTCGGGAGCTCAGCAAAATGAACTCCCTGGGAGGTTAATCGGAGCTTTGTGCTGTATGGGCACTTATACTTTTTTTTACATATTCTGCTGTTTGTTGTTATATTTTTTGTTAAGTTAAGATTACGATAATATTATTAAAAGTTTTACATTATTTAATGTATTGCATAATTAAAAGATTACATTACATTATAACAATGACATTTTCTTGATATAACATATGTGTTTCTCTAACAAAAATATATGTATTATATGCATATTTCTTAATTTAAATTTTTTTGCTTGAATAGATTATTTATTATTATTCTTGCAAAATGTTTGCACATTTGCACCTTTCAATTTTGCATTAAATTTTCTACTAGTTTAGAATAATCATTATTTACTTGTTATTAATTATTTTTTATCTTTGATAGGCAGACAATAAAATTAAACATTTAATATGTTTTTTTCTATTATATGTATATATATGTATAATAATATAAAATTTATCTATTCAATATCATCAATTTAATTTTTTAGATAGATGTTGTGGCCCTTATATGGCTAAAGGGTCACAGGTATTTTGGGATCGCTGTCGTTACTCCTCGGGTCAGGTTTCTTGAGAGATTGTAGCCGTTTGTTGTATAACAATTGGTATATATTCGTTCGTCGCTGTATACTGTATAGCAAAGCCCGCTCGTTGTCTGTACCTCGGTGTTTATATACACCGTTTTTGGGCGTATGACCGGAGAAGGTACTTCCGCGGTCACTGGCCTTTGGACAGTGTACTTGCTTAACCAGCAATTGCTGGCTACGCGGATTCCACCCCAAAATCAGATGATTTTGGGTGTTAAGTCTTAGGCAACCGGGTACATTTTCCGGTGCGACGCCCGGTATGTAGGCCGGGCGATGTCCGCGCGCGAGGTGTCATTTGACACCTTCTGTCGCTTGCAACATGCCGTATGTGAGTGTGATGCACTCACAACATAGATTTATCTTTATCTATGAATTGTATGCTTATATATTTTCTTACGCATGTAATAAGACATTGGCGAACATTTTTTTTATTTAAATAATATTTTATGAATTTTTTTAACACAACTTCTCAAAGGGCGCTAAGATATCTCGTGCCGACTCTGTAGCGTGCACAGTATGTTGTCGATTGTTCATTATTTCTTCGTGACGCGCGACGCTGGCTGAAACGAGTACGTATGGAAATTATTTAGTGTTTCGATAAAATTGTTCTCAAACTAATTCAAAGATTCAAATAACTGTATTAAAACTGTATTTAAGTGTAGTATTACGTAGCATTAAGAATCTACATCTCAAATGAAATTAGTTTTTAACATTTTTTTATCTGAAGATAGATAAAATGTCGAGTTCAATTTGTAAAGTCTGAAAGACTCATTATACTACGTGCATTTACAAAAACTGTGGCATAAATAGTAGAAAAAATATATTGAATGTCCGATTTTATCATCTGCCTGTTGGAGATAGAAAACGATTGATAACATTAGTAAATAGCGGCTGTGATGATTTTGTGGAAGAGTCTGATGCAGAACTACAAAAGTTTACAATATGTACATAATCAAAATCCAAGTGCAAAAACTTTTCGATTACTATTACTATATATATTACAAAAGAATATTGTGCTAAGTTTATGAAAACCTGCACAATCTGCAAATTGCTTGGATGAAGATGAAATTTTATTTCCAAGTGCAATAACTGCATCCACATCTGTTGCTCAAACGACACCTGATATAGAGAATTAATAGCGTCAATTAATATGGATGATTTTGAAAGTGACTTTGAAAACAATAGTGATCAAAATACATCGATCAACATTGAAAAAATTGTTCTTAACGCTTCATATTTAAATGACGAAACCTTGGAAGCATCTGCTGTGGAATATTTTGCAGGATTTATTGCTAAAAAGTGTGTAGCAAAAACAAATTGTAAACAATGTCATGTCTTACTTATAAACGAAAATCATAAATTGAATTATTCTTTAGCTCGCGTATGTATGTACCCTCCCCCTCCTACACACACACATTACATACTAAAATTTCTTTAAATTAAATAAATATTGTTTATAAGTTTTCAAACATTTAATAAATTTATATATTCGTAAATTTACACGGAGAAAATTTTATAGTAAAATTATGTATGATTTATTATTTATGGTAGTAACCACGAACTGTAAGAAGAAATTTCAAAGAATTATATCATATAAGTAGTGTAAATATTGTCGTAATTTGATGAAAAACATAATAAAAATTTTCATAATTCCTCCTTGGCCCGCGTTTACTATTTACCATAGTAATTTTTACCATAAAGTTTTTTCCGTGTATTATAAATCTATCACAAGGATTAATTTTATTAAAAATATAAATATCCTAGTTATTTAATTTTTAATTAAGAATATAAAGTTGAAACAAACATTTTATTTGGTTGTCATTTTCATTTTAATCGATAAAATTTTCTAATGTTTTTTGAAGAAGCATAAATTTTGTTTCGAGCATATGATAACAACTTCTTTTAAAATTTATAATGACAGTTTACGGCGTTTAAGACTATCACCAAAAAAATATTTTTTATTAAAAATAATCGTTATTTATTAAAAAAATAAATTTAGTAATCACTTCTTTAAACATTAGAACTGATATTTTTTATACACATGTATGTACACGTATGTACACACATACTTTTTGTCGTTAAAAAATTTTATTTTCATTAAAAAAGGTAAGAAACTATCATAACTCGAAGGGAGAATTTAGCGTTATGTGTCGCTTATGCGTAGCCATTATCGCTTGTTGTAACAATTCCCCCCGCGCGCCTAGCAATCTCAAGGTTCAAGCGCTGGGGAGGGGCAGCCGCCGCGGCCGGGCGCTCAGCGCGCTTGCATTTGCCGGTAGACCGAACTAATACAGAAAATTTTACAAGTCACTAACTTGTTAACTATTGCAAAAATGGAAAAACGGTAAGGACTTTTCTATTCAGTTTCATGCGCTCTACCTGCTCATGAACATTCCATAAAAAAATACCAGACACCCTATAACCCTACAGCACAAAATATTGTAAAAATATTGCAGGAATATTGTTTTTATAAACTTGAAATATTACATTAAATATTTTTGAAATATTGTAGCAATACTTAAATGTCCATAATAAACCATATTTTTGAATATTTTTGCAATATTCCTGAAATATTTTTAAAAATATTGCGACGGTCGTCTTTTCTGCCTTTAAATTGCGCGACGGATATCTTGCCGGGCGCGTGTCAGGACGCCCCAACGGGACGGATATCTTGAGCGCGAACGAGACCGCAGGACTGATCGCGAGGCAGACGTTCGATCGCGAACGCGAGATCACCGTCGGTTCCCGCAAAGTCGCAATGAACACCGCGCACTCGCGAGTCGCGACATTTCCACAGTACAATAGAACGATGTCGTTTGATAACACAGGCACACAAAAAAAAAGTGGTTGGTCCGGCGGACTAGACTAGTCAATCCTTATGTATTTCGACCCGCTGAATCCGAATCTGAAGTCAGAATTGCAAAGTTAGCTCGCATTTTCTAACCTCAAAAAAAAATTTTTTTTAAATGTTGGTCCGGCGGACCAGACTAGTCTATTCTTATGTATTTCGACCCGCTGAATCCGAATCCAATGTCAGAATTGCAAAGTTAGCTCGCATTTCCTAACCTCAAAAAAAAATTTTTTTTTTAATGTTGGTCCGGCGAACCAGACTAGTCTATCTTTATGTATTTTGACCCGCTGAATCCGAATCCAATGTCAGAATTGCAAAGTTAGCTCGCATTTCCTAACCTCAAAAAAAAATTTTTTTTTTAATGTTGGTCCGGCGAACCAGACTAGTCTATCTTTATGTATTTTGACCCGCTGAATCCAAATCCAATGTCAGAATTGCAAAGTTAGCTCGCATTTCCTAACCTCAAAAAAAAATTTTTTTTTAACGTTGGTCCGGCGAACCAGACTAGTCTATCCTCATGTATTTCGACCCACTGAATTCAAATCCTAGGTCAAAATTTCTGAATTGGCTCATTTTTTCCTAACCTCAAAAAAAATTTTTTTTATAATGTTAGTCCGGCGGACCCGAATAATCTAACTTCATGTATTTTGACCCGCTGAATCCAAATTCACTGTCAGAATTGCTGCATTGGCTCATTTTTTCCTAACCTTAAAAAACACCTAAAAACAGTTTGGATCACAAATAATCCGGAACGTGCAGGCTTGCGTAACCACATTACCCGGGAAAAATTTTCTAGAAAATCACAAAAGTCAAGATTACAGAGAAAGGATGAGTAGAAAGATAGTAGAAATGATAGAGAACTATAGAAAACTAGGTTGCCTAATGAATCTTAAGTTGTATTTCTTAGATTCTCATGTCGACTACTTCCCAGAAAATCTAGGTAATTATAGTAAAAAACAAGAAGAAAGATTTCATCAGGACATCAAGGAGATAGAGTATCAATAGCAAGGCAAGTGGGATGTGAATATGATGGCTGATTTCTGCTGGACGCTCAAACGTAATGTCTCTGTGAAAGGAAAGAAACGTAAGAGAAAGCCATTGCACAGAACCTTCGAGAATAAAAGATATAATAGAAAAAGGGAGTGAATTTTCTACGCTATTCACAGAAGCTCAAACTTATACGTATTGAATTTTCCCCGGGTAATGTGGTTACGTAAGCCTGCACGTTCCGGATTATACATTTGTGATCCAAACTGCTTTTACAAGGTATTTTTTGAGGTTAGAAAAAAATGAGCCAATTCAGCAATTCTGATCTTGAATTTGGATTCAGAGGGTCAAAATATATAAAAATACACTATTCTGGTCTGCCAGACCAAGATTTAAAAAATATTTTTTTTGAGGTTAGAAAAAAAAATAAGCCAATGCAGCAATTCTGACATTGAATTTGGATTCAGCGAGTCAAAATACATAAAGATACACTATTCTGGTCCGCCGGACCAACATTATAAAAAAAATTTCTTTTTTGAGGTTAGGAAAAAATAAGCCAATTCAGCAATTCTGACCTTAAATTTGGATTCAGCGGGTCAAAATACATAAAGATAGACTAGTCTGGTTCGCCGGACCAACATTAAAAAAAAAATTTTTTTTTGAGGTTAGGAAATGCGAGCTAACTTTGCAATTCTGACATTGGATTTGGATTCAGCGGGTCAAAATACATAAAGATAGACTAGTCTGGTTCGCCGGACCAACATTAAAAAAAAAATTTTTTTTTGAGGTTAGGAAATGCGAGCTAACTTTGCAATTCTGACATTGGATTCGGATTCAGCGGGTCAAAATACATAAGAATAGACTAGTCTGGTCCGCCGGACCAACATTTAAAAAAAATTTTTTTTTGAGGTTAGAAAATGCGAGCTAACTTTGCAATTCTGACTTCAGATTCGGATTCAGCGGGTCGAAATACATAAGGATTGACTAGTCTAGTCCGCCGGACCAACCACTTTTTTTTTGTGTGCCTGTGTAATTGAGCCGAGGGATACCCCGAGTAGTGAACGTTAGGTTTTTCGAAAAATGCAAAAAAACCTAGAGAGAACTGAGAGAGGCTTGGCGGGCAAGAGCAGGCGCAAGACTGACTCAACTTCGCGCCGAAAATTGGTAACGCGCCTTACTCTCCCCCGATATTCGTTGTTAGGAGGAGAATATCGGGGAAGAGCAAGCAGCTGATCGGCCCGGTACTTCACGCGATCACGGCGTGTACGGGTGACGTCCACAGGTCCACGCTCCGGCTCGGCGAGATGAGATGATGAATTCCCGACAACATCTCACGACGGGAAACAAGAAATACCCAGACAGCACATGTAGATTATGAGAACGATAATAGGATATTGCGAAAGTATATTGCAATATTCGTATAATATTAGAGATACGTCTGTGATATGGCGAGTATATACTCATAACGTACTATGTCCGCGTTGCCTTATCCCATAGAATTTCGCTGGCAGTTTATGAGAATATACCGAATATATCTTAAGAATGTTATACGTATGTCTAAAGTATATCTTCAGTATATTCACAATATGTCTACAGTATGTTCACATTATATGGGCTCATGCATAATGAGAGGAATAAGGAACAAGGAATTAAACATACAGAATTAGCAAGAAGAAATAAGAAGAGGAATTAATCATTTCGCACATCAGGAAGCTATCGCAAAAAATGAAGCGTAATATCTGTTGAATACGCTGGGGTGCTTTGGGAAATTATGCTCAGATAATTGTAGGTTATAACCTAAATAATATATGTATATATACAATATATATATATTATTATAGTTTACGTTACTATATTATATCTTATGTACATACCAGAGTTATCTGGGCGTAATTCCTGAGAAAACCACGTGAGTTCGTGTTCGCACGTTCACACCCTACACTTCACCACGTGTCTGCATCACACGGCAGACGAAAATGCGTAACGTTACAGATCATAGATAGCGTTGACATGATTCACTTTCGATATTACGCGGATATTTTGGAAATATGTGATAGATATACATGAGATATATCATAGGATATTTTACGGATGTTTTGAGTATATTAGATATAATCTCAGTATATTCAGTAGGAGTTGCGAAGTTCAGTCGCTATATTCTAAGTTTATCTTGAGGATATATCAAAATGACATTCTACTGAGACGTTATATGAATGTTTTACGTATATTCGGTATGATCACAGTACATTACGTATGAGAGTATAATATTCGTACAATATCTGGTGCTGTCTGGGTATTTATGTTTATCAGAACACATTATTGTTAACGGTCGAATCTCAAACAACTATGAATACCGGCCTATATTTAGTGACTGTTTCAAGACCGATGAAATGGGCACAGTTCATATATATGAGTTAGAAATAATAAAAATTATACCAAAATTTTTTAGCACCAAGATCTGTTATAGATCAATATAGGCGATCTTATTTGTATATTTATTTTTGACAGCTTTATCGGTCTTATTTCAATTATTATTATTGTATTACGATAATATTTTTTAAATGTAAGCAATATTATTTTTATGTAATACAACAGTTTCAAAATATTTTAAAAATGTTTAATAAATTTATGTTATTACAATTGTTTAATACAAAATGTTTAATACAATTATGATTATGTTAATAAAAGTTTACTTTAATAAACCTTTCTGATTTGCATTATTATAGAAATTTGTAACAGAACACTTCCATTTTGTCATAATTTTTTAAAACTTTATTTTGTTTTAGTAACATTTAAAAAAAGATGTTTATTTTATAACATTACAAAAAAGTAATATATCGTAAAAAGAGACTTATTACATGAGAAAATAATAAAAAAATAAATAAATATTTAGAGTGAATGCTCTAAAGTGTACAATAGCTAGAAAGATAGAAAGGATTGAAGTAAAAGTCTCATATTATTTTGCAATGTTGCAATAGTAATCAAGATATTAATTGTTTTAACTTAATAAATGAGAACGCATCAAGGAAACTATAAATGTTGAAAAGGTAATATCTCAGTAATTATTGCAATAAAGTATTAAATAAAATATAATATATGCACATTAAAATAAGGTATATTTTTATTGTTTATTTTTATTTCATGTATACTTTAATGTTATCATTATTAACTATATAATTATATAGAGAATATGTTTTTATGTCAATTTTAAACATTCAGAAATGTTTCTGAATCATTATATTTACAATATTTCTTGTGCAGTATTGCATAAATTCACATTTTCAGCAATTTAAATTTTTATTACCTACACAATCCTTCAGAAATTTTTTAGAAATACTTTAAATGCAATGTTGCGTTTGATATTTTGCAGAAATATTCATTGTGTAAGAAATATTAATATTACTTTATAATTTTCCAGAAATATTTTTGAAATAATGCATTTGTCACATTTCTTTTGTAATATTACAGATCCATATAAATATAAAAGCAAACTTTTTTATCTTTTTTCAAAGATTTCAGAAATATTGCATTTGCATTATTATAAAAAATATGATGCAGATTTATTTTTAAAATATTTCACATGCAAAGTACAATTAAAATATTAACGAAATATTTATGTACCATTTTCAAATATTACAATATTTCAAGAACATTACTTGCCGAGTGGATTAGTAAGATAATTTATTGTAGTTAAATCATATTCTTGTTTTTTTTTTAATAAAAGAAAACACATTTTAATTGTGAATAAACAGTTTATTTTGTGTTTTGTATGCGTGTGTGTATTACATAAATCTCTGACAGTCCTTGTAGAATTAAAAAGGAAAAAATTATGCAAAAATTATTGCACAAAAAATTGCATATTTTTTGTGCATGAATTTCTGCAGTTTTTACAGATTTTTGTACAATTTTACAGATTTTGTTTTTGCCTTCATTTTTTTATGTAATGTTTTCCATAATTTTATGTAATGTTTTCCAAAGTTTTTTGTCTTCAGAAAAATTACATAAAATTTTACAAAATATTTTGCAGAAAAATTCTAAAGGCAAAAACTTTGTACAAAAATCTGTAAAAACTGCAGAAATTCATGCACAAAAATATGCAATTTTTGTGCAATAATTTTTGCATAATTTTTTCCTTTTTAGTTCTACAAGGCTATCTGAGGTTTATGTAATACACACACGCAGTACAAAACACAAAATAAACTGTTTATTACAGAGATAATAATGTAAAAAATCTTAGATACAAGAAAGCTGTGTATGGCGGTACGATGACTCACAACTCAGAGAGAGGGAGAGGCGTAAAAGAAACTAAAAAACACAAAACGGAAGAAGCGCATTACGCACGCGTATCGATCACAGCGCGGTTTTAATTGTTGCACATACATAGCGCACTACTGGCGCCAAATACAAAATAAAAATATCTTAAACAATTATTCTCAACATTTCCTATAAGTCTTACCTATCAGTTGATGAAATATGCTAAATATAATAATTTATAATACGTATTTATTTTATGTATTTTATGTCAAAATATTTATTACAATTATACTTATACACCCAAGGAGCACACAATATTTTTTAACGTTTTTTAAATATTTATTTTTTATTATTTTTACATTATTAGCGTTTATTGTATTTATTTAATATAGATATAATATAGATATAATATAGATATAATATAGATATAATAGATATAGATATAGATATAGATATAGATATAGATATAATATAGATATTTTTGTAGGATATCCCAGGTGCTACTCATTGGGATATCCATGGGATCGCCTTCGTCTATCTGGGATAATTTGGGATATCCTCAGGATAAAGTGTGCTGTGTGGGCTATAATAATACTGAAATGCTAATACACGAAAAATGCGAAATCTGTCTCTAAACTTTATATTTTGTCGCTACTATTCCCTTTTCACGTACAAAAATTGCTGCTATAATATTCTGCGACAAAATTCGTCACGTGATCCTTTTTGTCACTCAAATGGTCGATTTCAGCAGCACGTGAAAAAGCACCTTTAAAGTTACAGAATCGACCCCAGCGATACAGATAATCGATTGTCGATCGCTCGACCCGTCGAGCTGTCCGCTATCCCCTCCATTACAGCACGCTGCTGTAAAAAAAATATTCGATATTGGAAGCACTGTACACCACGTGAGGTGACGTGAGAATGCAGCACGCGCACCGGCGCACTAGCGGTTGGACCTTCGACGATCGCATCGTACGAAAGGTGTACGGTAGTGCCGGGTAAGAGGCGGGCAGTAGGTACGAGACTCTCGTGATACTTCCGGGTGTTCTGAAGGTCCGTCGCATATACGATCCAATACGACCGTCAGGCCGTCGGTGCCTCACATTCGATTATGCTACATAGATATGCAGTCGCTTGCCAACAGCAGCATGAACGCGCTTCTATACACATTGCTAGTGCTCATACATTACTTACATAGCCTATACGTTGCGATCCGTGGCGCGTGTATCGCGGTGTACCGGTGGCTCGCGGAGTTCTGGTGTGTGAGCACGACGACGGAGCTCGACGTGCTCATCCAAACGCTCTCGAGAATCAGCAAGACGCCCAGGCACCTAGTGATCGTGCTCGGACTATGCGACGAATCCGTTTTGGACTGTGTGCGTATAATTGGATGGTGCATTACACTTGATATACCTTACATCAGCTTCTTTGATCGTAATGGTAAAAAATCTCTTTGATATTATTACAATATTTTGTGTGAAAAAATTCGAAAGACAAGAAATGAATTATTTCGTGTGCGAGTGTGTGCGTGCGTGTGTGCGCGTGCGTGTGTGCGTGTGCGTGCGTGCGTGCGTGCGTCTATTTACTTTGAGGAGATTCAGTTCGTCATTTGTCATGTGAATTTATCATGCACCTGTCAAACGAAATTCTAACAATTGCAAAATGACATTGCGACAGCTCTTCCTCATCAAATAAGATATCTTAATTATCTTATGTGTTGCAAATTTTTAATTAAAATTTTAATTCTAAATTGAAATTTTTTAATAATGATTCACACAAGCAAGCATTTTGCTAGCTGGCTGCTGAAAAATTCTGTAACAAAAATCATCTCGTACCATTTAACCCTTTGAAGACAATTTTTTAATAGGAATAAAATTTTAAAACTATAGTTTTCTTATAGTTGTTAAAGCATTTTTTTTGCAAATCTGAATGAAAATTCTGGTTAACTCTTCGAGGTCACACTTCTTCAAATGTCAAGGTCACACTTGATGGTTACCAGCCATTGTCATTTTTAAAGTACCTACTGTATTTATGAAATTACCAAAGATATGGTAACAAAAAAATTCATGGATAAACTTGAATATTTGTATTCTGATATTATTTAAGCAAAAATCTAAAAACGTTAGTACCTAAAAAAATTCTTGAATCTTGCAACATTCAAAAAAGTTTTAAAAAATAAATTATAACTTTTTCAATTTTCAATATTATTAGCTAAAAATTTAGACGGGAAAAAATAAGTCTTTGACCTTTTTTTAAAAAAAGGTATTTTGCATGCTGAACATAGAGTATTTTAGTATACAGAAAAACAGGTATTTCATAGAAAAATCAAGTTTATTATATTTTTATCTTTAAAAAAATACAAAGTAAATATTTATTAAATAAACAATGTTTATTAAAAAAATTAATTACTTCCACCGCAATCAGTGCATAAATATATCTTGTGATCTCACACATAGACCTTGGATATTGCATTTGTGTCTTTCAATCTTTTTTACTGCCATACAATGCAAATCACTTTTGTTTATCAAATTAGCAATACTCATTGTCATTGACTGGACAATCTCTTAAGCTTAAAGTATATGGACTAATTATAAGCCATTATAATTATTATAAGCCATGCTGCATATTTTCAAAGAATAAAGTAACATAAAAGTTTTAAAAAAATTTTAGTCATAAGAATTAGTATTATATCATATACTTACACTTTTTAAATCACAAAAGACAAAAATTCGAACCACCAAAAAACACAAAAAACTTATACGGAAATCACACATGGGATGGCTATTATTCTACCTTATCTTCAGATGACTGTCAAAAGTGAACTAATGCGACTTTTAATTACAGAATAGTACAAGAGCATAAATGAAACCTTGAATTACCACTAAATGACATTACTAGTATCATTTTTTCTTAGATCAGAAAGATATAATGTGTTGAATTTAAGCAATGGGTGATAACCACCCAGTGTGACCTCAAAGGATTAAACATTTTAAAATTTTACGTCTATTATCTAGCAGATCTAATCTATAAATATAGTGATGCAATTTGTTTGAAACTTATACTGGTTTTTGTCACTAAATTTAAATATAACTTTAACATTGCAAAATTAAAATTTATTAGTTTCTTTAAAATAGATTATATTTAACTTGTTTCATATGTACTGAAGCTATTGGCACAAATAATGTCAAAAAATTATACTTACAATGTTGTTTGTGCTTAAATCAAAATTGCTTTCAATATTATACACAAGAAAATTACTATCCATTCCTACATTTTGTATAAATTTTTTTATAAGTATTTTGTAAGTATCGTGAATACTTATGTAAATATTTTGTATATTTTGTATGTTTTGTTCTAGTACGCTACTATTATAAGTTAGTACAAATCAATTAAGAAAAAACTGTAACTGGAAATTTAATTTTACAAGATTTGACAAGATATATTAAAAAATTTTTTAAGTAAGAAATTCTTAATCTTCACTAGAAGTCAAAAAATCCTTTTAGATTAGGTGACAGGGGGATTAATATAGTTCCACTTGCTGCCTACAACTCAGAAATTTAACCACTTAAAACTCTTTTAATTAATACCCTTATTTAATCCTAGAACAGTTTTTTAACCCTAAAATTTATTTTTTTTTACCTCAAACATTACACTGAGTTATAAATGTACCCCAATTCTTTCCAAACATTCTGCATTGAACAGATAAATCAATATCAATATTGTCCCAAATTGATCCCTTTATCTGCTAAATTAGGAGATAAATTTTAATTCGCGTTGAGGTACAAAACACTACATCAGTGCAAGTCAATTTTAGGGTTAAGATTTATTTCTTCAACCTACTTCAGAAGTTTGTGTGTGGTTGTGAAAATTGAGCATACATTTGCTATGAGTTTTGGAACAAATAAGTCATATCTAGTGTTACTTCACATTTTTCAGAACAATTGTGAATTAGCTTTCTTAGGTCCATTCCTACCAACATAGATTAACTTCAACCCTGGAACGGTATACTTTTTTTCACCGCAAACATCACACTGGGTTATAAATGTATCTCATTTCTTTCCAACCGTTCTGCATTGAATAGATGGACTGAAATCAATATTGTGCTATGTGAATATCTTCATTTTTTCATGACAAAGACGAAGATATAATCCACAATAATATTAACATTAAATATGTTAAAAATTAATTTAAACAAAATAAAGCTTGAAAAAATCAAAGAAATGAGTTCTTTTAAAAAATCTACTTTCGTCAATTTTTAACAAATTGAAAAAAACAACTGTTTTGGAAAGTTAAAAGATAATGTTTAAAACTGGATAAAATGGATTTTGAGTATTGTTTAAAAAGTATAATTATTTTGACAAATAAAAGTTGGAAAAAATGATAACTTAAAGAAAAAAGAAAAAATGAATAAAGACACAATTAATCTTTTTTGTACTATAAAATGGTAAAATATATTTTTTAAATAAAGAATACATTTTAAAAAATAAAAATATTTCTATGTTAATCTCAGTTTAATTTATCTTATTTTAGTTCCAAAAATTTGAAAGAGATAAAAAGTATGAGTTAAACCGAGGTTAAAGTTAATCTACGCTAGTAGAATCGGACCTTATTTAGAGTAAAATTTAGAACTCAGAGAATTGATGGCATATCACACAACTTTGTGAAACTTGCAAAAGTGAACAGTAAAACTGCCGAATAGGGGATTCTCAATGATCTTGACCTTGACATATATTGTTAAGATTATTACCCTGCGTAATGCATAAAAGGTTTTAGCTGTCGCTCGTGACTCGTTAAAAAGTCATTAACAAAAAAAGTTTCATAAATACAATACATGATATCTCTGCTTTACTTAAAGTCGCAAACCTATGTGGTGCAGAGAACGTGGACGAGGTGCAAGGGAAGGACTTTGCCCTCTCTCTACATTCCCGCATATTTACATAATTTTTATAAAGCACATTTTTGCGTGCTTTTAAATAAGAAAATCTATTAATTTATGCGTGCTTTATAAAAATTAATACAGGGATGTAGGAAGAGGGCGAAAACCTGCTCTTGCACCCCGTCCACGCGTTCTTTGCACCACATGGATTTGCGACTTTGCATAAAAGATTAGAATAATAATAAATTAATAGACTTTCTTATTATAAAACACGCATAAATGTGTGCTTTATTTTAATAATAAATTTATTATTTATTGGGGCTGGGTCCCCTTTTGTTAAGATTTACCTATGTTTCTTTAATAACGGAAATATAATCTTTATAAGTATTCTAGTATATTTAATAATTTGCTCATTTTTGTAATTTTTGTCAAGTGTATGACACAGTCGACCCACCGATGTGAACTTAGCAACCAAGTAAATAAAAAAAATCCGACAATACAGTTTGTTTGTACCTCGTTTGTACCTGTTCGTACCGCACTTTCATTTTGTTTGTACCTCAAAGGAAAAAAAATGCAGGTTAATTAAAAATGGTCAGCACCCAACATTAAGATATTTTAATTTCACTAATGCCATTCGAAAGAGAATCGTTTGTACCCGTTTGTACGTTCGTTAAAACCGTTTGTACCTCAAAGGGACCGGAAGTACAGGCTTTTCAAAATTCGCTCAAGAGGTAATTTTGACATTTTTTAAGATATCGCGAAGCGGCCAACGTCATTCGAAAGAGTTCACATAGCACCCGTTTGTATCTCCTTCGTTTTCGTTTGTACTTCAAGAAGACCGGAAGTACAGCCCTTTTCAAGTTTCGACGCAACATTAATATAGAACTCGGCTATCACTTAAGATATCGCGAAGCGGCCATTTGAAAGAGAACGCTATTTGAAAGAGAATCGTTTGTACCTTCGTTAAAATAGTTTGTACCTCAAAGAAACCGGAAGTACAGGCTTTTCAAAATTTGTTCAAGAGGTAATTTTGACATTTTTTGAGATATCGAAAAACGGCCAAGGCCATTCGAAAAAGAATCGTTTGTACCCGTTTGTACATGCGTTAAAACCGTTTGTACCTCAAAGGGACCGAAAGTACAGGTCTTACCAATGCGGAATCTCGGCTGGTTTTTAAGGTACAGCGAAATGAACGTTATAATAATCTGTATTATTCGTATAAATTACGCTTTTAAAAACATTTACAACTTACAACGTAAAATTTAAATATTTGTTGCTTTGAATATACATATCTGTTGTTTTCTAGGTATTGTACCGCCAGTATTTGTATTAACCAAAGTGTATCACGTGGAGGTTGCTCGGTCGGATTCGCACTTCGTGTGTGTGTGTGTGTGTGTGGTGTGTGATGTGTGTGCGTGTGTGTATGTGTGTGTGTGTGTGCGCGTGCGTGCGTGCGTGCGTCCAAAATTGGATAGATTACACTCGTTTAAATAAAATTTAAGTATAGTTTGCTGTAGGTATACACGAAAGATTTTTACTTATCTTTTTATGTAAATTATTAAATTAATTTGTTTCTTTTGGTAAAGCATTCTAGCCGGTGTTAGTATAGCAGATTTTGTTTTATTTACATCATCGTAGATCTGCCATTTTCCTGTTATTCTATGACAGTAGGCTATGTAATATGCTATATCATTTTCTTTTATTTTGCCTACATATTCAATGGCTGCAACTAATGTATAGGTATTTTCATTTATTTGTATATCTGTTGGTATTTCGGAGAGTGTCATTTTGCCACACCAATCAGAGTAACCAAGTCTCGTTGCAAGTTGGACCCACGATAAACATTCTGTATCGATAATTATGTGCTCTCCCGCAGTCAGAACAAAGTCTATATTTTCGTTGCTACAGCGATTGCACTTTTTATTAGTTATCGTGAGTGTTTGATTGATAGCTTCTTGCAATCCTCTCATTTCTTGTTTATATATTGGCAAGGTATTTATTGCAATAAGTGTTGCATATCTTTGTTGTTGCCATTCGCAAGTAGCGCATCGTTGTAACATACTGTATGATGTTACAGATTTCATTAAATTATCTATTAGATTATTAATGTTGCATACGCAATTTATGGCTCCTTTTATGGGTTGAAAAATTTTTACCAAAATTAGTGCCCTTTCTTTGTACACTTTTTGTTGCGTGCCATATGTGGAAACTATTGTTATAAAATTTAATATTTTATTCGTCTTTATATTATTAATGACATAATTATAATAATTTGTCTAGTCGCGGTAACCTACGAGCAATCCTTGGACCAAAGAATCAAATGCGCATGTATTTCTCACTGCCATGTATTGTCCTTCAATTTGCTGTGGTCGTAATGCATTGCCGTTTTGTAACAAAGGTATCTTGAAAGACACTTGTGGCTTATTATGTATAACATCCGGGCATACTGTAACATATTTGCTACGTTTTAAGTTTGAATTTTTATGTGACTTCCACATTTCAACCTCGTTCAGAAAGTTTGATTTAGTCAAACATTTTATTTCGTGTGTCTCTTCTTTAGACGTGTCGAGTAACATTTCGACGTTATTTTTTTTATCCTCAACCAAAGATTTTTTTATATTATTTGATGTTTTAGTTTTATCGTCCGTTTCACCTTTGTTTAAATTAATCACACAAAATGATGCCCTTTCTGCAATTTCTTGCTTGCTATTGAAATTTATATATGCGTTTAAAAGTTTCGCGGTACACGCCAGTGATCGCATATGTCGTATCAAAAACTTGTCCGCGCGTATATTTTTCCCCCGTCAAAATTAAATTTTTTACCTCATTAAAGTGTTCTTCGCTTCTAGCTGAAGACGCAACATTTATTCCGTTGAATGCCATTACAGCTGTCCATAGGGGAAACTGTTTACATATTCGTAGTAAACTGGTGCCAAAATTTGAACAGTAATAAGGATTTGGTCTCTCCAGAACTTACAAATTGTTTGCTATTTTTTTCAATATTTTTTAACATATCATCGATACGACTTTTTTTGCATTCGAATAATTCGTTGTCGGAATTCTCAATTAGACATTCTTTTAAATTAATATTTTCATAATTTTTAAAATCGTGCGTTCTAATCATATTTATAAGGCGTTGTTGAGCATGCAAACTACCAAATGCATTATTCCCAAGTTCCTTCGTTTCAGAAAATGGGACTATTAATGTGTCTATACAGATCTGACTAAAAGTGTCAAGTGGTAGTTGTTTGACTTAATATGCCAACGCACCAAACAAAATTTTTTACTCGCGCATTTTTATCCCTAAAGCATTTCCAGTCGCAGACTGCTTTAATTAAATGTGCGATATCTATTCTAAGAATACAGATCGATAGATTTGCGCTATCATTATTATATTTATAATAGGTCCATACATCTGTCAATATATGTATTTAAATCACAGTTATTAAAAGCGAGAGTAATAACACAGTTATTAATAAGCGCGAAAAAATAATCTGTCACTACTTCTTTCGGAGTGCACCAGATTGCAGCCACTCGCGTAACCAGTATGTTAAAATATTGGTATCGTGCTTCTTTGATACCATTTGCAAAACAGGTAAAATTTTGTGTAGAATGGAACGACAGCTTGATATAAAAATATAGAGTATGTAGATCCATCTTTATTAAGGATCCCGTTGCGTCTATGCTTAATATTCCTCTTTTTTCAATTTGCTTACGAAACTGTTGGTATAAATGTAATTGTTCGGGACTAAAATATATAACGAAAAATTTATCTATACCTATTTCTCGAATAAAACCTGAAAATTCAGGTTTATACTTTAATTCTGCAATACATGTTATGGGATCAATACCTTTTGTAATGCCTAAACTATCGTTTGAATCTAATTGCTTCACTTTTCTCAAAACTGACTCGTTATATAAATGCGCTGGTTCTACATCGCCGAATGTCATCAATTCGTTTGCTCTTTCTCTTCTCCAGCTATACGTCGACATTGCATGCAAATCCTTAACAACGCGTTGTCTCTGTAATTTGCGCAATTGTTTTTTTTTTTATGCGCGATATCTCTAATTTCATATGTGGAAATATAAATTTTTATTTTTTCATCTACATTTTTTGGTTTCTGCATGCTATATGCATTTAAGAGAGCATCACATTCCGTGCATTTTTCTTTTATTTTTAAAAATACTCGTGCTGCATTTATTTTACCATATTTAAAAGCATAACAACATGGTATATTTAATTGTTTCCATATCTCGTGATAAATAACGTCTGTCCATCCGGGTTTTAATTTTGTTAAATTATTTTCATTATCGGAAATTTCATATATTTTAGTCCACGTTTCCGCGTCTAAATATATGCTAGTACGCCATGGTTTTAGATGATTTAGTTCAGATGACATCGACCAGTTGGAATTATTTGACTCACAACTTATAATCGAGTCGGTTAAATCGGTCGAAGTCGATGATTTTGACAAATTATGGTCGACGTCTATATTAATTTGATACTTTTCTTCAAATTGTTTAAGAATTTTATTTCTATCTTCCGAAAGATACAAATATAAATATTTTGCACTCATTTGTTTCTTTAAGATTGTTTGTTCTGTATATTTCCAAATTGAATGGGATAATCCAAGAACTCGACCTTCGTTATCAAAGAAGTTTATATCCTTTATCAAATCGAAGATTTTGTCAACGTTTAACTTCGGTTGACGTGGCATTTTTAATACTTTATTCAACAAATGTTTTTTTGCACACGAAAAGATCTTGTTACAAGATGCGATTAATAAAAATTCTTTATGATTCTTTTCACGTTAGATGCAGCTCAGCAAAGTCACATTAAAAAATTTTATTTTAATGGATCAACCTTCATCATTGTATCATGTTTGTAGAAAATAAGATAATTGAAATCAGCAAAAAGAATTTAAAAGAATACATTTCAGGCTTTAAAATTTTTTTCGAAATTTGTTTTGTTACGTCTCGAATTTTTAGAATGTCTCCTTTTTGGGGTCAATGTATTTAAACAATTTACCCTGAGAACGGAGACGGCCTGGTTGCGCAATTTAAGGTGTGTTTACGGGAGGGAGAATAGGATAACGAGCAGGTAGGGTTACGGGGAACCCGGTGCCGAAAAGATGGCGAATTTTATACGCAAACCTTCGTGGATCGCCCTTGCGGATTTTTTTATAATCTGGAAATGCGGGTCTATATTCTATTATTTTAAGGATAACTGAGGATTCAGGAGTTTTGACCGATTGTTTATGGTCAAGAAGTTGAGCCAATTGTTGCAAATAAAGGGAAGGATCTTGGTTCAGGCTGTAAGCTGTTTTAATTCGAAACTTTAATCTCTTCTCTCGCTGTCGTCGCCCGCCTTTCGTGGGCATTTGAAAGAATTAAGTAATTTCGCAAAATTGCCATTAGACGGGGGCCACACCGTTGTCAGCTACAGGGGCCACTCTATTGGCAGCGACAATCGAGACTGGGGCCACGCTATTGGCAGCGACCATCGAGCAATCCTTAGAATGAAGTGAAATTTTGTTACAGGACAGGAGAGATCTAAGTTTCAATCCGAGTAGTAATTCTATTTCCGTATATTTAGACTCAGACAAAATGATACAAGATAGTGATAGAGAAAGGAAGCGGGAGCTTTAGTCCTTACGTTGAATTAAGGCTGAAGCACTGATTCTAGAGTTGAACTTATCGACTGAGACTCTAATGACAACTGCCGTTGATAGTTGTGGTACTGACTGAACTGCTTTTGACAGCTCTTTTTATATTCTTCTATTGAGTGAGGGAGTGTCCTTTCGAGACCAAAGTTATATACATTTTTTACGTAAACCTATTATTTTGGCTATCATGAAGAAAAAAAACTTTCCCTCAACATTTTAAAAGCTTTCATTATGTATCTCAGAAAATATTAGCGTAAAAAATAGGTATAGAAAATGCGTACTATAAAGAACACACACACACACACACACACGGGGGGGGGGGGTGCAAGGAGGGCCTTTGGCCCTCTCCTTCCCGCACCCCGCTAATAGAGATACCCTGAACAGAAATGCGCAAAATTCAAATGAAGGGGCTTCGCCCCCCCCCCTCCCGTACCCACCCCGTCGGTAGGGGTGCCCTGAAAAGTTGCAACCAATGTGGTAAGTTCGTGCGCATTTGATCCATGCGCATTTGGTCCGTGTGCATTTGATCCGTGCGCATTTGTTACTGTAATCCTAACTAACCGCCAGGAGAGTGCCTACAATAAACCCATCCACGCGCGCGCGTGTGTTTATACGAGTAAAATCCTGTTAATCCAAAATTAAAATTATTTTATTTCATAACAGTTATTATAACTGCCAAAATAATAGGTTTACGTAAAAAATGTATATAACCTTTTTTGTAGAGCCTTTTATGAGCTTCATTTTTTGTTTGAAACTTTTTTCTCTAAAATCCATATTTTCAGAGATATACAGTAAAAATGTTTGCAAGTTTAGGATGTGATAAAGAGCAAACAAAGCTTTGTCGGTGAAAATCCTTTTAGGGACTTTCTTCTCTAATCAAGGGTAAGCTTTGGTTAAAATTTCAGCGCGATCGGAGGTTTCACCTTTTCGGAAGTACACCCAAAAAGGGATAAACTAAAAAGACTATTAATTGGTTTTATAACCGATGTTTCCAACGTCTTTTTGCTGGAGGTGTCTATTGGCGTACACGATAGCGGCCGTAATTTTGGTCTGAAACAACCCAAAAAGCATGTTAAACTTTATGGCAACACCTTCTAGGTAAACCTAAAAAATTAAATAAATGTTAAAAATTTAATAATTTTTTAAGTCTGAAAAGAAAATCGTTTTTGCCTAAAAATTTTGACTTTTATTTGTGAAAGCTATATAAAAACTTTTTTTTATTAATTTTTTAAGCTCATCTTGGAGAGAATTCAATAATGTTTCGAAAAAATTTTGGTTCCACTCAATCCGTCAAGTAGTTGTTTTTTGAATCGTGTAAGCCAATTTAAAAAATACGAATTTGAGAAAAACACGTTTAACCCGATTCTTGAAACACTTTTTTGCACCATTTAATTGAAAAGGAAGGGGTATAATTGACCTTGCGCTTTAAAAATACAGTAAATATTATTCAAAAAATCTGAAAAAATTCATGCATTATGCTTAAACCTTCTACTTTGTGATAAAATTATAAAATATGATATTTATAAAATTTATATAAATAAGTTTTAGCATTAAATAAACTTTTGAAAAAAACATTCTTTTTTAATTTATAACTTTGCGAAAAAACAATAAAATTTAATGAATTAAAGCTTAAATTAAAGCTTAAGTGTTTACTTTTTGAGAAAAGAATATTGAAATATAATTTAACAAAATTAAAATCTTAATTTTTCAATTTGAAAATATAATTTTTTTGAGGTGTCATCATAGACGTTTTTAGGAAATAAATACACATATTTTTTAATTAAAAAGTTTTTAAATGAAAATAATGTATTATTTACACATATTTGTATGCAAAAAGTACAGTAAATGATTATTTATATAGACTAAACATAATAGAGTGTTCGGTTTTTAGCATTGTATCATTTTCTCATAAAAATAATAGTAATATGAGATAATACATGTTTCCATGTACTACTACAAGTACAAAAACATGAAAATTATACAACTTACCTCAGCTTAAAAATTCACGCGGTACAACCAGTAACTGAAAAGGGGGATTAATTCAACCCAACGTCAACTTCAACTTTTCATCAAGACGAACTGAAGTCGACTGGCAACTCGTAACTTTGCCTGAAGACTCTTTCCTACAGTACAGGTTTTGTAAAGAGGTGATAAGGCCTGGGTCAGATTTACCCCCTTTTCAGGAATCAGGTTAAAGTTTTTGTTAAAGAATAATAGTTTCTTTAAACTTACAGCAATCTGAAGCTAATCAGCCATTCCAGGCATATAATAATCCTTCCGCTTCTTCATGGAACTGATTTTGCAGAATTAATTCCATTCTACAAGCTGTTCGAGTTTTCCTAGTGCTGCTTAATGTGACACTTTCTTCTCGCGATACGCTGTTCATTGTATGATTCAACAAAAAATTGTGCGTTCTGCTCAATTTTTATATTTAATTCACTCAACATCTTTAATATAGAAAAGTACCTTTCATTGAAGGTGCAAAGCAGCAATGAAAGCAAGGATTTCAATAATTGCATCCAAATTTAAATGTTTCGAAGCACATCACTCCTATTTATCAAAACTTATCGAGAGATGATTTGTTGGAAAAGTGCTTAGGATGACATACACAAAATGTAAACGAGAACTTTAAAAAGTAAAAAAAATGGAGGGGAGAGTCCCGGCTGGCTCTATCGTTGAGTCTTCGACCTGCTCCGCGCGCTCTGCGTCTCTGAACTATAACTTCCATATTTTATGAGATTTGGCTCTAAAAGTTTAACTGTATATTCTTGAAGTATTACTATCGATGAAGCTAAAAAAATTTTTTCCGATTTTTTGAGCCTTACAAACAAGGATACTCCCTTAACTTCTCCACCCAAAAAAACGGTCATTCATCCAACTGTCAGCCACCCGCGACATTGCTTGACTTCGAAGATCGTACGTCACCTAACGCTTCGTGATCCATGAATACTTCATGTTTATATATACTTTGTCGCTTCCGAATAAAAGTTGACTTAGAACTCGATTGAAAAGAGCATTAACTCGGAAGTCGATTTGTTATAGATATTGTCAGAAGGATGAAACGTGTATAGTTAACTTACATTTTTATAAATAAATATAAAGTTTTAGAATTTTTTACTGATTTCCATATATGCAAAATAGAATGTGGAATATCTTATGAAAAGATCTATTCTTGCTCTGTTCGTGAAAAAATAAAAAATAGACGTTATTTTTTTATAATTTTGGAGTATTGTTAATATCTCATATTAATATGGCATATTATATAAAGTGTTAATATGGCATATTAATAGCCTTTGTGAAGTTAGCACTGCATCTTCAAAAATTGGAAGTTTATCAAGAGTACTATTTGCACCCCGAAAAGTACTAGAGTTCCTGATAGGTACTAGCAAGAGTCGAAATACTTAGAGAAATTGCAATTTGAAAATATAAAGTCTTTCCCGTAAATAACTTCCCGTGGCACCGCGACATGAAAAAAATATTGTTTTAACGATCCTATCTTAAAGTATTCGAAAAGTACTAGAGTTCCTGATACATTTTAACAATAGTACCAACCGCCAAATATTTTGAAAAAATTATTGAAATTTGGGGATGGCACCGCAAAATTAAAAAATTTTTAATGATCCTATCTTAAAATACTCGAAAAGTACTACAGTTCCTGACACATTTTAATAATAATACCAACTAATAAATACTGAAAAAAAATATTTTTTATTACAGCTGGCACCTTATCTTTCATAAAAGTGGCCATAACTCCTTTGCCTTTAGTTTCACAGCTTTGTGCCTTAATAACTTTCAAAAGTACTCGCTGGGGTGCTAAAAGTACTGTAGTTAAAACGCCGGAATTGCGAAAAAATTGTATCTTTTTTGAGGATTTAACATAATTAAAAGTGACTTTTTTGCTTTTGATTTTATAGTTTTGTACCTCGACCAACAAATTACACGTCATATATCAGTCTATTTTTTCTAAAAACTTGTATTTATGTATATATATATACATACTGCGAAATATACATATATATATATATATATATATATATATATATATATAATTAATAGCTTTATTGTCTTACCCCGAGGGGTGTTACAATGCCGCTTTTTTCAATGGAGCGTACCCAAACCATTTACATTTCTCAAAAAATACCCTCCATCTACCCGAGCCATATGCGAGCCTTCACACACTACACCTCCCTCTATAACTCTCCGCACTCTCCCTCTTCAACCCTTTTCTTCAACCCTCCCCTTCTCCTCCTCTGCTCCTTTCTGTCCTTGAATCTCTGCTATCTCCTCCTCTCTCTATCCTTCTCTTTCCTCTTCGTCTCTCTCATCGTCCTCCTTCTCCTTTCTTCCTGTTTTTCCTTGTCAAACTCCCTCTCTTCCTCCGACCTCGTCAACCTTAGTTTTTCTCCATGCCTCTATAACAATCCAAAAAATTTATGTAGACCTCGCCTTCTTGCCTCCCTCCTCCTCTCTCCTTCAGCCCACTCCCCTCCCTCTCTTTTCTCTCCTCTTTACCCCCCCGACTCCTTCCACCATCTCCCCCTTTTCTCATCCCATTCCCCACTCCCTCCCATCCACCCACATACTCCTGTTCCCAACCACCACCTTTCTCCCTAATCTCCTCTCCTCCCTCGCTCTCTCCAACATTTTCCATCTTACTTTCCTTTCCTCCATGTTAAATCTTCATCTATCCCTATTCCCCACCTCTTCTTCACTTCCGCTCTTCTCTCCAATAACTCCTCTCTATCTATCAACCTCCTCATTTTCACAAATATCACCCCTCCGTCTCCCACTCTCTCCATTATTTCGCCCACCTCCACTTCGCTCCCTAATTCTTTCCTCATTATACCCCTTACAAACTCCTCTCTCTTCTTCGCGTCCTCCCCCTCCACGCCTCTTTATAACACGTTCCTCATTCTCCTCTCCATTAGCTCTTCCTCTCCTCTCCCCCCTCTCGCCTCTTCCTCTCTCTCTCTAATTTTTTCTCCACCCTCCTCCACACCTCTTCTCCCTTCTCTCCCATTTCCTCTCTCTTTCGTACTCCCCCCTCCATCCTCTTTCTCCCCTGCCCCCCTTCCCTCCTTCCCTCTCCTCCATCTCCTCGCCCCGTGCCTCTCTGCCATCCTTCTTGCTCCCTTATCCATTCCTTGTCTTCCTGTCTCCTTCCATTCCTCCTGTCATTCTCTCCGTCTCGCCTCCCTTCTTCTTCGCTGCGCCTCTCTCCTCCATCCTCTTCACTGCTCCTCCATCCCCGTCTCCCTTCTCCTTGCTCCTTCGTCCTAGTAACTCCCTTTTCCTTCTCTGTTCTTCTTGACCTTTCCGGCTTCTCCCCGCTCCTTACCTCCCTGTCCTCTTTCCGTTTCTCTCCCTGCATATCTCCTCCTCCGACATCTCCCACCAATTCTCATCACTTCTCTGATCACTTCTCTCTACCTCTTCCATTCTCCTCTCTCTCCCCGCCTTTTCACCTTCCTGGATCCTTCTTTTCCCCTTTTCTCCTCCCTTTTCGTCCCGCTGACTTCTCTCCTTCCTCTCCTCTTGACCGTCCGTTCTCTCCCTTTGTCTTCTCCTTTTCCTTGCCCATCACTTTCACCTCTCCCTCGCTAACCTCCACACTGCACTCTCCTTCTGTCACCGCCTGTCCAGCACTATTCCCCCTTCTCCTCTCCTTCCTTTCCATTTCCCATAGTCTTACCAGTCTCTCCACACTCTCCGTTATCCGTCTCAGCTCTTCCAGGATTCCACTCCTCCCCCTCGTTGCTCTTCTCCCTTTTCTTCTCTCTTCCTCCCTTCATTTTCCTCTTACCACACTTCTATCTCACCTATTTTCTTTTCATCTCTCAATACTTGTTTCTTCTATATCTCCGTTGTCGGCGGACCACGTGTCTGTAAACATTGCTTCGCAAGATACGCTACCATCGACCCATCTCGATTTATCGATTTCTTCCTCCTCTTCCCATTGGTCCTCGTTCCTCTTCTATCGACTCCCTCGATCGATGTATCGACCTCTCTTTTACTCTATCTTTCCTAGTGCTGCCGCTCCAGACCTGCCCTCTCCCGTCCAACCTCCATACTTCTCTCCCTCCAGCAGCTCCCTTCTTGCCAGCGCCCTCTCCACTACACTCTCCTTGCTCTCAACTAATCTCTCCACGTTCCACTTTCCACCTTGCCTGACTCCGAAATTTTCGAGCCTTTATTTCTCTTCTTCTACCTCATTTCTTTTCCTCCCTTCATTTTCTCCCGAGCCCCTTTGCCTCCTCTTCCCGAATATCCACCTCCTGACTCTTCTCCACTTTCACTTCACACTCCGGAGCACGCACACAATTCACTTCTACTACGGCGCCATTTTCTCTCTCATATATATATATATATATTTCATAGTATGTCTTATACAAACATCTTATAAGTTAGCGGAACAAAATAAGAATCCTTCTCATTTATGTTTGAAACAACAGACACATTTAATACATCTAATGCATCCATCTTTCCTGTAGAGTCTTTATCATCTATGTTATATTCGATATTATCATTTTTCATTGATATATCTATGGAATCAATAGATTTTTTATTATTAGATAATTTATCTAATGGTGACTCGCGATTTTTGGTATGTATGCTTTGTGTGTTCATATAACTGCAATGGTATATTATTTGTCGCGGAATCTTTTTCATTAGAAATTAAGGTAATTTTTGCATCGAGATAATCAAGATGTTGAAAGACAAATTTATCGATTCTTATTGGCAGTTGATTTTTAAAGCTTCTATTTTTTTAAATCGCCAAATTCTGCTTCAATGGAGCAGGGGGTGGCGATTTCGCTGGATCTTTCAAAATAGGGTTGTATTGTACTTGTCCAAATTGGCAAATATAGCAATAAACGCACCCTGACTTGTTTAGCAAATTCTGGGTTGTAGTGGGCATTTATAACATTGCCAGATGTTGCACTTTCTGGAATTTTTTTGTAGAATTTAAAATAAAATCGCTCCATTCTATCCAGTCTGTAGGATCAGAATTTATTTCTTGAAAAGATCATTAGTTAAAAAGTCGTTCTCTGAACTTTCATCATTACTATTATTTATAAATGTTTCTATTCTATTATTGTTGACATTATTCTTTATTATATCACTTAAGTATTGTATTCGTAAATCAGATAATTGTTTTCCATCTATTGAGCAACCTATAGTTTTACTCAATGCAACACATAATAATGACTCAATAAAATATTGCAATTCTTTGAAACAATTTATTTTGCAGACTTGACCAATACAACGGAGAAAAAAACTGCGCGCTAAAATTTTATCATTATCTTTTAACTATTTCCATTTGGTTGTCATACGAATCAAATGACTGATATCTAATCTAACGTAGCAAGTTGGCATTGCACTCACATTTCCTAAAATCACAATAGTATAACATTTTTGTAAATAGTCTCGAAAATCAGTACATTTTGCAAAAATGTTTGAAACCGCAATTAAAATAACCTACCCGAAATCGCTTACCACTGTACGTGGGACAGGAACACCTTTGGTAATAATAGTTCGTTAAAAAAAAGCAATTATTAAACCTCTATGATCAGCTGAGATTATTCGAAATATCGGTATGCTGCCCTCTTTACTAACAAATACGCATTGATATAAAAAGATTTTGGTGGATCTTGCGAAGATTCACGTTTAATTATACCATATGTAGCATCAATGGTCAAAAAGACTTCAGAGTCCCTTTTATATCTTGAAACATACAATAACTGTTGTTTGGGGGTCCAATACATGCAGAAGAAAGGTAACATACCGATACTGATAATACAATCTGTGTATTTACTACATTTTGCATTACTTAATAAATTTAAAATAGGATTACTGAATTCTAATCCATATTGTTTTAATAATCTTTCCTCCTTCGCTTTACGTAAAACTGCAGATAAAGGAAGTATTGGAGGATCTTTACCTCCAAATTGTTTTAAACGTTTCGCTTCTTCTCGTCTAAAAATTATAACATTTTTTCGTTCCTTAATTAGCATATCGGTAATTATTGCACGTCTTTTACCTCTTAAGTGTCTTTTTCTTACCAATGTGTTTTTTAAAACAAATATTTTTTAATTTGGATTTTATAATTATGTTGTATCCCTGGTCTCGGGATACAGTGCGGGACCGCTGCCGATGACTCCTCGGGATCAGGTTTCCAAGAGATAACGCCGAGAGTTAATAATAAGAGATATATATTTATTCTTCCTGTACAGTTTTCGTTAGCGAACCCGAAAGATGAGTTACTTCGTCTAGTTTGTAGTTTCGACGAGCGACATATACTCGTCGCTATTATTATTGATTATGAGCCCACTCGTTCTCTTTCCGCGGTCTTTATATACTCAGCCTTTCGGCTTGTTACCAAGGGGTGTCACTCGCGGTCACGGGCCTTTGGCCCGTGCACTAGCTTAGCCAGCAATTGCTAGCTAGGCGCATTCCACCGGAAATCAGGAGATTTCGGGTGGCAAAATGAGTAACCGGATATGTAGCTCGGTGTGATGTCCGGTGTGAAGGCCGGTGCGATGCCCGGTAGCAAGGCCGGACGGTGTCGTCGCGCGAGGTGTCACTCGACACCCTTCTCGTTATTACAAGTAGAGTTTGTGTGAGTGTCGCGCACTCACAACATCCCTCCCCCTTATTGGAAAGAAAACGAGGGGCTGAGTTTTCGCAACTAATAGTTTACGCTATCTTATCGCTTTTCCTTAGTGAAAAACTATATACTAATCGCTATTTCTTTATTGTTTTATACTAATAATTACATACCATTTGTAGCTGGTATTGCTCGTTCTCAGATTCGCGTACACACAGGTTTTTAAATCTTTCAAAACTGAACATGTTCATGTCCAGGGTCTCGTTTACGGCCTCTTCTTCGTCGAGGAATATCTCGATGCACTTCCGGCAGTTTCTGGCAGGGCACACGTTCATTAACACTTTTCCGCATTTGAAACACTCGGTGATCGTTTCCCAATGTTCGTCAGGTGAGAGCTGCGTCCGGTATCCGTGTGCCGATGGATCTCGTATGGTGCAATAAAGCCGGTATCGTTGGCGATAACAGCTTCGGCACCATCTTCTCCAAGGAAACTCTGTTTCCACTAGACATCTCTCTGTTGGTTGGAGGCAGATGCTTCGTAGAAGTCTTTCGTATCTTTCTGGGTGGTCCAATGGGCGCACTCCATCGATGGGCTGACTGAGTTCAAATTCCACAGGAATTTTCATCCTGTCCTTGGAGTTGGTGTGTGTGTTGTAAACTCTATGTCACCAGGGTAATTTGCGGGGCTGGTTCCGCCTGGCTGCTGCTGTTGTTCTTGAGCTTGAACTTTGTTTATCGTAACGACAGTATCGAGTCTTTAGGGCTCGATTGGGTCGTCAGTTTTTATAGTCTCGTAAGAATGGAAGTGGTGGGGTGTAATTCCCTAAATCGGGCCATATATGGTCATAGTCAATTCAGCTATGCACATCCGGTGTGTGAGCGAAATTTGCAGAAATAAGTTTTTTGATTCTTTGGTTCCGGTGTAACGCGATATATCGTGTGGTCTGATTTTGTTAATCCGAGACGTAGAGCTGTGCAAACTAATGCCACGTTTTTTCCCGCAGGAAATAATGGATCAAATTGTATATGATATATATAATAATTACTATTACATATAGTTGTTAATTACTATTACATATATATACATATATATATATATATATATGTTTTTTGTGTTAGAAACGTGTGCTGTTGCTTCGTTTTAGGATAGATCTCGGTATCGTATATTCTGTATCTATATCTAATGTCACCCGCTTATTGTTATTCCGTTTTTTCTTTTTTATTATAATAAATCCTATTACTACGGCTATTATTATTATTACAATTGTTGTTCCGCTTGTCGCCATTGGAAAAATAAAGTGTGGCGACTGAAAAATCGAACTTGAATTTTTATCTAGTTCGTTGTCTATCTCCTCTAATTTATCCTTGGAATTTTTTAATTCCGTCGGATTTGGTATAATATTTTTTAATTTTATTTCTTTGAGACCTGTATCGTTTTCTAAACCAGGCTTCTGTAGTAGTGAAATATTATACTGAGGGAGATATGATTCTACTCTTGTCTCATGTGACATCTTGGGTGATCTTATAATTGTATTTTCTGTCACTAACTTACAGTTATTTTTTAATGTAATTTTACCTACTTTTTCAATTGTTTCCTTTATTTTTCCATGGTCTTTACAATGTAGAGTAATTACTTGCTTTCGTGGTGACGAGTATAGCCACGAGTGTGAATTACTTAACGCTATCCAAAGACTGTGGTTCGACGTCGCATTTTTTATGTTACAATTTTTATAATGATCTTTCGTTTCTAGATACATTTTTATCTCGCAGATAGAGTCTGGGTTTATTCGATATACGGGGTGATTTTCCGTGCATAGGTATTCGGTATTTATCTCTATGCATTTCCGCAGGTCGTTCTTTGCGAGGGTTATGTAAGTACGCTGTTCTGTGTCTATTGCAATCAGGGGATTGTTAATTTCTACGAACGAAAAAATGTTGTTCTGACTTGGGATAGGTAGCGGAATTACACTTAGTATTTCGTATTTTGGTATCGAAATTAGAGGGAATCGTAAAATAGTATATATATTTATTTGATCGCAGTATGCGCCTACTGTCGCAAATTTCTCTATTGTCGACCATTCATTCTCTTTTATTCTGAATGGGAAGTAGAGTCCTTCGGGCAATTGCGAGCTAGCGTCTTTAAGTGATTCTATTATTATTGATATAGGTGTTAACCGAGGATGCAGAATTCCTTCTTTTAAAAACGTTAAATATTCTAGTACGTCTTCCGCGTCGCGTGTTAGATCAGACAGTACCGCGTTAATTATTATAAAATTTTCGTGTAAGTTACTTTGGCGTTCGTCTTCTAATAATTTTGTTCTTAGTTTGTCTGTCGCGTCCGCGAGAGTATTTTCGTTTTGTCGGATAGTTCTTTCACTGTTATCAATGTGAGCGATAGTGGCTTGCATTATTTTTATTTGGTTTTTTATTGCGTGTTTGTTTAATTCCTGTGAGTCGTGTAATACCGTTAGTTGTTCGTTAATTAATTTTTCATCGTTTGCGTCCATCGTACCAAACAATGATTTTGCGACTAATCCTATCCCGTCGATTAATCCTCTTTTGTGTATTCTTGTATTGTATGTTGAGTTTATGCGTTCTATTAATTTATTAGTTCTTTCACACCCTTTTTCAATAACGCTGTGTAAATTTTCGCATGTTTCTTTCCCTATGACTGCTATCATTTTGCATAGATTATCCGTTTTGCGTACGTATTTTTCTACCTGTGCGAGTCGTTTTGATAGTGTCGTCACGTCTATCTTGATGACCACTTTCCAGAAGGATTCAACCTGATGTAATCCTCCTAGCTTTTCAAAATATATCCCTGGATGGTGCGTAAATTTTTCTATTTCATACGGTGCCTTCATGTCCGGGTCTTCTGCGGAACTTAGCGTCACCCAGATTATAAATCTGTAATTATTTTGTTTTATTAAAAAAAAAAATTTTTTTTTTTTTTTTTTTTTTTAAATATTATTTTTACTTGCTACAAAAGTATTTTTATAGGTGATCGTTGTGGGACCGTGGGAGCGGAAAAGGATTCTCAAGTTCAGATGGGAGCGAAAAAGAATTCTCCAATTTGTATCGTTTATCATTTCGCACTTCGAAATGTGTCATATTTTCGTTTCCGTTGCCTGTGTATCTCGTTGATTCCTCATTTTTTATCGTATGCTTAGCGTTGCATCCTGTTATCTATTTACACCTTTTTTCGTGTGTCTTTTCTTCTCTGGACGATCCGGTCCTTTAGTCTCTTGTCGGCTATCTGTTCGTGCGTTTGCTTGTTTTTTATAATCATGTCTCGTCGTGAGTTTTTCTTCGCGTCTTCCAGTGAAGAGAGTGCTGAGGAGAGTGAGAACAGTTTCGACGATTTCAGTGATCTTGACACTGTGGCTCTTTTGGACGAAAGTTTTTCGTCCGTTGATGAGGAGTGTACAGGTGCCGCTGAGCCATTGCTCGTTAGTGGGTTTGAACATTTATCAAACCCTGATAGTGCTCCTTATGGAGATTTAGATTTATTCATGGATCTTTCTCGGGAGTCCGAAATGTTTGTTCCCGCCGGTGCGGAGGGCGAGGTGTTCTCCGAGTGTTTTCCGACCGACGAGCTTGGGGAAATTTTGATGCCCGCCCCTTTGCTTGCTCGTTTTTTAACTAATGATTATAGTGAAGAATTCGGTGGTGACCTCGATCTGGAGTTCGAGTTTGCCGTGGATCAATATTTGCGCGAGGGGGACTTGCCTCATCTGGATCTTCCGCCGGAGGATCCAGACATGGACGCGGTTGACTAATCCGTGCATAGATACTTTGTAGTATAGTAGTTTGTAGTGTGTAGTTTAGTTTTAGTGTTTAGTTTAGTTTTAGTGTATAGTGTATCCTCTTTTGCTGTTATGGATTATGTTCCTGGTTGGCGGTCTTCGTTTTGGTGAGTCTAATTCTTTTTTATTTATTATATTTCTCTTTTTTCATGTGAGCATGTTTTTTATCCTCTCTTTTGACCGCGGGTTAGGCCTCAATAAACGGTTTCAGACGGTTTACGTGTACGCGCGTCGTTGTCCTCCCTCGCCTTATTGTATAGTTTATATTAGAATGTTTTTCGGTTACCGTATACGGTCCGGTCCATTGCGCATCGAGTTTTTTCGATCTTCCGCGTCGGAGCGTTTCGTCGTAAAGCAATACTTTTTCGCCGACTTTAAATCTTATTTCTTTTGTCTTTTTATCGTACTGCGTCTTGGCCTTGGCCTTTTCGTCTTTTATATTTTCGCGTGCGACACGATTAGTGGCTCTTAACCTTTCCCGCAATTCCTGCGCGTAATCGTCGTAGTTGTAGGTAGGTTTAGGCGGTTTTGTCAGGGCCGTCGGCAGTTCTGCCTGTCGACCGTAGATTAATTCAAACGGTGTATACCCTGTCGCCGTATGAGGCGTTGTATTATACGTGTGCATCGCGTACGGGATCCATTCGTCCCAATCGGTTTGGTCCTTATTTATATAATGTCGCAGGTATTCTGCTAAGGTCCGATGTGATCGCTCGAGGATACCATTGCTTTCGGGATGATATGCGGTAGTCTGAATTTTATTTATCTTCAGTAGCTTGCACGTATTCTTGAAAATTTCGCTCAGGAAGTTAGTGCCTTGGTCTGTCAGTACGTATTCTGGCGTTCCGTATTCCAGGACGATTTTCGTGACAAATTCTTTGCTCACGGTATTTGCTTCCTGGTTCGGTATAGGTATTGCCTTACTAAATTTTGTAAGATGGTCTTGGAATGTCAGTAGGTACCGATTTTCATTTTTCGTTATTGTTAGTGGTCCCACTATATCCAGTGCACATTTTTCGAAAGGTCGGCTAGGCGTGTCTGTGACGACAAGAGGGGCTTTTATTCTCCGAGAAAGTTTATTTTTCTGACAAAGCTCACATTTTTTAATGTATCGCTCTACATCGGCCGTTAATCCGGGCCAATTATGTGTCAATCGTATTCTTTTTATTGTTCTCTCAATTCCTTGGTGCCCTCCCGTAGGTGCATCATGATATTCGTATAGAATTTGTTTTTTCTTTTCTTCTGTGTACGCTGGTTCGCATACGTTGTCTTCTTCCTTTTCATCTTCTGTAGATGCACGTGCGTATTCGCCGTCTTCGTCTAGTGTGAGGATTCTATCAGCTGCTTTGGTAACGTGAGCTTCCCGCTTCACGTTGCGACTTAGCGCGTCGGCGTTCGCGTTCGCTCGACCGGCCTTATGAATAATTTCATAGTCATATTCCTCCAGTTTTAATCGCCATCGGATCAATCTTGATCCGGGGTCATTTACGTTAAATAACCATATAAGGGGTTTGTGGTCAGTTACGATTTTGAATTTTGTCCCATAGACATATGGCCGAAAGTGTTTTACAGCCCATACTATTGCAAGTAATTCTTTCTCTGTCGTGCTGTAGTTTTGCTCGGCGCGGTTTAATATTCTGCTCGCGTAAGCAATGGGACGGTCTTTTCCTATCGGTCCCTGTGACAGTACGGCTCCTATTGCATAATCTGAGGCGTCGGTAGTCACGTTGAATTCTTTTGTAAAATCTGGGTATTGAAGTACGGGCGCCGTAGTTAATTTTTCTTTTAATGTGTTGAAAGCTATTTGCTGTTCGGCAGTCCACGCGAATGTTTCCGTCTTTTTTGTTAGTTTTGTTAATGGTTTCGCGATCTTGGAAAAATTGCTGATAAATTTTCTGTAATATCCGGCCAGGCCTATAAATGATTGGATATCTTTGACCTTTTTGGGCTCCGGAAAATCTTCTATAGCTTGCAATTTTGCCGGGTCGGGCGATATTCCATTTTCGGAAATTACGTGTCCTAGGTAATTTACTTCCTTGCGCAGGAATTCGCACTTGTCCGGTTGCAACTTTAAGTTCGCTTCTCGTAGGCGTTGCAATACTTCTGTTAGGCGTTTATTATGGTCGCTTAAACTCGATCCGTATATCACTATGTCATCGAGATATACTAGGCATCTGAGTCCTTGAATTCCCATGAGTACCGAGTTCATCAGCCTCTGGAATGTGGCTGGCGCATTTTTTAATCCAAAGGGCATCCGATTATATTCATAATGTCCGTATGGTGTCGAGAACGCTGTCTTTTGTTTATCTGGCTCAGCCATCGGTATCTGATGATACCCCGACGCTAAGTCTAGCGTCGAAAAATATTTGGCGTTTCCCAGCTGATCTAATATTTCCTCAATATTGGGTAGGGGAAAAGAATCGCCAATTGTTAGATCATTTAGTTTTCGGAAGTCGATCACGATTCGGAGCTTCGGTTTTCCAGACGAGTCGGCCTTTTTGGGTACCACTAGCAGTGGCGCATTCCATTGGCTCGTGCTGGCTTTGATAATGCCATCATGCAGCATTTGTTTTATCTGTGTATTCACCTCTTCCTTATGCCTTGCGGGGAGGCGATACGGCCGTACGTTGACCGGCGATGAGTCGGCTTGTGTACGTATCTCGTGTTTCACTGCTGCAGTGCATGTCAGTGGTTCTCCACTGAGGTGGAAGGTATCTTGGTATTCTTCGCATATCCGTGTGAGTGCCTGTCGTTCTTCCGAATTGAGATGCTGGGTACGCAATGTTTGTCAGATTCGTTTGCTTCGTGGGAGTTTATTCGCGCGTTCCGCCTCGTTGATAACCGCGTATATTTGATGATCACTTTCGTCGGGATCTTCTATTGTCACGTGCGGCGTGCGTATCTCTACCGGCTTATCTGTGGTATTTATGATGCTGATTACGCATGCAAAATTCTTCGGCTTGACCATGCATCGTCCGATATATACGCCGGGCTTAGTTTCCTTCGCCTGGATTACTCCGGGCTGATTTCGGTTAGTGGTTGCTCGGACAATAGTCTCGCTGCGCGGTTGTAGAATTATCTTACCGTAAGGTTTTATTTTGAAAGTGACGCCGGCGATGTTCAATTGTTGTTTGTCGTAATCGCAGATCACGCGGTGATTTTTCATGAAGTCCAGTCCCAGTATTCCATCGTACTCCATGGGGAAGTCATCCTTGACCACGTACATGGTATGTCTTAATACCTGTTCGCCTATATTAATGTGGGCTTGCATGCTTCCGATTGTATACATTTTGTGCCCCGTTATTCCCGCAAGGGTGATTTTTTCGGGGGAAATTCGAGTTTTCCCTTTTAAGTTTTTTACCTTGATGAGTGAAAGGGTTGCGCCCGAATCGAAAAGCATGTTTATTTCTCCTGAGCGCGTTTCTTGTATCGGAAGCGTGATTTGATCTAGGCCGCTGCTCGGCTGGGCGGCTCGAGTTACTTGCGCGACCTGATACGTCTGAGCGCGCTTATCTTTCTTTCCGGCTGTTTTCCTTTCGTCTTCGCTACTAGACTCGGATCCGGAATTCTTTTTACGCGGTTCGATCGCTTTTCTAGGGTTGTTATTTTTATTCCCATTATTTTGTGGTCGAGGAGGGTGATATGGCGTTTTGTTGCGAGGCCTCCCGTTCAAGTGCCAACACTCGGCTTGTGTATGGCCACGTTTTTTGCAATGCTTGCAGAATTTCTCTACGGCATTTATACGTGTTTTATCAGGTTGTGGTAATGCGAACCGGTTCGAGTAACGACTGTTGCGACAGTCTTTTCCGTGGTGTCCTAACTTTCCGCACTTTCGACATTGTAGCTTATTTTTGTAATTATCTGCGGCCGGCATATAATATTTTGGTTTCGGGCGGGAAACTGTTGTTCCCTTTATTCGTTCTTCTGCGGTCGCGGCTGCTATCGCATCCTGCAACGTTGCATATCCTCGCGATCTGACTACGGCTTTTGTGTCGTCGTTTAGCCCTATCTGATAATTCTCAAGCGCCTGTTGTTGTAGGATATCTAATATCGCGCGTTTATTTTCCGTTGTGTAATGTTGTCGACCCTCTATCATGGACTCATACAGATCCATTGTTAATTTGTCGGCTCTAAGTCCGTAGGTCCGTGCATTTTCTCCGGTTCTTTGTTTGAGAGTATTAAATTCAATTTGCAAATGTGTGGTGCTCTTTTTACTCACGTAGCACGCTTCTAATTCCTGTCTTAGTTGTTCAAAATTGCGAATCTTTCGCGTTTGGAAATCCAACATTGCGCGCCCTTTCAACTTGGTGCATAGGATAGCTCCTAACAGAGTTACCTCATCGTTCGGATCGATGTTTTCGACCGCATATGTCATGGCGCTTAGAAACTCTTGTAGTTTACTTGCATTCCCGTCGAATTCAGGGATCATGCAGCGCGCTTCTTTTAATGGTAGGGACCCGCGACCTCGCTGGTGGCGAACATCATCGTGATCTACGTAGGTTGTGTCTCTCCTACTGAGTCGCGATGGTCGATAGTCGTGAATGCGCTGAGTGTGTACTTGCGTTTCCCGTACGGCGTCTATGTCTGTTTGTAACCGACGTAATTCTTGAATCACCGCGCGCAGAGTGTCTCGGACTTCATTGTCTCTCTCTTGTGCTACGTTTGGCGGTGCTGCTCGTGCAACTGGGTTTTCGCGGATTTCATGGTGTATTTCTTGAAGTTCCCGCTCTGCGTCGGCTATGAAATGTTGAGCCTCTGATTGTTGAGTTCCCGAGGGTTGAGCTTGTTCGTTGGTACTCATTTCGTATCTCTCGAAAATTTCTTCAGGGTTAAAGATATCGGAATCGTACGAGGTCAGCGAAAATTCATCTCGTGAAGATACGCGGCTCGGAGTGCGACTAACGTACGGTCTCGTCCGTCTGTCCACGCGGTCTCGTCTTGTCACGTCAACTGCGTCGGTGGAAAATAAACTGGCGTCGAGGGCCCCGAAAGGAAATTCTCGCTCACGTATGACGTGCTCGGGTAGCTCGCTATCGCCGTCTAGGAGACGCCCTAAGGCCCTGCGATCGTTATCTCGATCCTCACGGAGGGCCTGTGCCGCTCGCCACGCTAGTTCTAACTCGCGATAGTGTATGGATCGCGCCGCCGCTCTACTGAATAGCCACGATTCGTTTCTTATCGGTGTGCTATTGTCGTCGGACATTCGCTATCGTTAGTACGCGTTTCGGTAATAGTGTTACCGGGGGCCTAATCAATTCGGGTTCGCGTGTCGTTTTTATTACAAGGTTTTTGGTATACAAAATAATTTCGTGGACTTACATTACCGCGATGTATCGCCGCATGTTGTCCGTCGCTCAGCTGCTTGTGGCTGGTGCGTCACGTTGCGGTAGGTCGGTGTCGTCTTAGATAACACTGCTATCGCTGTTGTCCGATGCTATCTTCCTTCCTTGTCTCGGAGAATCAGCAGGTCGGCTTTGTTGCGCCTCGGGTGAATTGTCGCCCTGGCTTTAATGTTTCTCTTCGGCGGTTTTCTTCTGTGCGCTGAGTCCGTTAGGGAGCGTTTTTTCCCTTTTCGGTATTTTTCGGCAGTGAATCCCACCGCTGCCACCAATTTGTTGTATCCCTGGTCTCGGGATACAGTGCGGGACCGCTGCCGATGACTCCTCGGGATCAGGTTTCCAAGAGATAACGCCGAGAGTTAATAATAAGAGATATATATTTATTCTTCCTGTACAGTTTTCGTTAGCGAACCCGAAAGATGAGTTACTTCGTCTAGTTTGTAGTTTCGACGAGCGACATATACTCGTCGCTATTATTATTGATTATGAGCCCACTCGTTCTCTTTCCGCGGTCTTTATATACTCAGCCTTTCGGCTTGTTACCAAGGGGTGTCACTCGCGGTCACGGGCCTTTGGCCCGTGCACTAGCTTAGCCAGCAATTGCTAGCTAGGCGCATTCCACCGGAAATCAGGAGATTTCGGGTGGCAAAATGAGTAACCGGATATGTAGCTCGGTGTGATGTCCGGTGTGAAGGCCGGTGCGATGCCCGGTAGCAAGGCCGGACGGTGTCGTCGCGCGAGGTGTCACTCGACACCCTTCTCGTTATTACAAGTAGAGTTTGTGTGAGTGTCGCGCACTCACAACAATTACATCTGTGTTTTCAGATGTTGAGTAATGTGCATTTTATAATCGCATCACATTCTACACAATTACCATAAAAAAATACGTAATATCACGCTTCATTATTTAAATGGACATTATGTTTTTGTTAAATTTAAAAACGCATTCAATTTTTTATTGCTGCCACAGCCTTTCTGCTATAACATCAGTCCAACCGTACTGCAGTACCCAATAAACACGATTGTTTCTTTATATTTTCTTATTGATTTTATTGTTTGCCTTTTTTCTGCAGATACAACAATATCAAATATTTTTGAACATAATGTTTCAGGTGAAGATTTAGACATGTTTATGGAATCATTTGAAGTACTTAATTCTACGTTAGAACGATTATTTGACTTAATATTAAAATGTCGTTATATACTTTTATATCCATTTACAATAAGTAAAAGATGATCGGAATGGATATAAAAGTATATAACGACATTTTAATATTAAGTATATAACGACATTTTAATATAAGATAAAACATATTGGCTGAAATGTAGAAACCACGTTTCTGCATTTCTTCCGAAACGTTTGCGTATACAGAAATAGAGGGTGGATAAGGCTTGCCATCATTATTCAAAGTACGATATTTGTGCTGCAATAAAATTTCTAAAATTCTAAAAGGATATCTTTATTATACATTGTTTCTAGCAAAATAAATCTTAAGTGAAAAAAACTGTAATCAAATACGCTTCAATGCGTTAAGACACACGATAAAATTCTTCTGTGCTTTCTCCGCTCAAGATAAATGAATTTGCATACGATTATCTCTATCGCAAAACGCTCTATGATCAAGGACGCTCGCACAGTCGTTTTTGGTCTTCTTCTTCTTACGCCCAATGGATTTCTGTCCCAATTGGAACACAGTACCACGATTTAATGATTTCGGAGGGCAACAGTCATGGGGGTGAGACTGTCCTTATTTTCAAAATTAAACAGCCTTGGTCGTCTTGCTCTCCACCAGCACGAAGCCTCAGCTCACAAAGGTGGGGACCTTCTCCCTCTCACAGCTCTGGAGTGGTGAATCCTCAGGCCGATCCCTACCACCATTGTTTCCATCGTCGCTGGCGGCAAGCGGTTTGGGCTGTTCCACGCATGTGGTCATTTCTCCTTCACTCTTTAGCTTCTGAATCTGTGTGCTAGAGAGCAAGACGAGCAAGAACGGCTGTGCAACCGTGATTACAGAACTTTTTTAAATATAGATAATCATACGCAAATTTATTTAGTATTATTTTTCGACAAACTATTCAATATAATACGGCTAATTTAGATTTCAAGTAAATTGACAGATTAACAGATTGACTGAGAGTGTGTTAATGTAAAAAATATTTTTTTTTATAATCAGATTTAAGAACCGTTTATTTAACGTACTGTAATTCAAAAAAATTAAAAATTTATTTTTCTTTATTATACTATTATATGCGCGCAAAAAACATTCTTTTTTTGTAAAGTTTAAAAATTAAATTGTAGATACAATCTAAAAATAATTTTGTTGGACTATCAAAATAATTATGAAAAGTTTTCAAGCAATCATGATGAACAATATACTGCAAAAAGTTTTTAGTAACCAGTTTGAGTGACAAACATAATTAATTCGATAAAATTATTAGTTTAATAAAATTGGTATAATCCAGCTAAATTTTTAGATAATTAGTTAAATTTCAAAAGTTATTTTTTTCATGTATCACACAAAGCAACTATGAAAAGGACAGTAGATTTACTTTTTAATTTGACTTTGTGAAAAGTTAAATGTTAATTCGTTTTCATATTAAATTTATTTTATGAAATAAAAAATTCCAACGTTTTAACTTTAAGGTACAAAGCTATAAAACCAAAAGCAAAAAAGTTACGGTCATTTTTAATTATGTTAAGTCCTCGAAAGAGATACAATTTTTTCGCAATTCCGGCGTTTTAATTAGAGTACTTGTGGCAACCCAGCGAGTACTTTCGAAAGTTATTAAGGCACAAAGCTTTTGAAACTTAAGGCAAAGGAGTTACGGCCACTTTTATGAAAGATGAGGTGCCAACTGTAATCTTTAATTTTTTTTTTTTCTAATATTTATTATAGTTGGTACTATTATTAAAATGTATCAAGAACTGTAGTACTTTTCGAGTATTTTAAGATAGGATCATTAAAACAATAATTTTGTAATTTTGCCATTCCCAAATTTCAATAATTTTTTCAAAACATTTGGCGGTTGGTACTATTGTTAAAATGTATCAGAAACTCTAGTACTTTTTGAATACTTTAGGATAGGATCATTAAAATAATATTTTTTTTATTTTGCGGTCATCCCCAAATTTCAATAATTTTTTCAAAATATTTGACGGTTGGTACTACTGTTAAAATGTATCAGGAATTCTAGTACTTTTCGAGTACTTTAAGGGGTTACACCAACCTAGACGGTCGAAAAACAGGCCTAACTTTGATATTTTATTCCTCCTAAACGGGTAGTGGGAATTAAATAAAATTTTGGGTGATTATTGACTTATGTTTCGACAATAAAAAAAAAATTTTTTTATTAAACAATGGCGACGGAAAGCAGAAATATGGCCGCCGACACACATTGAGGTTTGGAAAAACGCATTTTGCGGTGACCACTGTCCCGTCTAAACGATCCATCTGAAACAAAAAAACAAAATGGTGTTTTTAAGTTAACAGTAGTGGTTTGTCGGTGACGATCGCCGATTGTCGATTTTATCGTTTGTTACAAAATGGCGATGAGTTGAAGTTAAAATTAAAGAAAAAACGAAAAATTTTTGTCTTTTTCATTTTTTTAATTTTTAATGAAGACCGATTAAAAAAAAATAGATCGTCACCGACAAAAGAATGTTTCTGAGAGTATTGTGTAAAAATTTGAAAACGATCCATCGATTAGTTTTTGAGATCTGGTGGTCACCGACTTTGAAAACCATGTTTTGAGAAAAACGCGTTTAAAGTTTCAAGTTTAGTTTTACTATTGTTAATAGCCGAATTTTGCACTTTACCTCTAGTCGACAATTCTGGGGCCATATAAGATTCCTTCCACATCAATAACAGCAGCGCTTTGTGAAGACTTTTGTTGACAGCGAGCAATCCTTTCTTCGCGCGTCGCCTTCTGCGCTCGTACTTCGGCCACATTGATGCGCGCTCGGTCTTGATTTTCGCAATATGCAGCACAATTCTTTTATTATCATTAATAAATATGCGGCAGCATCTTCATTAAACGTGTATGCAGCAATATTTGCAGCAATTTGCACAACGTGTGCACCGCTGTGCTGCACTTTTGGCGCTATGCGCCAAATCAGATTGTTCAAACTTTCGTTAACGTTTTGCGTAAATCCACCGACGCATTTCTCCAGTAAATTATCACTAGAAAGTTGTTTTCAAATATTGGACGAATGGCTTTAATCACATCATCGTCCAGTGGCGATTTATGTTGATATTACTCCAATTCGATCACTCGAACGCTCGATCCCGTTTTACTCAACTCTCTGTAATTTCGGCATTTTTTCAGATATCAACATAAAACTTTCAGGATATATTCTCGAAACTTGAAGCTTCAAGAAAATGTAATAAAAAAAAAATCGAATTTTTTTTTTCCGCTAGGTTGGTGTAACCCCTTAAGATAGGAACGTTAAAACAATTTTTCATGTCGTGGTGCCACGGGAACTTAGCACTTCATATTTTGCAAATGCAATTTCCCTAAGTATTTCGACGGTACTCTTGCTAATAGGAAGTCTAGTACTCTTCGGGGTGCAAATAATACTCTTGAAAATAACACTTTGTATAATATGCCATATTAATATGATATATTAACAATATTTCATATTAATACTCAAAAATTATTTTAAAAATGTCTATTTTTTATTTTTTTATGAACAGAGCAAGAACAGATATTTCCATAAATTATTCCATATTCTATTTTGCATATATAAAAATCAATAAAAAATTCTAAAACTTTATATTTATTTATAAAAATATAAGTTAACTATACACGTTTCTCATATAGACAAAAAGATGTCTTATAGATTTCTAAAAGACATCTTGCGATTTCTTGCGATATCTCGCATTTTTTATGAAAAGATGTCTTTTCGCGTTTTAAAAGATGTCTTATGCGACAGTTTAAGATCTCTTTTAGATATCTGGCGATATCTAAAAGATATCTTGAAGAAATCTTAAGGATATCTAAGAGATGTCTTTTAGAAATCCAAAAAATCTATATGAGACATCTTAAAGATGTCTTTTATATGTCTTGAAGACCCTTTCTAAAATTCTTTTTAGACATTTATAAAGGTTTATACATTTATGCGGAGGCTCAGAGAGCTTTCTCCGAGAAGAGATGCAAAGACCCGTGGAATTCTCTCCATCAGGATATAAAAAATCTGTTACGTAGGCCCTAAGAGGGTTGAGAGCTTACTACGATTGCTATCGTAGGTTAATCCGTCAACGTAAAGCCCGTATCAGACTAACGATTAGGTTTGAGATTACATTGAAATTTGACGACTCAGAACAAAGTTTTTAAAACTTTTGTTTAATTTGCTTGCTCTGATTGGTTAGATTTCAATCCAATCTCAATCCCAATCGTTAGTCTAATACGGACTTAAGTTATCTTCTTATATAGCTCTCAGAATGTAAATTACGTCATGAGAAAGGCAGCATCGTGTCGTCTATAGCGGCGATTCCGCGAACTACATCGCGGCTGCCGCGACTGCACACGCGTGTGCACATTGTATTGTGGCGGATGTTTCACCGCCACATGAACTACTTAAACTACTAAATTACGATTTAAAATGTTTTTTTTTTATGTTGAGTAATAAATATATAAAGACGTTTAGATATCTTAAAGCAATTTTAGAATTGGTTTACAAGGTATGTATATAAAAGACATCTTTAATCCTCTGCCTACACATCTTATTTTTCTCCCGATTCCTACACACAGGAGTTACGCTAACCCCAAAATTTCGTTGACTTATATCTCCAAATGTATTTAATCAGTTTTAACCTCCCTCCTTTTTTTTTTATTTATTTATTTATTTATTGAAAGGAAAAAATCTCAGAATCATGATGGTTTTGGCTGAAAAGTCGAAGATATTAAAAAACAAGATTTTTTTTTAAGAATGAGAAAGAAACGAAAAAATTTTGTAAAAATTTGCCTTTTTTCAAAAGCCCGTATTTATTAAAAAAAAAATAAATAATGTAATTAAAATGGTGATCAATGGAAAGGGGAAGAGTTGTACTTTAAGAATCTATTGTCAGTTTTTTTATTCTGTTCTAAAAATATATTTATTTTGTAAATTTAGTAAAAAATGAATGCAGTTTAAACACAATAGTAAAAGAAAATAGTAATATTTATTTAAAAAACATAATTATTAATACATAAAAACATAATTATTAATACAAAAAATACTTATTACAAAAGATTTTGTTTGTTATAGAAAAAATTTTTAATTTGTAATGCTACAATTGCAGCATATTTTCGCAAAGTGATCGCGATATTGGTAATATATGTAAGTACTGTGTGCGTAAATGATACGTAATAAACAAAAAAATAACTTTTACTTACTCTTCAAATTTGGAAATTTTCCATTTTTTGTTACATTCTCTACACGCGGGGTAACTGTAACCTCAACACACACTTTCGATGCTCCTACTTCTGTTGTTTTTAGAACATTGACAACGCCCAAAGAGAAATAAGTAGAGCACAGTTCAAACTCCCCGCCCCCAGTCCCAGCGTCCTTTTGCAAAATACTTTTAAGTAGCGGACATTTCAAAATCGACTGAGGTTACCGTAACCCCATGTAGGCAGAGTTAACTTTTAGAGAATCAACTTTTTTTTAATCAACTTTTTAAATTTTAATACTAAAACATTTTTGTCCTTGTCAGTGAGATGAACTACAAAGATGACATCACTCTAATGCCTAATATTATTAGGCTTTCAGTTCGAAAAAAGAGCAATTATTTCAGTTACATTTAAAAAATATTTTATAAGATGTTAAAAGTTAATAATAAAGTTAAAAAGCTAATGATTTTTAACTTTATTAATTTTAAATTTTAATTTTTAACTTTAACTAAATATTTTTGAAACATAAACTTTAACTGGTTAACTTTTTTCTAAAGTTTTAAAAATTTATCTGTGTAAAAGAAAAAATTGTGAAAGAAAAAGTACATTTACAAATAATTGACAATATTTCTTTGTTACTCTATATAAACTTAATTTACAAATAAAATGTTGAATTTATTTTATGATCTAATTTAATTATAATTGTTTTGATAATCTAGTTTAAACGAATTATGACTTTCTAATTTAATATAAATATAAATAACGTTTTTAAAAATTAACGTTAAATTTAACTGAAATTAGTTTAACCTACCTTTCCACTAAATCAGTTTTTCATTTATGCAATTTTTAACTTGAGAAAATTAATTTTATAAGCCTATTAACTTTAACTTGATTTTATTTAAAAAATATTAACTTACCAACATTAATTTTGTGAAATTATTGAAGTTTGTAAAATTATCGAAGAAACAAAAGTTTTTTAAATCTCTTCAAATTTTCTGAAAATAAATAATAAGTCATATAACAGCAAAGCGCGTGTTACTTAATTAAATAATTAATTAAACAATTTATTTAATTAACCATAAAATATATTCAAAATTTTATTTGTAAATTAAATTTACATGGAATAACAAAGAAATATTGTTGTTTATGTGGAAATGTGTCTTTAAATAATTGTTTCTTTTATAATTTTTTCTTTTACACAAATAAATTTTTTAAACTTTAGAAAACATTTAACAAGTTAATATTTATGTGTTTCAAAAATATCCAGTTAAAGTAAAAATTAAAATTTTAAATTAAAATAGTTAAAAATATTACCTACAAAAATAAAGAAACGAATACGTTGCTTTATTTAAAAAATAATTATTTTTTATTTTAATTGAAATAGCTTTTAGCTTTTTTAATTTTAAATTTAAAAAATTTAAATTTAAAATTAAAAAAGCTAAAAATGTTATCTACAAAAATAAAGAAACGAATAGTTGTCTCATTTAAAAAATAATTATTTTTTTTTTTAATTTAAATGGTTTTTTCTTTTTTAATTTTAAATTTTAATTTTACCTTATTTAAATTAAAATAAAAAGTAATTTTTTTTAATTATTTAAAGCTATTTAAATTAAAATCAAAAATAATTATTTTTTAAATAAGGCAACGTATTCGTTTCTTTATTTTTGTAAATAACACTTTTAACTTTTTTGATTTAAAATTTTAATTTTACCTTGTTTAAATTAAAATAAAAAATAATTGTTTTTTAAATAAGGTAAAATTAAAATTTAAAATTAAAAAAGTTAAAAGTGTTATCTACAAAAATAAAGAAACGAATACATTATATTCGTAAAGAACTCATTATGACCAGTTCACAAAGTGCTCATTTAGGTGGCGCATAAGAAGACAATATGAGTACCTTAACACCTCTTTTGAAAAATTGAGGAACTCATAAAAATTTATGTAATTCATAAAGAGCTACTATAAGAGTCTCCTTATTGTCTGAAAAGATATCTTGTAGAGATCTTTTATTTAAGTCTTTTATATCTTTGACATGTCTAATTCGAAAATTTTTAAGATATCTTTTAAGATGTCTGTTAGATATGTCTTTTAGATATTTTTTAGAAATTCTATAAAGATATCTTCAACAAAATCTTCTTAGATATCTTTTAGATATCTTTTAGAAATGTTTTGAAGACATCTTGAATAAGATGTTTTTTCGACTTCTACAAGATATCGATATTTACTGGGTTTATTCTTCTGACAATATCTATAACAAATCGTCACTTCCGAATAAAAGGGCGTTAACTCAAAAGACGTTTGAAAAGGGCATTAACTCGGAAGCCGATTGAAAAGGGCGTTAACTCGGAAGCTGATTAGAAAAAGCGTTAACTGGAAAGCCAGTTGGAAAAGGCGTTAACTGAGAAGCTGGTTGAAAAGGCGTTAACTCGCGTCCTCAAATTTTTCGTTTCAATTTAAGTTTTGACAGTTTGTTGCAAAATAGACTAGCATCTTATCTTTATTCCTTTAATCCTTCGTAATCCTTATTGTAGTGTAACGAACTCCAACCACGTTCTTACTTGCCGTACTGACAGTTTTCATTGTTTTGACAAAAAGAAAATATTGAATAAACTACGTTTTATAAGTTAGCGAAATAAAATGAGCAGAATCGATTCTAAACAATATTTTTATTTGTTGCTCATTTGTTGCTAAAAAGTTGCCAAAGAAAAAATTTGTTACTCTGTAAGTTAAAAAAAATGTTCCGCTAAAAGATTAAATTAACAGAACAATATATAAATAATGAAATTATACGTAATAATAATATGTAAATTTGTTGCGTATGAAATACTCAATTTATTGCCCCCAAAATTGATTTAAACAATTAAAAAACAGTAAACACGCAAAGTCATAAGCATAAGCTATAAAAACAATTTGTTGCTCTCGTTAAAATTTAATACTGAGACATCGTTTGAATTTGTTGCTCTCAAAATATGCAAGTTCTACAATTGTTGCTTGCAAGTTATATGTAAACAATAACGAAAATACGATCAACGTGCACATTACAATAGTAAACTAGGAGAAAAGAAATTATTGCAATTTTATTAAGAATATCTGTATATCAATATAAAATTATAAATCAATTGTAATCGATTGGAAGAATTGTATTAGTCGTCGTAACGAAATATTGCATTTTGCAGTAAAATAAAGTTCAGTTGCTTCAACTTAATGTTGCATTTTTCAAGTTGTGCTTTATTTCGCTTTGCCTTTGTTACTTCTAGGATTATGCGTTTACACGTAAAATATAAATAATCTACATTACGTGTGCACAATGTAAACTATGTAAACTACGCAAATTATATGTATATGAAATACTATCTATGCATATAGTAATCTGTCCTACGACTCATATAGCTTATTCTTTTTGGATACACTACTACACTCTGGCGCAATAAATTAAAGTAACATAAGTATATTTTTTCTCATTCTAACTTATTGCATCAGTGCAACAGTGCAGCTAAAAAGAACAAACCAATAGAAGATTTAAACGTAATGGAGAATCACAGATTCTTTAATAAGCTTTAATAAATAATTTATGTTTCAGCTGAATTTCCTGTATCGTTCATCTTTTATTTTCTTTCTCCTGAACGTAGAAAGAGGAAATTCTACAAGAAATTTAGTTGAATGAAACAAATTAAAACTTTTATTAAAACCTGATATATAAAATAAAGATAATTTTATTATATCATTGTTTACTCTAATTTTTTAATTTTTAATATTATATATTTTTATTATTAATACATTAACATCAGCTATGTTAAAAATTTTTAAACTTAATATACTTCTTTTATGTTGTATTCCGTATTTTAAATTTATAATAGCTTACATAGTCTATATAAAAAATGTGTAAACATCATATAAACAACGTAAAAAAACTGCGTAGACTTAAGTTATACGTTACAATCCTTGTTATTTCTCAAGGACTTATATTAATTCTGATTATGTTCATTTTGACCCTTAAAGGGCTATAAATATTATTTCATTCTTTTTATTTTGAAATGTTAAACAAGGACAATGATGTTTATAAGTGCTGTGAGCATCGAAACGCAGCAGCTTTTGTCGAATTTATAAGCAACACACGATTCCCTCGTTTTGAAATTGAAATTCTATTATTCCTAGCTTGCTATTGTATTATCATTAATTTATTATATAATATCAAATTTTTTAATTTGCTTTTTCAATATTACCATGCTTGCCATTTTGATAGAACATAAGTTTCAATGCGCTACATATAATGTCTTTGGCGGAAATTTTTCTTATATAATTTTTTATAGAGTAAATTAATTAAAGTAAGGTTTATTCAGAATTTTATTTTAATAGAAATTTTTCATAATTTCTATATAATTTTATACCTTTTTAGAAAATTTTTTATGCGAATTGGAAAAAAATGATGAGAAAATTTTCATTCGTCTAAAATTGTATGTATGTATATACAGATCAAGAAATATTCTAAGACTTTTCACTCTATGATTTCCAGAGAAAGAAAGAGGAGGGAGAGAAAGAGACTAATAAAATATGAAGTAATTTACAAATTTAAAGTATTAACAATTCTTAATTTTCTATTGCTTTCGTTTAATAAACAAATATTTTCAAACTCTTTAACAAAAATTATACGAAATGAAATTAAATAAAACAATCATATAAATTTACTCTAGAAATTATCAATATAAGGTTATAAAGTTTTAGAGTTAATTTTTATGTCACATATGTTTATGTAATTAAAAAATTAAATGTGAACTGTATATTCAATTCATGCGGGAGCAATAGAAAGTTGAAAATATTACGAGAATTTTTTTTACCAGGGACATGTTAGTTACAAAACAATATTTTTACTATGCATGAATGTCACTTATTTCGAATGCACATGCAAATAAATTTGTTAACACAAATATCTTAACCTTGTAGTCTTTAATTTGTTTCAAGATTATATCAATCTCATGCTATATTATCTACTATAATTATCAAAAAATAATATATATATTTGATAAGATGTTATTAATATATGCAATGAAATGAGTTTAATATCTCTTGATATATTGAACTCATTTCATTGCATATATTAGTAACATCTTCATACAACAAATATAAATACACTTCGTATAAATAATAAGTTAATTATATAATTTAATGATTATAATTATGTTACATGTGGAATTATAATAATTATATTTTATGAATTGAAATGAGAAACATAAGTTATACAAATTATGAAGACAAATACAGATAATTGCAAATAGAAAATTTAAAAAATATTCTGTGCAAAAATAATTTGCCTTTTAATATAAGAATATAAATAATTGCTATACAATTTAAGTTTCCCCGATTTACATTGTTTTTTTTTTTCAGGTTTCTTGAAGAAAAATGAAGTTAGTCTTAAAGAGGAATTTGCGAGAAAGAGGCCTGATCTAATGGAGCATATTATTTGGAATCCACAAGCGAAGGCATCTACTCAAAATGGAGTAATTGGTAGAATATGCATTTTCCGTTTTTCTATATGTTGAAACCATAATTATTTTCAAGAAAGTTAAGTAATAGTTTGACAATGCTTTTAGCATTGTTAAAATACATGCATTGTCTAATCATGTACGCAGTTGCATACAAAATAATATGTAAGGAGTGCTGCTTACGTCATGTTATATAATTATATTTGCAGATAAGATTATCATTGTAATAAATTTCTAATCTTCTTTCCGCAATTTACAATATTTTCGTAAAAACTTCCAGGTCTTTTCAATTTTTGAAAAACTTCCGTGTCTTCAATGCATTCCACACTATGAGTCATCGGCAATTAACACTAAGTTTCCCGTTTACAACTTATTTTTGGCCATCATTGAATAACACTTAAATAAATATTACATTATATTAAATAAAGTAATATTTTTTAAAAGACTTGAGAATTTCACGTAATTATTAAGTCATACACAGGCAACTAGGAGCTAAAAACGCACGGTAATTATTGCGTAAAAGCATTTTTAACATTCATTTTATATTTACTCCAATTTTTTGGATCATGATTCGCACATCAGACGAGACAACTCTCAGTTTCAAACTCTTTCCAATTACAAGTATACTCACATGTTGTTTCTCTGCGAATAAAATAAATCATTTTGCAGTTTTAATAAGATATTAATTTGATGTTCAGTAGTAACATTATCATAACGCACAAAAAACTGATAGTTAATAATTAAAATGTCAATTTATTTAAATTTTAAAATTTCAAATAAATCCTCTTTGTTCAATCTCTAGCAAAATGATGTATTTATTACATACCCAGTTTGATTCACAAAGGAACAACATGTGTACATTTCGTAATCTTGAAATTGGAACTTATTTTACCCGATTATAATCTGCATAATTGCAGAATTTATTGTACGAGTACACCGATGAAAACTAGAGGAGCAGTTAAAATGTACGATATGAATAGAAATAAAATAAATATAACGCACATTCAAAATATTTACCGTGCATTTTGATTCATTTGTCTTATGTCAATAATTGCGTGAAATTTTCGAGAATTCTTTAAACAATATTAATTTTTTTTAATTTACACTAGCTGAAACAACAGGCGTTGAAGACAACTTTCTTGAATGATAAATAAATGTTAATTAGTCGACATTCTGGCAAAATTCCGTTTATTAGAAAAAAAACGTTTTGACTTTTGATTTAGGTCCTCTTTATGTTTCCATGCACAATTGAACAAACATAACCGCTTAATAAGTTTGGACCAACGAAATATAAAGCAACGTTCTACAATAGAAGTACATCTGAGTTAAAAGTAAATTAAAACAATAAATTTTGAAAATGTGATCAGTCAAGAATATATTAATGTAACATAAAACAAATAAGAACTTACATGTCAAAATTCAATGAATAAATTATAAATTAAAATGTGTCAAGTAATACAATAGGTCAAAAAAAGACTAAAATTATGTCAAGCATGCACGAAAGTAGCAAATGAACTAGAGAATATCAAACCATAGGTTCAAAAAGATATATAGAGAAAGTAAACATTAAGCAACCTTGATAATTCTACTTATATAACGTGTTCAAACTTTCAGTATCTTTTTGTAAGTTGATTGAATTTTGCTTTTTTTAAGAAAAACATCTCAGCAATCTCTCTTTTTCTTCTATTTTTTCACAATATAATACTTGCAGAGATTGCCATTTAAAGTCATGGTTTTTTTATAATTTGGTTTACTAAGTACTGAATGTTCACTTTCATTCTTTTTTATGTCGTTCCTATGTTCTTTAATGCGTATCTCTAATTTTTTTTTTTTTTTTTTTTTTTTTTTTTACTCAATGTAAAATGCATCACAACCATTACACTTCAAGCAGTAGACAACATCAGTTCTGTTAGATATGTCTAATTTATCCTTGCCCTTTTTTATGGCAATGTCTAGTTTTTTTGAAACAGTGTATTAATTCCAATTTTTTTTTTTAATGGTGACCAATACCATCACCGATACCTTTTATGTATGGTAACATCAAACATCTTTTTGTGTCAAACTCAACGTTGTCACATTATTGTTAGAAGAATTTTTACAATTTTTTAGTTCTTTAATTCGTTTATTAACATATTTATTAATGACGTCGTCTGAAAAAGTTATTCTTTAAAATTTTTTTTACTAACGTGATTGTTTGTTTGATGAAATATTTGTTTGGTTTTGAGTTTTTCCATTGACCGATTTTTATCATAATTTATATAGAGTTTTCGATGTCGCTGAATATGAAATTGATGTAATAGAATCTATTGATAGAATTTTAAAATAACGATTCTAAAATATGGCGGATAATTTAGCAAAATACGAGATAAATACATTATATTAGTTTTATTTGCACCTTTGTTTAATAATATAACAATTTTATTATATTGTAACGCTTTCCGCGCCGCGCACTCGCTCACGCTTGCACCACAAACGCTCGCGCACTTCCGAGCACTCGCCCGCGCGCGAAATAAAGCAGCACATTTCGTTTAGGAATGCAATTTATTAAAAGCACACGTAAACGGTAACTCCCGGCTTGACAGCTCCAAAACAAAAACTAAACAACAATGAAACAACTTCAAAACGAAGCGACATCCGTCAGCTGACGACGTCAATCGATATATTGATTTTCCTCGGAATAAAGCTCGCGTTCACACACGCAGGCTCGCACGTAACAATATTATTTATTATATTATAATAATTGTAAGATTTAATTCAATATGGCAAAAAAATTTATAAAGAAAAATTCTCACTAAATCAATATATATTTTTTTTAAATCTGTATCACAATTCTTAAAATTACTGATTACAAATGTGATACTAGAATTACAAATGTTTAACACTTTAAGTACAATGTGAAGTTTTATAATTTAAAATAAATCCGATTTTTTTGTTATACATCTTTTGTATCAAATTTAGATTATTAAATCTCAGAATACTTAGAATATGTTCAAAATGTTATAATATTAATTTTTTTTTTATTTTATTCAGAAAAAATATTCAAACTTTATTAGCCGCAAATCAATCCACTCTTAAAAAGGATGTGTTACCGATTTTATTGACAATTTTGCGCGATGATGATTGGTTCTCTCACTGCGCTTATTTCGTGTTGCGAGAGTAACTGTTATTGAATTTTGATAGTTGTCAAATTACAATTATTGTTGCAATTTATTTTTAAAAAGCAAAAAAGTTAAAAGCGCGCATCGTATAGTTTTTTTTTATTTAGCATGTCTTTCTTACTTCCGCAATTGATAATTTTTAAATAAAAGTTTAATAAATCTCAGAATACACGTGGGAAAAGTGGCAGAATTTTTCATTCCCGCCGCTCTCGGGTTTGATACTGCTTTTGTTAACATGTTTACAGTGGTCGATCTTCATGAATCGCTTCAAACTTTTGGGAAAGATTACTTTAACTTTTTAATAGGACGCTGTCAAAATTTCAGCTCTTAATATTCACAACTATAATAACATGATTTTTCAAAAAAAGAATATTATTTTGGCTTCTAAGCAATTTAGGATGACGTACTTTTTTTTTAATTTAAAGAAAAATCGCATTTACTAAATACATTTTACTCCATTTTGATAGCGTAAATACTTTAAAAGTTATTTAATTATTAATTAGACTTGTTTTTTTACACGTTTATTTGAGGCACTTAATTGCACACATTTTGTAATATCGGTATATAATACAGCAACTTTTTAATAAGAGAAAAAATTTTGGTTCGGGTTTGTGTCTCAAAATGTAGTCTTAAAAATGCAGAAATTAAATTTTAGTGGAGCGCTTTTCAGATAAACAATTGATATAACTGGAAAAGTTATCATTTTTTGGTGAAATTTGGTGCACTTTTTTATCGTAATAAAAGCTATATTTTTGTATCATTTTAAATGCTTAAATTAATTTTTAAGAAAGTTATAAACAATTTAAGAAACAGCCATTTTCATGGTTTTTCTACTTTACGATCAAACTCGATCTTAATGAACCAAATTTATTATTATAGGTCTACTTAATACCTACAACTTTTATTTGAAACTTTTTTCGATCCCGTTTTTAGTTTACGAGACGCAAGCAAAAAAACTGCTTTTTTCTCGCTTCAACCCGTAATTTTGCAATAACCGTCAGCTTTTTATGAGTGGCAAACGTACCTATCTTAATCTACGCATATTAATTATGCTTTACGCACAGTCAAATCTGAATTATCAATTTTTTCTCAAAATAGCCCTTTTTGAAGCTAATTTTCCTACACTATGAATTTGCATTTTCTTAGTACAGTTATTGAAAAAAATATCATAATCGATTATAAGAACCTGAAAATTTTATGATTTCTGAAACTGCCATTTTAAATTTGTATCATCAAATATTGAAATTCCGACTAAAAATGCAAAGTTCTTGACTTAAAAACCCCTTAGAATGCATTTTAAAAAAGTTGATAATTTGCTAAAAGATATAATAAATAATTTTATTATTTGTTATATTTTTTAGCAAATTATCTAATACGGCTGTAGCCATTATGCACACTCAAGAGGTTAATTAATTACTTTGTCTTTTCCAATATAAAATTATTTAATTGATGTAAATTTAGCTAAAATATATTTGGTGATGGATGTGTTATAGAATCAGAAGAGCGGAAATAAATTAACAAAGAATATTCATTTAAATAATGTATCTACAAAAAATACTATTTAATATCAGCATTTTGTATAAAGAAAATATAGAAAAACAAACAATGTTTAACCCTCTGCCTACACACCTTATTTTTCTCCCGATTCCTACACACAGGGGTTACGCCTTATATCTCTCAAAAATGTATTTAATCAATTTTAACTTCTTTTTTTTTTAATCGAAAGGAAAAAATCTCAGAATTATGATGGTTTTGGCTGAAAAGTCGAAGATATTAAAAGAAAAGAGATTTTTTTTAAAGAATGAGAAAGGAACGAAAAATTTTTGTAAAAATTTGCCTTTTTTTCAAACGCCCGTATTAGAAAAAAAACAGATAAAGTAATTAAAATAGTGATCAATAGAAAGGGGAAGAGTTGTACTTTAAGAATCTATCGTCAGTTTTTTTATTCTGTTCAAAAAATATATTTATTTCGTAATGTGAATTTAGTAAAAAATGAATGTAGTTCAAACACAATAGTAAAAGAAAATAGTAATATTTATTTAAAAATATAATTATTAATACACAAAAACATAATTATTAATACAAAAAATATTTATTACAAAAGATTTTATTTGTTATAGAAAAAAATTTTAATTTGTAATGCTACAATTGCAGTATATTTTCGCAAAATTATTGCGACATTGGTAATATATATAAGTACTGTTGCGTAAATGATATTTAATGAACAAAAAAATAACTTTTACTTACTCTTCAAATTTGGAACTTTTCCACTTTTTGTTAAGTTCTTTACACACGGGGTAACCCCAACACACACTTTCGATGCTCCTACTTCTGTTGTTTTCAGAACACTGACAACGCCCAAAGAGGAATAAGTAGAACACAGTTCAAACTTTTTTCCCGCCCTAGTCCCAGCATCCCCTTACTAAATACTTTTAAGGGGTCAGAGGCAGTTAGAAGACCAAAAAGACACTTTTTTGGAATTTTTCCTTAGAAGCTACAATGTTATATTTAATTTATAAACATAGGAACTGTGTTACATAACATTTAAAGAAAATTCAGAAAAAATGTCAAGTAAAAATATTAAAATTTAAAGAAGTTATAGTTAATAACAAAAATCACTTTTAAAAAAACACGATTTGCGGTGCCAGCTGTGTGAAGCCGGGTCATGTGAAACAGATGAAACAAAAAAATTTAGTTTGTACATGAAATTTTCTAGTCCTTAATCGAAGCTTTTAGGAAAAAATTAATTTAGGACAAAATGGCAGCTGCTAAAAGTCAGACTTCTGATTTTCGTCAAAAAAGCGCCCATTTTTTGTACATAAATTGAAAATATAAGTAAAAAAAAATTCTTCGATCAAGGACTTGCATTTTATGTTAGAAGAGAGCATGTAAAATTTCAGATTAATCGGTTGAATAGTTTTTCAGAATGGCACTGTCTTTGAAAATGCAGTTCTGAAAAAAACGCGTTAGTTTTAAGTACTGTTTACGTATTTCATTCAAAAATCATATTGATCAATTTGAATAAAAGGTGTATTTTTAAACTTACACACAGTCATCAATTTTAGGTCCATATAGCACATCTTCGCCTTCCATAACCGCCTCTAAAATATTAGTCAGTGAAAGAGAGAACAGCTATTGATAGCTGCTCCTTCCTAACAGTCGCACTTGAGACCGACCTTTGCAACCTTGCTACTTTAATAGTTTTAGTCGGATCGACTTGAAAATTTAACGAGATATTCTCGAGATGTTATACTTTCAGAAATTATGAAAATCCAAAAAACGATTTTTTCAAAATTACTGACTGCCGCTAACCCCTTAAGTAGCAGGCATTTCAAAATCGACTGGGGTTACCGTAATCCCATGTGTAGGCAGAGGGTTAATATTTATGTTTATATTTACTTAAATTATTTATTTAATAATTCGATAAATTTCCTTTGTTTTTTTATTATCTATTTTATATTTTGTAGCTTTAAGAAACAGAAAATTAATGAATAATAGAAAAAACAATAAAGAAAACATACCTATGACATGGAAATATTGATAAAATTTCTTTTCTAATTGGTAAAAAAAAATACTTTTTAATTTCATTTATTTTCTGCACAAAATACTTATTTCAAATAGCATTTTTTATGGATATATATTTTTTTTAATAAATATCTCTGTTACTATTTTCTATTTCAACTATTTTTCTATTAGTTAGAACGAATAATTATTTAGAGTGCATTTTAGAAAGACATTAACACTATTTAGCAATAAAGATTATTCGCGGAGGTATAAGATAGGCTACGTTTCAAAATTTCTGTCAATACTGAAAATCTATAGAGTATATAACAGAAACTATAGATTTTCAATACTGAAATCAATTTTGAAACATCCATAGTATTATTAAATGTAATCATGACGTCACTGATGGGTAGTGTGTTACAGCATGGCGTTTCAAAATTTACTGTCAGTATTGAAATCTATAATATAGGGTGTTAATAAACCTCCGCATAATCATACGGAGGATTCATACCATCATGTAGTCCACGAAAATCGAAGACAAAAAGCTAATATTTTTCGATTCCACGCGTACAGCTCTTATAATTATTGTCGGAAAATAGTGAAATACGGCCAATGAACGGGTATAATAGAAGCGTGAGCGCGGTGGAGAACAAGAAGACTGTTGCTGCGCGGGGGGAGATATCTCCTCGTTATACTCGTGCGTTTATTGGCCGTATTTCACAATTTTCTGACGATAATTGTAGCTGCACGCATGGAATCTAAAAATGTTAGAGAGCTTTTCGTCTTCAATTTTCGTGGGCTACATGGTGATATGAATATTATACGGAGGTGTGAACTATAGATTTTCAGTACTGACAGCAAATTTTGAAACGTAGCCTGTGATTTATTTTAACGCTCACAAGGCTGCTAAGTATTATTTCATCCTTGTTTAGTAAATATTAGCATTAACTTTGATGATAGTGCGCCCTTCCAATACAGCTTAAACAAGAATAAACTTATAAACGCTAAAACGAACACACCCTATAACTGCTATAAACACTATTTCTTCTGAAGTAGTGATTATAGTTTGATGATAGCGTGTTTGCAAGTTTCATGAACGGCATATCATTCAGTCTGTTCTTTTTCGCTGCACCAGTGCACTCCTGCACTGGGGCAACAGGTTAGAGTAAGACAAATATATTTTTTCTCATTCTAACTTATTGCACCAGTGCAGCGGTGTAAGGGAAAAAAATAGACCAATTGTGTATCACTACATGACGGATTTGTAATATTATAATTCGAAAAAACAATGTTTTCTTCATATAAATATTTTAATATACTTGGCATTTTATTAAATTTAATAAAATTTCAATAAATATGCAAAACTTTAATTATTTGTTGAAAAGATTATTTCCTACATGTATGATGAAAATAAGGATGACTTTTTATAAAAATTCAATGAAAATGTAATAAAATGTTAACGAAAAATATAATTTCACGAAAAAAGGAAATTTTTATAAAAAAATTATAAAATTTTAATAAAATTATTACGAAAAAAACAGAGGTACTATACTATATTGTCAAATTAACGACATAAAACTAATCAAAAATATATTAAAATATCGAAATTTCATCAAAATTTTATTAAAATTTTTCCACCAAAAATAATAATACTAACCAAAATTGTTCCGTACATTTCAAGATGACATATGTTATTAACATTTTGTTTACGTTATATTTACACTTTTTCATGTAGACAATACAATGTAAATTATTATAAACTGGATAACACAATACAAAAAAGTAATCAAGTTATAAGATAGTTAATATATCTAATTAGTATTGATAAAATAAAAATGTATTCAAAATTAAAACTAAATGTTCATGTTTCTAATGAAATCTGATATTTCAATGATCCATAGATTATTATTTACATAGATGACACATAAAACGCAGTTTACATAATTTATATTGTATACAAATAAATGTAGATTATGTATTTTACGCGTAAATATTGAATTCTGATGTTAACCGTGTATCAGTGCCATTCATAAAACTTACTATCGCTACCATGCTATTGACTCTGTGAACAATGTTAGCGTTCGAAACATTAATAATGGCTCTTTTCGAATGTTTCTAGTTATTAGATGCCTAAATAAATAATTAACGCAAGAAAATTGTTGCTAATTACAACCATACGTTTCAATTACAGGAAACAAGTCCAAAATAAATGTATCATTACTATCAGACATAGATAGCAAAGGAAAAATAGTGACGTTGACACAGTCATTGGCAAAAGCTGTGTCTTCGGGAAACCTTGACCCGGAAGAAATTACGGACGAACTAATCACTAAAAAATTACAAGTAAAAGGGATGCCTGATCCCGATCTCGCTTTAATATATGGTTACACTTGTTCCACACATGGTATTCTACCATGGCACACGAGAACAACAGAATTTTTGTGAGTTTCTCAAATATCTGTCGATATTTTCTAAAAAATCTTACTATTTTCAAATTCTAACGATTCAATTTCTTTTTTTCAGAATGCTGCCAATGTACGTTAGTGTCTCAGTGAAAGATTTCACGTGTTTATTAGAAAAATATAATAAATGTGTACAACGGTATGGTAAATGATATGTAATTATCTTTATTTATACAAGAGAAGCTATGTTTTTCGATAAAAAGAAATAAATTATCATAAAGACTGACTTTTAATGATTATTTTAATATGTGCTACAAATACAAAAATCAACTTTTGTGCGAAAAAAATATTGACTAAATTTTTCAATTTAATTAAAATTGATTTCTTTAGTTCAATAGAAGTTCAAGTATTTTATATATTTTATATATTTAAGTTAAATATATAAAACTTCATTCAAAAAAATCTTGCAACTACAGTAAAAATTGTATGTATGTAAAAATTAACTGAGGTAGATAAATGATTCGCAAATACTATAAATATGTATATAATATGCATCGATATGCATACTATGATATGCATTGTACTTTATTTAATCTGACAGAGGCAGAATTTAGTCAAAATCAGATACAAAAATTAGCGATATATTTGATTGTGACAAAGAAATCTGTCTATATTAATAAAACTTTTGGATGTTGAATTAAAAAATTTAAGTGGAAAAATTTAGTCAATTTTTTTTCTTGATTATAGAAGATGCGTGATTATAGAAGATATGTTAATATCATGATAAAAAGATACGCGTCAGAATAAAGTACAGGATTCAGAGAAAATGGTCCTTTTTTGACTGATTCTTTCAATTCAAAGTTTGTTATTAAGTTTTACCATAAAAATTTAATCAAAATTTTGATATTTATTGCGGAACTACATGTAAACAAGAAATTCCTTGTTATATTTTTATTTTCACACAGGCATAAATTTGCTTTGCGTAATAAATGCAATCTTTTCGCATAATCTACATTAATGTTACAAATATATGTTTTGTGAAAGCCATAATAGCGATTACATGTCGCAATACTTATATAAAGGCGAACACTTACGAATATCTTACATAGTTCTATGATAAAATGGTTTAATTCAATTTCGAGTTTTACGAGTTCCTAATACCCAGCGCTTGCTCCAATTCCGCTCGTTTTTGCTGTACTTTTGTGTAAAAATAACGACACACAGCTTCCTGTGCCCAGGGCTGATAATAAAACTCAGCTCTTCGTTCCTCCTCCGGATTACCGACGACGTCTGTCATGGTCTTTAAATCTCTGGTCTGAGAAATGATCCATTTGTTGATAAACTGTTGTGGATCTTTGGCGAAGCTCAAAAAGAACTCGCGGTTGGTCTTTAGTTGATTAATCGTCTCGACAGTCTCATGAATTTTGTTGTCCAGACTTTGGATTTCCTGCTGGCTCGCGGTTGACAGCAAAAAATTGTTCATTTGCGTCTTCAATGTATCGTCCACCTCCACGTCGATATCATAACACGCGGTCTGTTTCGTTTCCGTACCTGAGCAATATAAATTTTTTTATTAGATAATTATTTCTAGTTTTCTCAATTGCATATTTATAATACACAAAATTAAATATATCTCAATTGCATATTTATAATACACAAAATTAAAAAATAATACATATTTATCAGAAATAAAAATTTTTTTCCAAATATAAATATACTAAGCAAAAAAATTAACGCAACAAAAATTTATACCAAAATTTCACTTAACTTCTAATAATCGTAACTTCGCAAAAACTTATTGTATTGAAAAGTTTTTTTTTAAAGCTTAAAATCTACTTTAAAGAGCATTTGTCAGATTTTAATCCTCTCCTTTTCCCTTTTTGGCATTCCTTTAAAAGTAAGTGTTTTGTGTTAAACAATTTTCATACCTTGGCGCGCTCCACGAGATGTAATAAATTTTTCTCGTTAATTTCATAAGAACTATCGTAAAATATGAACTTTTCCCTACAAATTGAAAAAAAAATTGAACCCTGTACAATTTTTTTTGGCAGAGTTATAACATATCAAAGTTACCTATGCATTTTAGTCTTATGCCTGTTACCACCAGCATTAGCATTACCCGATGCGCACCATGAGAAGATTGCTGGCTAGATTTTGCGTGCGTGCATGCGTATTGAATGGAAAAAAATATTGCACGGAGATATTACAGCACATATAGCATGAAATTCCTTAGGATGCAATTATAGATTCTGCATTCTGCATCTTCAAAAAGTTAATCAGAAACGAAGAGGTAAACACATATATTTCTTCCAGGTAATATTTTCTCATTTCATTCGTCTAATACGCCCTTCCCCCCTCCCACACACACGATGCGCAAAATCTGCAATTTCTTCATAGTGCGCATCGAGAAATGCTAATGCTGGCGACAGCCATAAGCAGATTAAAATGCATAGGTAACTTTGATATATCATAACTCTGCAAAAAAAATCGTACAGACTTCAATTTTTTTCAATTTGTAGAGAAAAGTTCATACTTTATGATAATTCTTATAAAGTTTATGAAAAAAATTCATTGCACCCCATGGAGCGCGTCAAAGTAAACATTTTTGAAGACAAAACACATTTTTTTGAAGAGATGCCAAAAAGGAAAAAGAAGAGAATCAAAATCCTCTTAAAGTAGAAACTTCAAGCTTTAAAATAAAAATAAAACAACTTTCCAATACAATAAATTTTCGCGAAGTTACAATTATTTGAAGTTGAGTGAAATTTTGGTATAAATTTTTGTTGCGTTAATTTTGTTACTGAGTATATATTTATAACTTATAAATATCTGATTATACAATATTATATAATAAATATGTATTTGATACATAAATATCTACTTATACAGGGAGAAATGTGAATAGCGTCTAATTCTTGATAAGAAGATAGGCGCCGAGGGTAGCGTTGAACCGCTCGAGATATAGCACGGCTCACTGTGTCAAGCACTGGTTGCCGGAAGCGAGTCTAGGCTACTCTAGACGCGGTGAGGCGGGACACAAGAGCGGTGAAGCACGGGCAGTGGCGCGCTTTTCCTCCTTCCCCCTTCCATCGCCGGCAGCCAATGCTTGACACAATGGTGCTCGAAAGACTCGACGCTTCCCTTGGCTCTCATTTGTACAATTTGAAAAATTAATATCTCGGCTATGATTGGAGATATTCAAAAATTATGGTGGACTTTTACGTTCATCTCGATCTCGTCTACTTTCCTATTAAGAATTGGACGCTATTTGCATTTCTCCCTGTATATAGCGTCTCATTATAAGCAGCCACTCCTTTTTATCTTGTGAACTAAGAAAAATAGACGGAACAAATAATATGATTTGATTCAAACTCTTATGAGCATAATAATTACTTATAAAAATTAGCGGTAAATATGCCCAAAAACTGAAGCACCAATGACATATATTATCAAGGTCACACTCCTGAATAATTTTTAAAAAGTTTTAATTTACGGTTGTATTTCGTTAAAAAATTGTTAATGAAATACGGGGTGACAGTGGTGGGATTCACTGCCAAAAAGAAGATCCAAGAGAAGCCGAGCGTCACCGAGCAATCAACTGTACAAGCCAGGAAGCCAGCCACGGCGGAGCGTACACAACGCGATAACAGCGAAACTTGAGACGACACCGAGACCTACCGCGACGAGGCTCAGCTGATCGCCGCATCATGTAGCTTATCGCCGTATTAATGAAAGTCCGACACACATAAAATTGTAACGCGAATTAAGTGTAAGACAAAGCAAATTGTAAAGCAATTGAAGCAAAATATCAATTGACCTCCGGTAACCGCAATTACCGTAAGAAACAGCTAGGATAGCTATCAAAATAAAAACGGTATATAAACGCGAACATGCCAGCGCAACGTGACATCCGTGACATACGATATCACGAATTAAGCGGCAACGCAAACTCACCATGCGCATATAATAATTGAACGTAAATGTCTGCCGAGAAAACTAGCATCAATACCACGCTTAACGTAGTTCAAGACGCATTAACGGAAATATTTGATAACGCGATTTGAATTTTGTATAGTCGAACGAACTCTCCAAATATAACGACCGAACGCGCGTTCCCGAAACAGGGACCAGACTTTAGTTTAATAAAAAACGGCACGACCGACAATATAAACACATGTTCACCAACGCAGCTGGACCTTCGACACGCTGTCCGCCACATGTGTCGCCCCGCGTAATCCAGAAAGAACCCGAAGAAGCACAAGAGCTCCGTAATTCTAACGAACAAAGTGGAAATACATTGGTAGCGCAACAAATAAATAAGCGACCGATACACCCTATGGAGAACATGATGCTCCATGAACTATTAATATGAAATTCGCGAACTTTGTTGCCAACTTGGAAACCGAAACAAAGTTCGCGAATTTCAAATAATAACTGATAGAGCATCATGTTCTCCGTGAGATGTATCGGTCGCCAAGAAAAACGGCCAGAAATACGCGACGCCTTACTAGCCACGCGCTAGATCTTACATATAGGCGATCGCCCAGAGATTTACGACACCAGCGCGAATCTAACACACAGTATTTAAGATTAAAAGAAGCACGAAATATGATCTCCGAGATTAATGGAACTTCGAGAGATCAGGTAGCTCAACGTTATAAAACATTACAAGAAGCCATCGCAGGAACGAGCGCAGAAGAAAAGGTCAAGGGACCTAATACATAAACCAATGAGCACAGAAAAGATGCCCAGACTGAATCTGAGCAGAAATCGATCTCCCAATGCGAAAAATGCGGGAAAACCGGCCACGATGAGACGACAATGTCACAACAGTCGACATGCCAATCGGTTTGAATTACCGAGACCGGAAGGACGATCTCGCGTAAATACATTGAACGCATACTGCAATTACTGCAAAAAATCCGGACACGCCCAGAACAAATGCGGGAAATTGCACAGGTACCCTAAAACGGAAGGTGACCCTTGGCCTGAAGCAAAAATCAAAAACAATAAAAAGATTGAAGCTAAAAATAGCGAACATAAGAATGAAAAAATTAAAATAATAAAATGCTCGGAATCAGCGACAGCGACGAAAGCGATGACTTGAGTTCGGCGCACACGGTCGCAGTGTATCGGATTACGCACATGAAGCGTATGATGGACAGTGACTTAGACATGCTAGCACTGCCCGTATGCGAGGTCGAACGAGGAAGATTCAAATTTCTATTCGATATCGCAACCAATTCATTCATAAAACTGAAAACACTAAAGGATGACGCCAATATCTATAAAGGAAAAATCAAACTCATCGGCTTTATCGACCACTCAATTACGACCATGGGGAAAACTCGTATACCGACCCGAGACAAAAATATTAGACACTCGGTATATGTAATACAAGATAACACGGTGTGACTCATCATTTAGTAAAATTTACTAAAAGTATAGCGAAATTTTTTCTACTATATAACTTCCTGATACTGCTTTGTAATTTCCTGTAGAGCTTCTTTCTCTATGTTACTTTTGTCAACTTTATATATCATGTGAAACTCGCCGCGAACTCGTCTGCTAACGTCAAAGCATATATTCGACTACAAACGCGCACTTCTCATCGGATCTACGAGACTTTTCTTCTTATAAGAAATTATTAACCGTACGATTTACAGATATATCACTTAATATTTATTTTTTATTCTGTCAAAAACAATCATATCACGAATGACAGCGATTTATCATATCAATATAGTATACATCAACACTTTATAAGAGACCTCACGGATAAATATTAATGCCCTCTAGTGTTGATTTCATGTAGGAGACAAAGAATAAAGAGTGACGACGACGTATCTTATGGGGATGCTGGAGTTGTCGGTTTTGCCGACAAAAAGATAGTAATTTTTGTTTCGCAATATCTTTTTATTTCTTTTATAGATTTGGAAATCCTTCTCCAGAATAAAAGAATACGCATCGCTACCAGTTTGTGGAGTAAAGTTTCTACCAAAATTGCGAAAAAATTGTTAATTTGCTGTCACATCATAACAATGTTTGCTTAATATAAAAGATCTAGTTTGTACTTACGAAATTCATATTCACAGACTAGTAGACGATAAAAACAGTGTCGAGTTTCGAAAATTAGATTTTAGTGCCTAATTGAGACGAAATTGCAAAACGAAAATTTAGGTTATACACGCGTAAAAAGTCGATAAGTAGAGCAATAAAAAACAATTTTTTTTGTTCTCGATATAAAGTCCAATTCACAGATGGATGTTAATATGTGTACTTTAATTCTGGAAAAGAATTTTTCAAATCTATAAAAGAAATATATACGAAATCTCATTAATAATGTGCACGAATGACTCTACATTATCGATCAAGTTTGAAAGGCAGTCCAGCATCACCTTAAGTGAAAAATTTAAAATTCGGTCTTTGCGTGACAATATCTCCACTCGTAGGGCATGTAGAGTAAAAATAAAAAGTTTTCTTATACAAATCAAACCCAAACTTTCGATTGAGCCTAGTTAGAACATGATCAGTTCAACCGTTATTGAGAATCTGATATCTCGGATGCACGCAAGTCTTGTCGTCTTTTCGCGTAAAGATACACGGGTCGTCTCACGCTGTGCGTAATACTTGGCGCAAGACACTACCGTATCTCGTGATACCGCCAGTAACGCTTGGGCCGCGTTCCGATATTACTGCCAGTACTGAAAATCTATAGTAACGAAAACTAGATTTTCAGTACTGGCAGTAATATCGGAACACAGCCTTGTTCTTCACATGTCCGTATGTTATGTTATCCGAATCATAGCTGTGATATCGGTTGTTTTTGGGTATCCGTACATTCATTACGGTTATTTTGAGAAAAAATATTTAATAATGGAGAACTAACAATAACTGATATAGGATTTTCTTTCACAACGATAGGAAACTTAGAGTTTCTTCTATCTTTAATTACAGCATTATTGCAATAATTATATCAATTATTGTGAGCTCTTCTCTAGCCTTCCTCTATTCCCCTTGCCCCGCAACGCCACACACAGCCTACGAATTTCGATGGTTTGTAGGCTACGCGTGGCACTACGAGACAAGAGCAATAGCGGGAGGCGGACCCTACTCAAATCGGCCAAGAAGTGCATTTCTTGCCGACCTCTGAATTAGAAAATCAATCACAAATTTACGATAGTTCTTTATCAACGTAAGATTCATAAGTACGATACAACACAAAAAGTAGGACTATAGATAGATATAAGATAGATATAAGAATAGTAATTGTAGGACTATAAATAAGATATTTACAAAAAAAAAGAATCTATTGTGAATGTACGATAAGCTCTCATTAATTTACTATTCACAATTGTGATAAAAATTAATTAGATTATTTGTAAATTCCATAGATTCCAGATTTCTATTGCTTTCTCTCTTTCTATTTTTTTTATCAACAGAAATTTATTACGGTTTTAATTAGTCCTATTTTTGTTAACCAACTGGCCTGTTCTTTTTCACTGCATTGGTGCGATAAGTTAGAGTAAGAAAAAATATATTTGTCTTACTCTAACTTATTTCAACCGTGCAATAATGCAGCAAAAAAGAACAAGCCAATAATCTTGTCATGTAATCGCATATATACATAACGACCATCCACGCAAGCCTTGGCGGCGATACGTGGGAGCGGCGAAACACAGGCAACGGCGCACTTCTTTTTCCCCTTATCACCGACCGCCAATGCTTGATACAGTAGGCAGAGTTGTTATAGCTCAAGTGACTCGAGTACTTCCCTCGGGCCCTTCGCGCCCTCATTCGTATAATTTGAAAAAATATCTCGATTATGATTGTGCAAATATTGCAAAAAAGGACTTTTACGTTCGCCTCAATCCCTTTTATCTTTCAATGAATTATTGGACACCTTAGAACACTAATTCTGTATAAACACAGTGCATTCAAAAATTTTTGGGACTGATATAAAGAAGAGGAATGGCAATTGAGGATTGAAAATTAAAAAATTATATTTTGTTTATTTACAAAAAATTTTATAAATAAACAAAATATAATTTTTTAATTTTCAATCCTCAATTACATTCCTCCGCTTTATATACACGGTTTGTAGCATTCACATAAACTCTGAAAGAAGAAGCCTAGAATACTCCTCGATCAAAATTGCCTTTAAAATTGCTGTCACATTTGTCTTATCCTCGAAATGTTTTCGTTTAAGGGCAGTCTTCAAAAAATCTGCTGATACCAGATCTGGCAAGTGAGGCAGATGATTAATAACTGTAATCGATTTTTTTTTGTCAAAAATCTCGTCACAATCATCAAAACGTTGTTGTGCAAAAAAAAATCATTCTCCTAACTGATGCCACTCTATAATTTGATGTAACGGATTCTTTTCAAAACAATCCATGATCTCACATTAAAAAACTTCGATTACAGTTTGCATTTATAGCACAAATTTCTAGTAGATAAGTTCCCCGAATCAAAGAATACCTTATAAGAATCCCTCTCCTGGGTCATCTACGAGCAATTCATAGTTATTCTTAAAACGCGAATATCATTTGAACATCTTACTACGACTTAGACACTCTTCTCTGTATGCATTTTGCACCATTATTGTTGAAACGTGGGAGATTCGCAAAACTTTACCATTTGTATGCGCGTGCGTAGATTAAACGCGATCGCACGGAGAATGCCGGGATCCGTCCCGATGAGACGCGAAGTGAGTGGTGAGAAATGCGGTAGGTTCACGGGGGGGACGTAGGTGGTGAAAAGAGGAAAGAGGAGGCGATGGTGTAACTCACACTTTAATTATTTATTTAACACGGACGTTCAGGCCGAGGGGCGAGCCGTATCTCTTCACAATTTGACGGAGATCTTGAAATGTCCTGATGTTACGTTGCCTGTAGTCGACGCGGAGATCTTGAAGAGCCTCTAGATCGAAGCTCTCGCGAACCCGGAAATCTTGCGCGCGATCCGACGGAGATCTTGTGCACAAAGCAGAGGACATTCGCGGGAAAAATACGGATACCCGCGCAAGAACGTGATGCACTCACACAATCACACAGATACGAAACTTAAGAATTACTTGACAGTAGCTGCCGAAGTAGGGTTACGAGTTAATCAACGTTGGTTGACAGGAGAAATAATTTAATCGCACTATCACGGCGCGAGTGCTAAGGGATGGAACAGAAGTGAATCCTTGCAGCTAAGATCAGCGGATGACGAGAGAGATCTGCGGGACGATATGATGTCGATGCGGAGCTGCGAGAGACTGACTATTTTTTCTTGTGTTAAGACAATCGCGATCGCGGATTCGCGGAGGCGAAAAAAAGGGGCGGCAAGGGAACTGATTTCGAGCCTTATTTGGGCAACGATTTGACATGCCCTTTTTTGGGCACGTTTTGCATAGATATCACGATGCGAGAAAACGAAAGACGCGCGCGTGATGAGCTAGTGACAGCGCCGTGCAACTAGGTGCATCAAATAAACGAACTACAACGAGCGCAATGGCTGTCAGCAGCTTTCACTACTTACGGATAAAACAGAGCAAACAAAAAATGCTGAAATTCTAAGAAAATTGTTCTAGTCTCGAACACCATTAAATCATTACTAGTGCGTCCCCCAAAAAATTCAATCCCGGTACTTTTTAAATGCACTGTGTATAAAATATTAATATTTTGCAGAAATAAAAATTGCACTTTTTGAGCTTACCTTCCACGCTTATAACATGATTTATCACAATGGGATCAGGTGGATGTAATAACGGATTTAGTCGTTGTGGTATTTCTGCGAATTTCATTCGTGGGCAAGCAAATATCTGTTCCAAGTATTTATCACAGTTAATAAATTCTCTCTCGTGACTATCTTGGAGCTTATGTGTTTTTATATATTGCCAGAGTGCGGATATGATAACAGGTCGTGTTTGCGTGTGCACTCCTAATAACCGTGCTAATCTTGGATCCAATTTAAACTGAAATATGATTAATAGAAATTAAATTTAAAGAGATTCTACAGTTTCAAAAAGTGAAGAAACTCAATATCTTACATATCGTTTATTATAATTAAATTATTTGTTTATTATAATTTAAATTATTTATATATAAATTAAAACTTTCCTATATGAATATTAATATTTTAAAAAGTTACTTAAAGAAAACTCGATCAAAGAAAACAAAACAAACAAATATAAAGAGCTCGTTAATGCTAAACAAAAATAATACGATAAACCGGTCAATATATCGAGCCAAAACAAATTATCCTAATACAATATACTTTATTAAATAAAGAATATGTAATTATAAACACGATTAAAAAATAACTGTGTTAAAAAATGTTAAACAAATTTCGAAACGTTTTGACTATTCATAAATTATACGTATTCCATCAAATTTGATATTTTAGATTTCTCGACAAAACTTTTTGACTATCTATTCTATCCTTTTAAGATAAAAACCGATTTGCGGAAAAAATTTTATTATACATTTGATTGGATTATTTATTAGTTTCACATTTTTATTTGTGATGACACATTTTTATGGACGAATTTTATGGTTGTTCAATGGTCATCATTTTTTAACTGTTTAATTATAATTTTGTTTGCGTTTTTTCACTCATGTTTAAGAAGGCCGTCTACATTAGGAGGCCAAAATTAAGCACTTATTTCTGATTTTTTTCACTTATTGTGCATGTCTTTAGGTACTCAAAACAATTTTTATTATAAAATTTTATTTATTTAATTATAAGTTGTAAGCCAAAATGCACAACTGCCTTAAAAAATTCCTTCCACACGATAACATCCAGTAGAATCGACTGAAAGGAAAAAACCAAAGTTTTTTGTAAAGTTTATGAGTATAGCTTCTAAGTGAACCTAAGAAAGCCATACATTTATTACAAAAAATTTATAAAAATGGCATTTTAAAAAAAATTTGATTTTTGTAAAAAATTTTTGACTTTTTTTAATAACTTTTTTTTTACATGACTTTTAATTTATATTTTAGGTTCACACAGAAGATAATTTAACAACATTTAATTTAAAAAAAAATAGAAGTGGATCCGTCGAGTAGTTTTTTTTTTAATCGTGTACGCAGTTTCGAAAAAATTGGTTTCGAAAAAAACGCGTTTAATGTTTCCAATCAAAGAAAAAGGTTGATAAAAGTTTGCTAATGATTGTTTATCCGTACTTTTCGATTAATCTACTATCCCTGCTCCATATAAATGTCCTCAGGGTCCTCATACAATTCATTCTTCTCCAACAGCCATTGTTTGTCGTAAGTACGCGTTTCCTGCGCAACAGATTTGCTACGACGATTTTGGCTAATCGTACGATTTTCGTTTATTCTATCCGCAACATCTGCATACTAGTCCAATAATTATTTCCATGCATGACATGATTCTTAGAACCGACAATTAGCCTTCATTGAAAATTCCAGCAGCTATGTAGGCAGCAATTTCAATGATTTTGCGGCCGCAATGGAAGTGTTTTGGGGCCAGTTGCCAAATCGTCGCATTAAAACTTTCATTGGCATTTTGTGTATACCCACCTCTCAAGTAATTCTTTCCGAGTAGACAATGTACTTTTCAATGACCGTTAGAGATTTTTACTTGCCGTCCCGTTCGGAGCGCTCGGGACCTGCGCACTGCACGTGCTCATTTCGGCCTGATACAATTTGAATCTGTACTTGGGACTTCAGGAGCATATTCTACGGATGAAATACTATCGATTTAAGCAAGAAAAAAAAATCGATTTTTTTTACCCTCTAATGTAGACGGTCCCCTTAAGTTCATAAATATTGGTAATTTGTTACGACTGAAAAGGATTATGTATAGTCGAAACGTTTCGAAATTTGTTTAACATTTTTTAACAGTTATTTTTCAGTCGCGATTATATTTATTCTTTATTTAATAAAGTATATTGTATTAAGATAATTTGTTTTGGCTCAATATATTGACCTGTTTATCGTATTATTTTTGCTCGATCAAAGAATTTTAAAAATTCAGGAACGCATATTTAATTATTAATCATAAACTTAAAATTAACATGAATAAGATTAAATTGTAATAAAACGCTTTTAAAGAACTTATGTAAAGACAGATTACCTGCAGTGGTTGATAATCGAGAAGAAGAAGAATTGTGCAGCGAACGTTCTTATCGCCTGGTCTTTTAACTTGAAATCCGTCGGTTTCCTGTGTAGTTAATGTACGATGCCATTCGACCAAATGATTGTCAGGACCATACAGATCTTTGTCTAACTCTATTACCAGACTTTTGAAGAAAGACGAGAATTTTCGTTTTACCTATGAAGTTTATATAATTATTTATATAATTTATATTATTTATATTATTACATTAAATTAAATATGCAAAGTATCCCAAAACATACTGGTCAACGCTCGTAAAAAGGTAGAAGGAATCGAGATGAACATAAAAGTTCAATATTGTCTTGGGTTAGGTCTTGGGTTAGGCCTACCAATAATCGAGGTATTAATTTTTCAAATTATGCGAATGAGAGCGCGCCGAGAGAAGAGCTCGATCCGCTCGAGCCATAACACGGAAGAAAAAATCTATCATAAATGTATGAGCTTTCATTAATTTACTGTTCACAATTACGATAGAAATTAATTAAATTATTTGCCGATTCCATACGTTAATATCTCGATTATTGGTGGACCTAACCCAAGACAATATTGGACTTTTATGTTCTCGATCCCTTCTACTTTTTTATAAGTGTTGACCAATATGTTTTGGGATACCCCGTATATATATATATATTATCACTAAATATACTTATATATAAAATAAATTATGCACGGAGGAAATTAGAAATTAATTAAAGTTGTGATAATTGTGAAACAAGATAAACATCGTAGAATTTTGCTATAAATTATTATAATTTTAATAAATTCAAATTTTGCTAAAATTATAGTAAATGTTGCTAAAATAAAAAAAATTATGTCCATATTGTCCCACAAATTCTTTTGTGCAAATTACACACACATACACACACATGCGCACGCGCACACAAACATTGTTATATTTTATAATCCACAATATTATATATACACCTTATTAGGATCATTTTTAGTGTCATCTAAAAGACGTCCTTCAACTCTAAGCTCCCAAGAAGCCACAGATCCTTCTTCTCCCTCGCCTGCCTCCTTAGCTGGATAAAATGTATTCGAGATGAAAATACGCAATTTTCGCTTCTGCTTCATCGGACGTTTTAGAGCTTCTTGAATATCGAGACGTTTCCGCATTATAGTCGCATCCAACTTTCTCTCAAATGCTAGTAGATCCATGTAAGCTTGCGATTCCGGTACCAAATCGCGCACTTTCTGTGGCAGTATTTTGTCTGCCAACTTCTTCTTTTTCTTTGATGTGGAATGTGAAAAATCACTGTTCCAAAAATGATACCTAAATGAGTTTATTCGAAAAAATCATAGATACAGAAATTATAAAATAATTCCGTAAGCCTTGGATTGCAGTAGGTTAGGTTCCTAATAAAATTCAACTTCAAGTGTAAACAGAATAGTACTAATTAGGCAAATATCAAGTGACAATAGATAGAAATAAGACTATTACATATGCACGGAATAAAAAGGATGAACATGCAAGAATAAGGATGAATTTAGAGAAATAACAAAATGAAGCAACTAATTATTAAAATATAATTTGATTAATGAAGAAATATAAAATTATACATAAGATAATATAAAGCGTATATTAAACTTTTATCGACTAATTGTACTTACGGTTTTTGCTGAGACATAGGAATACGTTGATCTGCACTTCTTTTTCCAACAGGCGGCGTGGGCATTGGGCCTTGACGCATATTTGAGTAAGGCTGGTTCGGCCTCATTATTCCGCCGGGGCCAGGCCCGGCGTTACCCATCTGCGGTGGCGGAGTGAATCCAGATCTTTGCTGCATCTACAATAGAAGCAGATTTATATAGATATTATTCGTACATGATTTGTAGATTATAATTGTCGCATAACATAAAAAGTTTCCTACAAAAACTAAACAAGTTGAAAAACTTAAATATTCGAGAAACAAAAAATTTATCTCCAAACCTTGTAATATAATTTTTCTCAAGACGTATAATAACCCGGTTCCTGAAAGGGGGGTAAATCTGATCCAGGCCAAAATTTCAGTTAGCTGTTTGGAAACTCTTGGTTTCAGGAATCAGGTCAAATATGAAAATAAAGTTTGTAGGCTTTGTTTTATATTTTGAAAAACATTAAAAAGACCAAGTATAAAATTTTAAAAAATTCTGAACTTGTTTGGTTCTTGCAAGAATTTTACATTTACTATCTGTTTATCTAAAAATATTTCACATTAATTTTTTTATAACATTAATAATGATAAACAATGGTAAAGAATTATTATTTAAAATATAAAACATTTGTTTTTATTTATAAAATTTATAAAATTGTTTCTGGCAAAAATATTTTTTATGTTAGAAAAGAGAAGGTGGTTATGAACTAGATGTTGAGTTATAGAATTCACGATATTTTGTGATACTTTATGTAGAATTTTGGAGATAACCATCTAAATTACTTCTTTACTGTTTAGATGTTATACCATGGCTACTGGGTATGAAATTTATTGTTTTTTTATTGTATTGTCACAAAAGTTACATTTCAATATTACAAGTAGCTAAAAATTTTATAAGTGTGTATTCTTTACATCATTTTGAGAAATATATCAGGTATTAATCTAAGTTTTTGAACTTTAGTGTAACTTGAAGCTTAAATATGGCTTTCAAATAATGTAATTAAGTTTAATGTTTGACAATGCGTAAATGCATTTAACATGTAGTTATGTTGCCTACGTTCAGGATTATGGACCACTCACAAATCTGATAATCCCTTTGAATGTAATTTGGTTATATTTTTATTCTACTTATTAGCTAATATATTGTTTGTTATAATACTGTGTAGAAAATACTGAAACCTTTGTGATATTAATGTGTAAACTCCAAAGAATGTTCATTTTTTATTTTTTAGAAATAAAAATAATTTTAAGAATATTTGTTGGTAGTATTCCATATCTCCCTGATGAATATTTATTTCTGTCAAGCGTTTTAATTCTTTCTTATATTATTAATATATTATTATTGTATTTTATGTATTTTATGTATTATTATTGTATTTTTTATATTTTGTCACTGTTGGTTTGTTTCTTGTAGCTGGTACTGAACTGCGCTAGTGCAGTAAATAAAAATAAAACAAGTATGTTTTTTCTCATTCTTACTTAAAGAGAATCCACATTGCTATGACCAATTGGCAAAACCAAAATTGCTATGAACTATATAACTTGTAATATATAGTTATAATATGTTAACATGTAAATGACGTCTGTAAACTTATAATAATTTATTTTAATTAATTAATTAATTAATTAATTTTATAATACTGTTTCTTATTGTTTATGCTTTAATAATTGTGAAAAGTTCATATAAACAAATTCTTTATATTCTTTGATGTATTCATGAAGCCATAAAATATTCTTTAAAAAATAATTTTATATCTAAATCTTATAATCATACTTCAATATTTTATTATGTATGAAAAATCAAAAGTATATTTACCGGGAAATTTGGGCCAGAATACTGACGCAAATTTGGTGGTACTGATGGTGACGGATATCGTTGTGGTGGTGGTCCATTACTTCCTGCATTTGGCACAGGGAATCTTTGAGCCATCTTTTCTCGTACTCTTTAAAGTAAATATATCTCTATTGAAAGTAAAATTGAAAGTAAAATTGAAAGTAAAAATAATTATTATGCTCAAATATGTAATGTCCCTATAACGAAAGAGTGATATCGCCAATATTGTAGTAGCAACATTAGCAGGATGTGACAAACATTTATACATCATCATGACTTCATTGTGATATCACTTTCGCTATGAAATAAATAAATAAATAAATAATTACACACATACATATGCATCTTCTACAAAAATTTAATGACAGTATAAAATTAGCCAGTGATTAAAAGCACTGTTATTAATGCTTTAAATACTCAAAAATATTTAATTATTAGCCAATTTACTATCAAATTTCTGTAAAAAAACATATAAGCCAAAATAAACATAAAAACATGGCACTGTATAGTTTTTTCATTGAAAAAGTAATTAGTTACAGTTACAAATTACCAATTTTGAAAAATAACTTGTTACAGTTACTTTTCAGTTAATTTTTTCATAAATAATTGTACATTATTTTAAATATAATAAAATAAGAATCTTACATTTTATGCTTCACTAACTGTTGTATATTCTGTATTTAATTATGTGCTTTATTATTTTGTATACACTAAATAAAAATTTCATAAAGATTAGACAAACTAGAAGAGCTAGACTAAGGCTGCATTTGGAAACATCACCTGAGTGCCCTCTGGTATCATTTTATCGTTGTTCGTTGAATGTGAGACAGGGATAGGATGATACCCAAGAGCACTCAGGTGACGTTTCTAAACGCAGCCTAAATCGTATGTTACTGTTATCAGAATTTAATGAAATATATTACAACAGCTGTCATACATTGATTCATTCTCTTTGTAACAAAATTTTAATAAAAATTTTTATTAATTTTTAATAAAATTTTATATTCAAATATATCATCATTAAGATAACCTCGTTGTAGCTTCATTATACAACCACTGACGCTAAACATGTGTTCCACAGATGCAGAACTCGGAATACCTGTGTCATATAATAAAGTTTCTTAATTATAATGTAATTTAGCATATTAATATTGCAGTTATTCAATTTGAAGAATCAATACAATTACTCTTGTGTAGACTCAACTTTTTCCAGTTGTTGATTAATAACACATGTTCTCACAAAAGTAACTATTAAAGTAACTATCAAAATAGTTATTAGTTACCAAAAATATGTAACTAAGTTAGGTTAGGTTAGGTTACAATTACAGATAGAGAAAAGTAACAAAATTAAGTTGTAGTTACAGAAAAAAAGTAACTGTAACTTTGTTACAAGTAACTCATTACTTTCCAACCCTGGTGTGCAAAATTACAACATGATATAATGATATAACGTGACAATCACAATCAATGGGCATGTTCAGCAAACAGAAAGCGTTTTCTTGCAAGCAACACAAAAAACACAGTGAATCATTTTGTTCTTGTTCAACATTGATAAACAAGAATGAAATGGTTCACTGTGTTCTCTATGTTGTTTGTTGGAAAAAGCACAGAGCAAATATCATTTTTTATTATAATTCCTACTTCTAGATTCAACAAAGATCTAAAGACAAGCATTAATCATATTAAAAAAATTACTGAACGCTCACTAATCTGTTTTGTTTGCTGAACGCGCCCAATATCTGACGCGGAGATAACATAACCTAAAACCTAAAACAGACAGAAAATTTATTTTTACTAGCGTATAACGTTAACTATTAATTTCACGAATACATACACACTGATACGCAAAAGATTTAAGAAAAAACAAATCCATTTATACGACAAGTGTTGAGTACTCCGGATAGAATGCTTTTGAAAATCTGATTACTTAATTCAATGAATTTCAGAAAAATAATAAAACAAAATCATCATGATTCATTCCCTTGCATTAGAACGTATACGATAATCTAATAAGCATTGGTTACAAAGCTTATTTGTAAAAAAATATTGTCAAATAACCTTGCAACGCCTCAATGTTTCAGTTTTCGCGTCTAATTACGCTTCTATTCCATTCTTAACGATGACTCTCCGAACTCTGCTGAATTGCTGATTCTCCTTAAACTGCCTTAAACCATATAGAGATATATAATATAGAGTCAACCTTCTGTGAGCGAAGCTGTCCGCATCTTCTATAGGATAGAACGATATGTAGTAAGGTGTTGTCACAGTTTAGCTATAACCAGTTACGACAGTCAGCGAAATTCTTCGTATAATATTTTACGACGCATGCGTCAACTGTACTATCTAAAATATGGCGGACATGGCGAGCCACGCGGTACGAAGCTATGAGCTAGGCCGGTATTCATAGTCGATTCTTATATTTAAGATCATCTTAAGTACAGTCTTAAGATGCCATCAACCAATCACAGAGCCGTATTAGCATCTTAAGACATTACTTGAGATGATCTTAAAATAAGATTTGACTATGAATACCGGCCTTAGACATGTGATAATTGCGTGTTAGAGGTTATATTGTGTGAATAATTTTTCACTGATATTAAGCGATATTAATTAGGTATTAATTGAGAAAAGATTATTAATGAAGATTATCTTCAGTGTTTTTTCAATATCATTTATTTTGAAATAAATTATAATAATGAGTAAAGTTAGTAAAGGTGGATTTTCCTGTGTCATGTGTAAAAACATATCTGGACGAAACACAGGAATAAAATTTTTTAACTTTTTCTGTAATTTTTTTTATTTATTCACTTATCTCTTTAATAACAATTCGACACGAATCATAAGAAATATTTTTACTATCTTTTTTTGTTTTATATCTTCGAATAATGCGCTTTCTTACAATCCAAAACATGGCGGATGGTCACGTGACTAGGTAACATAAACATCAAAGGTTCCGACTGTACTGTCGTAACTGGTTATAGCTAAACTGTGGTGTTGTCTTCGTTACTCAGCTAGTCTGGTGGGAGAGCGCTCCCCGCTCCCCGTACATCGAAGCGTGCGTGGGGTACAAACGGCATCGCGAGGTACGGGGAGCGGGGAGCGCGCCTCCATGGTGGAAGAATACAAGTAGTTTGTTCGTGTCGCCATGCTCCGACATGCTCCTAGGCCGGTATTCATAGTCGGATCTCATATTTAAGATCATCTTAAGTACTGTCTTAAGATGCCATCAGCCAATCACAGAGTCGTATTAGCATCTTAAGACATTGCTTGAGACGATCTTTAAATAAGATTCGACTATGAATACCGGCCCTACTCACTCCAACGCATTCTAATAGGTTGGCGTCATCGGAATCAACGTATTGGAGTGCGTTGGGGTGAACAGGAGCATGTTGGGGCATGTGACGCGAACAGACCCAAGGTGTGCTCTTGCGCATATGGGTCTAACAACCAATAAGAAATGTGCTCCAGATACCGCCATCTTGTCGCGGCAATTTGAATTTGGCATACGTATTATTATTGGTTTAACTTATTTTTGTGTTTAAATTGTGATTGTTTCGTTATTTTTACTATAAGATAATTTTTAAAAAATTACGATATTCTAATTTAATATAAATAATGCGTTTTAAAATGACTTTCTAATTTTACATAACTTTTGATAAAGTTGGTTTTTTGTTCATACAATTTTAATGTAATAAAATTAATTCTATAAACTATTAACTATATTTAGTTCAAAATTTTTTAATTTATACTCAATCTTGATATTTAATAATAAAAAGTAGATTAAAATATACATGTAAATTATGAAAAATAATCATAAACTAATAAAAGTAATTTTTTAAAAATAAAATTATCTAATTTTATTTACGACTTTTTGTAGTAACATTTAATACATTTTTAATTTTAATTTAATTAAGTAGAAATACATTGTAATAGTAGAATTAAAAATAGTAGAAAAAAAGTAGAAATACATTTTACAACAAACAAAATATAAACAAATCTAAATATTTGAATTAAATTTCAAATATTTAGATTTAGAAATAAAATAAACATAAAAATAAAAAGTTAAAAGTATTTTATTTCATAAAGAAGTAAAAATTATACAAAATTCATAGGAATAAATATTCAAACATAATATAAAGGAACTATACAAGTTATACAAAATCTTTGTAAAAATATTCTTATATATATTTCTATGTATTTTATAGTTTATCATTGTAGTAGCATGAAGATTTGACGTTTAATTTTCGCGCGTGGGATTTTTCATGAAAGCGGTCCAGAGTGCGAGACGCGGCGTTGAGATCGGGATGCGTGTCGTGGGAGGGCGCTGCGCGAGGAGAGCAAGTCGTGGGGATGTATGGCGGCGAATGGTGTGTGGTACGAGAGAGCGGTAAATCGTTCGTTGGAAGAAGAGACCGGCCGCGTTCGTGGGCGTGAGAATCAACCTTTTGACCTCTTTTGATCCTACAAATATCTGGGGGCTCGTCCGGGATCATCAGGCCAAGGGGGCGATTCTGTTCGGTGTACCGCGTGTGCGTAGAAAGACCGACGGTGTGCGTAACGGGTAGACGGCCACAGAAACGTTACGTGACGAAGGCGTGATCTCGTTCTGTCGAGAAATCGGTGGTGCGAATCGTAACAGGCAGGCGGCCACGAGGGCATCGCGAGTAGTGCGGGATCGGTTTGCGTGCTGAGTGCGTGCGAGGTGTTCCCGCGAAAAACGCAACGGGAAAAGATGGCGGATTCCGACAAAGACGACGCAGCGGCGAGCAAGAAGATGGCGACTTCCGACAAAGACGACGCAGCGGCGAGCAAGAAGATGGCGACTTCCGGCAAAGGCGACGCAGCGGTGAGCAAAAAGATGGCGACTTCCGGTGGAGACGGCGCAACGACGAGCGCAGTAGACGTGAACGCGCTATCGGCGGAAGAATTGAGGCATAGGTTAGGAGAGCTGAAATTGTCGACGGAAGGCAGTAAGGTTAGATTGGCGGAAAGATTGCGTCAAGCTTTGGCTGGCAACTCAAAAGGCGTACTTACCGACGGTGAGGAAGAGGAAGAATTACAGGCGGAAGATGTCGATTCGTTACCGATAGCCGAACTGAGAGTGCGCTTGCGCGCATTGGGATTAAAGACGATAGGCAATAAAGCAACATTGCGTGAGAGGCTAAAGGCCGCCATAGAAGAAACGGACGAATCAGAAGACGAAGGCAACGACGACGGAGATGACGACGATGAAGATGAAGGCGAAGAAGAAGAGCAAGCTGCGAAAACAGGTACCAGAAGAAACGTGAGACGTGTTGTTGACACAACTCGAAAGATGAGTCGACAGGAGACGCGCCCGATCAGGCAAACGACTCTATCGTTCAAGGACGTCGAGGATGCTCTCGAAACATTCAGCGGAGACGGAAGTGAGAACATTCATCGCTGGCTGATTAACTTAGAAGAAACGGCTGAATTGTGCCAATGGACGGAAGCACAGAAGGTGATATACGCTAAAAGATTGTTGCGTGGATCAGCCAAACTGTTTGCAAATTTCGAGTGTTCATCTAAAACTTGGGCGAAATTGAGAAAGTCTCTGGTAAGCGAATTTTCACAGACGGTGAACAGCAAACAGGTACATACAAAATTAAGTACAGTTAAGAAAAGGAATGACGAATCGTATCAAGCGTACGTCTATCGCGTATTAGAAATAGCTAGCCACGGTAGTATTGAGTTGGAAGCTAAAATTCAATATATTATAGATGGCATCCAAGATGAGGAAGCGAACAAATCTATTTTGTATTCAGCCACGACGATTGGAGAACTGAGAAAGAAGTTGGCGCAATATGAAGTCCAAAAGAGTAATACCAAGAATAAGTTGGCGACGAAGAACCGGCTGCTGCCGGACAAGACGAAGAAGACATCTCAGACTGGACAATCGGCGGACAATGACAAGCAGAAGAGATGTTTTAATTGCGGAAGTAAGAAGCACATAGGTAGTGATTGCCCCGATAAGGAGAAAGGGCCAAAGTGCTTCAAGTGCGGACAATTCGGGCACGTGGCTCCCAAGTGCACAAAGGCGGCTGATGGCAGCGAGGCGGCGGTGACCACCAGAGCACGAGTGGACGCAGTGACGTCAGGAGATAAGAAGACATACAAGGAAGTTTCGATACTGGGTAAACAGGTGACAGCGGTGATAGATCCAGGAAGCGATCTACATTTGGTTCGTGCCAGCTTGTACGTAACGTTGGGTGCTCCACAATTGACACGAGAGATAGTCACGTTTGACGGTGTTGGCGTTTCGGCGAGCAAGACGTTGGGGCGGTTTGAGGCTGACATCATTATAGACAAGCTGAAATTTACATTCTCTTTTGATGTTATTCCTGACCATTTCATTGCACATGATTTGTTGATAGGAGGCGAACTGTCAGATCATGCTGAAGTAAGATTGAAACACAGGCGTGCTACCTTAACGGAGATTGACCCTGAAGAAAATAGAAGCGAAACAGATTCTGGTTGGAGGGAAGTACTGAGTGTCAACGTGCTTGATGAACCAGATGATGAGACGGAAGTAGAGGTGACCCATGTCGCGGACAAGAATATAAAGACCGAATTAGAAGAGTTGATTGCAGGTTATCAACCTGAACAAAAAAAGGATAGTGGAGTTAAGATGCGAATCATGTTGACGGACCACCTTCCGGTGTATCAACGTGCACGAAGATTGTCAGCCGAGCATTCTCGCATTGTGAACGATATAATTCAATCCTGGATAAAAGCTGGAGTGGTTCGACCAAGTTCATCCGATTACGCTAGCCCGGTGGTGCTGGTGGAAAAAGGAAATCAAGAATGGAGACTCTGTGTTGATTACCGGTCGTTGAATAAGAAGATAATCAAGGATCGGAATCCCTTGCCTTTGATCGAGGACCAGCTGGATAGGCTGCAGGATGCGGTGGTGTTCAGCACACTTGACTTGAGAGATGGATTCTTCCACGTGGCGGTAGACGACGATAGTATCAAATACACCTCATTTATAGTACCAGACGGTCAGTATGAGTTCCTTAAAGTTCCTTTCGGACTCTGTAATTCGCCAGCTGTTTTTCAGAGGCACATCCGAGCAATATTTAGAGACCTGACCGCTGATGGCACTGTTTTATCTTACTTGGACGATTTAATTGTGGCGGCCAAAACCAAAGAGGAAAATCTGCGGAAGCTAAGAAGAGTCTTACAAGTCGCTGGAGAATACGGCTTGATATTCAATTGGAAGAAGTGCCAGTTTTTAGTCACGTCTGTGGATTACCTAGGATACGTCATAGAAGGCGGGCGATATCGCCCATCCGACAAAAAGACTTTGGCGGTGGCCAAGTGTCCCCAGCCCACTACGGTGAAGCAGATTCAGAGTTTTCTGGGCCTTACGGGCTACTTTCGGAAGTTTATCGCCGATTTTGCGGTGATTGCACGTCCATTAACTAAGCTATTGAAGAAGGACACAAAGTTTGTTTTTGGACCAGAACAAGAAGCAGCTTTTGAGCAACTCAAGATGGCGCTGATTGAGAAGCCGGTGTTACGCTTGTATCAAGTAGGAGCAGAAACCGAACTGCATACGGATGCATGCATGCAAGGACTAGGAGCTGTGTTATTACAAAGGGATCCGAACGACGGTCTTTTTCACCCTATATATTACGCTAGTTGGAAGACGTCTCCAGCAGAAGAAAAGTACACTAGCTTTGAATTGGAGGTGTTAGCAGTAATCAAAGCGTTGAAGAAATTTCGGGTCTACCTGCTAGGAATTCCCTTCAAGATTGTCACGGACTGCAAGGCATTTGCCTCAACGGTTAAGAAGAAAGACTCTTGTTTACGAGTATCCCATTGGATACTGCTGATGGAACAATTCCAATACACTATTGAGCATAGGTCGGGAACAGCAATGCGTCACGTCGACGCCTTAAGTCGCAACCCAGTGAGCACGCTATGCGTTCAAGGACATCAAGATTCGTTGGTTGCAAGAATTCGAAAGGCTCAAGAAGAAGATGTTGAGTTACAAAAGATCAGAGAAGCCGCACGTCAAGGAGAAAACAAGATGTTTAAGTTAGCAGGAGGCGAAATACTGTACCATCTAGAAGAAGGATTGGATCAACTCGTTGTCCCGAGATCAATGCAGCATGAAGTGATCAGGTTGGCACACGAGAGAGGACACTTCGGATGGAAAAAGACCGAATATCTTCTTCGGCAAGAATTTTGGTTTCCCCGTATGAGAGAGAAGATCCAGGCGCTGATTAATAACTGTATAAAATGCTTATTGGTCGAGAAGAAGAAAGGACCAGCGGAGGGTTTATTGAATCCCATTGATAAAGGAGGACGACCGTTAGACACCTATCATGTGGACCATTTAGGTCCTATGCCGTCAACAAAGAAGTGCTACAATCATATTTTTGCTGTGGTGGACGCCTTCACGAAATTTGTCTGGCTCTACCCAACAAAGTCCACGACCGCAGACGAAGTGGTGAATCGGCTGAGGAAGCAAGCCATTGTTTTTGGAAATCCCAGGAGACTGATCTCAGACAGAGGTTCAGCCTTTACCTCTAAGACTTTTGGAGACTATTGTGACGAAGAAGGAATTGAGCATGTCCTGATTACTACTGGAGTGCCTAGAGGAAACGGACAGGTGGAAAGAATCAACCGGTGCATTATCCCCATCCTGTCTAAGATGTCGCTTTCCAACCCAATGGAATGGCATAAACATGTCGACGTAGTGCAGCAGCATCTAAACTCCTCGTTCAATCGAAGTGTTGGCAGGACCCCCTTCGAGGTTATGATTGGTGCACGCATGAGGCTGAAGGATGACATCAATCTACGCAGTTTGATAGAGAAGGAAATCCTTGAAGATTTCGAGAACCAGCGAAGTCAACTGCGGAAGGATGCGAGGTCGTGTTTGCTCAAAATTCAAGAAGAAAATCGAAAGACGTATAATCGAAAGCGGAAAGAAGCTCAACAGTATAAAAACGGAGACATTGTTGCAGTCAAAAGGACCCAACTAGGAGGTGGTCGTAAGCTTTGTCCTAAATTCTTGGGACCGTACAAAATCGTATCTGTGTTGCGAAACAACCGATATCTGGTGGAGAAGATTGGTACGCATGAGGGACCCAACCGAACGAGTTCGGCGGCCGATTACATGAAGCCCTGGTCGAGTGGTGAGGAGGACTTCCTTGGAACCGAGGACGAACCAGAATCAGAGGACTTGGACCTTGAAGAAGCTGACCGTATCGAGGGCGATACGGAATTGCAGAATGGCCGAGTGTAGTAGCATGAAGATTTGACGTTTGATTTTCGCGCGTGGGATTTTTCATGAAAGCGGTCCAGAGTGCGAGACGCGGCGTTGAGATCGGGATGCGTGTCGTGGGAGGGCGCTGCGCGAGGAGAGCAAGTCGTGGGGATGTATGGCGGCGAATGGTGTGTGGTACGAGAGAGCGGTAAATCGTTCGTTGGAAGAAGAGACCGGCCGCGTTCGTGGGCGTGAGAATCAACCTTTTGACCTCTTTTGATCCTACATCATTATAAAAAAATTATTTTTTTAAACAAATTACATTTCAAGGTCTGCATTATTTTTTTTATTTGTAATTTTTCTCATCTTTTTTTGTTTCCACTTCATAATGCAACCTCACGTGAATAAGAATAACTTGAAATTTAAGATAATGGAATAGAGATTAAACTTTTACTTCAGCCAGAGAAAAACATATGGCACAATGCTGACGAGATTTAAGAAATATTAAGGCCAAAGGCAGAGAACGAGACGTAGGTGTCGTAGTCGTAGTCGTAGGGTAAGGCAGAGAAAAACGTAAGTCGTAATATACTACTACTCTAGAGTCTAGAATAGTATACTACGACATCTACGACTTACGACGTTTTTGTTCTCTGCCTTCGGCCTAACTGTCCTGGAGATGCGGCAGCATACGTAACATACGCGATTTTATTAATTACACGACGTGCGACATGTGTGACGTGCAACGTCCGACCATGGGCGGCATGGGCGCAGCCATGCCTGTGACGTTGAAATATGGCCGTACCTGGTACCCTGCGCAGAACTATCCCAAATTCGTCTCAAGAACGAACACACCTTACATTCTTCCACCATGCGCGCTTCTGAAGGTGGAAGCACATAAAATTACAGGAGCCATAAGGCAGAATGGGTAATTATTCAGTTTAGGCACTGGTATTCAAATATCGATGTAGTTGTGCTTATTCGATACAGTTTTGCTTAAAACGAACGAATCTGGCAAAAAAAAGCGTCGCTCTGCCCCGGAAAGCGAAATAATAATCGTAAAATTTGTCGAATATTCAGGTTAAGAAATCTGTCATATCGACGAAATGTAGCGACAAGAGCACTCTCCGCGGCCATGTGCGCATGCTCTACAGTAATATGTACATGCTTCGCGGCCATATACGCATGCTTGGTGGTCATATGTGCATGAAATAAAGGCGCGAATTTAAAATGTATATGTACTTTTAACGACTTCCTTGTATTCTAATAGTAACTAATAATAAATGAGTCTACATATACTAAAAATAATAAATACTGTAAAGATTAGCATATGATCTAGTAATAATCAACCATCATTGACAATCCTTGCGTAAGGATCTTGCTAATCTTTTGTGTGGAAAGTCGCAAACCCATGTGGTGCAGAGAATGCTTTACGCGCACACACACACACACACACACACGAGGGGGTGCAAGGGGGGGCCTTCGGCCCCCCTCCCGCACCCACCCCGTCCAAGTCGCTAACCCATGTGGCCTTATACTTTGCTTGCAATATACATGGGTTGCCTATGTACATTGCAAGCAAAGTAAAGTCCACATGGGTTAGCGACTTGGACGGGGTGGGTGCGGGAGGGGGGGCCGAAGGCCCCCCTTGCACCCCCCCGTGTGTGTGTGTGTGCGTAAAGCATTCTCTGCACCACATGGGTTTGCGACTTTCCACACAAAAGATTGTGCTTGTAAAAATATGTATATAGACATTTGAAATTCGCGCATTTTTACCATGACTTGAAACAGAGCATGCGCTTGTGACTAAAAGCGTGAGAATATGATCGCTGCGCGTGCTCAAGTCATTACATCGTGTCGGTATGACAGGTTTCATAACCTGCACCCGTACTATGTAAAAAAGTAACCAGAGAAATAGAAAGAAATTTCCTGTCTATATACAGAAAGTAACTACTTAAGCAAAATCGTGCATCATCGGACTGTTCCGATTGTCGCCCGAAGTGGTAAAAATAGAAAGACTTTCACAGCTCTTTCTTTATCTATTTTCTAACCTAATGGTATACCCTGCCCTGACCGTTTCACTAACTGTAACAAGGATAACTTTAAAAGAAATAATGGGTAAGTATTATTTTATATTATTTATATGTATATATGTGCGTGTGTGCATGCGTGGGTGCGTGCGTGCGTGTAGGTGTGTGTGTGTATGTTATTGGTCGTTTATTTTATAGAAATAAAATTTTTTCAATGTTTTATGTTTGTAAATTGTTAGAAAACAATTAATATAATGTATTATTATATTATTACCTTGTAGGAAAAAATTATGCAAAAATTACTGTACAAAAAATTGCGTATTTTTGTGAGGAATTTCTGCAGTTTTGTACAAAGTTTTTGCCTTCAGAATTTTTCTGCAGAATATTTGGCAGAATTTTCTGTACAAAATCTGTAAAAACTTTCAGTACAAAAATCTGTAAAAACTGCAAAAATTTATGTACAAAAATATGCAATTTTTGTGTAGTAATTGTTGCATAATTTTTTTCTACAGGATTATTTTATACAAAACTTAAATTATATATACGCTATAGTTATTAAATTTTAATTATTTTTTAAAAGCAACCGAAGAGTTTGAAAGAGATTTTAAAACAACTTCTGAACATTGGGACGTAATTATAAATTATCCCATGTTATTAAAATCCAAATTTGGAGGATTTGATGGAGATAATATTAAAATAAAAGAATTGTGGGAAGAAATGATTGGAATCCTCAACAGTTTAGGACATGGACAACGTTCTATACAGAAATGGAAAGAGGTATATATTATACATAAGATTATCTGAATATTATTTGTAATAAAATTTAGTTTTATGCTACAGGCTATTGGACGCTGGAAATCCAAAGTAAAAGCAAAAGCAAGACGTCAAAGGCAGGAAATGACTGCAACAGGTGGTGGATCTATGAAAACAATACCACTCACCCAAACGGAAGAAAAATTAATGGCCATCTTAGGGTGGAAAGCTGTAACTGGAGATTTAAACAAAGAATTAGGAATAGTTGACTCCAATACAACTATTAATAATAAAGGTAAAAGTAGTATTAACAGTATTAAAATAGTATTAGTAGTTTTATATTATAATTTTATCATATAGTTTATTACACATTTATTATCTATTGTTTACTATAGTCACAACAGAACGATCTACAAATAATAAAATTATAACATCAACTCCGAGTAAAGTAATATCATCCACATCTGTACAACCTTTTATTCGTACAAACACTGAAATGATTATACCCGAGGTGAGAAATATTAATGATAATAAAATGATAATAAAATGTAACAAAGTGTGTAATAAATTATATAAATAGAAAGTGTTTTTATGTAATTTGCAGTCGATAGCATGGCAATCTGGGACGAAAGAAATGACACAGTCAGCATCGACTTCAACGTCGACAAAAGAAATGACACAATATAATATTGTTGAAAATAAAAACAAGAAGATATTTCAAGAAGCGAAGACTGTTAGTAGTCCGGTTAGTAATTACTGATTACTTACAAGTACTTAAAAAGTTAATTTAATGACCTATGGTAAATATCTAATAAATGATCTATATGATAGATACAAACAGTGCTATCAACAGCATCCAAATCTTCAGGAATAATAGAACCTCCACCATTAGTGCTATTAAAGAAAGGAACAGCAAATGGAGATAAAGAAAAACCTTCTGTATCAACGTCAAACAAACGAACAGTAAATGAAGACAAGGAGAATTTTTCATTACAAAATAAGAAAAGAATAATTACGTCATCTGATAAAAGCCAACGATATGTGACTTTGACCACAATGCATCGAGAACAAACAGATATATTAAATAATATTAATCTAAATATTCAAAATGCTTCTTATCACTTAGAACAGATTGCATCTAATATCAATCAATTGGTTAATTATTATATTACAAATGAAAAAACAGATAACGAATTTGAATCTGTTGAGTTTCTTGATGACAATTACAATATGACAGAATAATTTCATAATTTTATTTGTTTTATATATATATATATAGTTATATTGAAAGTATATATTAAAAGTTATTGCATTGTGATTAAAGTTACATGTCGTTGATCTTTAAAGTGCTTTTTCACGCTGACGCTTGACGCTCATTTTTAGCGTGAAAAGACATCACGTGATTAAAAATAAAGATACCCATTCGTCATTTTTAGTCACATGGTGTCTTTTGACGCTAAAAATGAGCGTCAAGCGTCAGCGTGAAAGGATACCTTTAACGGTGCCTTATTATATATGCCAACCTTAAAGGGTGCCTTTTTATGGGCGTCAGTTGACGCTAATATTCTGACCAATTCTAACGCGTAAACGTTTTCACGCGTCAGTTTTGTAACTTGCGTTGTCTATCGCGTGCGACGATTGGACGCTGGTTTGACGCTATAGAAGTTAGAAAATTCGAACTTCTTCAACGTCGACGTAGAAACTATCATGACGTCACAAATCGTCTTGACGCGCGTCAACTGACGCCTATGAAATGGCACCTTTATACGATACATATTACAAATTTTTAGTATATAAGTGAAAAAAGAATTAATAATATTTGTAGAGAAAAAGAAAGAGAGATGAATGCAATAATGACAATGTTAAAATTATAAGAAAAAAAAAAGATTAAAACGTATATTTTTAAGAGATGAAAACAATCCATTTAATCTACCGAATTTATAATTTAAAGATTTATTTCGCTTCCAAAGAATTAATGCAATAGTTAATACATAGAGCCAAAGAGATACAAAAGTATAAATTTTAATTTTTCATTACTCACTATTAATAAAATGTACGCTAACGACATAGTTGGATTATAATATTAATTGTAAAATTGTCTTGCTGTAGAAATTATTAAAAATAATTTGAACAACTATTTCACAGTTAATATTATCAGCGTATTTCGAAATGCACAGTTAATTTTAAAAACTCTATAGCATACATTAGAATGTAAATGCGATCACCTTTAATATTATCCCTGAATATAAAATTGCAGTATTACGATATTTTTTCTGCAAAAGCATTTTTGTATACATTGTTAAATTAAATAAGGCAAAAAATTATTAAGTTTAAGTGCAATGTTACTGTAATATTTTAATATATGCAATATTATAAATATTATAAACAGAATATTTATAATCAGTATTATGTAGTTTAATAATCTATGTAGAAAGTACAAAACTGCTGTGTTGTTTAATACGAGATTTTCCGTTGTTCAATAAAAGCTGAAAATATTATGTTTAGTGCAACATAAGTGTGACATTAAGTTTTTACCTGTAATCGTATTGCGTTCTTTATTTTTGTATTATTTATTATATATATTATATGTCATTATATATTGTTATATGATTCGAAATAAAATAATTTTATTGAATATTAAAAAATAATTTTTTTTTATTATTATCGTACAATTTCCATTATCGAAAGTATCGATTAATTATATTTGCACGTTGATTGCGACCTGCATTTAAAACATTTTCAATATTTGGTATGTTATGATCTATTGGCATTACTATATATCCATTATTGTCATCATCCATTTCTAGTTCATCATCCAAAGGCATATTAGCTTTCATACACATATTATGTAGAACACAGCAAGCATTAATAATCATTCCAGCTTTTTGTGGATGATATTTTAAAACGCGATCTTTATTCAAAAGGCATCTAAAACGCGTTTTAAGTACCCCTAAAATGTATAATATTATTATAATATCAATATATTTGTATATACATATATATATATATATTATATATATATATATATATTATCACCGACGAAATACTATTAGTAGTACTCGTCAGTGATATTATACATACGTGTGTGTATATGTGTATGTGCGCACGCTGTATGTGTATATATTTATTGTCTATGTATAATTACAGAATTTATTGTCTATGTTTAATTATAAAAGTAAAAATGTATACCTATACATCGTTCAATACAATTGCGTGCTATAATTAAATGGTCATTAAATCTTCGTTCAGGTGTATCTTGTCTTGCATTACGTATTGGAGTCATTAACCATGGTTCCAGCGGATATCCACTATCTCCAATTAACCAGCTTCTTCTGTCACCTAATCGATAATTTTCTTCTAAAACAGTTCTAATCGCTGAGGAATTCCAAATAAATGAATCGTGTGCTGCTCCACCAAAATTTGCATTAACGTTAATGATATTAAGATCTGAATCGCAAATTATCTGCACATTTTTAGCATGATACCCTTTTCTATTGAAATAAATATGTTCATCTTCTTCTGGCTCACTAATGCGCACTTGTGTGCCATCAATTATTCCAATAATTCCAGGAAATTCAAATTTACGCATAAATTCCTCTTTTATATGTTGTTTTCTTTCTTCATTAATTGGAAACTGAATCCATCGTGGTGCAATAGCTTCTATGGCATTACATATTTCTGGAAGATATTTACTCATCGTTTGTTGAGCAATTGCAATATTAAAATGACTTCCTACGCTTCGTTGATAATGACCAGTAGCAAAAAAATGTACTATTGAAAAAACTCGCAACGGAATTGAAATTTTTGTATCTCTTTGCCCTTCATCCATGTGTGGTGTCAATTCTTCTATTAACTGTTGCATTAATTCTTTGGATAATCGAAATAAGCGTTTAAATTCTGAATTTGGTAAATCAAAAGGATTGTTTCTATCTCTTAAAAATATACGTTCTAATCGTAAGTTCTCTTTTTCTTCTTCTTCTAATTCTTCTCTTAATAATATTCTCATTATTGCATCCATCTCCCTCCCCTCTCACTCTTTCTCTCTCTTTCTGAAAGTATTAATATTTTTTTTTTACTTTTTCAGATTAATGCTTTTCACACAATGTAATTATTACGTTTGACCTGGCTGGCCTCAAATTGATTTAATTAAATAACATATAACGTTTCGACCGTTGGTTTCGATCCTTCTCAAGTGCTTGGATACATAGAAATTATGTGGTACACATTCAGGTCAAATGTAATAATTACATTGTGTTTTTTTACAATCACTGGCGAATAAAGGATTATTTTAATTGCTTAATCCTTTTCAGTTGATTATTATTTAATATTTATTAATTTAGAGAAAGAACGTTTAGAGAAAAATAGTAAATTAGAATACTTATGCTAATTTTCTATTTTGTTTCTGATAAATCCTCAGATAGCACAAAATATTTATAAAATATTTATAAAATATTGATAAGAAGAAAAAATATTTATGATAAGTATTTAGTACATATTTTTATGTCCAAGTTTGCCAGGTATAAAAAAATTATGATATATGTATTTCATTAAATTTATAAAATAAAATATAACTAATAAATATTTATTAGTTATATTAAAACATATAAATATTTATGAAAATATTTAAAATAAATGTTTATACATTATTATCAAAGAATGTAAAAAATATTTCAAGTTCATCCATAAATAATATTTTTCAGTACATTAAAAAAATATATTCTATATATTGTTGATAATAATTTTTGTATTATTTCTAAATTTGTATCGTTTATAAAAAAATAATTATATAAACATTAAAAAATATTTTTTGAAAATAAATTTGTTAAATATTTATGATAAATATTCTGTGTTATCTGAGTCTTAATTGCCATTGTCACACTTAATCTATTGTAATTATGAATATTGTGAGTAAGGTGTAAATAAATAAATATATATATGTGTAAAACGTATACTTACATGATAAATATAACAAAACGTTTATTATTTAGCTTGAGAAGCTTTAGTAACTTTTTAAAAATCACTATACAATTTTGTTTGTTACCCAATGTTTTTAGCTAAAATTTTAAGCTAGTATAATACAATTCTCTATAAACGAAGATTTCCGAACTGTATAGAAAAAACGTTATGTGGTACGAATTGTTATAATCAAAGACTTTCCTGTCTTCCACTTTCTCTTTTCCATGTCTACGCCTGTCTATGTCTATAAAGTTAGATAGTTCCATGGCTGAATATTAGTCAACTTTAGCGATTATTATTTCGCTTTCCGGGGCAGAGCGACGCTTTTTTTTGCCAGATTCGTTCGTTTTAAGCAAAATTGTATCGAATAAGCACAACTACATCGATATTTGAATACCAGTGCCTAAACTGAATAATTACCGCAGAATGCAGACGCCATAGCGCATGCGCTATGGTATTACTTTATCTGTCCATGGCAAAATGTAATACTATAGCGCATGCGCTATGGCTTCTGCATTCTGCCTTATGGCTCCTGTAATTTTATGTGCTTCCACCTTGAATCTCCCACCAGACTAGCTGAGTGACGAAGACAACATCTTACTACATATCATTCTATCCCATAGAAGATGCGGACAGCTCCGCTCACAGAAGGTTGACTCTATATTATATATCTCTATGCCTTAAACCATATACTAGTTGGCCACTGGACATTAAAGATATATAATCAAAGATTCGCCAATGACGAACACAATTTTGATTGGTCACTTGAGTCACATGGTTTATCCGCCATTGCGTACCCACGCTGGGCGAAGAAGAGGGGTGAGTGCTCTGTGTTGAGCAGTATAGGTTAAAGGAATATGTGTCAGAAATTATAAGGTAATTCAATCTCTGCACTCTCGAGGGTCACTATATTTTGACGATACTGTAAGACCTAGATTTAAGTAACCATGAATAAGCGACCCTAAAATAAGATTGGTAGCACTGGAGTGGCGTGCGAGTCGCATAAGAGGCGGTGTGCAACACTAAAGTAGGTGGCGCAAAAAGATATCTCCGGAGGCATGCTCGCTGCTCCGGAGTAAGAGTCAGTCGGAGTGAGTGACAGAGTCGGAGTCAGTGAGAGCGAGTCGTAGGTCGTGGCGGAGAGAACTCTTGTGATACTCGGTGAAATTCTGTAACAAGTACAAATATATATACTTACTGTTAAGTTCTATTCTAGTTTTGGCACATCCCTGCTCTTCGCTCGCTCCTCTTTCTTGTGTATTACTACGCGCCGCGTTCGGTTCCCCTCGGCCCGGCTCGGCACCCCCCCCCCCGGCAACGAGTATCCTGCGAGAAGCGTGCGCAGTCAGTTCCGTGCCCCCCGTGCCCCACTGCACATCAGAACGCCACGCACGGTCTCAGAAAAAAATCCGACGAACCATTAATGTATAGGAGATATTTTTCGGCGAACAAAATAAAGTGTGTGCATATTTTAAGCAAAGAATACATCATTATTCTGCCCACGTCGCCCCGAAGAAACCATACCGGTGTGCACACGTGGAAGGCTTTCCAGCCTGCACAGCTACGCGTTAAAGAAGATTTAACACTTACCTTTCTATAAAACTAGATCTCTGTGGTTCTTAGTGAAATTCCCGGCTATTCCTGAAATAATAATTCCCATCCAGTAGAATCTAGTAAACTCGAATAAAAGACTTACAATCTCAGAAGTGGGATGGTGCTCCAGAAAAACTCATCTCGCGTCCCGACGGAAGGTGCTCCGGTTAAACTCTCGCCTCGAATCTCGGTGGAGTAGTGCTCCAATTACGCTCGCCTCGAATCTCGGTGGAGAACTCCAATCAAGCTCGCCTCGTGTCTCGGTGCAGTGCTCCGGTTTTGCTCTCGTCTCGAATCTCGGTTGAAGGGTGCTGCGCACTCGTCTCGTGTCTCGACCGGAAAGCACTCAGATCTACCTCGCCACGTGCTCCGACGAAAGACTCCCCGTTACTCGTCTCGGCTCTTGACAGTGTTCTCGCGTAAATCCGCGTGTGAATAAGCTCGTCCTCGGGTGAGGAAATCTCGCGAATTAGTCGCGTCGCAAACAAAAGTACATTTTACTCGAATCCGTGCGTCCCGTCGGCGCCGGAAACTCGTTCTCGTGTCAGTGTCTCGTGCCTCGAACCGCGTATTCTAATTAGCGCTCCGGCGTAATTAGCAGTGGAAGAAGCTGACTTCAGATGGATCGTGCGAAGTTGACCAAGCTGGCCACGGAAGCCTTGAAGAAGGAGGCAGTGCGCGCTGGCCTGGCTGACCAGATTAAGGTGCCGGTCGACCGCAATGAGCTGATCGACATGATTCTCGCACGAAGAGACTCGGATAATCTACTCGATTACGTCGAGAGATCGGTGAACTCGCCACTGGATGCGGCGGAAAACGATAGCGTAGCGGCAAGTGCATCCCAGCCAGTGGAATCTTTGCCTCTCCCGCAGGACGTTAAACAGTTGTTGGCCGCGGTGACGGCCGATCTTCTCGGAAAGCAGGCCGAAATGGAACGTCGCCAGCAACAGTTCATGGAGCGACAGCAGCAGCAAATTGACAAACTCACGCAGCTCTTGGCAGGTCAACGCTACGTGCTGCCTAGCCTGGGCGAACCAGAGATGGTAGCTGGGGTGAGTGTCAATTTCCCGGCCTCGGTGGTGCAATCTCCGGCAAACCCCCAGGGGACGCCAGGAACCTCGGTAGCGACGGCAGCAACCGTCAAGGTCTCGACGCTCGTGCCGCAGATACCCGAATTTGGCGGCACGGAGCAAGAAAATGTTCGGGTCTGGATTCGGCGGGTGAACAGCGTCGCCAGGATTCACGCGGCTACGGACGGCGTGACGCTGTTAGCGGCCTCCAGTCGGTTCACCCGGATAGCCAGGAAGTGGTACGATAGGCAGGAGGGAGCGGCCCTGGAATCATGGACAGCGCTCCAACAGAAGCTGCTCAAGGCCTTCGATTCTAAGCTATCCATGTATAGCGCCATGCAGCAGATGAATCTCGAACCTGGAAACCTGCCAAGGAAACATTCATGGATTACGCCATGGATAAAATGGATATGATGAGCAATCTCGATCTATCTGCACAAGACTCGATCAGCCTAATAGCGGGCGGAATCACGATAAACTCGCTACGATATACGGCTCTGTCAATGACGGCGGAGACCGTCGAGGATTTTCTCGAGAGGATGAGGCCCCTTACGAAAGGCGTTCACGAAATCGACAAGAAGCCAGCGCATAAGGGAAGTCCGCGAACAAGGGATCCCGACGCCTGTAGAAATTGCGGGAAAAAAGGACACAAACACACAGAATGTCGCGGAGATGCAATATGCTTTTATTGCAAGGCTAAGGGACATCGACAATATGATTGCCCCGTCAAAAGGAGGAAAGGAGATGCGGTTCCGGCTCGAAACTCCCAAAATCGATCGACGGTGGCGATACGGGCAGCGGAGACATCGGCAGCGGTTTCGGATGATTCCCCAGCGGCCGATGCAGTAGCGGCGGTTCACGAGACGCCGAGCAATCCAGGGAACCTTCTGGAAATTTCCGGCCCGTTCGTAGCTATCCGAAAAATAAGAAACAATAGCTGTAAGTTAGCGGCGTTGGTGGACACCGGAAGTCCAGTTTCATTTGTAAATCAACAAGTCTATAAGTTATATATTAATTCAAATGTAAGTGATCTAGCCCCGGTGGATAGAACGTTAACGAATTTGAGCGGGAAACCGTTAGATTTACTCGGAATGACGAAAACAAATATAACTTTGGACTTGTTGCCGAGCAAACACTTTAATGTTGATCTTTATGTTATTCGCGATAAGTTGTTTAGCGGCGACATGATCTTGGGACGTGATTTTCTTCAGAAGGAGGATCTCACCTTGGTTTATCGACCGCTTGTCCTCGAACAGGAGGAGAAAGTTAGTTTGTTTGCTTCTCTCCCGTTATGTGTAGATGAAAGCACGGAACAGTCCCGCGTACCTGAAACAATAGATGAAACGGTTATTGACTTTAACTCGAGCATAAAAACACGCTTAAAGGACGTGATTTGCGAAGCATTGTCCCGTGATATACAAATCGTACCTGATGACTATACCGTAAGAATAAATGTACGCGACCCTTCGATATTCGCGTTTGCCCCGCGACGTTTCGCTTACGGCGAAAGGTTAGAATTAAGAAAGATAACGGATGACCTGCTGGAAAGGGGTATTATCCAGCCAAGTACCTCTCCGTATTGTTCACGGGTAGTTCCTGTTAAGAAAAGAAACGGAAAATTAAGATTATGCGTAGATCTAAGACCGCTTAATAGTCGTATAGATAAACAAAAATATCCGTTCCCGATTATTGAAGATTATTTAACAAGGCTAAGTAACAAAAAGGTCTTTACCTTACTCGATTTGAAGGACAGTTTCCATCAGGTTAAAGTATGCCCAGAGCATACAAAGGGTGCGTTCCGAAATCTACTGCCAGTACTGACAGTACTGTTTTTTCGTTCCGAAATCGTTTTCAGCGTGCTGTCAGCAACTGTAAATTACTATCTATTCTACAAAAATAGACCCTAGGGAATTACTGACTTCCGGCTAATTTTACACATTGTCCGGAGGTAGTGCAAATTCAGTAAAGCATATGGCCGCCGTCCGCCGTACATTAATGTGTATAATTAAAATTGACGAGATTGTTAAAAAATTAATTGTAACAATGGAAACTTCGATACGAACTTATTGATGGCGACAATAACATTTATGAAGTGTTTCTGAAAATCACGCGATGATTATATCACACAATATTTTGTTCAATAATGAAATAATAGAGAAATTCTATTTTTTTATTATAATTCCTACCTAAAATGTGCTTTGAATCCTTCATCCGAAAGTAAAGCAATAACATTTTCAATATATTTTTTTATGCGTGGCCTTAATTCCAATGGTCTACGCTTAGTAATCATGTTTAAGACATTTAGAATTTCTTCCTCATCGTCTGATGAACTGTCACTGTCACTATTAATAACATTCACAATACCTTGCACTGTAATTATAATTGCATTGACATTTGCCATAATTAGATTGTATAAAGTTAGGTTTTTATGATGGCATCAACAGTTGCTGGTTTGACTGTAAACGCATTCCGTTTTTTAGTGTTGCCAGTATTCACTGGCGTTTCGGAACAGCTCAAACCCAGTAACTTCAGTAGCAGTACTGTCAGTACTGTCAGTAGATTTCGGAACGCACCCAAAGTATTTTGCGTTCGCGACCCCGGATGGTCAATTCGAGTACACGCGTTTGCCTTTCGGATTTTGTGAATCACCTGCAGAATTTCAGAAAAGGCTGATACACATATTAAACGATTTCGTTCGAGCTGACAAAATTATGATATACATCGATGATGTATTAATACCGTCGGAATCGATCGAACAAAACTTGGAGACCCTCGCGGAGATTCTCGTTAGACTAAGACAACACAAGTTTGAATTGAATTTCGCTAAGTGTCAATTCCTTCGTAAAAAGATAGAATTTCTCGGTTATATTATTTCAGACGAAGGTATAACTTTAAGTTCAAGGCACACGGAAGCGATACGCGAATACAAAATCCCGAAAACAGTACACGAAGTGCAACGTTTTCTCGGTTTAACAAATTACTTTCGTAAGTTCATCAAAGATTATGCCATTAAGGCAAGACCGTTGCAATCGTTATTAAAGAAAGAAGTAAAATTCGAAATAGATTACGCATGCCTGGAATCGTTTAATCGCCTTAAGGAGGCACTGGTCTCGGCCCCGGTACTGCAATTGTACGATCCAGCGGCGGAAACCGAGCTCCATACAGACGCTAGTAGTCTTGGTTTGGGAGCTATACTATTACAAAGACGGCTAGACAAAAAATGGGCTCCAGTCGCGTTCTTCAGTCGTTCGACGAATCAAGCTGAGATGAAATATCACAGTTTTGAGCTCGAAATGTTAGCAATCGTGCGCGCGGTGGAACGGTTCCATCTCTATCTGTACGGCATAAAATTTACTGTGGTTACAGATTGTAACGCGATTGTTCACGCAATAAATAAAGCAAATATTAATCCTCGGATAGCCCGATGGACACTGACCTTACAAAGTTATGATTTTAAAGTGGTCCATCGACCCGGTAAACTGATGTCCCACGTTGACGCACTGAGCCGTTGCGTAGCGGTAATCGACGAATTGCCTCTCGAATCAGTCTTAGTTTATAGGCAACTCGCCGACCCTAAAATTAAAGAAATAGGTAAATTATTAGAAGAATCGCCTATGGAAAAATTCGCGCTAGTAGACGGATTAATTGATAGAATAATTGAGAATGAGCTGCGGTTCTACGTACCTGATGCAATGACTGTTAGCGTCATGCGTGCGCACCATGATGAGATGGCTCATTGTGGGTTTGAGAAAACGCTTCGAGGCATACAGAGGACATATTGGTTCCCAGCTATGAACAAGAAAATAAAAGAATATATAGATAACTGTATCACATGTATAGTAGCAAATAGTTCGACGAATAGGCTTGAAAAGACTGTGCATGTACCCACAGATCCCGGTGCGATAATGAATCAATTGCATGTAGACCACTTCGGTCCGTTGCAGACCACGGTCGATGGGTACAAACACATTCTTGTGGTTGTAGAAGCCGTCACACGGTTTACATGGTTATTTCCTGTGAAATCAACCAGCTCGAGAGAGACAATCAATAATCTCGACACAATCTTTAGCACTTTCGGTAAACCACTTGAAGTTATCTCGGATAGAGGCACTGCCTTTTCATCAGATGAATTCGCTTCGCACATGAAGGAGTTGAGCATAAATCACAGAAAAGTAGCTGTAGCCTCCCCGTGGGCTAATGGGATGGTCGAGCGTGTTAACAGATTCTTAAAAACTTCGCTGTCAAAATTGATTGTGTCTCCCGATGACTGGAAAAGACAATTAGCTCAGGCACAATATGTGATAAACAATACGTACCACTCGGTGATTAGGGCGACGCCCGCCCAAGTAATGCTTGGTTTCGATCAGCGGAATCATGCGGATGCGTACCTGTCTCGACTTACAAGAGCGTTGACGGATAGCGACGCGGAAATAAGTGATAAGCGCGCTCATAAGCGACAGATTGCGGCAGAGGCGACTGCTTCACTGCAACTCTACAATAAGAAATACGCCGATAAGAAATCCCGTAAACCTAGTATATATAAAGAAGGCGATTTTGTGGTAATTAGAAATACGCGTGTTAAAACAGGGCAAAGTGCAAAACTGAAACCTAATTACAAAGGACCGTATATAATTGGCAAAGAACTTGGTTTCAATCGTTACATGATTAAAGACGTACCTGGATTTAACCATACCACAAAACCGCTGAACACGATCTTGTCGTCAGACAAGCTTAAAAAATGGAATAAGTTAAGCACTGATTAATTGTATAAGTACTATTAGTAGAATAGAATTAGCATAAGGAAATGTATGTATACCTGTATATTTGGCGCGCAGCTTCGAGGCGCAGCTGATTTCCAGAATGGCCGAGCTGTAAGACCTAGATTTAAGTAACCATGAATAAGCGACCCTAAAATAAGATTGGTAGCACTGGAGTGGCGTGCGAGTCGCATAAGAGGCGGTGTGCAACACTGAAGTAGGTGGCGCAAAAAGATACCTCCGGAGGCATGCTCGCTGCTCCGGAGTAAGAGTCAGTCGGAGTGAGTGACAGAGTCGGAGTCAGTGAGAGCGAGTCGTAGGTCGTGGCGGAGAGAACTCTTGTGATACTCGGTGAAATTCTGTAACAAGTACAAATATATATACTTACCTTTCTATAAAACTAGATCTCTGTGGTTCTTAGTGAAATTCCCGGCTATTCCTGAAATAATAATTCCCGTCCAGTAGAATTTAGTAAACTCGAATATAAGACTTACAATACACTCAGGAAGAACAAGAAAAATTAAATTTGCATCTGTTATATGGTTGCGTACAACTTGGAGCAGGCTCGCATTGTTTACTATCTCCACTACTCCAGACCCCAGCCCCAGACTCCATCCCCAGACCCCAGCCCCCGGCCCCAGCCCCCATCCAGTCACCGTATGGGTACAAGATGGTGGATAGCAGTCATGGTGGGGGGCCATTGGCGCATCTTTGATTATAGGTCTTTAGTTTACACCAAGCACTTGGTACGCGTATCAAATAGTAAATAACTAGTGAATGTGTTTAATCATTGGCTGATCAGCTTAAATTCATTACTTGTGTAACGTCCGGGTCTAGGGATATTTCTTCTCAATGTGTGCGTCGGTCGCCTGACCGACGCGGGAGCCCTTCTTTCAAATTTCGAGCAGCCCGCTTACACGGACTCTACCCGGGTATGGCGAGAGCTTGTTGCCGATGGAAAACCTTGTGGGATTTGGTTAGTGTGACCTTGATGTAGTTAAGATTGAGTACAAGAAATCTGGATGTATATATATATGTATATATTTACTAATAAAACAACGTATAGGATTTATTACAAGTATCGCTTAATTTTCGGGCGGAAATATAATGATTTGTGCTACTGTATCGTTATTGTATTCTGCTGTTGGATCTAAAGGTTCTAGCTCTGGGGGATCGTCGTCGGAATCGCTGAGCGTAATTATCTCAGGCGCGTTAGATGTTAACTGGTTATAATTTTCCAGAGGGACGGTGTCCTCTTGGAACAAGTCAATGGAAGAGATTGCTCTTCCTGGCGGAGCGTCTGTGACTGGAGGAGGAAGGGGTGTGTGTTCCAGCGGGTAGCCCACGAAATTCTCAATTTCCTCGAAAGCCCGCTCTAGGGCTTTTTGTTGAGCTTTAAGGATCTTTTCTCTTTTCTTTTTTCCAGCGCGGTAACGATTCTTCTTGATGGTCTACAAATAAACTCTTGGTTAAGCGAGTGAACGCTTAGTTAAGCATCTTTCTGCGTCAAGGAAAATTAGGGCCGTCGAGTATATTCGTGCTTGTGAATAATTAACTAACTTATATCGCTGGCAAGCGATAGAATGCTCGCTAGCGGAATCTACGGTTTTGTTCACTTATATCGCTGGCGAGCAATATAGTGCTCGCTAGCGGAATCTATGGTTTCGTTGAGCACGAATATACCGGCTTTTCTAATTTCACCGACGATATTTCAATCATTGAGCCTACTCACTTTAGGTGTTGTAGAATTCATCGCGGTACAAGGGAGGGGAGAGGGTTGTACCTAGAGGAGTTGTTTCATAATCATTTGGAAGTGGATCGACAATTAATCCTTATCGAAAGGATTCCTTATAATATGGCACAGTTCAATTTCGGAAAATATTCTAGGGAGCGAAAGTAAACAATAATTAATCAGTACTCACGAGTTATAATATAGTTTGAAGCAATAGTTCGGTCCACTAATAATTAGATGGTTGATGTAGGTTGACGGTTGAAGATGATCGCAGAGATATGTTGGTGATGGCAGTCTGTCGGAGCACGCACTGTTTAACTTAATTGACAATGAGTTGATCGCGAAGCTGTACGAGAGAGGTTGCAGATAACTTGAAGATTAAAGAGTGACGCGTGACCGAGAACTAGTGACTGAATTAATCGCTGAATTAGTATGCTGAACGAGTGTCGAAAAAATAATGAATGATCCGGCCTCTGTGCGCGGATTTAAATAGGGCGCGGACAAAGGGATCGAGCAAAATCGGCGCTGCGCTCAGTGGCCGCTAGCGCTCCGGAGTAGGTGTAAGGGAATTCAGGGGAAACTTAAGTTACTAGGCGAGTTAGAAACGGAACTTTGTTTTCCCTGGATTGGCAGTAATGGAAGCGAGGTTTAAAACGAATACGCAGGGAGCGACTGGCGTCTTTAGCCCGCGAAAGTTGCGTCCGGTTGGAGCAGGTGCTCCGGTATTTTTGGAGTGCGTTGTCCAGGAGTTTGTGCGCGTAGAAGTCGCGGTGCGTCAGGTTTGCGCCCGGACTGATAGTACGACGGCGAGCGGACTGGAGCGGTGCGGTAGTGCCGGTTAATCGGAGCAGCGCCGGGTTTGTTCGGTCACGACCTGTTTGCGTGATCGCGGAGACCATTTTGAAATTGTCCAACGGCCGCGTGGTCGGCGGTCGAGGCGAAAACCTTTGTGAAATAAAGCGAAATTAAATTAATTTAGTGCTGAAGAGCTCTCGACATTTTATTGGTAGAATCCCTGCTTCTTCCTCTGGAATTGCCGCCAAATTCAAAAGATTTAAATCCATCGTTTACATAGGGAACACGCGCGAAGCGCAAGAGTCGGTAAGAGTGGGAGTGATTCGGCGGCTTGGCGGGAACCGAGTTTCGGGGGCCGCTGATAAGGCGCGTGAGACCGTTTGCACGTGTGCGGATGTTTATTGGAGATATCTCATCTAGGATTTCGTCGATCATTTGATCCGGAATATTTTTCGGCTAGGATCGCTTTCACTACCAAATATCTCGCCGGTTTATCAATCTTAATTATTTCTTGGGCGCGACATCTCGTCGCCAACGTGAAATGGATATCTTACGGACTGTTTATGTTAAATGCCTAGCTATGGTTCACCTGATCTTCCGACACGCAGTCCGGATATTACGCGAATTAATTTCGTATTGTATTTCTTTAGGCGCGACATCCTGTCGCCGTCGTGTTGATAATAGCAGATTTTGTTTTTGAACCGTTTGGTTTGAATCTTTGAGGATTCAGTTGACGAGATATCATTTCTTTAATCATCCGACAGTGCACGTGCAGGGGCCTTTACAAGTATCCGGTTCTTATTTATCTTACAGTTAATTAATCCTCGACGAACCCATAAGCAATACGAGAGTAAGAATTTAGAAGTTTAAACGATCCGATTGCCTATGCGTTCGTACCGATAAGAGAGTTAAAATAATGTTAGATATAACTTAAAGTATATGTATATGTAATATATGGTTTTGATATATATATGTACGTAATTTTAAAGTACGATTAAGTGCTTAATATTTGAATTATTATTATATAATGACGACTTAAACGAAAGTAAGAATGAGCCATAGAAACGCATTACTGAGTAAGGTAACTCAGCGCGCGTGCATCTGGACAAGTTTCGCGAGAAAACTTTTGGACAAAATTTTCCGGACGCTGGGACGTTACACTTGATACGCGTACCAAGTGCTCGGTGTAAACTAGAGCTATGAATCCCGTCCCATGTCTTTGTCGATTCTCCCCGCGCGGACTCCGGCATATAGCAATGGCCCCTCCATTAATACAAGCTCTATGGCCATTGCGTACCCACGCTGGGTGAAGAAGAGGGGAGAGTGAGCAGTGTATGCTGAGCAGTGTAGGTTAAGGAAAGTGTCAGAAATTATTAGGTAATTCAATCTCTGCATTCTCGAGGGTCACTATGTTTGGTAATTATTCAGTTTAGGCACTGGTATTCAAATATCGATGTAGTTGTGCTTATTCGATACAATTTTGCTTAAAACGAACGAATCTGGCAAAAAAAAGCGTCGCTCTGCCCCGGAAAGCGAAATAATAATCGCTAAAGTTGACTAATATTCAGGTTATGAAACCTGTCATACCGACACGATGTAATGACTTGAGCACGCGCAGCGATCATATTCTCACGCTTTTAGTCACAAGCGCATGCTCTGTTTAGCACAAGTCATGGTAAAAATGCGCGAATTTCAAATGTCTATATACATATTTTTACGAGCACAATCTTTTGTGTGGAAAGTCGCAAACCCATGTGGTGCAGAGAATGCTTTACGCACACACACACACACACACACACACGGGGGGGTGCAAGGGGGGCCTTCGGCCCCCCCTCCCGCACCCACCCCGTCCAAGTCGCTAACCCATGTGGACTTTACTTTGCTTGCAATGTACATAGGCAACTTATGTATATTGCAAGCAAAGTATAAGGCCACATGGGTTAGCGACTTGGACGGGGTGGGTGCGGGAGGGGGGGCCGAAGGCCCCCCTTGCACCCCCCCGTGTGTGTGTGTGTGTGTGTGTGCGTAAAGCATTCTCTGCACCACATGGGTTTGCGACTTTCCACACAAAAGATTAGCAAGATCCTTACGCAAGGATTGTCAATGATGGTTGATTATTACTAGATCATATGCTAATCTTTACAGTATTTATTATTTTTAGTATATGTAGACTCATTTATTATTAGTTACTATTAGAATACAAGGAAGTCGTTAAAAGTACACATACATTTTAAATTCGCGCCTTTATTTCATGCACATATGACCACCGAGCATGCGTATATGGCCGCGAAGCATGTACATATTACTGTAGAGCATGCGCACATGGCCGCGGAGAGTGCTCTTGTCGCTACATTTCGTCGATATGATAGATTTCTTAACCTGAATATTCGACAAATTTTACGATTATTATTTCGCTTTCCGGGGCAGAGCGACGCTTTTTTTTGCCAGATTCGTTCGTTTTAAGCAAAACTGTATCGAATAAGCACAACTACATCGATATTTGAATACCAGTGCCTAAACTGAATAATTACCCTATGTTTTGACGATACACTCAGGAAGAACAAGAAAAATTAAATTTTCAGCTGCTATATGGCTGCATACAACTTGGAGCAGGCTTGCATTGTTCTTCTTCTTCTTTCCCTATGGTTTTCTGTCCCTTGAGGGACACAGTACCATGATTTCTTAACCAGATAGACACAAATCCCAGGGATTGACTGTGTCTTAAGTAATTTTTCTTTCTCTTCTGAAGCTTGGACTATCTTGATTGGGGGACGCCTCCCTCTTATCGCCTTGGTAATCCCTTGGCAACAACTCAACAAAGCTATTAAGAGCCACCACACAAGCTTTTTCGTAACACGTTACGTTACTTTAAGTGCTCCATAAACCTAAGTTCGTACTTAAAATTAAACTTACATCAACGCACAAAGAAACTTTTAACGTAAGTTCTTAAGTTCTTACGTTAAGGATTTCTTTGTGCGTTGATTTAAGTTAAATTTTAAGTACAACTTAGGTTCGTATGGAGTACTTAACGTAACGTAACGCGTTATGAAAGAGTTTGTGCGGTGGCCCTAACTAGCTTATATCTAATTTTATAACTTAAGGTCTATCTCTATTATAAATTTAATTATGGCCTTGGCTATTCTTTCGCTAATCATTGAGAGCAGGCTCTCTATTGTGAAAGGGGCATAACATTTATAATTAAATTATTATACAAAGTGTTTCTAGCTTCATTATAGAGGGGACAGGCCCATAAAATATGGTTTAAATTTTGTATTGGTTCGCTACAGTTACATTCTGGTGAGTCAGTTAGACCAAATTTAAATTTTGTAGAATTTGTAAATGGGTAGCCTGTTATTCTTATTAATAAGCATAATTCTTTTCTATCTAATTTATATTTCGATAATTTTACAATACTAATGTCTAAAAAATTGTTCATGTAATAATTTCCTGTTCCTATATTTATTTTCTCCATGTAGTCTTCTTCCATCTGGTTATAATATATTCTTGATGATGCTAGGACTTCTGAGAAGGCGATTTTGTTGTCCATATGTTCCCCTATCAAGGCTCTATTTTTTGTTGCGTTATCTGCAATTTCATTGCCACTGATGTTTTTGTGTGCTGGGCACCGTGTAAACCAAATATAGCAGCCTGCTTCCTTAGCTTCATTTAATTTTTGTCTTATGTCTTCTACCCATGGGTTTAATTTTTTTATGGTGTTTTTATATACATCCACTGGAGAGTTTATTATGTCCAAATTACTTTTAGAATTGGTGCATATGTTAACATAGTTCCAATTATTCATTCGTGCTAATTCAATTGCTTTCACCAGAGCCACCGATTCCGCTGTGAAGGAACTTGTTAAATCATTTAGTTTGTACTATCAATCTCAGTTCGCGATCCGTCTGTGTAGATTGTAATTTCGTTATCATTGGTTTTGTTAAAATCTATCAAATTCTTAAAGGCGTTATCCGGGTTATTACATAGCAATGCCATACCTCCTGTCCTTAAGTCTATGTTTAGTTCCTCCAAACTCTGATTAAATGGGTAATAGCTGGATGGACTTCCCATTTGAAGAGATGTTTTTCAATTCCTCTTAATCGGTCCCATCTATCTACCACGAACGGAATGTTTCTTTTAGCAATCTTTCTCGTTTTGGACAATATGTAAAAGTTCTTTATTTTATTAATAACTACATTGTTTCTTAGTTGTATTTGTTTAGAAATATATCTATCTGTTCTAATACTTATCCTTCCTAGCAGGCTTCTCTGTTTTCCAAACTTCCAACATACTCTATTAGGTGTCGTTTTTGGTAGTCCTAGAGCTATTTTATATGCTTGGCAGAGGATCTTTTCTATGATTTTTACATGTGTTTCTGCCGTGTTTATGTACCATAGGCTACCCCATTCTATTTGAGTTCCTACTGTCGCATTAACAAAATTTATGCATTGTTTCGGTTTTATGCCCCACGATGGGCCTGCTATCCATTTAAGAACATTTACATATCGTGTTGCTTTGATTTTGAGTGAATTGATTTGGTTGCTCCATCTAAAGTTTTTGTCCAATACTATTCCTAAATATTTAACTTCCTTCTGCAGTTTTATTCCACTTGGTTCCAACAACTGACCAACAGAATTCGGGGATATTTTTTTTCTGTTAAATATCATACATTGAGTTTTCGGAACTAAGATGTCTAATCCAATAGATCTCAACCACGTATGGACTCTATCAAAAGCCGTAGACAAGGAGTTTTTGATTATCTCAATGTCAGAATCCGAACAAACAACCGCGATATCATCCGCGAATTGTATTGTTTGGCAATTATAAGGTATGTGCCATAGTATACCTTTTACATATAGGTTAAATAAAAGTGGGCTCAGGCTCGATCCCTGCGGTAATCCTTTGTTTAGTATCCTATTATCATACCATAAACCTGATTCGTAAAAACTGGCATATCTAGGGCTAATCATGTTTCTAAGACTTGTTTTATAGTTTCTTGATATTGGGAGTTCGTTAATCATTTCAAACAGAAGCTGTGGATTAACGTTGTCATAAGCAGCTTTTATATCTAGCAATAATACCCCGGTCATTTGTCTTCTTGCGAAAGCCCTGTATATTTCCAAGTTTAGTAAAGCGATACAATCATCACAGGATTTTCCTTTTCTAAATCCGTATTATGATCTTGGCAGAATTCTTTCAAGTTCAACTAAGGCACTATAAAAGTGAGTATTCTCACGTCCGCCATTTTTCTTCTAACTAGCATGAAAAATTAGGTATGTTTTGTATATATATACGTCAATAATCTTTGGAAGCACCAAACTTTATGCGACAATGAAACAAAGACCTAGTTTACACCGAGCACTTGGTACGCGTATCAAGTAGTGAATTTAAGCTGATCAGCCAATGATTAAATACATTCACTAGTTATTTACTATTTGATACGCGTACCAAGTGCTTGGTGTAAACTAGGCTATAGACACGATATTTATGATCTTGAGACTGTAAAGGTTATTGCGATGTATTATATATGTAAAACATTATGCTAGTTACTTGCTAGTTTGAAGAAAAATGACGGACGTGAGAATACCTACTTTTTAGTGCTCTAGTTCAACCAGTCTTTCGATTCTTTTTAATACCAACCTCTCAAAAATTTTCAATGTGCAGGAGGCCAAAGAGATAGGTCTGAAATCCTTTTTATTAGGCTTTGGTATGAGTATTACATCTATGTTTTTCCACTCCCTTGGAAAGGATCCGTCCTGTATGATCTTGTTGAATATATTCAACAGCATTTCGCAGAGAATGGTAATATTTTTATAAATTCGTTGCTTATACAGTCCGGACCCGGGGAGCTTTCCCTTTTAAGATTTTTGATTATTGACATTGGTTCCTATATTTTGAATGGTGCCTCAAAGATTTCATTACTATTGGAATGTCTGCTCTCCGGAAATGCATTGTTGACCCACATCGGGGCGAATGTGTTGATTGCATTCTTGATATGTGTTCTCTTGTAGTCTGCTGGTGGCGACGAAGGATTGAGATAGGCACATTTTTTTGAAGGCATTAATTTTTGTCCAAAACTTCTTTGTTCCTACGTACGGATTCAAATTGTTAATAAATTTTTAAAAATTTTGGTTTTTCCTTTTCCTTATAACTTTCCTCGTTTCTTCTGAGATCTTTCTATATTCTAAAAGGTTAGCTCTTGTATGATGATTTTTAAGTCTATCATATGCTAATTTTCTTTTTTGTTTCGCGTCCATACACTCCTTGTCCCACCATGGTTTGTTTATGGTTTTGCTATCTTTGTTATACTCTACTATGTGGAATGTGCCTTTCTTGGAGTTAAACACTTTGACTTTTTTGTTTCCCTCCTTCATACGCGCTCCTGCTCGGATAGCATTGTTGATGATCCGTTCACTCCACTGCTTGTAACAGGTTGCTCCAGATTGTTGTAAATCGAATGAGGTAGTCATGACATCTGTGATTAGTTCTTGGAATCGTGTTCTGTTCATGTGTAGTAAATCCAGTTTGCTTCGTGTTTTTCTTGTGTTAGTGAAGATTTAAATCTCTCTTTTCTTATACCATTGTCCCAGGTAGCAAGGTGTCGTCTAATTGACGGCATTTTTTGGTCATTTTATGACGAACTAGACGTCATAATGTCGAGATAAAATGACGTCTAAATGTCGTAAAACTGACGTACATTTATCTCATCTTAACGACGTCATATATTGACGTCAAAAATACTCATTATTTTCATATTATTGACGTCATTTTCAAGAAGCTAGTATCGTACATTTGACGGTATTTTATTGTTATTTTTATGACAAAACATAGGTTTTTAGATTACATTTAATAAAGACGATATTTTAACGTCATTTTTATGACTATCCCAGATAGTAAAAACCGTTATTTTGTCGTTTTAGAAAATATTTCGGGTACATGTCCTATATATGCAGTACTTGCATTATGAAAATATCGAAATAACATAATTTTATAATAATAAAAAAAAATTACGTTGTTTCTCAACAAGCATCGTGACCCACCATACCATAGTCACATTTGGAATTGCCTAACTTCCGCGGTCACCCATCCAACTCTGAACCGCCGTCGACGTTGCTTGACTTCGAAGATCGTACGCTACCTAGCACTTTGTGATGATCCATAAACACTTGATGCTTATGAATATATATTTATTATAGATCAGTTCAATAAATGCGAGAAACATAAAACTTGTAGTTAACTAATATTTTTATAAATAAATATAAATTTACAGTTCTTTTCCTGATTTTTACATATGCGAAATAACATGTGAAATAACTTATAAAAATATGTTTTTGCTCTGTTCTTTTGATAAAGCTAAATTATACATGACCTCAGACAGAACGCAATATTTATAAAATATAAAATATTTATAATATTTATTTAAATATTTTATAAATATTTATCCAAATATTTTATAAATATTTTTGTGGTCTTAGATTTGACAAATCATAAAGATTTATCATAAATATTATAAAAATATTTATGAAATATTTATAAATATTTACAAAATATTACTTATACAAATCTTTATCTTTTATTTACCATAAATATTATATAAAATATTTAGTCTATATTTTAATAATATGTTGAATAAAGATTTTTTTCTTCGTATATATAAAATATGTGTAAAATATTTATATAATATTTTAAAAAAATAAATATTAATAAATATTAATAAATATTTATCATAAATATTATGTGCTGTCTGGGATGATTCTGAAATATTGATAGTATTAATTATATAAAATTTTATATGTTTTTTAATAATGTTGTTTATTAACCAATCTTTAAATAATGATTAATAGTTATAAGTAGAGATATTATAACAGAGATTCGCCAATGCGTTAACGATTTCTGATTGGCTCCCGTCGCTTGGGATATAACCGGAAGTATGAGAGAGAAAGATAGATATAACTGACAGAGAAAGCCTAGCCGATCTAACCTGTCACCTGTCACCTGTCAAAAGAAAACAGAGTAAACCGCCATTGAAAACGTCATATCCGATATCCGGTTTTACCCCAAGACGGCACATTGGCGAATCTCTGTTATAGTATCTCTAGTTATAAGTAGCAAGGTGTCGTCCACTAGACCTCAATAATTCGTCATTTGAGGTCAAATCGTCAATTATTACAAAGAATTATAGTTGACGTCAGTAATTTATAGTCACTAATAAAACCTTATTGATACGTCGTGAATGATGAATTAACTGACGTTATTAATTAGTCAAGAATATGACGTCGGAAATACGTTGTAGGATGGATAAATGATTGACGTAATTAATAGGTCAAAAAATGACGTTACTATTACGTCTTAATTTGGTAACATGACGTCCGCGACTTTAAATGACGAATTATTGACGTCGTATTAACGTCACCTTGCTACCTGGGGTCTTCCATTACGAACATGATAGGTAAATGGTCGCTTTCCATTGGATCATCTCCTGTAGCCCATGGCGAAATTGAGCGTAAATCCCCTGACGTGAGTGTGAGATCTGGAACACTATGATAGTTTTCATTTGCTGATATTTTTGTTTGTGAACCGTCATTTAGAAACATAAATGGAGATCCGCTGATAGCTTCGTTCAGAGATCTTCCTTCCGAATTGGTAACAGATGACCCCAATGTTATACATTGCGCACTGAAGTCTCCAAATTTCATATCTTCGTGATAATTCTGTGAGGAATTCAAACAATTTGTTCCACTTCGTTCTGCTCATCTGGTTATTAGGTGGTCTATACAATGATATAATTATTGTTTTTTTTCTATTATTTTTACCTTCCTTGACAATTGATATCGCAGTATATTCAAGTCCCAGATAATCCGGTAGGTTCAGATCTACAGTCTTCATATCTAATTTATTTCTAATTAGAATTGCTGTGCCTACTCCTACCCCTGTCTTCTATCATTTCTAATGCAGTGAAAATTATTAATTTCCCATTTATTGAGTGGTTGAAGCCACGTCTCTTGTAGACATATAATATCATAGTTCAATATTATGTTAGATAATTTGTTCTTTTTTCCGCTGACTCCTCTACAGTTCCATTGAAGTATTCTAATGAATTTTAATATCTCGTTTAAATGTTGTAGACGTGGCTGCCTCAGAATGAATAATTATCTTCTTTCTTCTGTGTCAAAGATCGCTATCATATAATATAGTAGCTCTTCCCATTTATTTTCTTTGGAGTGTTGCGAATTTATAATTTTATTTATATCTAACATTATTTCTTCCGTATTTAATTTTTCCTTTAAGATTTGTTTTATACTTTAATGCTTATTTTTTATCAAGGTCTTTGTTGATGATGCCTGTTCCAATTCCATCTGGCTATCCTCTCTTGAACTCACTGACAGGGCGCATGGACTCTTGTCCCTTCTTCTTAGATTATAATTTAATTTATTTGTATGTGAAGTTGGGTCTGATGTATCTTTTCCTACGTTTCTTGGGGTTAGACCACTTATCTCTCGAATTAGATTACTTGGTAAGTTAAATTCTCGACTAGATTTCCTTCGCTCCACTCTTATAAACTAATTGTTATTTTCTTCCATACTAAGTCTATGGGATTTATTTCTATTTCCCATTCTAATATTTATTTCAGAATTATTGAATTTATTTTCTACCGCTGGAAAGGCCTCCATGTCTGTTTGGGCCTTCCCATATGGGATTCCATCTCATATACGCCGAAGATTTAAATAAAGTTGGTACTTGTGTAATATTTGTGATTTCCTATCTTTTAATTAGTCTTTTGGCATTAAATTGGGAGTTATTAGTGTATGCCATTACACAATTCACCAACTTGTGATATTTAAAGGAAGAGCATTGTTGGTCTCTTGCATTGTGCTTGTCTCCACAATTGATACACTTTTGCAAAGCGTTACTGCAAGATTTTGTTGCATGATTTTCACTACAATTAGCGCATGTCAGTTTTCTTCTACACATATTAGTTGAGTGGCCCCATCTACAGCAGTTGTCGCATTTTTTTACTTTACTTATAAATGGTAAAACTTTATATCTCACCTTATATAGGTAGACAAATTCCGGGAGCAAACTACTTTCAAAGGTGATTTTTACTGCTGTTGAAGGCTTCAATGTGTTATCATATCTATCTAGATACATTAATCTTTCTATCTTATTGATCTGCACTTTATTTTGATGATTATTTGGCCATTCCAAGTCCTGCATCAATTCATCCTCCGTAATTTCTTGTTCTATATTTCTTAATATTCCTGTTCTATAAATTTTAAAGTTGGGTATATGGCTTGCATTGTTTACGATCTCCACTACTCCAGACTCCAGCCCCAGGCCCCAGCCCCAATCCAGTCTCCAGTATGGGTACAAGATGGTGGACAGGAGTCATAGTGGGGGGTTATTGGCGAATCTTTTATTATAGGTCTTTAGTCGCAAGTAAAGACCTATAATAAAAGGTTTGCCAATGACCCCCCACCATGACTCCTATCCACCATCTTGTACCCATACTGGAGACTGAATGGGGGCTGGGGCCTGGGGTTGGAGTCTGGAGTAGTGGAGATAGTAAATGCGAGCCTGCTCCAAGTTGTACACAGCCATATAACAGCTGCAAATTTAATTTTTCTTGTTCTTCCTGAGTGTATCGTCAAAATATAGAGACCCTCGAGCGTGCAGAGATTGAATTACCTAATAATTTCTGACACATTCCTTTAACCTATACTGCTCAGCACAGAGCACTTTCCCCTCTTCTTCGCCCAGCGTGGGTACGCAATGGCGAATAAACCACGTGACTCAAGTGACCAATCAAAATTGTGTTCGCCATTGGCGAATCTTTTATTATAGGTCTTTACTTGCGACTATTGTAGAATGGCCCCTAAGCCTGTTCTACATTAATCGCAAGCAGCCAGTTGCGACTTGCGACAGCTAATGGGTACTTTCCATTTAATGACACAAGTCGACACAAGTGTCGTTCTATCTTTGTTACTCATTGAACATAAAAAAAGATAGAACGATGCTTGTGTCGACTTGTGTTACTAAATGGAAAGCACCCAATGACTGTCGTCGAGCTTTAACTAGAAACTAGGCGCTCTGTTCCGTAGGAACACGAAAAAGCAAGTCGTATAATGGCTAACACATGTTTTAAGATGTGACGCTTCGGACCTTCACAGGGCAGGAGAGGGGATAGCGGATAGAGCGGGGCAGCCCTGGAGACGAGACTTCACTTCAGTTTTGTATTTTGGCAAGTGAACATCTCGAGCCAGTGCGAACCGAATTTTTTCACACGTACGAATTGTCTTTAATCGACCGAATCCTTGCGAGATATTATTCGCGCAGTCCGATCGTTAATTTAACCATACACATTGTAAAAAGCTCAGTCTCTTCAACATTCACATACGGAGCCCCGCGACGATCTTAGTTTTCTGAACGGGAATCCAGTTATAAATAACAAAATTATTGTAATTCGCTATCACAAGGGGTTTTTATGCCTACACGGCTTTTCTCCTAGAGCCAATAAAGGTCAATCCCTTTTTGCTCTAATTGCATCATTTTTATTTACCTCATCCACCAAATTAAATCACGGAGGCTTCTCCATGTGGGAGCAGTTTCCGACCCAACAAATTGGTGCCTTCTGTGAGGTATGAATTCGCGATCGCGAGTGCACAGCAATAGTTCGGCGCATCATCATCACGCCATTACAAAGACCACCCGTCACCACGTCGTCTCCGGAATCCACAGCACCCAGCTCCACGACAACATCGAGGCTCAACAAACATTCAAAATTGAGTATCTTTCAATAATATTATTACTTCAATAATATTTATTCAATAATATTGTTACTTGCATGTGGATCATTTCGGGACATACATGAAACTAGTAATTGCATTCTTATATCACGCTCATCCTGCCTGCCTTACAGCAGAAGGAACGTTGACCACGATGCGATTCCCCACGATAATGCGCAAGGGGGGAATAACCTTGAAATTTACACGCGATCATTTATCACGAAATTTCTGTCAAATACATTAGATTTTCGGCCTTGGTGTCTTGGATTTTGTGACTCGGATAAAAGAAAAGGTCGAGTCGAAAATCGAAGAGTCTCGCGACCGGAAAGAGCTAATAGGGGTCTTAAGAAATATGGTTTTATAACAAAGGAGAAATTGCCACCATGTCAAATGCCTGGCGACAAACGCTTCCAATTAAGTTTTTTTTTGTTAGCTCACATTCTGTCTACCTAAGAAAATTTGACTCATCTCTTTCTTTTCGACCTTCGAGCAGTGTTGCTGTTCGTGCCGCTTTTTTCGCGCATGCGCAAAGAGTGCCAGTTCAGTCACGTACGAAGTATGAGAAAAGCGAGGTACTATTATGTCCCCTGCTTAAACATTGTAAAAAAAAAAATTTAATTAAATTAATAAAAAGAATATAATAAATTTAAAAATAATTTAATGTAATTAATTTATAATCTTACTTAATAATGTATAAAAGAAAATAAAAAATTAATATCGCGTAAAGTGTGTACATACATATACATGTAGAAATATAACAATAAATCAATTATTTTATTATTAATTATTTATTATTAATATATTAATGTATTAAAAAAGGAGAGGTAAGGAAAGGGTGTTTAAAAATAACATTATGACCACATTTTTGTGTAAAGAATAAAAAATATTTAATTTGGCAGAATCATATTAAAGATCGAATACCAACATTTGTTACAAGGGTAAGGAAAACTGCCAAAAACCTTACCAGTATTCATATAATAAAAATACATTCTTTCATACTAAAATATAATTATGTTATGTATTGCACTTTGTACATAAATAATAAGAAAAAGCAAATATTCAAATTTAACAATGTTATATATTATGTTTTTGATTATTGACTAAAATTTAAAATTAAAAACAAATTAATATTATATGGCAATATTAAATAAAAATATAACATTAATAATATGTGCCTATTAAATCTGTAACATAAAAGTATGAATTAGTGGCATATTTGATACAAGAGAAATAAGTTTGTAACATCCATTAAAAAGAAGTTGGCTAGACGGACATAAATCTATAAAAAATAATAATAATAAACAATAAGAGATATTTAAAAAGAACAAAAAGAAACAAAATTTTCAAGTTATCAATACATAAAACTAAAAACACTATTTTATATCAATATACACAACTGACATTTTATTTTACAAAATAAAAAATAACACAAAATTAGATGAAAAAAATTAATTTCCATCAGATGAATTGCCTTGTTTTGAATTTAAATTTTGTGGATTATGTAATTCCAAATGTCTCGAATCAATATCAAATTGTAAACAATTAATGCCGTCAGCCTGAAAACTGGATCGAGCTACGGAAATCATATCAATAGATAATCGATTTCTTTTTTTGTTTTTTACATCTGTAACTATTGAAAAAATTTGTTCGGCTTCGGCATTTGAGTGAGAAAGCGAAAAAACGGCATGAACTAATAACTCTAAATTTGGAAACATTTTTTCCCCATTATGATCTTTAAAATCTAAAATTTTTTTCCACATTTCATCTATCGGCAAGGAAGCTAATTCATTTTTCTCAAAATCATTAAAAACTGACGGCAGAATTCTCCATTCAAATGCTAATTTTGTTACATCTATGGAATCTATATGTGAACCAATACAAAATAAATCTCTAAATTTAATTCTACTATTATCAAAAAGAGCTATCTTATGATTTAAAAAAGCTAATTGTTCGAAAAAAGCAGTTTTATAAGGTAATCGTTTTAATATTTCGTGGATTGCCGTCTTATAAAAATCTAAACAATTTATTCTAATTTCTTGCGCGCATTCTACAGATTGTGTAACTAATAAACATTCGCATTCGGGCCCCAAATATATATTATTAAGGTGTTGTATATTTTTGTCATCATCTATGTTCAGAGTAACAATATTTTTTAAAGCAGCGGGTTTTACAAAATTTTGAGCAATTTGATGAATTAATTTTCGACTTTCTTCAAATAATTGATGAATCATAATTTGGCGTGACTGAAAAAGACCGTTAAAGCTATTAAAAAAATTTAATGAATATTTCAAAAATAATAAATAAGCTTTAATTGTGTTGTCATTTAATTGAGTTAGAATAATTTCCGCAGATCCTACTATTATCTTCGGCTACTGAAAAAAGAAAATAATGTTTTAAAACGTTCCAATTGTTGAGAAGCCTGACAACACATTTATGTAAAACAAGCCATCTTGTATTTGATAATTAAAAAATTTTATTTTTTTCAACATTAAAAAAATCCTGGAATTCGCGTAAAATAGCACATCTCTTAGCACTACCCGATATATAAGTTGCAACTCCTCTTATTAAACTTTCACACGATGACGGTAATTTTTCACAAGCTTTGCTAGCAATAATCGCGGAAGAATGGCAAGTACAATTTAGTAATATGACACTTGGTACTTCTGATTGCAGACGAGAAAAAAATGAATTCTTGCATCCAACCATAACTGACGCGTTATCGCTTACCATTCCAATTATATTTTTTATCGGGATTTCTTTTTCTTCTAAAAGTTTCTTAAAAGTATCAAAAATTTTATTTGCTGAGCAGTCGGATGCATTTAATGAGACTAATTCTAATAATTGTGTCTTTACTTTTTTATCTAAAGGTGAAACAAATTTAACAAGAACGCACATAAGTTTTGTGTCTGCAATGTCAGTGCTTTCGTCAATTAATATTGAAAATTTATGATTTTGTAAAATATTAACTAATTTTTCTGTCTCACGTTTTGCAATTACTTCTTTTATAATTTGGCCGCACTTAGATCGAGCTAGTGTAAGATCGTGCATAATTTTTGAATCTATAAAAATATCTTTTAACAAAGGTATTAAATGATCTGCGGTATAAAGAGCAACATTATGCTCTGCATAAAACGCTGCTAATTTTATTTCTGCACGTTTAATTTTATCCGAGTGTGAAATTACATTATTATCATTACTATTATTATTGTTATCAAGACTTTGACAATTTTCTTTAACTTTTTCTATATGTTTAGCCCTCTGCGAATGCCTTACTAAATCTGTTTTGCAGCATCTGATGGATTTATTACATAAACTACATAATGCCTTATTCTCTGTAGGATGGGGAGTCAGCCAGCCTTTAAATATATCTTCATCTAGCCAACAAGTTTTAAATTCCCGATTTATTACTTTTTTATTAGCTCCTTTTTTATTTAAATTTTCCATTATATAAAATATATAAAATAAAATATACAAAAAAAGTTAATTAATTAAACACTTACGTAAAACACTTACATAAAACACTTACATAAAAACACTTACATAAAAATACTTACATACTAACTTACTTCCTAACTTATCTCCTAACTTACATCTTAACTTACTTATCAGACCTACCATCTCACTGTCAGAAGCAGCAGCCAGCAGCAGCCCGTCAAAATACTTCGTGCCCTTGTTGCGCCCACGTATTGAGTCCACATTACACCGCTGTATCACGCCGGCGTCAACCGTCATTGTGCTGCGCATGCGCGAAAAAAGCGGCACGAACAGCAACACTGCCTTCGAGTGCATGTTCGAACATGATTTATTGCATCCGGCTGCGATCCTTAACCTTACAAGCCATTCCACTATTTATCCTATTGGCGACAGTATCTCGCTTACGTCAATCCACGCGATTTTTGTCAACCAATCAAATACGTGAAAATTAGGATGTAGAGTGGGAACAGCGGTCGCGATGGAAAAATCGGCGACTTCTCTAGAGTTAGTCTTTCGGCTGGATCTTACGTGTTCAAACGCTTTAGTAAATTCGAGTTTTTCGACTTTTTACTCATCGATCTTTTGGTTGAAGGTTTCGAGTACAATAGCGAGCATTGAACAAGTGCGATTCGCGAGCTCACGTTTCCGCGATTTCGTGCGCGATTTCCAACGCGAGTGAAGTGCGGGTCCATCGCCGCGACAATCTCACCACTCTTTGTGACTTTGGTAAAAAACTTCCAAGTGAAGAAACGACACCTTGCCGCAACTACATCAAGTAGCAGCCTATCTGCCGTGCAGGGGTCAAGGGCCGTTGATATCTGACTCTATTGTTTCGCGTTTCTACCCGCTTAAGTTATTTTGTTAGACTTATCGGCGTTATATCATTCCGGCATGGAGCGCGCGAAACATATTAATTCCCGACGGTCCGCGTTAAAGGCTCAGCTAACGAGCCTCGAAAGACTAGTCGAAGCAGGTGATGTGAGCGAGTCGAACTTAAAGAGACGTTTGCAACGCGTAACGGATCTCCTCCACGCGTACGAGAAATTGCATCACGAGTTGGAAACATTAGAGCCAGGCGAACACACAAACGAAATTAACGATATTCAGGATCGGTACTACGTGGTCGCGAGCGCAATAGACGATAAGACACCTGCAACAGCCGCGAACAACCTAAACACAGCTTCTACTCCAATTGACAATCATACAAAACTCGTCAAACTTTCCGTCGCGGAGTTGCCTAAATTTGATGGCAATCTTGAAAAATGGTTATCATTAAAAAATACCTTCTTAACCATGATTGATTCGCGCAACGACATTACTGATTTGCAGAAATTTCTATATCTAAAAGACTCATTGCGCGATTCGTATAAAAATTTCTATCTTCAACGCAAGCGAAGAAGGCTATAAGACCGCATGGCAACTGCTTGTCGGGTCATACGAAAAAAAGCGGATTCTAATGACAAGACATCTCGATGCGATTATCGATATATTGCCGAACGCGTGTAAGAAAAATTCCTCAAACGCGAGTCATTATCGCAAAGCAAGGTCACCGCGCAAAAACTGACGAAATTATCAGACACCGTACGACAGCACATTGCGATGCTCAGATCGTTAAACATCGAATCTAATCCGCACATAATCGTCCGATTAATGGAGCGGGCGCTACCGGAAAACATTCGCGAGGAATGGGACAAGACACTAAACTTACAAGACGCACCGACGCTCGAACAGATGTATGAATTCATATCCGATACTGTGTTCCGCATTGCCGCACTCGAAACGAATAACTCATCTATCGAGAAAAATAACAAACGATCGCATCCAAAGGGGGGCTCACCCGCTATCAAGACACGCAAAGACGGACAAGGAGCGCGCGCTTTCGTCACAATTTTGTCAACTAAATGCATAGCGTGCAAAGGGAATAATCATCCCCTTTACAGATGTTTCGAATTTAAAAAATTATCGATGACGCGTAGGTGGGATCTCGTGAAGAAATCTAAGATTTGTAAAAATTGCCTCAATTCGCATAACGGTGGGTGCCAAAAATCACATTGCAAATACTGTAATAAATTCCACAACTCGTTGTTGCATAATCAATCAGATAAGGCATCCTCGTCGGCGCAGGTAACAACCAAGGGCGAGTCCGTAAAACCTACCACGCCAAATGTCCAAAATTCAGACTGACTAAGAGCCGTTGCTCTTAACGCAATTTCTTACAATCCACAATCACAATTAATTATGAGCGCCGTCGTTCGAGTAAGAACCGCTCATGGTAACTTCATTCAATGTCGAGCGTTGTTAGATATCTGCGCGACGGCGCATTTTGTCACAGAAAAATTCGCCCGAACATTGAAATTACCCATATCTCCGTGTGAAATTCCGATCGGCGCGATCGACGGCATGAGTACCGCATCGAACGGCGTTGTTGAGTTTTCCTTTCGTTCAATCCATAGTGATTTTCACAAAAAACTTTCATTTCTCGTGGTGCCTGAGATCGCTGAGAGTATTCCAGGTTTTCCGTTCCTGCGTCAAGCGATTAAATTACCAGCCAATTTAAAACTAGCAGACCCGCAATTCCACGTACCGCCGCCGGTTGACATAATCGTTGGTTCCGGGGCCACCTTATCGCTCTTATCAATCGGTCAAATCAACATATCACGGAATAATTGCGACCTCTTTTTAAAAAAGACTCAGCTCGGTTGGGTCGTCGTCGGCGGAGTAGCTCCCACCGACGGAACGGGGGTCGTCTCATATAAATTAACTGAGTTAACCGAACAAATAGCTAAATTCTGGCTGATCGAAGATACAACCGCCAAAAAATCTGAGTCGTCAGAAAACGTGGAATGCGAGTTTCATTACGCGCAAAACACCACACGCGATAGCTCGGGGAGATACTTTGTACGGTTACCATTTAAACAAGCAAAGAGAGATTTCGGAAACATCCGGTCGATCGCATTATGTCGTTATTACGCGTTACAAAAAAGACTCACGACTAATCCGATACTTAAACGAGAATATGATCGAATCACGCAAGAATACATCGATTTAGGCCATATGTCGTTGGTCTCGGACGATTCGGAGGGCGGATATTATCTCCCTCACCACGCGGTTATGAAGTCTTCGAACGCGACCACTAAAGTACGCGTAGTCTTCGACGCATCGGCGAAGTCAAACAGGGGCGTATCCCTAAATAACACATTGATGATTGGTCCTACTATTCAAGACAAACTATTTGAACATTTAGTACGTTTTCGCAATCATAATTACGTAATCACCTCAGATATAGAGAAAATGTACCGACAAATTTGGGTACATCCCGACGATCGTCAATTTAAAAAAATTTTCTGGCATTACGAGAATCGCGTGCGAACTTTCCAATTAAATACTGTAACATTCAGCATATCGTCGGCACTGTTTTTAGCAATACGAACAATACAGCAACTCGCGAACGATGAGGAGTCTAAATTTTCGATCGGTGCGAAAATACTAAAATGCGACTTATACGTCGACGATTTGCTCACCGGAGCAAACACCCTCGAAGAGCTCATACAAATCCGCGATGAAACTATTAACATTTTAAAACGCGGCGGGTTTAATATTAGGCAGTGGGCGTCAAATCACCCACAAGCCCTCGAGGGTTTAAATGAACGAATAATTGATGTAGAATTCATCACGAACGAAAATCCGATATTGAAGACGTTAGGGATCTCGTGAAATGCGAGCCGTGACGAGTTATTATATACAGTAAATCCGATCAAACCGATTAATCGCGTCTCGAAGCGTCATATTCTGTCGGAGATTGTAAAGATTTTTGACCCCTTAGGGTTACTCGGACCAGTCGTTCTCGCATCGAAAGTATTGATGCAAGAATGCTGGAAATCAAAGGTTTCGTGGGACGAATCCGTACCACATACATTACATTCGTCGTGGTCGTCATTCGCGACGCAGCTCGAATTAATCGACCATTTAACTATTCCTCGCCGACTAGTCATTAACGAATATAAAGACATATAAATTCACGGATTTTGCGACGCGAGTAAAATTGGGTACGGAGCCTGTTTATATGTCAGATCTCAAGACCAACAAGCCAACATGCTCGTCAGGTTATGTTGCGCTAAGACATGCGTTGCCCCTCTCAAAGATACGACAATTCCCCGCCTCGAACTCTGCGGAGCTCTAACTTTAGCGCGATTATTTCAAGAAGTCTCCAACGCTTTCACGTTCAAGCCGAATAAAATCATATTCTGGACCGATTCTATGATCGTCCTACATTGGCTCAAGAAATCTCCAAGCGCGCTTAAAACATTTGAAGCGAACCGCGTCCGAGAAATACAAGAAATCACAAGGGGGTTGGAGTGGCGACACGTTCGGTCCGAAAACAATCCGTGTTATTGCATACTGCTTACGTATATCGTCTTCAAACAAAAACAAAGGCATGCTTTCCACGCAGGAGTTAACCGAGGCCGAAACCCGCATATTAAAGGCGATTCAAGAAACTTCATTTAAAGATGATATCGACCGTATCTCAAGATCGGAGAATGTCAAAGGCTCAAGATTAGCAGCTCTCAATCCCATTCTCGACGAATTAGGCTTGCTTCGCGTTGGCGGCAGGCTGCGAAATGCGGATATCCCCATTTCACAGAAACATCCCATTTTATTACCTTCACGTCATCACATTACCGATCTAATTATCCGCCAAACTCACAAGAAAAATTTTCATTCAGGTATACAGACAACGCTATATGCCATTCGCCAGCGATTCTGGATACCTGACGGAAAAAATCAGGTATGCAAAATCGTAAGGCAGTGCACGCGGTACATAAAATTTCGCGCGACTCCTGTCAAATATAAGATGGCAGACTTACCAAAATCGCGGGTGCAGGAGGCAAGGGCCTTCCACCACACCAGTATCGATTTTTTCGGTCCGATCTTCATAAAAGAGAAAAAACATCAAAATCGCGGACGAGTTAAAGTGTACGGCTGCGTTTTTATTTGTATGACGACCAAAGCCGTACACATCGAGATTGTAAGCGATCTAACGACCGAGGCATTCATCGCAGCGTTAAAAAGATTTATAGGTCACAGATCCATTCCCGCTAGAATTTACTCAGACAACGGAACGAATTTTGTAGGCGCAAGAAACCAACTCCGTGAGTGGTACGCCCTATACGAATCAGACGAGTTCAAATCCAAAGTCAACGATTTCGTTACGAGCAACAAAATTTCGTGGCATTTTAATCCGCCCCTCTCACCTCATTTCGGAGGAATCTGGGAGGCGGCGGTCAAGTCCTTTAAACATCATTTTAGAAGAGTAGCGGGAGATCTGTTCACTTATGAAGAGCTGAATACATTAGCCATCGAAATCGAGGCGATACTCAATTCGCGACCTTTGTGCCCTATCTCATCCGACCCGAATGATCCACTAGCATTAACGTCTGCACATTTATTAGTAGGGCAACCGATGACCATGCTGCCCGAAGATAACTATTTATCTGTTCCAGCAAATCGTCTGTCGTCCTGGCGACTAATTTTGAAGGCCGGCCAAGACTTTTGGCGCAGGTGGCAAACAGAATATCTAAATGAATTACAGAAGCGGCAGAAATGGCACGGCTCGAATGCCGGTCTCCAACAAGGCAACGTCGTTATTCTTATGGATAAGAATTTACCATGTATGCAGTGGCAGTTGGGGCGAATAGTGGAGACACATCCAGAAGACGACGGCGTGATCAGGGTGGCAACGATCAAGATATCACATGGATTGATCAAACGCAACACAACGACAATTTGTCCGCTTCCGGACGTAACGTGAACACATCACGATCGACATGTTGCATACTCGCGGGTCACCGATCGACATATGACTGCCAAGCGAGTCGACATGTTGCATACTCGCGGGTCACCGATCGACATATGACTGCCAAGCGAGTCGACATGTTGCATACTCGCGGGTCACCGATCGACATATGACTGCCAAGCGAGTCGACATGTTGCATATTCGCGGGTCACCGATCGACATATGACTGCCAAGCGAGTCAATATCAGTTGCATACTCGCGGGTCACCGATCGACATATGACTGCCAAGCGAGTCAACATCAGTTGCATACTCGCGGATCATCAAGCGAACGAAATATTTTTAAGAAATCACGACATTTACATGTGACTGCCAAGTGAGACTATATCAGTTGCATATTCGCGGGTCACCGAGCGAGCGATTAATTTTAAGAAAATTTGATTTTCCATTCAAGTCAACCGCAATATCCGTTATCCACCATACGCAATTCTGCAGCATATAACATGATATTAAAAACAAAACAACTTTTTTACACATTTACTGTCGATCGTTTCACTCCCAACGGGGGGAGGATGTTCCGTAGGAACACGAAAAAGCAAGTCGTATAATGGCTAACACATGTTTTAAGATGTGACGCTTCGGCCCTTCACAGGGCAGGATAGGGGATAGCGGATAGAGCGGGGGAGCTCTGGAGACGAGACTTCACTTCAGTTTTGTATTTTGGCAAGTGAACATCTCGAGCCAGTGCGAACCGAATTTTTTCACAAGTACGAATTGTCTTTAATCGACCGAATCCTTGCGAGATATTCGTGCCGTTCGATCGTTAATTTAACCATACACATTGTAAAGAGCTCAGTCTCTTCAACATTCACATACGTACGGGGCCCCGCGACGATCTTAGTTTTCTGAACAACGGGAATCCAGTTATAAAATAACAAAATTATTATAATTCGCTATCACGAGGGGTTTTTATGCCTACACGGCTTTTCCCCTAGAGCCAATAAAGATCAATTCCTTTTTGCTCTAATTGCATCATTTTTATTTACCTTATCCACCAAATTAAATGAGTGAGTCCCAGATGCGCACAGTAATAAACGAACACAGCAAGCTAAGCGAAACGGACACAGTAACAAACGGATACAGACCAAATGAACACAGTAATAAACGGACACAGTGCGAAACGGACACAGTAACAAACGGACACAGTGCAAAACGGACACAGTAACAAACGGACACAGACCAAATACGCACAGAGCGAAACGGACACAGACCAAATGCGCACACTGCACATGCGCACGGACCAAATGCATACACGGAAAGTCGCAAACCCATGTGATGCAGTGAATGCTTTGCACGCACATACACACACACACACATGGGGGGGTGCAAGGGGGGCCTTCGGCCCCCCTCCCGCACCCACCCCGTCTAAGTCGCTAACCTATGTGGACTTTACTCTGCTTGCAATGTACATAGATTGCATTTGGTCCTTGCACACGTGCAGTGTGCGCATGTGCAGTGTGCGCGTTTGGTCCGTGCGCATTTGGTCTGTGTCCGTTTCGCACTGTGTCCGTTTCGCTCTGTGCGCATTTGGTCTGTGTCCGTTTGTTACTGTGTCCGTTTCGCACTGTGTCCGTTTCGCTCTGTGCGCATTTGGTCTGTGTCCGTTTATTACTGTGTCCGTTTGGTCTGTGTCCGTTTCACTCAGCCTACTGTGTCCGTTTATTACTATGCGCATCTGGGACGCTCCCAATTAAATCACGGAGGCTTCTCCATGTGGGAGCAGTTTCCGACCCAACACGTTCATTGGCTGTCGCAAGTTGCAACTGGCTGCTTGCGATTAAAGACCTATAATCAAAGATTCGCCAATGGCGAACACAATTTTGATTGGTCACTTGAGTCACATGGTTTATCCGCCATTGCGTACCCACGCTGGGCGAGGAAGAGGGGAGAGTGCTCTGTGTTGAGCAGTATAGGTTAAAGGAATATGTGTCAGAAATTATAAGGTAATTCAATCTTTGCACTTTAGGGTCACTATATTTTGACGATACACTCAGGAAGAACAAGAAAAATTAAATTTGCATCTGTTATATGGCTGCGTACAACTTGGAGCAGGCTCGCATTGTTTACTATCTCCACTACTCCAGTCCCCAGCCCCCGGCCCCAGTCTCCATCCATGTTTGTTCGCGTCGCCATGCTCCGACATGCTCCTACTCACTCCAACGCATTCTAATAGGTTGGCGTCATCGGAATCAACGTATTGGAGTGCGTTGGGGTGAATAGGAGCATGTTGGGGCATGTGACGCGAACAGACCCCCAGTCACCGTATGGGTACAAGATGGTGGATAGCAGTCATGGTGGGGGGTCATTGGCGCATCTTTGATTATAGGTCTTTACTTGCGATTAATGTTTACACCGAGCACTTGGTACGCGTATCAAATAGTAAATAACTAGTGAATGTGTTTAATCATTGGCTGATCAGCTTAAATTCACTACTTGATACGCGTACCAAGTGCTCAGTGTAAACTAGAGCAATGTAGAACGGGCTTTAAGGGCCATCTACAATGGAGTGTTTTAGCCGTAACAGCACTAAAACTACGGCAATGCTGTCTAGAATAAAAACGACGTAGCAATAACATACAAGCCGGCCATCAAAGAAAGGTGACCAAAAACTAATCCCGAATGCCCCAACGCTCATCGTAAGCACGCAATGAATTGGCTCAATGTCTGGGGCTCTATTCTTGAATTCATTCGCAAGAGAAACGTATTCGCAAATTTTGATCTTACAGAAAAGTTGGAAATTTATTGGCTATTGTATGGCTATTAACCAATAAACTTACAACTTTCTGTTAGAGCGAGTACTTGCGTATACGTTTCTCTTGCGAATGACTTCAAGAATCGGGCCCCTGGGGCTCGATTCTTGAATTTATTCGCAAGAGAAACGTATACGCAAGTACTCGCTCTAACAGAAAGTTGTAAGTTTATTGGTTAATAGCCATACGATAGCCAATAAATTTTCAAATTTTCTGTAAGATCAGAATTTGCGAATACGTTTCTCTTGCGAATGAATTCAAGAATAGAGCCCCTGATGTAGTAAACAGTAAAGCAATACGAAGTGGAGACATTTTCTACGACTACTGCTACGGCCTACGACTCTCCATTGTAGATGGCCCTTTAGAATACGTTGGAATGAGTAGGAGCATGTAGGGGCATGGCGACGCGACAACCATTGGTCTGTTCTTTTTCGCTGCACTGTGCACTGGTGCAACAAGTTAGAATGAGAAAAAATATATTTGTCTCACTTTAACTTATTGCACCAGTGTATCAGTGCAGCTAAAAACAGGCCTGCTCGGTTAAGGAGTGGGGGTATAGGCATACGTAGAAAAGGACAAACGTAGACGTTGAAAAGGGACGACGATATACCAGGTATTTTCTTCTCTCTCACACGCAGGCGTATGTAAGAGAGAAGGAAATACCTGTTATATCGTACGTAAGCACAGTTTAGCTATAACCAGTTACGACAGTACAGTCGGAACCTTTGATGTTTATGTTACCTAGTCACGTGACCATCCGCCATGTTTTGGATTGTAAGAAAGCGCGTTATTCGAAGATATAAAACAAAAAAAGATAGTAAAAATATTTCTTATGATTCGTGTCGAATTGTTATTAAAGAGATAAGTGAATAAATAAAAAAAATTACAGAAAAAGTTAAAAAATTTTATTCCTGTGTTTCGTCCAGATATGTTTTTACACATGACACAGGAAAATCCACCTTTACTAACTTTACTCATTATTATAATTTATTTCAAAATAAATGATATTGAAAAAACACTGAAGATAATCTTCATTAATAATCTTTTCTCAATTAATACCTAATTAATATCGCTTAATATCAGTGAAAAATTATTCACACAATATAACCTCTAACACGCAATTATCACATGTCTAAGGCCGGTATTCATAGTCAAATCTTATTTTAAGATCATCTCAAGTAATGTCTTAAGATGCTAATACGGCTCTGTGATTGGTTGATGGCATCTTAAGACTGTACTTAAGATGATCTTAAATATAAGAATCGACTATGAATACCGGCCTAGCTCATAGCTTCGTACCGCGTGGCTCGCCATGTCCGCCATATTTTAGATAGTACAGTTGACGCATGCGTCGTAAAATATTATACGAAGAATTTCGCTGACTGTCGTAACTGGTTATAGCTAAACTGTGACGTAAGCCTAAAGGTTGGTTTATAATAGCCGTAACCGTTAACTTAGGCCGGTGCCGTAGAGGCCGTTACCGTAATCTGTAAAAGGGGCGTTTATAATAGTTCAGTCGGGGGCGTTTATAATAGTTACGGTCGCAGTCACACCGTAAAACGCATAACCCTGTAAAAGTTATATTTTTTTATATAAATAAATTTAAATTAAAATAATGGATTTGTCGAACATAAAAACAATGGATTTATCTGAAATTATTGTGTGTGGAATGTTTTTATCAATTCTGGGGCTGGCATACACTGCATATGAAGACGCACCGTTGGTTAAAAAAATAAGGAGAAAACGCCGTTGGAGTGTACGCCCAATTAATCAAAAAAGGAAGGACACAGGACATTTTCATAATTTATTTAAAGACATGGCGACAGTAGATAATGAACAATTTATTAAATATACAAGAATGTCGCAGACCAATTTCTACAAATTGTTAGGACTTATACGACACAAATTAATAAAGTGGAGCAGACGTGAGCCTATAAGTCCGGAACATAGGCTAGTTATTACATTATTGTAAGTGATAAAATCTTCTAATTTTTATAATATCTTGTACAGAATTATATATATATTAGTTTCGATGTAAAGAATAATGTATAATTTATATTATTGCAGCTATTTGTCTCAAGGCTGCAGTATGCAAGTAGTTGCATGGTCCTTTTTGATTGGAAAAACTACTGTATCTGTAATAGTCAAGGAAACTTGTGAAGTAATATGGAATGTTCTTAGTTCCATATATTGCAAACAACCAACAGTCGAAGAATGGAAAAAGAAAGCGGACGAATTTTACAGACAATGGAATCTCCCTAACTGTTGCGGTGCAATCGATGGGAAACATATAACAATTCAGGCACCCAAAAAATCAGGAACTGCTTTTTTTAATTATAAAAAAACATTCAGCATCGTCCTCATGGCTGTTTGTGATGCTGACTACATATTCACACTTGTAGACATTGGAGCATATGGCTCGCAAAGTGATGGTGGAGTATTCTTGGAGTCAGTCTTCGGCCGAGGATTGGAATCCGGTAAGATAAAGTTACCAGCAAACACACCATTACCGAACACAGATATAGATTTTCCATACTATTTTGTTGGAGATGAGGCTTTTCCTCTAAAACCATATATTCTAAGACCTTATCCAGGAAAGAATTTAAATCAAGAAAAACAAATCTTCAATTACCGATTATCAAGAGCAAGGAGAACAATAGAAAATTCATTTGGCATTTTAGCATCGAGGTGGAGAATCTTGCGAAATAATATCATTGGCGAAGTTGATAATATAGAAAGGATTACCGCTGCCACAATATGTTTACATAATTTTCTGCGCATTTCTGAAAAAGATGCCGAACAGCTAGTGTATTGCCCTTCAAATTTTTCTGACACTGCTCAAGGAAATGGTCATATTACAGAAGGCTTATTTCGAAAAAAACAAATTGATAATAGTTTTCAAAGAATAGGACGCATGGGTGCGAATAATCCATCAAGATCAATGATTGCTCTACGTGACAGAATGGCACATTATCTTTCGCATGAAGGAGCAGTTCCTTGGCAGTGGGCACATATTTCAAGAGGATCCAGACCGGAGTGACATCGATAAAGACGAGAGCACGAAACTAATGAATAAAAATTATACTTAGATTAGCAAATAAAAATTGTACAAAACAAGTTTAGGATAAAACGATTTATTTTTATATTACATTATATATGTATTACTCTAAATATTTGGCAATTACTTGCATGATTTCTATTTTGCAATGTATCAATTGTCTGTTGTCTAAATTTTTCAAGTCAGCATATATTGAGTTACAAAAGTTTTTCAAGGAATTATCTTCCGCAGTCAAAGTGTTTCTTTCAGTTACAAATTTTTGAAAAATATCTACGGCTTCATCCATTTTGGCTTGGAAAGATGCTTTATTTGAGGAACCTTTGTCACTCGGAGTAGTAGATCTGGAGCGCGAGCGTTTTGCTGCAGGTGATTGAGTAGTTTCTCTTGAAGTGCGGTTTATGGTTTCTTGTGAAGTCTCGTCCATCGATACGTCGTCAAAATCCTTATGTGTACCTGAAAATTGAATTAGTACTATTTTTAATGTATTATTACTATGTTTATAATTGAAACAAATTATTTTAATATTTAAAGAGAGTAAATTAGTATAATTTGAAGAATCAATCATCAGTATAAAATCACTCTACGAAACTATACATTGCAACGTAAAACATTTATAATTGCTACAACCGAAAGTGTTTATTATAATAGTATCTATAAAACCAAAGACGTAAAGAAAATTACAAAATTTTAAAATAAAATTGCAAACCAGTTTGTTCGTCCAGATATTCCACATATTCATTTGGTGTTTCATCAAGGTACTGAACATCTTCATAATCTAATTCTTCAGCAGCATTATGCTTTTGAGCCAAATTTTGAGAATCTTTGGCATAGGAATCATTTGATAGCATAGAACATGAAGAATCTTCAGTGTCTTTGCATGGTGACTCGACGTTACTAAATGTCTTCCGTCGTTTTACACATTCGTGTAAAAATGCCAAATTTTTCATTAATGGCCATTCTTTCTGATCCGATGCTCCTGATCCTGATCGTATTAATTTGCATCGTTCTTTTGAAAATCGATTCCGCAAGGCAATCCAGCGATCTCTACATTCAGAACCTAAATAACAATTATAATTATTTAATACTCATTCCATCAAGTATGTACATCTGTATTTATGTAACTTTATATGAGACATATATATTCAACGTACTTCAACTAATTGAAAAGGACAAAAAAATATGTTGAAAAGGCTCAATTAATTTAAATTTAAAAAGATAAGTAGCTAGAGAGCCTACGACAGTTATTAATTCGTATAATGTATATTATTAAAAAAAAAACAATAACAAATGTGGACTCTCTAACTTATCTTTTTAAATTTTAATTGAAAATGTTATAAATGTGATTGAAAACCAGTCATTTATCACAATTCAAACTTTCTATATCTTCTCTAACAAAATAACCTAACTTTTTATTTGTGTATACAAAACGAACAGAAATTTAGGAAAAACTTTCATGTTAGTATTTCTATAATAATTAATATTTATCAAATACATTGTAATATACTCACTTGATGCATTCAATTTGTTACCAATAAATTGCCAAGAGTTTTCTACGACATTTTTGTTCTTATAATCTTTTTCTTTCTTGTCGTATAAATGCCGAAATTGTTCGACCCACAAAATTAAATCCGCGTCATTTATTTGTACATTCATCACTATTACTTTTTTTTTTTAATAGACCACTATATCACGTATGTTGTATGTCAAAAGGTTATGTGCTTTCGACTCCCTTGATGGATTTCAATTCTTTTCCGTTGCTTTCACTGGCCGTAGGCCGGTAAAGATAAAGTTGAGTCAACTTTTCGGTTACGGCCAAAAATAACAGATTACGGCCAACTATTATAAACGGTAGTACGGGTTTCCTATCTTTCAACTTTTACGGCACCGGCCTAAGTTAACGGTTACGGCTATTATAAACCAACCTTTACTCCCACCCCTGAAATTTAGGACAATCCTCAGTCTAGATTCTAGATATACTATGTCTATGGCTAAAAAGAACAGGCCACATGATGTGTGTATGATGTGTATGGTGTGTGTGTGTATGATGTATGATGAGTGTGTGTGATATGTATGTATGCGTGGATGCTTGCTCAGCATATAATGTATGTATACGTATGTATATTTATATGTTGGTATGTGTTTTGCTAAAACGCAAAATTGCACTATTGCAGGAGAGTGTAGCGTAGACAAAATGAGCTCAATTTAAATACATTATGAAAAATGTGCAGCAATATCACATAATAATATACATAAGCGAATAAAACACGTAAAATATAAAAGGATATAAAATGATTCTCAAAATTGACAGATGATTACTGCGCGATCGCAAAAGGAATATGCTAACGTTATCTATCCAGAGATAAAGTGTTCCAACACATACAATAATATCTGTTGCTCGATACACATACCAGTGAATCTTGATCGCCTAATGAATATGTGATTCATGTTATCACATTGTTCTCATTACATCGTTTTAACGTATCAAATGAGACGATTTTAACATCTGACCTCGATTACATCCTAGTGCGCATCCCCAGAACGCAAAAATAGTGAGGTTATATGAACGTGATCTCGATGGTAATTACGTTATTGTGAAAGACATATACTGTAAAGACACAATGAGCTGGCTACGAAGTAGCCCGCTGCGAACGAGTTTCAGCAAGCAGCGATCAAGAGATTCGCCACCAAAAGATGCTGATCCATCCGCATGCTATGACAGTTTCTGCAAACATTCTCAGCAGATTTATGAAATCATTCTACATTCTTTAGTAAGAGCAACTTTTTTTAGAACTTCTTAGAATTTTTATTGTGTTATTTTTAAATTTAAACTTCAAAAAGATTTAAATTTCTCAGACACATAATATATCTAAAAAACATAATGGGAGCTTCAACAAATGACAAATTGACAACAGCATTTCTGCTTGATATTTAGTTAGAGACAGACAGAATTACTGCTATGTCGATTTGTATCTTACTGGAAACCTTTCTAAGCATGTTTAAGATTTTATGAAAAAATGAGTCAATGAATATAAAGATAAAATAATATATAGGGGCATCTAGGTGATGTTTCTGAGTACAGCCTTGCATTCTACTAAATGCATAATATAACCAAAAACAAAAATGAAAAATGCTTATTTACTGTAAAATTAGCACAACTTTTCCTTCCAAGAACAAAACACTTAACACTTAATAAATATTAGCTAATTTAATATTATGTCGGTATTTACTTATTACATATATTTAATATTGTATCAAATACTTTAAGCATTTAATTTTGGATTTGATAATTTTTTTATACATTGGAATTTAAAGTTATTATTACATATTTTTTACATAATTATGAATTTATATTTGATTATAGACTTTTTTACTGATTTTCTATTAGTTTATAAACTCATTAAAATACAAATGGCAAAAAAATAAGTAATAAAAATGTTAATGTAGAACTTTATCTGAAAGATATTATAATCCTATTCTATTTTTAGTTATTATCAATTCTTGCATTTTTCAGCCTCCGAAAGGGATACCTAGTCAAGATGATGTACTTGGAGTTGTTAATCATGTTGACCAAATGGTAACGTTACTGGTACTAGAGTTACGGGATACAAATTCGCATAATCATTATCAACAGAGTAACACCGCCACGCATTCTCCGTGTTTAGAATATTTATTAAGTGAAAATCTGCTTGTAAAGTTATATGATTGGAGTATACATACAGGAAGGTATATATATGTATATAATATATATTTACTTTTTATAATGTATATACTCTGTATTTATACAGGATGTTTAGCATTATAGAAAAAAATTTAAGGAATAATTTTAGATATAATGAAATCAAAAATTAAGAATAAAATTGCTCAAATCAAAGCTTTATGTTTTAATTACAAAAGTTAAATAAAGTTTAAATATTTACATATTTTAGGCATTAACTTGAATATTTAAATATTAAAAGTTAAAAGTAACATTTTAGTGGGTTTTGTTTATTTATTAATTATAATATCAAATTATTTATTTTATCTTAGGCTTTTATATGAATATTTAAACATTAATAATTAAAAAATTAAAGCTTTAATCACAATATACTATATAATGTTATACCATATATAAAATTTTTTTATAGATTTAATAATGCTGTAAGATTGGAACAAATAAAGCTTTACGAATTACTAGTTTCATATAGTGGCACTCTTCTTGCCCACGAGCCAGTTACGAGACCACTTTTGCGATTGTTAGAAGAATGTGCAAATGATGTTATGCCATTAGAAGTAGAAAAGAAATTAGTAGTATTGTTGAATCACCTATGTGTTGCCTTAATGCAAAATATGGCATTACTTGATTTGTTCTTTCATCCAACTGCACCTGGAAAGAATAAGTAATGGCTTATCATTTACTGTGATAATTAAATACTTTATAAGAATGTAAAATTCCTATAAAAAAATTAATGATTTCAGATTTATAATATTTAATCTATTAATACCTCATGTTCATCGGGAGGGTGGTGTTGGTCAACAGGCACGTGATGCTATGTTGTTGTGTATGTCACTTTCAAAAAAAAATGATGAAGTTGGATTATATATCGCTGAGCATTCTAATATATGTCCTGTAAGTAATGCAATTATTGGAATAAAACATTTGCATAAATTCACACAACACAGAACATTCCAGTGTTGCAATATTGCTGAAATGTTGCTATAGTTAGACATATAAAAAACAATTTTTTTTCTAGTAGTACGTGCGTAATATCACAAATTTTCTTGAACAGTTTCATGTCCAGATATTCACTGATAAATCTTTTTTGACCATCTTGTAGTGTCCATCCATAACACGTACAAACCATTTTTACCTTCTTATTTCTAGTCTCCCTCACACCTATAATTTCTCTGGTGTCTATGTTCCGAACTTTATCCAATCTCTCAACATTTCTCAAATAATCCATTTCTAAAGCATTCAATCTTCTAAGATCTGCATATGTTTCTTTGGTTTCTTTAAGTATGGTTGTCCATACTTCTCATTCATATTGTAGCACCGATTATACCCATTCATTTTTTGTTTTCTGGGAAATGTATTTATTCCATCATAAACTATTAGGGCCCCTCGCACAGACTTCTACATAACATGAAATGCATATTACAATCTTTCTGCTTTTTTGCTGTTTAAATTCTTATACATTGGCTACATCTTTGAAAATATAAAGATATTTGACTCTCTCCATTTGTGGTGGTGTTATCGTGCATTATCTTTTATATTTTATTATGTATTTTATTATATCATACATTTATATTACATCCTGTAGACCTATTCTGTAACTCATAACGACAATTCGGTATCGTCGTTATATTGTCGTTGCGCAGCTGTTTTGTCATATATAATATGTGCGCAACGACAATATAACGATATCTACACTGTCATTAAAAGATACAGAATAGATCTACTGGATATATTTGATTTATTTTTTCTTGAAGAGCATTTTTATGTATCTTTTTATTGTTAGTATACAGGCATATTAGGTTGAAATCACTAAATGATGATCTAAGCACTAAACAATGATCTAAATATGTTGTTCCTTATTTTGCTCTCACATGTAGTTAATAATCTATTTTATTATAAATAAATCAATAATGAATTTTTTATTTAAAAAAGGTTTAATCCATGTATACTGATATTTTCATGTTGGAAGAACACTTACGGTTAGTACTTGCATAAATTAATTATTTTGTAATTATCATTGGATCTTCAAACCTTTCTATTATTTTGTATCCCTATTTTAGATCTTATATCTCCAACTATACTTGATTAGTTTTTATGTCATCATTCCGCGAGTGATGTAAACTTTTTTTGTAACTGCGTTGTCAATCAAGATGTATGCTGAGAATATCACTGTTTTCCACTACTGATTTGTATCTTTAAATTTATTCTAAGGATTCTCTTATTTACAAATTTTATCTTTTATTGTTTTATTTTCTTCTTGATTAAGGTGGGTATTCCTACACCTCCTTGTTGATTTTTGTTTATGTTTGATCATTTATCGGGCATAAATGATCAAACATAAACAAAAATAACGTGCCATAAATTTTATGGGTATACCTTCTAATAGCGTTTTCAACCTTCTAATAACCTTCTAATAACGTTTTTATAGCCTCATGGCCTGGGTTAATCACTCCGGGAGTGATTAATGACACCGGGAGCGATTAAGGCCAATCACAGTTATTCTTTTGAAGAAGGGAATAACTGTGATTAGTCAGTTTTAGAGGAAAAGAACCTGAGACGGATTAACCCAGCACCGTTCGAAAACGCCATAATTTTCTAATAGTGTCATTTCATTAATCTTTTTTTTATCTCTAAGACATATATTCAAGTGACATATAATAATATATTTCTTTATGATTTTCTTTATGATTTTATTTTTATGGAGATGCCTTGTGTGTTCCATTTCAAATTTTTAAAGGTTGTTTTTGTCATTTTTATTCGTGATCCAAGATATATATAATGTTTTAGTAAGCAGCTTTTTTTATATTCCAAAAAGCTAGCGCTACGGCTTCCTGATATGACGGACTGAGATTTTCTGTTACGGTTTCTTCCTTTAACTGCATATTTTAAACGCTGGAAATTCTTTTTGTTATATATTTATTTTGTGCCATGGATTGACCAGGAGTCACACTAACGTCTTTATGGAAGTAGGATTTGTTGGTAAAGATTTTAGTTTAACAAGCATTATTCAGATTCTTGCAATACTTTAAGACTTTGGCCATCTGAAAGACCCCCAAAATCTTTTACTATTCTTTGACTCTAATTTAAATAAATTATCTAAAAAATAACAAATTATGAACGAGTAACCTATACTGATCAAAATATAAATATTAACTCTTATCTGATACACTTCAGTGGAATTTTATAACTATCTGTTGGGACCCCATCGAACAAAAATGCTTGACACAAAGAAGATCTCAGAGAGCACAAAATATTATCATAAATATTTATAAATATTTTACAAATTTATTTTCAAAAAATATTTTTTAAAGATTATATAATTATTTTTCATAAACCATTTAGAAATGATACAAAAATTATTATCAACAATATATAGAATATATTTTTAAAATATACTGAAAAATATTTATAGTATATGAACTTGAAATACTTTTTATATTCTTTGATAATAATGGTATAAATATTTTTATAAATTTTTATCATAATTTTTTTATACCTGACAAGCTTGGACATAAAAATATGTACAAAATATTTATCATAAATATTTTTCCTTATAAATATTTTGTGTTATCTGGGAGATTGACATTAGTGACTTGAAAGATTACCTTTCAAACATTTTACTTTGAGAATAGTTGTTCACTTGTCCATAATTTGTTATTTTTTAGATAATGTATTTAAATTAGAGTCAAAGAATAGTAAAAGATTTTAATTAAAATTGTAACGCGAAGGGCCGCGTAACGCGCTCTAGGACCTGTACCTGCGCGCTCGCAGGCGCACAGCGCCCCACCCCCTCTCGAGAAGAGAAGAAGAGTCAGTCTTACGGCAACGTGCACAGATGGGGTGGTACGCGATACTCGTTGGTCTCACGGATACATCTCTGTAGCTATTTTTTCCTCTTGATATAAATATATTCTGTGTGTCTTATCCAACGCCTATTTCTTCGAGCTTGATTTCCCGGGCGCGTTCCTTCGGCGTGACCGATCGACCCCACAAACACGAACACGAACGCGACACGGTGAGGGAACATCTACCCCTTCCCTTCCACGTGCCACAAAATTAGATTTTGTGTATGTAAAAAAATTTTCACGATTTTCATGAATTTTTAATAGTAAATTAAAAGTTGAATTTAGTTGGAGGCAGATTGACTCTACAGTACTGGATGAGGGTTAAATACATATTTAAAAACAAAACAAAATTTTGAAGAAAAATTTTTTTCAATAAAAATTATATGAAAAATTGTTTTTTATTATATATATCTCTATAATATTGCTGCAACATTGCTCCAATGTTGCTGCAATATCATTAAAATGTATTCTATACTGTCTGGAAATAATGAAATATGTATTAAAAAAGTAAAACAATATTGTTTTCTCAGGTACTAGCTACAGGACTGAGTGGCCTTTATTCTTTACTTCCAAGGAAACTCGACATTGAAACAGACGATTGGCATCAATTAACACCAGACGACGTAAATGATTTACCTGCGCTTACACAGCTTATGAATTCTCTGGAATTCTGCAATGCAGTTGCACAGGTGGCGCATCCAGTAATACAGAAGCAATTACTTGAATTTTTGTATCAAGGTTTTTTAATTCCCGTCTTGGGTCCAGCATTGTTACAGGTGAGTATTAATTAAATAAAATGTTGAGCAATTGTACATAAAATTTTTTTTTAATTGGCATTTTCTAATATACAATGATGAATTTTATTTATTGAAAATATACAATCTGTTACAACAGTGTGTATATGTGGTTGATTACTTGCATATTTTATCTTACAATTAACATTTTCTTATATGGTTTGATGATTAAATACATTCTTATTTTACAATATGACATATGGTCATAATATATGATTAAAATTGTTACTGCATGTTTATATTGAAACATAAAGTAGACATTGAAAAATGGCAAGCATGATATGAAATAAATATTTCAAATTGAATCAATGTGTTATTCGTTAAAAATCATCGTTTTAAACGAATTTTTGGAAAACTAGTTTATCATAGTTATATAAGAGATAGCTGTATAAAAGATATAGTTATATAGAAAATATAGACCAAATATGTATAAACACAATTCATATAGAATAAACTCAGTTGCATTTTTATGATAATATTTGTGTGATTTTATATACCTTTCAAGGTTCACTGAACTGTGCGCAAAATAGAATTTTTGATCTTTTAAAACACAACTATAAGATAAATCAGATGGAAGGTCCCAGGTTCAATTCCTGGCTGAGGTATTATTTTTTCACAACAGAACTACTTACAGTATTTGAGGAGAACAGGGAAACAAACGCTTGTTAGTATTATTATTATTATTATTATTATTATTATTATTATTATTATTATTAAAATAATTATCAATTTAATTTAGTGATATTACTAATCTGGTTTATCTTATAGCTGTGTTTTAAAAGAACGAAAATTTTATTTAGTGCACATTCAGTAAACTGTTATAGGTATATAAAATCACATAAGTAAATATTATCACAAAAATTCAGCTATGATCAAATAAGGCTGGGAGCGTCCCGTTTGCCAACGTCAATATTGGCCACGGTCCCGATTGACCACGTCAATATTGGCCACATAAATATTGATCACGTCAATATTGGCCACGTCACTACTGTATATGGGTTTGCGACTTGGACGGGATGGGGGCCGAAGGCCATCTTGCACTCCCCCCCCCGTGTATGTGCGTGTGTGTGTGTGTGTGTGTGTGTGTGTGTTCGAAGCATTTCTCTGCACTACATGGGTTTGTGACTTGCCACACTAAACAAAAAGAATTGATTAATATTGACGTCGACAATATTGACGCGTGGCCAATATTGACGCGTGGGCAATATTGACGTGACCAATATTGGCACGGCCAATAATGACACGGGACCAATATTGACGCATGGCCATTATTGACGTGGGCAATATTGACGTGGCCAATATTGATGTGGCCAATCCACCCCGTGGTCAACCGGGATCGTGGCCAATTGGGACCGTGGCCAATATTGACGTGGGCAAATGGATGCCACTCGTAAGGCTTATTTTATATCGGATAGATAACTGTTTTTATCATTATGGTGTAAGAATATAAAGTGTAACTCGGTCAAATTTATTATATTTTTCCGAGGACATTCTGTAGTCACACACACACACACACACACACACACACACACACACACACACACACACACACACACACACACACACACACACACACACACACACACACACACACACACACACACACACACACCACACACACACACACACACACACACACACACACACACACACACACACACACACACACACACACACACACACACACACACACACACACACACACACACACCACACACACACACACACACACACACACACACACACACACACACACACACACACACACACACACACACCACACACACACACACACACACACACACACACACACACACACACACACACACACACACACACACACACACACACACACACACACACACACACACACACACACACACACACACACACACACACACACACACACACACACACACACACACACACACACCACACACACACACACACACACACACACACACACACACACACACACACACACACACACACACACCACCACACACACCACACACACACACACACACACAACACACACACACACACACACACACACACACACACACACCACACACACCACACACACACACACACACACACACACACACAACACACACCACACACACACACACACACACACACACACACACACACACACACACACACACACACACACACACACACACCACACACACACCACACACACACACACACACACACACACACACACACACACACACCACACACACACACACACACACACACACACACACCACACACACACACACACACACACACACACACACACACACACACACACACACACACACACACACACACACACACCACACACACACACACACACACACAACACACACACACACACACACACACACACAATATATATCCTAGTCTACTTGGTCTAGCTGGGATAATATATGTTTGCAAGCATGTATAATTATAAAATTAATATTTATATTAATATCTATATTAATTAAATATAATTAATATATATTAATTATATTTAAATTTTGAGAATATAGACGTCTTTTTATTGAAAAGTTGTCGTAAACGTGAGACAAGTTCATATTGTCAACAATTTGTAAACAATAAGCTACAATTAAAAAATAGTTTGAAGGCATATATGCAATAACAATGAAAATTATTATATATGTGTTGTTGCTGTTATGTTTGCATCATGATGCTCAAGATATAATCATTTATTTGATTGAATTATTTATTGCCGTCATGTTGCTGACATGTTGTAGACAACATAACATACGCGTATTGCGAACCGTTTGCTCGGAAAATTTCGCCAACTGTTTGCATGTATAAGCAGACATATTGCTGCATTCGTAACGTTTTTACTTCGATGTCAGCAAATATACAGCAAATATCTAGCAACACGTTTTGTGCATTAGTTTCTTCAAAATGCTTAATCACGCTTGGCTATCTGGGATGTAGTTTTTAGCGTTGTATACAACGTCATTATGAACAAACTTTGGCTTTAGTTTAGAAGTTTCGGTAATGTTGAAATAACATTTGCAATGTCATTATAAATAATATTTTATTTTTATTTTTTTAATATTGCGAAAATGTGAAAACAACATTGTGAAAATGTTGAATTTTGTGAACATAATTATAATGTAAGAAAAAGAATTTAATTTATGTTTCTCAATAAGCACGGTTGTCACTCACCATAGTCGCATTTGGCATTGCTTAACTTCTGCGATCAGAAAAACGATCACTCATCCAACTGTGAACCACCGTCGACGCTGTTTTACTTTGAAGACCGTACGCTACCTAACACTTCATAATGATCCATGCTTATATTTGTTATAGATAAATACATATTTCTTATAGATTAGTTTAATAGATGTCAAAAAGATAAAACGTTCAGTTAAATAATATTTTTATAAATAAATATAAATTTACAACTTTTTTACTGATTTTTATATATGTGAAATAACACGCGAAATAACTTAATAAAGATATCTGTTTTTGCTCTGTTCTTTTATAAAGCTAAAATTATGTAATTGTAAAATATATTAATAGAAAATAGTAACTTAAATGATTATTTTTTTGAAAATTCTACAAAAAAATATTTATATCAATAAATAAATTAATGTAATTTTTTAGTACATTAAATACAATTATTTATAAATAATTTTAGTATTATATGAGTAAATAAATATTTTAACTAATAAAATTTTAAATTAAAAAAATGGATTTTAGGTATTGTTTAAAAAGTATAATTATTTTGACAAATGAGTGTTGGAAAAAACGGTAGTTGAAAAAAAAAATGAAAAGACAATCAATCTTTTTCATTTTGCTATAAAACTGTAAAACATGTTTATATAAATATAATAAATATATTTTTAAAATATAGATAGATTAAATATATTTTAGAATAATTTCACAAAAAATGTAAAGTTAAAAAGTATAAAAATAAATAATTTACAAATGTAATAATAATAAAAAATTATATTTAATTAATAAGAATATTAATTCACTCTACGTCATATAACAAAAATAAATTTATTATTTTAAATATTTTATCCTTATTTTTAATAACTACTTTATTTTTAATATTATCTTTTTAATTTTTTATGATTTTTACAAAGTAAAAAAATTTTTGGTATTTTTAAATTTGATATATTTTACATTCGAATATGTATTTTAAATTATAGTAATCCATTTATCACGACATTTAATATTTTTGCACTGCAAATAATGACTTTTTGAGATCTTTCCGTGCAATTACAAATAATATAATTAAATAGAATGATGTTATTTAAAAACAAAGAAATTAAAAATTTTATATTTTTATTGTTTGAGAAAATTTTATTAATATATCAAAAAATATTCTTTACTTTTGTTTATTTTTATATTCTATTAGTATATTCAGGCTGTGTTTGGAAACATCACGTGAGTGTTTTCATTATTTTATTTAGTACCATTTTGTTTTTGTTGTTTGGAATATGAAATAAGAATACAATGATATACTTAAAAATATTCGGGTAATATTTATGAACTTGACTTCAGTTTACTCAGCAGGTTTTCAACTAATGCGTTATCTTGTGTTCAACTTCCTTATTATAATCACAGTTTTTTAGTTAAAATATTGACAAATGGTTACACTATATATTCTTACACTGAAAAAAATGTAATATATTCAATAAGATATGTTATTGCGGGCTGCCAATTACAGATATATTCAATACAATAATATATGTTATTGCAGTATCAACATTGTACTTGCATTAATAGCAAATATTATTGTATTGAGTATGTTATGTAGTTGGCAGCCCGCAATCACATATGTTATTGACTATATTACTTTTTTTTCTGTGTACACTATGGTTTTCATATAGGATAACCCAATTTAAACAATATGAGCAATTTTCTTGTAAACTAAGCGAAATATCAAAAAATGTTTTAGACAAAAATTGTATGGTTTTGAGGGGACAGTAAGATGGTACTATTGATTTGACCTTGGATGATTATTTGCAGGTCACGTGAAGATCACCTTTAATTTCATAAATGAAATTTACTATTTTTCGTTACATATTTATACATAATATCATTACATAAGATTTTGTATTTTATGTCAAAGTACTGCAACTTGGGAGCCTTATAACTCGAAAAATACTTAATGAAAATAACTTAATTATAGTATTTTGTATAGTTCTCGAGATGAACTACAAAGATATGTAATGAAAAATAGTAGGTTCCATTTAAGAAATTGAAGGTGATTCACGTGACCTGCAAATGATCATTCAAAGTCAAAGCAATAGTACTATCTTAGGACTTTCTCGGAACCATACAGTTTTTGTCTGAAACATTTTTTGATATTTTGTTTGCCCGTATTGTTTAAAATGGGTCACTGTATATAAAATTATTCATATCTCTATATAGCACATTACAACATCAGAGTAATATTATTTTTCCATATCAATGAGATGCAATATGAATATTAATGGAATATTACTGGAATATGTCCACCCAATCCAAATTGATAATAATGTAATCTTTATATTAAGTAATACAACATAAAAATATATTTAATAATATAATTTATCAAATCTGTAAAATGTTTATTTTTAGATAATATGCAACTAATCACCTATATGCTTTTGTATAATAGATTGTACACAATTTTAATTATATTTTGTCATTGAGTGTGGTGAAAGAAGGTATTTTTTAGTTGCACAAAAATATTTTATTAACACAAACGTATTTTAATAATTATTATTATGTGTTAAAAAGTTTTTATAAATTAAATTTAATTTAAGGTAACTCAAATTTAAAGATCAAAAAGTTATCTTGTAAACATAAATGATAACATATTGACTAAAAAGTATCATATTTAAGTAATATACATGAAAAAGTTTTAAATATGTATGAAAATATTTTATGTTAATAAATATACATATATGTATATTTTTGCATTTAATTAAAAATTTTTAAAAAATATGAAAAACGTTGATGTTAATTTGCCCATTTTATTGACTTAAAAAATCTGCATTTTATGTTAAATATGTGAATTCTTTAATGTGGCAGTAATAGAACAAGGCATTATTAAAGCTAATGTGATATATAAGTCATTGGTATTATAATTTGTGGTTGTTGGTATCTCCCTCTCTTTGGTAATATTTTTATGACACTCATAGGATTCTCTTGGCTTGAGTATAGAACAGCTAGATGCACATCAACATTGGGTTAGTACAACAATATCACATTTCATAATATAGTATTTCAGTTGATACATTTTATATATTTTATTATATATATTTTACACATGAAATGACGAATTTTTTAATATTTTTTTATGAAGTATAATTTGGGATATTAGACATACATAGACATAATATTTGACCATATGATACTTCTAGTTTCTCATCCAGGAAATACTAACACTAATATTACATTAATATTATAATTTCATATTTAACGTGGTATATTGTATACCACAGTAATATACATATTGTATGTTACATTGTTGAGTGTGAAATTATACTGGTCAACAAAATTAGCACATACGAAAATTTGTGTCGAAATTTTGCATAATTTGAAGTAAGTATAACACCCCGAAAAATCATCGCATTTTTATTTTTCAAAAAGGATTTTAGAGCTTGGAACTCTCTACTTTTGAATGAATTTTGGCAATTTCAATTACCTTTTTTTTACGAAACGGCACAATGATAAAGTTTGACCCGTCCTAAAAAAATTTTTATGCACTTTTATTTTATTACACTTGCTGTGAAAAAAATCGCGAAAACTTTCTGTTACTTGGATCTTACAGCGGGATCTTTTTCCTTTATTTTGAGTGGTCGTTTATTGCTGTGCGATTTTTTTTGATCGGGTTATCGATGTTTGAATAAAAAGTGGTCACTTTGACTTTGATCGCTTACAACTCGTGAAAAAATCAACGTATTATATATAGCATTATATATAGCATTTAACAAAAAAAAAAAAAAAAAAAAAGTTTTGCACTTTCGAATAATAGTATTTTTTTTGTAGAATTACTTTTTCTAACAACAAATTGCGTTTATTCAAAGATTACGTAAAAAATCGCATATTTTACGGTTTGCATTTAATTTAATATATTATCGTAAAGAAACATCCAATCACATCGCTAAAATTTTATAGTACGATTACTTCCAAGTAATAAACACTAACGGTTTTTGATCAATTACTGCTTGTAAATGTTCTTATATGTTTATGCACCTCTCAATAATGTCCCATGGAATTTCGTACCAAACCTGCCTAACTGCTTTTCTCAACTTATCATTTAACATTCAAAAGTGTAAACTTTCAGTTTTCCATTGCTTTTTGTTAAATGCTGTTAAACGTTGATTTTTTCACGAGTTGTAAACGATCAAAGTCAAAGTGACCACTTTTTATTCAAACATTGAAAATTTGGTTAAAAAAAATCACACAGCGATAAACAGCCACTCTAAATAAAGAAAAAGATCCTGCTGTAAGATGAAATAACAGAAAGTCTTCGCGATTTTTTTCACAGTAGGTGTAATGCAGCAGTTACATAAAATTTTTTATTTTGACGGGTCAAGCTTTATTATTGTGCGTTTCGTGAAAAAAAAAGATCGTCAAAATTCATTCAAAAGTAGAGAGTTCAAGCTTTAAAATACTTTTTGGAAAATAAAAATGCGATAATTTTTCGCGGTATTATACATATTTGAAATTATGCAAATTTTTGGTACAAATTTTCGTATGCGCTAATTTTGTTGATCAGTGTCTAATATTAATTTCATGTTACTGTTACTTAGTGTTTACTGGACATTTATTTATATTTACTGTAATGTATATTGTACTTAAAAAAGTAATTATCTACTTCATTAAGTTTATTTTAATCTTTTTATTCAAGCATCTATATGACATATGTATATATTAATTATTACATAACATATGTATATGTATAATAATATATTCTGTTTTATATAATGAATGATAGCATTTTAAAATCTCTTTCAGATTTGAAGTATCTATTGAAATACTGATAATTCTTGCTATCTAACAAATAACTCATATTTAATTTAGTATAAGGGTACGTTCGGAGAGACACTATTAACGCTACAAACGCTAACGCTATCTGAACTGTTCGTGGAGCCAATAGCGCGATAGTGATAGCGAGTTCCATGAACAGCTATAGCATAGCAAACGCAGTTGCGCGGTTGGTTAGCCACTGCCAGCAATATTAACAAAATGTTTATATATATATTAATAACTATTTATGTTAATTATGTTACTTGTATTTATTATAATTTTTTTCTAAATATATATAATATATATATAATACTTATTTATTTATATTTATTTTATATTAAATATTTTAATAATAATAAAATGATTATTAAACAATTAAATTTTTTAATGGAAATTGAAATTATTGAAGTTCACAAAATAAAAATTATTAAAGTTATTTACGATCTTATTAAATAAATTTTTTAATTTTTAAATAAATTAAATAATAATTAATAAGTCCTATATATTACTCTTTAATTAAAATTATTTTATATATAATAAAATAAAATAATTTAAACAATTTCCTATAAATTTTTATTTTGTTCCATTTTTCTATCTTAATTCAAAATTAAATTAATTAATTAATTTATATTTATTTTACATAATATTATATGTTTGAAGCTTTATGTCTAATTTTATTTATGTAAATTTATGTTCTTTTGCACTATGTCGTATACTGTCGCTCTTGAATTGCATTAATTATTTAAACTAAAATTTTAAAATAATATATGATTACGTTATCAATTTAATTGATAATAATGATACTTACGTCGTTTACATATTTGCAATTGGTACAGAAAAGGATTGCATTTTAAGACAAACAGTACATGCAGTCTAATGAAACAAAATAGTATATATTATTATATACATATTTTGATAGAAAATAATATTAAACTCAAAGATCCAGTCTTGATCACCTTGATAGAAATATATTAATGAAATATTTCACAAAAACTTTTTTATTTGATCCCTTTTTATTATTTATTAAGATTTATTAAAATGCATTAAAATCATTAAAATTTATTAAAATTTATTAAAAATTAATATTTAACATTTATTAAAATTTATAAAATTTATTTATATAATAAATAACAATGTATATAATAAAATAAATTTTATGAATTTTAAAAAATTTTAACAAATTTAAATGAGTATATATTAAGGAATTTTAATATATTTTAATAAATTTAATAAATTTTAATGAAACCGAATCTCCTCTCTCTCTCTCTCTCTCTCTCAATGAAGAGAGATTTTTAATTAAATATTTTTATTAGGACACAAACAATTTCTTATTTTCTTCTTTCAAGATCACGCATAAATTTTCTCTAACCTTAAAAGAGAGATAGCACGTGAAGTTTAAACAGACAATGGTGGGGATTGAGCCAAACGCTATCCATGCACTACCTCTGAAGCAGTAGCATGGATAGCGCGCGTTTATGACGTCAAACGCTACGGACAATGACGTCATCATAATTTTGATAGCGCTATCCAGCGTCTCCGCGAACAGCGGTAGTGCTACGTAGCGCTAATAGTGAGCTCTCCGAACGCACCTTAACTATTATAAATTATAAACCATAAAACGCGTTTATTAATCTTGTCAAATTATTATGTTGTGTTTTATATACACATATACACAGGATGAATTTTAATGGATGTTTTAGCCTTTTACCATGGAAGATAGATTATCGACTGCAATTAATACATACATGTACGGTATATGCACATACATATTTTGTACATATAAAACATCTGATATAAAAACTATTGATAAATAAGAGCACTGAAAAAAAGATTCTATGGTTTATAATTTATAATACCAAACATACATTTTGCTATTATTATCTTGCTTATGGTGGTTTCTTTTGCTTTCTTGTGATTTTGTATTATTTATGTGGTATTATTTCTCTACTCATGTAATTAATAAACACCTTTTTGGTCCACTTGTTATTTCTGCACTATTGTTTTATATTATTATTAAGTAATGTTTAATACTGTATAAATATTAGTAATTTGTTATTTATATTTTTATATATTTTTTAATATATTTGATAGTACCTGAAAATATACTTATTTCTATAATGTTAGTAAATAGAATTATAAATTGCTAAGTAAATACCATGATCAATTAGTATGTATACTATATATATATGTATTTGTTTTTATTTTTATTTTTGGTAAATATGCACAAAAATAAAGCTTGCACCGATTACTTTAATCTTTAATCTTATATTATCAAGATCACCCTCTTGAATAACCTTTAAAAGATTTTAACCGTCGCTCATTGTTTATCAACCCCTTCGACGGCATACAGAATTTGCCTGTTTGTGTCTCTGTAGGCAACAAAATAGGTGATCAGATTTTTATCAGGTGTGTAAGGTTTTTTTGCTAAATTTGAATTTAATGGCAAAATTTTAAAATTTAGATTTAATCTAATATTATGATCAAATCTCGAGCTATATCTCTCGAGCTATACCTCTATACCGTGTTTAGCCAGATAGCGACTTTATTTTGTATTCAATGACCCACGGAATCCTGAAGAACTTGATTTTATCAATTAGGGCCCAGCGGAATAAGCATGTAAAATCTGTCTCTGCAGATATCGGGTTCAAATTTATGCCATAAATTTTCATTAATATGATATAAAATTTTCTTAAATAGTAACTTGATATCTTTATTGTTTTACGAGATATAGAGGGGAGAAGAAAAATTAGAAAAGTTAATTTTCTCAAAAACGGCTCGATTAATTTTGATAAAAAAAATATGTTATAAATATTAATGAAATTTTTTTTATTGATTTAAATTTTTCAATTTAAATATCAATGAAATAATTTTCCAAAAAATTAAAATAAATTTTTGAGAAAAAATTGGGATTAAAAAATTTTTATTAAAAAAAAATTTTTTGGAAGTTATGTTTTTGATTCACACCAACCATATTTAACATAAATATTCCCTAAAATATCCTCTGTAACATACATTTTTGCTTAATTTTTGCAAGTGGTACAACATAATAAAAGAAAAAATTGCTCTGGTGACGCTACACTATAGTGCACTATTTTGGATTTCCTTGAACTTAGCACATTATATTTAAAAATCCAATAGTTTTTTAGAGTTCTAGTATTTTTTTGAATAATTCTTAAATTCTCTGTAAAAAATTTCAACAATTTCGTTGAGTAAATATAAAAAAAAATTGAATTTAAAAATAAAGTGCACTAAATAAGTTTACACAGCGCATTGAATCGTAAAAATAAATTATTTCTTATAAGTTTTATTAAATTAATTTTTTTTTAATTAAAAAATTTGAGGTTAACTTTCTGTGGCACTTCAAGTTTAAAAAAAAACTTATTGTATTTTTTTATAGTTCTCAAAAAGTTCTATAGTCTTTGACTACTTTGACACATTTTGCGAATAGTTTCGTCAATTTATTACGAGTATCTTTAAACAAGTTGGAATTATTAAAAAATATAAAAAAATCTGTTTGCTATGACATTTTATTTTTTTGATACTCTTTGCAAAATGCATTGAAATAGTTGGAACTATACAAGAACTATCGGAAATTGTCAAAAAAGTAATAGAAACTGTCAAGTTAAAAGAACATTTTAGTCATAAAAAAATTTGTTTGAATGTGTTTATAACAAAATTTGTTTAAACAACTTATAAAAATCGACTTTTTGAAAAAAACTAATAGTGTCATTCGATTGTACGGATGTAATTGAAAAATTACATGGAAATTAATAGTCACTTTTCCAATTCCCCCACCTGTCTAGCCATGGGCAGTAATGGATACAGACAGAGATGAATTGTTTATAACATTACTACAGCAAAATAAAAGAACAACAATACAAACAATTATAAAGGGCTCATTAAAGCAAAAATAATATGATAAACAGGTCAATATATCGAGCCAAGACAAATTTTCTTGATACATTATAATTAATTAGACAAACATTATATATAATTATACTAATAGATATAATTATATCTAATTAATTATAATGTATTAAGAAAATTTGTCTTGGCTCGATACATTGAACTGTTTATCATATTATTTTTGCTTAAAATAAAAGAACTGTTGTATTGTATGTCAATGTAATACATGATTTCCATGTAATTTTTGTCGTACAATCAAATGGCGCTATTAGTTTTTCTCAAAAAGTTGATTTTTGATTAAACAAATTTTGTTGTAAACAAATTACAAAAAATTTTTTTACGCTTAAAATATTCTTTTGACCTAAAGTAAAGGTTCCAATACTTTCTTTTCCGATTTTCTTATTGGTCTATCCATGGGCATTAATGGGTTAATGTATAAATCACATATTTTCGTGACTTACAAAAATACCTGACGTGTTAGAGCAAAACGGACAACAGATTCGAGATCATGTAATTTTTCCCCTAGATCGGAAACATGAAAAGTGAAAAGTTTCAAGTTACTGTCTCTTTCTCTTCAACACCAATAGAAAAAGATAGTTACATAAAACTTTTCATTTTTTACGTTTCCGCCCTAAGGAAAAAGTTACATGATCGCTGCCCAGCACCCTGAGATCTATATAGAGGATCTCCTCTGGTTCTTGTAAATAAAAAAAGTTTTGTGATCCTGTGTAATTAAATAAAAATAATTAATCGATGAAACTCTTTGCAAAATACATCGAAATAGTTGGAATAATGCAAGAATTGTCGAGAACTATAAAAAACACCCAAATCAGTGATAAAACACCAAGAACAGGTAATAATTATCTGAACTACTGCTTTGTTTACTCTTGAATTTATGAACCCATAATAAACCCACTCGTGAGCTTACCTAACTTATAAACCCTAGACTCATGAACTATGAATCCATAAACCTATTAATTTAGTCAAATCACTTGATGTTTTATTCCCAATTTTGGTCTGGTCCGAGTTCCAAAAAAATTTTGTGGTCCTGTGTAATTAATTAAAATTAATTAATTGACGGAATTCTTTGCAAAATGCGTCAAAATAGTCAGGGACGACAGGGACTATAGAACTTTTTGAGAACTATAGAAAAATACAATAAAAGTTAATTTTTTAAAAACTTGAATTGCTACGGAAAGTTAACACCTCAGATTTTTAAATTATTTTTTTAAATTAATTTGGTAGAACTATTGATATAAACTATCAGTAATTGTAGAACTACTGTGAACCAAGCTAGAACTTCTAAGAAATAATTAATTTTCACGATTTGATGCGCTGCGTGAACTTATGCACTTTATTTTTAAATTCATTTTTTTTTATTTATATCAACGGAATTTTTGAAAATTCTTACAAAAAACTCTAGAACTATTCAAAAGAATATTAGAACTGGAAAGTAACTTTTGTTGCATCACTTGAAAAAATTGAGCAAAAATATGTTATAGAAGATATTATAGGGAATATTGATGTTAAATATGGTTGGTGTGAATTAAAAATATAATCTCCAAAAAATTGTTTTAATAAAAAAAAATTTTTTAATTAAAAAGAACTTTTTAATCCCTATTTTTGTCTAAAAAATTTTTTTTAATTTTTTGGAAAATTGTCTTATTGATATTTATAACATACTAGATTTTTTACCCGCGCTACGTGCGAGTTTTCCCCCGCTTTTTTTCCGTGGGTAGGGGGAAACGCACTACTGGTTGAAATACCAGCCGTCCAGGTTGTGTGGGACTTTTAAAGCCCATCACATCACCCCTGTTTCCAGGATATCCTTCCGGATTTTCCTTCCCTTCTCAGCGGCATGCGACTTCTTCAGACTACCCACTAAAACCCCCTCCCTGTTCCTCTATCACACATCAAAACCATCATCAAACTCTATAATTAGATAAAATTAGTATTACATACATTAAAACATATTTTTATATTAAACGATATTTTTAAAAAACTTTGTATTAGGGAATTATTTTAAGAAAAACTATGATTTAATAGAACAAAATTAGTAATAATTTACCTTTCGAAAAATCCTCGATTGATCTTTCTTGCTGATCAAGTGATCAAATATTCCATTCTCTTCAAATTTTTCTATTTTATTAACATTAAAATAATTAATATTTACAATAAAATTTTTTTTTTATTGCTAAAGAAAATAAAATAATACTTTTTTAATAAATTTATTATAAAGGATTGTTCTTTCTCGCTGTTCAAAAAATTAAACCCCATCAAATTGTTCTATTTTATAAATTGTACTATTTTTAAATAAATCTAATTTATCTTTTTTAATATCCTGACTTAGTTCACTAAAACATTTTTCTCTACTTCTTTTTTATTTAAATTTTCCATACTTCTAAACTTAACTGTCATCATGGACATAGGAATATAGGGACAGAGCATAAGCTTGATTGAAGGACGAGGGGAGTGAAGCTAAAATACAGGGGGAGTCCGCCATGATACTGTGCCTAAATTTGATTGGTTATAATTCTGCGCATGCTTAGTGTTACTATTTTGAAAAAAAATACAGATTAATTTAAAACTGTTATTTATTTGTTATACAAATATAAATCTAGTACCATTGTTGAGTGCTATTGGATTATGAAATTATTTACTTTAGACATTCCTTTTATCAAGTAATATGAAATTGGAATTTTCCATGCACCATTTATGCAAACAATCATAAAAACTAAAACTTGATTTGCTAAGATAGTATCATCACAAGCAATGTTTTCTCCCAAATCAATGTAACCGCTAAATTTTGAACCATCATATTCTAAATGTTCTCGAATTGCCATTTCATCAAATAGTAAAGAACCAAATAATGTATAATTTGATTTTTTTACACGTTCAGTGATAGAATATAACGCTTCTGAACTAATACCAGGTTCTCCATTAACACTTCTGTACCAAGAAGAAAGAGTTTTTACATGTGGTAAGCACTTATTAAAGTAATCACGCACATATTCATAAGCTCGTGCAGAGTAATAATGTAGCGTTAGTGCAAATGAACGTATTTCCGGCGAATATTGTTTAGGTACGCATGCATTTTTCTTTCGCATAATTAATCGCTTAAAAATCTCACCTATTGGTTTACCTAACATATGTATGATGTCAATTTGTGTTTCATTCAACAATTGATTATTCTTTAATTTGTTTAAAATTTCTTTGAGTGTGATCACTTGATTCTTATACCGTCGTATTTTTTGTTGCGCAAATCGCATTTTTTTTGCATGTTGTATTTCCAAGAATTTAATTCTTTTTCGTAATCTAGATTTTTCTGGAGAATTATAGACTCGTGTAGGTGATACCATTGTTGTTTTATCCACTTTAGATACCGATTGTGCTAAAATAATAAATAACAGTAATTATATCAGATTAAAATTATTAAATTTTATTTATTAATTCTATTTCTTTGAAGGTAGATAAAATATGTATTAAAAATGATTTTTACGTGAACAAATATTTGTTATAGGTGATAAGGATCCATTGATTACATCTATTGATTCTGTTGGAACTATTGGCGAATAATTTATTTCTTGTGATACCGTTTCAACGTTTTCATTAATAAATTGTTCAACAGTAGATTCCGAAGATGATCGCTGCATTGTAAGTGTTCTTTAGTTAATGAAAAATAGACATTATAGTATGAGATATAATATATATTATAAAAACATGAATTGTTATTTACACTAGGCAATGCATTTGGCCTAAGTCGAGTTATTGAACATGTTCTATTAAAAGATTCTTCTTTAAAATGAATAGAACAAATACGAGCTGTAGTTGGGATAAATGATGAACTCATTCCCAAAATATCCAACCATAACTTGCGAGTAGTAGAATTTTTGGGAAAACTAAAAAAGAACCATATTATTTTTAACAAATTATATTTTTAAAATAAAAAATATAATATTTTAATGTTTAACGTAATGAATAATTTAATACCTGTGAAATGTTATTTTTATATTATCATTTATAGTATTATTTCTTTTTTTCCAATTTTGAAAATCAGATCTGTTCTTACACGACTGAACAAAGCACTGTACCATTTTTCACTTACAAAAAGTATTTGTTATAATGTAAAACCCTGACACAACGTAATTAACCTATTTATCTTTTATTTATTTTTTAAATGTCACGTTGTGTTACATTCATATTTTTAACGCTGCGCTTGCGCCAAATAATAACCAATCAAAAGTAGGCACAGTCAGTTTCCTCTCAATGGCTTCTGCCCTATAACGTTATACTCCGTCCCTATATTCCTATGTCTATGAAAAAAGTCCGATAATTAATATCGTAGCTTCATGCAACTGGTCCCACGGAGTAGTCCGCGGACATACATACAGACGACCGGGTGACCGCGAAAAACTCGGGCATTTGTGATCCGATCCTCATGCAACTGGTCTCAAAGTTTTTCAAATTTAACGGAGAAGGCTGCTGTGGGTTTGAATTATCCATGTACAGGTTCTCAAAAAAGAGTAGCCGATCATTTATAAAACAATCTGTATATCTAAAATCCAAGCAGATAGATGCAAAAACCGTAAAAAGTTAAAAATTTTGAGACCTGTGGTATGAGGATCGAACCATAAATGATGGAATAGTCCGCAGACATACGTACAGACGTCCGCGAATTATATATATAGAAGATAGATAGATTTTAAAATCAAAATCGGTCGAGTTGTTTTCGGAGAAAATTGACTTTTAAAAATTTTCTTTTTTCTTCCATATCTCCTAAAACAATGGAGATATCAATATATATAGAGAAATTGTATGTCACATTAATCTAAATTTATGGCATGAATTTGGACCCGATATCCCCGGCGGGGATAGATTTTACATTGCTTATTCCGCTAGATTCTTTTAATTTTTCTTTTTTTTTTAAGCATTGAGTCTGTTGTTTTGCATTTGGCTATTTTCCATTTTGATTTTGTATTTAGCAATCTACAAAATCCTCAAACACTAGGTTTTCATCAATTAGATAAATTTGATTTTTTTGGCAACCATATGTCCGCCATGGTCCGCCATTTTTAATTTGGATTTTTGTTTTTTAAACATATTAAATTAAGATTGCTTATTTGGTCTGCCGCCAATTTTAGTGCTGAATATAATTTTTCTATTTAATATTTTTAATTCTTAAAGTGCGCGCAGACAATTTTATCAGTCTTGAAACATAGTTATTAAGCTAAATATCGATGCTTAGAAATTTATTAAAATTTTTCCTTACTCGAAAAATCTATAAGTAATTTAATAATAATGTATAGAAACTTTGTCGTCACCAGTAAAAAATTAATAAATAAAGATGATATGGATGTAGTCAACCAAACAAATTTTTATTCAAGAAAGCTACGACCTTTCGGTCCTTGTTTTGGACCCTTATCAAGTAGAAATGACGTTGATGCCCGTAATTACACTGTCGATAAAAATTACAATAAGTGAGAGTCACGAACGCAATAAAAAGAAAAACTTAATAAGTATTAAATGTTACCGTTGTCAATGTGTAAAGGTTTATAAAATAAAGTCACGAAATAAAATAATATGTAGTTAAGAATAAGAAGATATTGTTCTTCGTGGACGGTTAGCGCACTGACGGTCGGAGTATGAGAATAACAATGCGAAGTAAACGCACATCAAGCCGAGTCGATGACATTATTGTATAGGAGACTCAGATTATCCGTGTCTTTTTGTAAATTTATGCTGCTTGTAAATTTTTTGATGTAGAACATCTCGGCTATCGATCTTTTGACGGGATGTTCATCGTGTGTAGTACGTGCAGATTAAGCCAATCGAAGTCGTGATTGTTATTGATTTTATGTTTGCTGACCACAGAATGTAATGATTCGTGTTTTTTAATATTTTTTCTGTGTTCATTTATGCGCGTTTTTAAGTTTTGTCGCTTAGTTTGGCCAATATACATTGCATTGCAATTTTTACAATCAATGCGGTACACAATGTTAGTTTTTTGCATGTGTTCCAGGCTATCTTTCCTCTTTTTTATTACTGAGTTTAGTTTTTTGGGGATTGTGAGCACCGTGTTTAATCCTGTGTTTTTGTTTATGTGATGTTTTAAATTGTTGCTGACTCCCGGAATGAAAGGCAAAACGAAGCATTTTTTAATATCGAATCTGCTATTTTCGTTTGTATGTGGATTAATGTTCAGATACCACGTACAAACGAAAAAAGCAAATTTGATATTAAAAAATGCTTTGTTTTGCCTTTCATTCCCGGAGTCAGCAACAATTTAAAACATCACATAAACAAAACAGGATTAAACACGGTGCTCACGATCCCCAAAAAACTAAACTCAGTAATAAAAAAGGGGAAAGATAGCCTGGAACACATGCAAAAAACTAACATTGTGTACCGCATTGATTGTAATAATTGCAATGCAATGTATATTGGCCAAACTAAGCGATATTTAAAAACGCGCATAAATAAACACAGAAAACATATTAAAAGACACGAATCGTTACATTCTGTGGTCAGCAAACATAAAATCAATAACAATCACGACTTCGATTGGTTTAATCCGCACGTACTACACACGGATAAACATCCTGTCAAAAGATCGATAGCCGAAATGTTCTACATCAAAAAATTTACAAGCAGCATAAATTTACAAAAAGACACGGATAATCTGAGTCCCCTATACAATAATGTCATCGACTCGGCTTGATGTGCGTTTACTTCGCATTGTTATTCTCATACTTCGACCGTCAGTTGTGCCCTAACCGTCCACGAAGAACAATATCTTCTTATTCTTGACTACATGTTATTTTATTTTGTGACTTTATTTTATGAACCTTTACACATTGACAACGGTAACATTTAATAGTTATTAAGTTTTTCTTTTTATTGCGTTCGTGACTCTCATTTATTGTAATTTTTATCGACAGTGTAATTACGGGCATCAATGTCATTTCTACTTGATAAGGGTCCAAAACAAGGACCGAAACGTCGTAGTTTTCTTCAATAAAAATTAGCCAGTTTGGTTGACTATATCCATATCATCTTTATCTATAAATAATTTATTGAAAAAATAATACTTTAGCCAGAATTTAAACCTAGATCTCTTATCATTCCGTAAAGGCACCTTTAGCCAGTTTGATCACTGAAATATATGGTGTATTATTCTGCGTCATAATATATCTCAAAGAATGTTCTTTTTTAAGCGACGTGTAAATGTTTTATACATAGCGATAAGTAATAATTGTTTATATGTTTAAAACATTTATTGATTGGAGAATTATTTTCATTTTTTTATTTTAATTGCATGATCAACGAAATAACTAGTACCACTTTTTATGAAAATTGGACCAGTCAACTAAAATAAAACGATGTACGCCTATAGTGTTATTACCTACAGAAGCACAATTTTCCGTACCAGGTTTAAATGCCATTGAAGAGATTGACAAGATGTTAATAAAAAATATTCTAGAAAATACCATCTTTTCTAGAAATCTTGTGTGGAAAGTCAAGAATTTATGTGGAATAGAACAATTATAGATCTTGTTTTTAGGGGGTTGTAGGCATGGAGAAATGTGGGGTAAACTTCACTTTGCGTGAAAAGTCCAAAACCGATGTGGAGCAGAATAATTATAGACTTTGTGTTTTCTATTTCTTTACAACGAAATCTAACTGCCCTGTTCTATATGAGATTTCGATTTTTCGAAGTGAGGTTACTTCCCCCCTTCCCTCCGTTTATGGTGCGAAACGAGATCTACAATTAAAAATCTAAATGACTTTTAAATATACACAGCTATAAGATATATTTTAACGAAATAGATTTAAACTTTAGTTTACATAAAAAGAATTTTAAAAATGTAAATTTTTATTTGCAATTATATATTCTCTGCCGTATGAATTATATAATATTTGCAATAAATTATGTTTTTAATTAAAACAATATTTCAGAATAATTTGTTTTTAATTAAGGCAGAGAATGTTTTAATTAAAGCAGAAAATATCTAATTTATAAAACTTTTTATAACTTTTTTACCAAAGTACACAAATGGCTGAAACCTTTAATAGAGGTTACTGAAGTAGATGACTTTGATAATATCTGTCAAGATCAAAATTATCGATACGGGTTCTATTTTTATGCATATTTACTTTATTTTTTTATTTATGTAGTATGTGTGGTATGTTATGTGTATGCTTTTCTTTTCACGTATTTTTACATATTAATTATTATTTTTATGTTATTTTATATCTCGTACATAAGAATTTGTATCCTTCTTTTACCACATAGAAAAATCTGTAACTATAGTGCTTGAAAATTAAAAAAAAATAAAAAACGAACAGTAAACGGAGATGTACAAAATTAATATTTAAATCGAATTGTTTTGTTGTATTTCTTTATCTGATATAGGAAATGTATTTCTTATTTCTAATTTTATAATTTTTTATTTTTTAAATTTAATGCAAAATATGTATTATATTTGAGAAACGTTTGAGAAAGGTTGCTAATAAACGTCCTAAAGAGATATCCCTTTATTTTTTGCAAATTAAACATTACATTGTGTTAGTAATGATAAAAACACAATTTGTTTAGATAATTACCCAGACAGCACATGTAGATTATGAGAACGATAGTAGGATATTGCGAAAGTATATTGCAATATTCGTATAATATTAGAGATACGTCTGTGATATGCCGAGTATATACTCATAATGTACTATGTCCGCGTTGCCTTATCCCATAGAATTTCGCTGGCAGTTTGTGAAAATATACCGAATATATCTCAAGAATGTTATACGTATGTCTAAAGTATATCTTCAGTATATTCACAATATGTCTACAGTATGTTCGCATTATATGGGCTCATGCATAATGAGGAATAAGGAACAAGGAATTAAACATACAGAATTATAATTAGCAAGAAGAAAGAAGAAGATGAATTAATCATTTCGCACATCAGGGGCTCGATTCTTGAATTTATTCGCAAGAGAAACGTATTCGCAAATTCTGTTCTTACAGAAAAGTTAGAAATTTATTGGCTATCGTATGGCTATTAATCAATAAACTTACAACTTTCTGTTAGAGCGAGTATTTGCGTATACGTTTCTCTTGCGAATGACTTCAAGAATCGAGCCCCAGGAAGCTATCGCGAGAAATGAAGTGTAATATCTGTTGAATACGCTTGGGAAATTATGCTCAGATAATTGTAGGTTATAACCTAAATGATATATATATGTATATATTATTATAGTTTACGTTACTATATTATATCTTATGTGCATACCAGAATTATCTGGGCGTAATTCCTGAGAAAACCACGTTGTCCGTGAGTTCGTGTTCGCACGTTCATACCCTACACTTTACCACGTATTTGCGTCACACGGCAGACGAAAATGCGTAACGTTACAGATCACAGACAGCGTTGACATGATTCACTTTCGATATTAGGAGGATATTTTGGAAATATGTGATAGATATACATGAGATATATCACATGATATTCTACGGATATTTTGAGTATATTAGATATAATCTCAGTACATTCAGTAAGAGTTGCGAAGTTCAGTCGCTATATTCTAAGTTTATCTTGAGGATATACCAAAATGACATTCTACTGAGACGTTATATGAATGTTTTACGTATATTCGGTATGATCACAGTACATTACGTATGAGAGTATAATATTCGTACGATATCTGATGCTGTCTGGGTAAAGATGTAAGAACTCATGGTTTATACATTCATGGCTTTTTCCTATATAAAATTGATTAATATCGAATTTAACCCTTGTGTCCACGACCGGGTACAATGTACCCACGCGACTAGTTTTTCTGAAAATTTTTTGTCTTTGTCAAAATTTTTTTTATCGCGCTTAGATTGTCGCGATTTGATTATTTTACTATCGAAAAATGCTTTTATGTTAATGTTTTTAAAGCTGGAATTAAAAAATATATTGCATTAAAGTTCACATAGGCTCTGGCCACAATTAGAATACACAAATGTACCCACTAGTAGAAATATATTATTTACGTGCAATTATCATGTTAATTAATGAAAAGGGTTGTGAAATAAATAAAAAAAAGGTTTTTATAAATAAACACAGTAACATACAGTGTACGTTCGCAATCTTTCCTTTTATTTTAAATTTTAAACGAACGTAGTACGTTAGGGCTGCGCGGTTAATTGACTAACCCTCTTTGGTTAGGTTAGGTTAGATTAGGCTAGGCTATTAGGTTGGCTGATTAAACCTCTTTTGTGAGTCAGAGCGGGCTATACAGGGTGTCCCACTTTTAATCTATCACTTGTAACTTTGCAGATAGATTAAAATGGGTACACCCTGTATACTTGAAAAAGGTATTAAAGGTATCTCTATTTTTCTTTCATATATCACACGGGTCGAATATCATCTCGATAAAGCAAACTTTCAAAGCTACGAAACATTTACGGACGAAATTCTGACAGTGTACATTTATATTCCTGTTATGAAACAACGTAGATTTTGTTTATGGACGCAAGGGTTAACCTAATTTAATTTGTATGTACCGTCGCGTTACGGGCAAAAAGAAGTTATATTATTTGAAGAACAAATAATGATAAAATCATTTTTTAAATTAAGTTTTTAAGGTTATAAAATTTTTCTTATTTTTTTAAATAATGAAATTAAAATATAACATTTAGAGCAAAGGCCAAACTTGGAACAGTTTTCTAAATTGAAACTCCCTTATTTCTTGGAAACTAAACATTACATCATACGAATACCGATAAAAATATAATCTGCTTAGTTAATTAAAGGAATAAAAACCCATGTTTTATATATTTATCTTCTTTTCTATATAAAATTTGCTAAAAACGAATTTGAGAGCGAGTTATATTTGCACGATTCTGTCTCTTAAGCAAGCTTAACGGAACAACATTGAGTCTGTAGGACTACATAATACATAATAAGATGTCTAAATCAATAAAATGTAACATTAATACTTTGATCGTATACAAATTCCAAATTAGGCACTCATTTCGTCAGATGTGAGTTTTTGACATGTGTCACAAAAACATTAATTATCTAAAAAATACGAAACAGTGTTATAAAAATTACTATACTATATTTGGTAAAAAAATTTCTAATTTGTATTCATATTTTCAACATTGTTTTTCTAACTATTATTTAAGAAATATTGTCCAGAAACGAAGTGGTTCCAAATTCGGTGCTTTTCTCCTATTTTTATAATTTCTCTTTGTTCATTATATTCTGATCATAAAAATATTAAGGTATAGTAAAAAAAAAAGAATAGTTTACGAGATATTTTATACTTTATTTTAGCATATTTTGATATAAAGTATAAAATATTTTATAAACTATTTTTTTACTACACCTTAATATTTTTATACTTTATTGTGGCATATTTCAATATAAAGTATAAAATATCTCGTAAACTTATTTTTTTTTACTATAGCTTAATATTTTCATGATCAGAATATAATGGACGCGTTTTATTTAACGCTCATAACATTTGCAAATGTCACTTTTAAAAGGAGTGACGGTCAAATTTAATCGAAATCGATAATGTAAATTTGTTAATGCACATTATTAACAAGATTTTGTATGTATTTTTTTTTCTCATATGTATAGATTTGGAAAATCTTTCTTATAATTAAATTATTAATATTTGTGAATTGGACTTTATAACAAAAACGAAAAAAAGTTTTTGTTACATGTACATACGTCGAAAGTAATCCCTTTTGTGTCACTTTTTTGTGGGTGAAGTCGTCGATTTTAACACAATTTAACATTAGCGTCGATTTAACATTATTGCACAGTTTTTCTAAGGGTGACGTCTTATGGACTGATCAAGGTCCGTCAATAGACAAATGGCGTTAAGTAAGTTTTCGCACTCGCTTCAAGTTATTTGGACCGAAAATGGCGACAACCCATAAGCTCAAATGCTGTAATTTACACACACCAAAAGCAATAGACACACGGTAACAACTACAGATGTGACCCATGTGACGATGCGCACTAATACAACTCAATGAACCAAAAATAGTTGATTATGCGAAAATCTTACTTAGCCATTTGTCCATTGACAGATCTTGAGACTGATATATTTTCCGCGTAACGCGTACCGCGTAACCAATTAGTAATTCTGTTTTATGCAACAGAAAATGCGGAACGCCTCTGATTGGTTACGCGGTACGCATTACGCGGAAAATACCAGTCCGTAGGACGTCACCCTAATAAATGGCGTGAATTAATCATAGCGAAATAAAGTCATTGGATTTATAAGGCTGCAATTGTCCGCTATTTTGGGTCCATTACGCAGCAATTTCAAACTTACACTCTTGTACGAACATGTATTACAAACAAGAAAGAAACAATAAATACTAATCGATTAAACATAAAATTTATTTTATTTATTTTTTTTATAACATTTATAATTTATAAAGGTTTTTTCATTGCAACACTACGACTAGAAGTAGGAGCCGTTTTTACAATATTATTGTAGCTGTTTCAATCGCAAGCAAAATAAACGAGCTCTTTTTTTCTGTGCAATTTTTACACAAATCAAAACACAGCAACTTGGCATTTCGATGTTTTTCTCTTAACTCTTTCACAACTCACCGTTACACAGTATAACAAGGAGATTAGTCAACTGCTCTTTATGTATGGTTAAAATAATATAAAAGTGTACACCATGTACACTTTCCGCTGTTTTAGTTTTAATGAGGGATATATGGATTGCGATATTTTATAAATCTAATTACTTTAGTAGCGAAAAACATTCCAGCATGACTTTTTCAGCACATTTGATCATTTTAACACTTGCATTTATATAGTATAGAAGACTCGCAAGGCGCGTTATTTCGCGACACGCATATGATAATTTTCGCAAAATTGATAGACGCTTTGTCGTTTTTGCAAACCTAATCTTGACTAACTCGTCAATTTTCGAGAACCAAAGACACTCAAAGGACCATACATCAACTCATAGGTAACAAACAATACGATATGCAACACAGGCGTAAGGGATTTTTGCACTTGTATTCGCTCTGTGTACAGCTCTAAAATTGCAGCAATACCCGTGGCGGTTTTTGGAACTAACGGCCCCAAATATAGGAAGGATAGACATTTATAAACAAAAATATTGATTTTTGAAATTAGAAATAATAAAAATGTTGCAAAGTAGGTGAAAAACATTAATAATATTATTTATGTAAATACGTAGTTGAGTTGTTTTTTATATAAACAAATTGAAGAATATACAATTAAATGGACAAGTGGAAACATCTGCTTCTTTTTCAATAAAATCTGTCATTTTCATCACATCCTTGAAGGCATATATTGGGTAAAACACAAGTCAGAATAACATCAGGTTAATGTAATTTAAGCGACAAAATCTGCCCTTCAATAATGCAAACGCACGTTCTATGACTTGTTTCATCTTTGATATACTTTGATTAAATGAATTTGAAGATGCAAAAAATGTTGCCAATATAAAAAATATTTTAATGTATTTTCTATAGAAATAAATTGTTATAAATACTACCGCTATTAAATTTCAATGATCAATGTAAGGTGATATATACTATGACAGAACTGGATTTTATCTCAAGGTATATCCAAGACAGAACACAATATTTATAAAATATTTACAAAATATTTATAATATTTATTTGAATATTTTATAAATATTTATTAAAATATTTTATAAATATTTTTTTTGTGTTTTAGATTTGACAGATCATAAAGATTTATCATAAATATTATAAACATATTTATGAAATATTTATGAATATTTAAAAAACATTACTACAAATCTTTATTTTTTATTTATTATAAATATTGTATAAAATATTTAGTCTATATTTGAATAAAGATTTTTTCTTCATGTATATAAAATATGTATAAAATATTTATGTAATATTTTTAAAAAATAAATAGAAATAAATATTTATGAATATTTATTATAAATATTGTGTGCTGTCTGGAATATTTATTATGAAGAAAAAAATTTTTATTACGTTGTACTTCTATCCACAAATCAGATCTTACAAATATTATTTTATCATGAATTAACAGATTTAACAAATTCTACAAAGCAATTCCTAAATACAAGACTTGTATCACAAACAGCTTGTAACGTAATAGCATATTCCAAAAAAGTAAAAAAGCCTCGATGTCAATAATTTTTCATACTTTTCACTTGCAAAAACCTGTGTATTTGATAATCCATTCTTTTAAACACTTTCAACGAGAGGCCGCTGCTTTTAAGCTGTGCACGGAGCGAATAGGTGAACGCACTCTTCTATGGCTTGGGCGTCCACTCGTGCCTAAAAAGCCGACTGTACGGCCTTGTTATATAATGTACTATTTTTGTTACATGTGGGGAAAATTGTCCTTTTTATATCCCTTTTTTGTTCAGAAAGTTGCCGATTTCAGAATAGTTTTTTTATATAAGTAACTCATTATTTCACTGTTTTTGTCCTCGCAATAATAGATGGCGTAAGCCGTGCAGAAATATTTTTCTGCACATTTACTTTATTTTTTACACGTTTGCTTTTGTTATTATACTAGCATGCGCGCCATCTCGCGACACACATACGATAACGTATACGAACTTTCGCAGAATTACCGACGCAGAATTTTTGTCGCTTTTGCGAGCTTAACTTTACCTAATTTGGCAATTAAACCGTAAAAGAAGTCGAACGTGATAATAGTGTCAGTAATAACATGGTAAAAAGTCGATATGTAGTGATTACCGTTAGTAAAGATGAATACCGAAATATTATGAAAGTGACAGTAAACTCGCACCTCTAAAGATCGTCCAATTTGCGAAAAAGGGACTATAGAGAAATTAATGTACTTATAACTAGATAGAAATAAAGTTGTTTTTATTTGCAAGGGGATTGGGTCTCCGTCTGTTTCTACGCATTTGTAAAAAAAAAAATGGTATGAGCAACTCGCACGGGTGAACTCTTGGGAAATATTCAAATTCCCACATTTGTTACAATGTACTATTTTCATGTTGTTCTACTTACTTTTTATGTTGTTCTACTTTTTACACGTATGTAACCTAAATTTTCATAGAATGATTTTGCCTCAATTTAGTATTAGTCTAACTTAAAGAACTTTATATTGTTTGTTTCTGTAATCTCAAATTACTATGTTTTATTGGTAAAACAGGCCTGCCTCCAGCATCCCCTTAATGTTCGGTAAACAATAATTTCAAAAGCGTTGCAAATATCAAGTAGAACGCATTCATAAATAAATTAATTTAAGAAAAAAAACACATAGTTGATTTTTAAAAAGATTTTAACACATAATTGTGCATATATTGCAAATTGCATAATTTTTTTGAAAAGCAATTGTATTTTTTTACATTGATTGTTTTTTCTGTACATAAAATTAAAGTACCGTTATCAAAAAATTAACGATCCACGAGATACTTTATATTTTATATCAAATATATTGGAACAAAATATAAAATCTTTCAAACTATTGATTTCTTGATAATTTTACTTTAATACTTTTATATACAGAATAATTTAAAAAATTATATTATGTAAAAAATTATAAAATTCTATTTAAAAAATAGCTGTAATCTTCAATCTTAAAAATCGATTTTTTTAAATGTTATTACTGTTTGTTCTTTTTTTATATCATAATCACTATTTTTTTTTTATATCATACAATTTTTAAATTATATGATCTTGAAACATTATTTACAAGATATTTGAAGTGGACAATTAAAATGGAACATTCTGTATATCTTTAGCGTAAGAAGAATAGACTACGTTTATACGTCACCCTTAATCGGATTTAATAAATATCGTAGTTTATAAGCAGATCAATCATAATCGTTCTACTTTTCTAAAGAATGACCGCGATTAGTCCGCTTAACCCTCGGAGAAGTGTTCTCCGAGCGTTAAGAACGATAATTATTACCTCTGATTAGAGGTGACATGTAAACATAGTCATAGATACACAGGGCGGCCTCGTACTATACTTCATTTAACACTACTGTGTCTGTTAAAGGGATGCTGGAGTCGTCTGTTTTACTGACAAAAAGACAGTAATTTTTGTTTTGCAATATCTTTTTATTTCTTTTATAGATTTGGAAATCCTTCAGAATGAAAGTATAAGCATTACTACCAATCTGTGGGGTGGAGTTTCTACTAAAAACGAAAAAAAATTTTAATTTACTGTCACATCTTAACCTTTAGCCTATACCTGAGGTATGATATACCCCAGCACATTTTTAAGCTCAATTTTAGATACGTAAATCGATGAAACCGGTACTTATGGTGCCATTTGTTAATAGTCAAGATATATCTTTTTAAGTTAAAACGGTTGTTATTACCAACATGGCGTGTCAGTCTACTTCTGGCAATCGATCGAAATAGACGCTCCGAAAAGTTGGGGTATGACATACCTCTAGTGTAGGATACGTAGTTTTTTTAATTTACAAAAAATAATATATGAGCTCGGTAATGCAAAGCAACAAATTATATGAAGAAACAGGTCAATACATCGAGCTAATATAATATTCTTAGTAAAAATGATTTATTGGCTGATATAAAAAAGTAAGCAAATCATGAATAAAAGAAATTTTATACGCATTATAAATTAAAGCGTCTCAGACGCTTTAACGCTCAGTTTCTATAATCGTCTTTTACCCTGGTTTAACAACTATAATTTTTGCAAGTATGTTTGGTCATTTTATATACTTTTTCGTATATCATATACTCCATAGATTATATATGTGGGGGACGTGGTTAGGTTTGGTTCAATCAGAAGGCCCCCTTTTATAAACAATAAAACGTGTCGGATATATTTAATCTTTGGTTGTACACTTGTTATTGCGTAAGTGTGTATTAGATCTCTTGAGGTAGCCGGAAGCTGGTTAGTACTGGACTCAGTGGGAGTAGGCGTCGCTCGGAGTAGCTTCTCGATGGTTGTGACTTCCTCAGCAATCTTAGCCTCGGAAGAGGGTCCGTATAGGATGTGGAAGGATTAGGCGGCACCCGAAGGTGCCCGGAGGAAACTAAGTGGCTCCTACTCGCTGTCGCTGCCGAAGAGCTCCCTGAACACGGCTCGCTTCTTTTCTAGGAGAGCCCGGGGAATATGCTTCCCAGGTGTTCGCGGGAGCGCCCGTGGAGTCTTAGGGGCTTCTGGTGACGCTGGCGAAGCAGTGACAAACTCGCCGAAGGAGGCCTGCGTGCCCCTGGTGGTTCGGTCTGAGATCACCCGAGGGCCGGTTGCGGTTTGTGTGGACCGGCCAATAGAAACCGCAGGACCCGTTGTTGTGGTCTGCGAAGCTCGGGTGATTTTCCCTCGACTGGCGGTCTGCGTCGCCCTGTGGACCGGAGGATGGCGTGGAAGACCTCGGGGCTGAAGACGAGGATCCCTGGGCTTCTCCGGGGAGAAAGCAATCCGGATGAGTCGCCACGGGACGCTGCTCTTCGTGATTGGCGACTCCTGGGCTCCCAGCGGCTTCGCAGGGCTCCTGATGTCCGGCCTCACCGGATTGGCCCTAGGACCACGGTGGCCGAGTTGGCGGCAGCGGGGCAGTTTGATTTTAATATCTCCCGGAGGAGTTCCTAATCGTACCAGAGAGCTCGCCCGCGCCGAATATCAGAATCACCGGGGCCCGTTGGTACTTTCTCCAAAAATTACTTGCAAGCGTAGTATAGGCCCTCTTGAGCTCTCTATACGTGAAGCTTGGCTTGATTCCACGCCGTGGGTGGTCTGCTTATGTAAACCTGATGTTACATTTCTTGTGAGTTGAGGCGCCGCGCTTTCGCCTAGTGGCGGCCGCGCGCACTACTCGCGGTCGCCGGGGCCGCTGACCCGGCCGTGGACGCTGCGTGTGCGCGCGCGCGCGCGTCGCGCTGTGGCGTGCCGCCACAATATACATTACTTTTTCCGGTTTTTAGAATTTGACACATTTCTATTGACTACACTAATATTTAATACCATAGACCGGGATTACTATTTTACTTTTTTAGACTTTCCGACGATATTGTAATGCTTCATATATATTGTTTTATTTATCGTTAACGTTAGGACAGTACTTAATTTAATATTATATAATTTTTAATACAGACTGATGAGGACTCCGTAGAATCGAAACATTTCTTTAATTTATAATGCATATTAGATTTCTTTTATTCATGATTTGTTTACTTTTTTATATCAGTCAATAAATCATATTTTTATTAAAAATATTATATTAGTTCGATGTATTGACCTGTTTCTTTATATAATTTTTCAATTAAATTTTCATTTTAATTATTTTATTTTATTTTTACTTTTTTTGTAAATAGTGTAAGATTTTATGAAAAAGTGAAAAAAAATTTTTGAGAACAATGTGCCCAACTTGCTAGCGTCACATATGTAACAATCACCGCGCGGCCTTATGCACTGATTGTGCTTGCACAGATTGAAAAAAAAAATGGTTTAAACAATAAATTACGCTTTACTTGGTTATTTTTATACTTTTTGTTTTATAACTTAACATATAAAATGGTTTGTAAGTAATATCTAGTAAAATAAATGCAAATTTTTATTACATTTTATCATTTTTATTTGTTTATAAAATTTGCATCCTAGTATCTTCAAATAAATATGGTTATTGCAACGCCCACTACAGCATTTATTTTTCATGTTTAGTGTTACATCTCTAGAGAATAATCGCATAAGATTAAAAAAAAAATATTGAAAATTAAAAATTGTATGAATTTTTTAGTAAAAAACGTCAATTTTTTGTCTAATCCTTGCTTCAAAAATTTTTATGAAATCTATCAGATATTGTTTTTAAAGCTTCAAAGTTTATTTAGAATTTTTTTCAAGTTAAAACGATCTACTGTGAGCTTAGAGCAATAATTTAAAGTGGCTGGGGTATGATATACCCCAACTTAACCTAACCCCCTGTGTAGGCTACGTAATTTTTTCGAAGTGTGTAGGCTAAAGGTTAAACAATGTCTGCTTTTAATATAAAAGATCTACAGTTTGTACTTACGAAATTCATATCTATTTCATATCCACAGACTGGTAGACGACAAGAACAAACAGTATTGAGTTTCGAAAATTAAATTTTGTTGCTTAATTGAGACGAAATTGCGAAACGAAAATTTAGGTTATATACGCGTAAAAAGTCGATAAGTAGAATAATATTAAAAAAAATTTTTTATTCTTGATATAAAGTCTAATTCACAGATAAATATTAATGTGTGTACTTTAATTCTGGAAAAAATTTTCCAAATCTATAAAAGAAATATGTACGAAATCTAATTAAAAATGATATGCACGAATGACTCTACATTATCGATCCCGATCAAGTTTGAGAGACAGTCCAGCATCTCCTTATTTTAGTAGAATTTATATGATTTTATTTTATTTAAAGAAATTATTTGAAATATTAAACAAATAATTGATAGTTTTTGTTTTGCTAATTGTTTTTAATTAAAGTATTTTTTTAATAATAAAGAATAAGACATTTTTAAGAATTATTTATATGTCGCTTATTTAAATTAAAGTAATTTACATATAATATTATAAATATCGAATATGGTTTACTAAAACTGAAGAACATAAACCAACAAGTTGGATATATAAATTACTAACACAATCATAAAGTAATTTTTAATTACTAATTATTAACATTATTTAATAAGTTATTAATAACTATCTTTTGTAAAATTATAAATAAACTGCATATTTTGTGCGTGCGTGCGAATGTGTTTACGTGTGCAAACTTATATTTTAATTCTTTTGAAAAAATAATTTCAGACGCCTGTGGAAGAATTGGTGACGGCAACAGCTTATTTTGATTTGTTTCTTCGATCTGTAACTGATCCTGGCTTGTTACGATCATTTGTTAGATTTTTATTAGAAGATAATTATGATGACTGTAGAATACTAGACAGCTTAATACAGAGAATTTCTTCTCGATCAAGGGTAAATTAAAAATTGTTTTTCTTGTCTACCTATAAAGCACAGAAAAATTATAGAAACATTGCAAAAAATAATTTATTTTAATATTGCAAAAAAACTGCAAATATTGCTGCAATTGTTATAACATTGCAGTAACAATAGAGTATTTTTTTAAATATTACAATACAATGTTGCAACATTGTTACAATATAATAATATTCAATAATACTTCATAATGTCATGATAATTAAGATATGTTTAATTTGAATGAACAATCTGTAAGATGTGTATAAGAGTCGTCGTTCCACGTGAAATCGATTACACCAAGTCCAGAATAGTTTTTAACGGCAAAACTGTCAAGTTTAATGTAACGCAAAATGTAAATCTAAACATGTTCTTTGAAATGTTATCTAGCTAAACTTGATATTCAAAATGCCTTAGTCAATTTAGTGGCTAAAAGAAGGAATATTGCAAAAGAAATTTGTGAAATATATTAGAAAAAATTGTAAAAAAACATTACTATTGCAATACTTATTTTTAATCCTTTGGAGCACCATGGTATTCAGAATTACCGAGAATGTATTAATTAAAGTATTAAAAAATATACCGAAATTTTAGTGCTCTGAAAGTTGTATCTTATAGGTAATTTGATGCGCTAAATTCAAATTTGAAGTCAGAATTTGGAAATTTTCACATCTTTTATTCAAAATGGCGGCTTAAAATGTTAAAAAAGTACAACATAGGTAGCACTATAAAAATCGTAAAAAAGTTCCTATATAAAGTAAAAATTTAAACCAAAAACGGATTACGTGTGAATAAAAGTTGATTATTTGCATGCCGCAATCGCAAATAAAAATGTTTTTTAGTAATAATATATTTGAGTTTTAATTCGTTCGCCGTATTAGATCCGTCATTTTGAATGTTAAAATTTTGACTTTTAATTTGTAATTAAAATCCTCCAAAAACCTCCGTATACCAAGTTTAATTAAATTTTTTTTATAAATTTGCCTGCCATATTGGGTCCACTATGTTGAATTTTGAAATTTTGACTCCAGATTTGTAATCAGTCCTGAAAACCCTTATGTACCGTCAAAAAATTTATCCAGTGGTTGCTTTGGTGCTTCAAAGAGTTAAATTAATGACTCCCCATTTTTCTAAGTTTTGAGAAAGAAACCGTAGTTTTCTGCTCAATGTGGCGACTAGAAGGAGAAACATTGCAAAAGAAATTTGTGAAATGCATCGGAGAGCAATAATGTAAAAACATTATTTCTGTATTCACAAATAGATCTAAATGTTCGACTTTACAAAGACTTTAACGTTTGTCTCATCAATTTGCATTTCCTCTCAGATCTCGATATTGTTGAATTGCCGGAATCCTGCATCCTTGATATCTTGTTTTCACTCCTATTTCCCGCTCAGGATGCGCTCGCAACGCAAGTGATGATCATCGTTCTTGCGAAAACAGTGACGTACCCCACTTTACATAATTATGCCGTGTCCTTATTAGTCGCGGCTCTGAAATGCACAAAGTACACGCTTGTTATTGCTGGCGCTTCAAATTTTCTAATTGTTTTGGATGACAGCTTTCTTCTTATATACGCTTATATACTTATATTTTTCCTGATTTTGGCTGATTTTTGTCTCTCAAGATAGTTGACCTCCATCTTCAGGTCTGTGATTCGGCCGGGTGCGTTTCCTCTTGGTAGGTCATTTGCCCTTGCGGGAATTCTCACATGGTCTGTGCAGAATGCTCTTCTCCCTATTCTGCCTTCACGACTCTAACGATGTATTTGCTACAAGTTTTTCAAATGAATATCAGGCAATATCCGGATGTTCATGCCGATTAGTAAAATAAAGAAAGGGCGGTACTCCTATGTTTAGAGTTGCCTTTATAATCCTTTGATAGTAGTTCTTTCTTTTGACTCTCGGTAAGTCTGAAAAATTAAAATCAGATATACGATACAAAAGGTTTTTCAAATTGTTAATTTTGTCAAAACAAAATTACAAAAATTTTTGTAAAATTATGAACATAGATGATCACTGATATACCTTTTAATCTATAACAATACTTTATTGATGCTATATTTACAACGCATGTGAGAGAAAACTCAGTCCGTATCACAATACTGCGCTAACCAGTGTGTTTCATTCTAAAAAAATTTCATTTTGTCTTTTGAAAACAATTCCATGATTTGGATACAAACTTACAGTTTTTAATTTTTATCTTTATAGTAAACAAGTAACTTGTTTATTAAAAAATATATCGTGCGAAAAATTCTGGAAAGAATTTATATTATAAATATATTTTATTATATATATATATATATATATATATATATATATATATAATAAAATAAGTATTTTCTAAGACCAACTACATTTTTTCGAAAAAATTACTTTTTCTTTTAACTTTGTCTATAAATAATTAAACATGAATAATTTGTTATACAAATCATAGAAAACATGTAAAGTAAATATTGATATACCAAAAAAATGTAAAATTATACTTACTTTGATTAAATTCTAAACAATATAGTATAAAAATGAAAAGAGAAAAAGTGTCGAGTATACTCGAAACTGTCTACGAAGAGTTAAATGCAAGACTCTTGTGTAAATTTACTTATGAGCTTGATAAATAATTAGAAAATTTACACCCGTAAAAATATTTGTATATAAAATCTTAACTATTTATTGTACAATGTGTTTAAAATATTACTGCAACATTATTAAAAATCATATTTTATATTTGTATTGTAACAATGTTTCTGAAACATTGCGTTGCAATATGCAAAGTTACAATGTTGCTGCAATGAACTGCAAGATTATGTGCCGTATGTAATAGAATTCGTACAACATAAAATACAATAACGTTTCAACATTTCAACAGTATTGCGGTAACATTGTAGCAACACTACAACATTTTAGCAATATTGAAAAAGTTATACTTTTGGTGGAATATTCTGTGCCTTATGTTTTTTAAATATAAACCTATTTCTTTAACATTTTATTTTTTAATTTAGTTGTGCATAGTTACTCTGGCATTATTCGAAACTCTGGTCAATTTAAACTGCGAGGATGTTATGTTGGAATTATGTCTGGGCGCATTAAATCCGTGTTCGCATGTAATGCTTTCTCAACGTAGTCGATTGAGAGATATAGATCCTTTTGGACGTGCAGCGGAAAAATTTTTATCTCTAACACCACATTGCTGTTGCACATTTTCGTCACTGGATTCACAAACAAGTTCTTTACCTGGCACCGTCTCTTCTACATACGATAGACACGGATGTGCCACGTCCGATTCCGTAAAATCACTACCGGTGTTACTAAATTATGGCACTAAATTATCAGATAGCTTATATGGAAATTATCATGCATATCTCTGCGATGCCAGACAAAAAATCAAAGCCTGTCGTATTGCGTGCTCCAATTGGTCTTGTCAGTACGATGGTAATTTACGTCGAAGTAGCAATACCAGTAACATGACCACGTTGATGGACGAAAATATCGTATCCGATCAATTGCAAAAGAAGACAGAAGAATCTAGAACATTGGAATTGATAAAGAATGCGATGAAATCATGCGAGAAGGACGACAATACACCGCTGGACAATGTACTATTTAATATTCAATCTTTGTTAGAAGGCAAAGATTTAAATAAAAATGAACAGGATGTAAAAAATGAATTAAACATGGACATCACATTGTCTGTCGAAGAACAAGCGCAATTAGACGCCGACATTGCGGAGTTATTAAATGAAAATATAGGAATGACAGAACTAGATACAGAAGAAGCTTGTTCAGATAAGAAGGAATCTGATAGTTGCATAGACGACTCGACTATGGTTATGAATTCGCTTATGTCTCTGGGTGAAAGCAGCGGCTACGAGAGCTTTGCTTTTAAAAGTTCCCCGGAGTCAACGCCGGATAACGAGATCAGCGAATATCGTGTGAGTGAAGAACACGAAGAAGCACACATTAAAATTAAAAAAGAGATTGACGATGTCTCTACGCATAATGTCGCGAAATCAAATCCTCCAATAATTGGAATAGCGGAAACGTCGTCGTGTAAATCAAATAAGGATGCCTTATACCGGCAAGACGTATACAACGGACAACCAAATGTCGGGATATTTTTAGATGTGATTTTACGGAAACTTGAGTGTATGACGAGCAATAACTTGTATGTCAATTTACGTCTCACAGGCCTTATTAGTAGATTGGCAATGTACCCACAGCCTTTATTGCAGTCATTTCTGTTAAACCACTCTCTCGTATTTCAACCCAGTATCAAGTCTTTGTTTCAGGTACATTTATGTATATGTTTTAGATATTTGGAAGTATTGTTGCGTTTATAATTCATATTCTGAATAATTATATTGCAAAATATTGAAAAACAATCTTTTTTTATACTCATTTCTTATAAAGTAAAAAAATAAATAATAGATTATTAAAACATTGTATTGAAGCCAATGCAAGCCTGCAAGTGATAATTCTGCAATATATTCGTAAAAAACAATTATGTTTTTTTATATTCTATTTTTTATTAAAATATTTTTAAAGTAAAGAAAGGAAGATTGTCAATACTGACATAAGCCTTCTAAAGGCATTCTCTTATTTCTCGGAAACTAAATATTTCACAGTATTAATAGTAGTCATCAGACATAATAGTAATATTTCAAATCACATTGCATTGCAATATAATGCAAATATTATAAGAATATTACATTGTAATATATTGCATTGCAATAGTCCAGTGCAACTAGAATATTATACGTTGTGATATATGATATTACAATATGTAGAGGAAAGGCACCGAATTTGGAACAGTTTTTTTAGGAACTCCCTTATTTCTTGGAAACTAAACATCGCACATACGAATATAAAAATATGATCTTAGTTAATTAAAGAAACAAAAATATTTCATACATTTATATCCTTTTTTATATAAAATCTATTAAAAATGAATTCGTCAAAAGCGAGAGTTATATTTGCACAGTTATGTCTCTTAGGCAAGCCTAATGGAATAATATTGAATCTGTAGTAACTATATAATTCAAATAAGATGTA